>NC_136063.1:1929883105-1930566198 GCF_964261635.1 Lissotriton helveticus
TATGTTGATTACATATAACCATGACTATTGTCAATGTTTGTAATGTTTTGCTTCAGTCTGGTTGTCTGTTTCTAATGGGTAAGCACAATCAATGTTCATTGATATGTAAGTTAGTTATGCTACACAAGTGTTCAAAATAATGAAATACATAAAAAATATTTCTTTACTAAATACATACATAGCTATATTATTAAATATACTATATACACTAATTACATAGCAGCCTGAAGTGGTCCTGTGCTGACAATAGTAGAAAACATTGCAGATAGGGCACACTTAAAAAGCAAACTAAAGAATGAAAGTATTTCGCGACATACCCATTGATCTGAGTGAAGTTAGCCCTTACACAGTTCACCCATGAGGGAAAGTCTAGTCATTTTAACAGAAACGCATTAGGCCAGAGACAGGTATGCAGGCCACAGTCCTTGCTAGAATTTGAAATCAAGCTGGAGAAAATGCTAAAGATGTTGTTACTGCAATGTAGATGAATACAATTTGTTGTATATGTTGATGCTATACAAATGTATTATTTTTTGCTTCTATTAAACGTTGCTTGCATGTTTAGATTGTTTGCTTGGCCTTATTCCAATAGAGGTAACTTCAGCATACCCTGAGTTTCAATTAAAAACAGGTCTTAGAACATACATATAGAAGAGAGAATCTATTCAATAAATTCTTTTTGAATAATTATTCGGTTTTAAAATTAATTATATACAAAACCTTATATAAATTGCAATACATAATACAAATGTTAATGTAGGTCGTATTTTAAAAAAAAATATTCTTTAGGGATATTTTTAAATAAAAAATATATTTAATTAATTGTAATGCACATTTAAGTTAATGTGCTGTAACGATTTCTTGTTAATAATTCTAGATTTCAAATAATATATACTATTATTTCCATTCATATTTTATAGTAACATATTTGTAATTTTTTTTAGTTTAATAAATTAAGCTGTACTTTACTATAATGATATCCCTGGTTGAGGTTGCTGTACTTTACCATAGCAAGATCTTTGCCCCGATGGCAGAGACCTCTGCCTGCGTTTGAAATGTTATGAGTAGGAACTTTACACTCATAAATCCTGCTCTAGGAGGCTCTACCATGTGGTGGAGAAATGCAAATCTACAACTAGGAGCAACTTAATTCTCAGAAATGGTGAATAGCAACAAGTGTAAAGCTACTCTTATGTGCTGGAGTAGATTTACAAACGAGTACATTTACACATATACATTTACCTTTGTGAATCTGGCCATTTGTTTGTACTTTTGCACCTAATTTAAAAAAAAAATCTTTTTAGGGGCTACCTGGTCGAGGGTTTTGGTCATGCTGAGAAGGCCATTACTAAAGGCTCTGGGCTTGTTGTATGTGGATTTAATTAGACTACTTTAGACTGTTATTCAGACTCACTTTCTTTTTATCCATTTTTAGCCATAGGATTCAGTGAGGTTTATTTTAATTCATGTTTGAAATTGTTGGGCGATCAATGAACTACTATTCAGTAAAGTAACAGTTTTCTTAATCACTGCAGGTTGGAGATATTTTAGAAGTTGCTGACAATGAAACCTTCCCCTGTGACCTGATATTCTTGTCCTCGAGTAATGATGATGGCACTTGCTCTGTTACTACAGCAAGTCTGGACGGAGAATCCAACTACAAGGTACATATGCAGCCTAAAGTTCTTGCTGTTGTATTTTTTCCCCTTTATTTTGTGCTGCTTATGCCGATTCCGTGTTGCGTGTCTCAGACTGCATGATAGTAGTTTATCTCACTTGAGGGTGCTGGAATAGAGGCTCAGTATTGGTTCATTCTACCAACTCTGTGTGCGGGTACATCGTTACCCACCCAGGTGCACTATAAGTTGTTACTGGAGTAGTGGAAGAGGTTAGATAGGGCTCTGAGTCCCATGTTTAGACTGTGTGGCAATCTGTAAATTGGATATTGTTTGGCTTTCATACAGTTGTGTATCTTTCAGTAGCCAATCAAAGTCTGTGCTGCTGCCTCCCATGGTTGCATAGTTAAATACGGAGATGTGGAATCAGCCAAATTAGTCCGATGTGACCTATAATTATTCACGGTGTACCGAATGAAATGCAAGCATACTTTTTATGTCTGGCACAGCTGTTGCTTGATGTTAAAAAGAGCTTTAGAGAGCAGTACTCTGATGGGCTTAGGCTTCAACCATACAATTAGCTTCCTCTCTACAAGTTTTGATTGGACAGAAGAAGGTTGCTTCCACCAAAAAAGAGTATTAGTTTCGCACTTTGTACCTTGTCGGAAAGGTTAAGCTCAGTACAGTAGTCATGAGATGGTTATAATGCAGAGTGAATTACCTATTTATTATGAAATGTTATTAAAGAGATAGCAGCCCTTTAATACATACATTTCATGACATAGAATCTCAGCATACTGTATTAGGCAAGGGTTTTAATGTTGGTTACCCCGCTGAAGTACCCTGGGGGTAGACGATTTGCTCTATGACAGTTCCCTTAAACATGTCTTTGGAAGAGTTGTATGTTGTTTTATAAACTACAATTGTGTATATATTGGTAATGTCTTATGACTGTATACCTGATGGTTGCTGTCCAACCAAATTCAGGGGCAGCAGAGCAGACATGGGCTGGACCCCAACTGTGGGGGTTTAGGTCGTTTATCACTGGTATCCATGTATCGGTCCTACAATGACGCTGCAAATTGAGCAGGTACACGCTTTTCACACTTTGCTCCCAAGGTAACTAGGGTGAGCAGTCAAAGGCTTCAGCGAGGTAGTGTGGGGGGCAAGAGCTCAAAACGCAACCGTCAAACAGACACAAGAATGCATTGACAAACTCAGTGACTATCTTAATAATACGAAAGCATTTAAGTAACCAAACAAAACCTAATACTACAGGCAAGCATTTACACCCTCTATGGTATCCTTTTCCCATTGTAGGAATTATCTAGTGTGTTTGGGACTTTTTCTGTATGTGCGGGCATAAGCATAGATTGGGCAGGTGTGGTTCAGTAGCTCTATACTCACGTGGAGTATTTTGCAGTTCAGTTCACCGTTCGTACCCAAAAATTGACTGTGTAGGTATCAGTCATTGTTCCCAAAGCGGAACAACTGTCTGTGTCTGTGTCTCAGTCTTTCATGTGTGGGACCGCATTACCTGCTCACATACCTGCTGTTTTGTAGCTCTAGCTGGTGTTCACCTTGCCTACGCTTTCAGCGGCCCCGCTAACATGAGAATGAGGTGTTAGCTTCACTCTGGTCTAGGACCACCATGCATGTTATGTTATGTTATATGTGCTTGTATAGCGCGCAGCTGCCCCAGCAAAGGGGCATCCCGGCGCTTTCAACAACAGAGACTGATCCTGGATATCACAGCTGAGGGACTCTAATATAGAACAGACAGAAAAAACTATTGTGATGGAAAGAGATAGGTTTTAATAGCTCTCCTGAAATCCGACAGACCCTGCAGGCCACAAATCTGAAATGGCAGGGAGTTCCATAGTTTGGCCTCCAAACAACAGAAGGAACGTCCTTCTGCTCGACAGCGCTTCACATGGGGAACCATGACCTGGTGCTGCCCGAAGGAGCACAGCGCTCGAGATGGAACATACGGGGTCAGCAGATTACAAAGCTGCATGGGCGAAGCAAGTTTCAGTATCTTATAGGAAAGACATAGAGTTTTAAACTTGATTCGCTCCGCCATAGGAAGCCAATGGAGTTTCTGAATGATGTCGGTAATGGGACCGAACCGAGGAAGCCCTAACAAGGTTCTAGCCGCCATGTTTTGGATACGTTGCAATCGAGCAATCTCAGCTTAGCCCCCAAAAGCAGGGAGCTAGCATAGTCCAGTCAAGATAAAATAGTTGACTGGACAATCAGCTGAAGCGTTGAGGGTTCAAAAAACTTTAGAAGAGGTTTAAGACCTTGCAAGAGACCAAAACATTTACCGGCAATTTTTTGGGTATGGATCCGAAAACTGAGGGAGAAGTCCATCCACACCCCCAAGTTCTTAACCTCCTCCTTAGTTTCTGGAGTCTTGCCTAACGCCGTCGGCCACCAATGCTCACCCCACAGGCTTACATTCTTACCAACTAACAAAACCTCAGTTTTACTTGCATTTAACTGTAAGTAGTTGGTAGTCATCCACTCCGCCACGGCCGTCAGGCCGTCTCTGAACCTAGAGGCGGTCAGGGTGGAACCTTCAGTCAATGCTACCACCAGCTGCGTGTCGTCCGCATATGAGACTATGGGAAGGTCCCACTGCCTGGCGACCGCAGTGAATGGCAGGACATACAAGTTGAATAATGTGGGGCTCAGAGCAGAGCCCTGAGGCACCCCATATCGATTGAGTGCGCCTGAGATAGAAAAGGGGGAGCAGTGTATCGAAAAGATCTTCCAGACAGAAAGGATCTGAACCATTCCAAAGCCTGGCCCGTAATACCTGCTTCCTCTAGTCGTTGTATCAGTATGCCATGTGAGACCGTGTCAAAGGCGGCACTGAGATCCAACAGGATCAGTGCCGCCGTCTGACCCGCGTCAAGAATGATCCGCAGATGCTCAGTCATGGCCAGGAGAGCAGTCTCAGTACTGTGGCCGGATCGGAAGCCATTTTGCCACATATCCAGAATGTCATTGGAATGCAAAAAGTTAGTTAGTGTGGTGTTAACATTTGACTCCGCCACTTTCGCCACCCAAGGAAGGAGAGATATGGGCCTAAAGTTTTCAGGCTTGGCCGGGTCCACCGCTGGTTTCTTAAGGATGGGGGACACCCATGCCTGTTTCCACCGTGTCTGCACCATGGCGGAGGAAAAGGAAGAGTAAATTATCTGTCTAAGAGGGGCTAAGAAAAGCGAAAGAGACTCTTTAAAACGAGCAGGCTTAAAGGGTCAGCTGGGGAGCCTGACAGATGCTGCCTCTGAGCTGGGATCTGAAGCGTGTTAGTTGTAGTCAGGTGCGGCCTTTGGGACAACCACACCTTCTCCACTTGAACCTCTTGGAGTCAAGCATCACCTTTAAGAATTACAGAGGGGCTGAAAAGTGTAGATCTCTGACTTGATCTCTGTATGTAGTTCACTGTGAGGGCTGCCATGAAAGACCGGGAGACTCCTCACAAGCTGGGATGACTGCAGCTTCACTTCCAAATGCAGTCAGCAACATCTGGGTGTTCTGCATGCTGGGAACACAGCTGGCTTGTGCCAAACTAAACCTGTGGCCTTTCAAACTGGATCTCATTGGGCCCAGTACTTGGACACACACAACACAAATTCATATTACCATAGATGTGTTACACCCACTGCACATAATTGCACTCTGCACATACACAGAATGTTAACACAAGGTTTTACGGTTTACATGAGAGATGAACGCCTGATGTCAGATGCCATAGTTCTTATCTATTTAAAGAATGAAAAGTTAAAAAAATACAGTGTGCCTGGCGTATTTATTTGTAAAATCACATATTAAAGGCAATAGCCTATAGACACTTATTTTATTACTTGGAATCTCACGGATTAACATATTAGGTGAAGGTTTTGTGTTGGTTACTCCCTTTGACAAAGCTTGAAGGGTAGAAGATTTGCACTGAGAAAATCCTTGTCAGAGGTCTCTTAGGCGGGGTTAAATATTATTTTGCCAACTCTACTTTTGTAAAGAAATGTTCGTGGTGCACATTTCAGGTCTGGCTTGATAGCTGTAGCTGTCTTCCAGACTCTTGCTATCCAAAATTATATTAAAGAAATACATTTGCTTAAAAAAAAGAGGGCTTTGGATTTGCCCTATTCATCCATTGGTCTGTTCGATTGTGACTCACATTCTGCTTCACACCATGTCAGCATAGGAAATGAGATAATGGGTCATCCCACTTCAGCCCTTACCTTTATTTTCCGGTGAGTGACATCACAGATCTAGATCCGCATGAAAATGAGTAAGCTTTAGTGCCAGGGCTGGTGAGCCAGTACTTTAGTTTTCTATTTTCTCATTTTATAGGGTCCCTTTCATTCTATTCCTCCTTTTTTCCATTATATTTTTTTGCGCCGTTCATTTACTCTGGACTGAGCAGCATCCGTGAGGCCACTAATTCTAAACCAGGCAATCCTCTTCAAATGGTGTTGTCGATAGTGTATCATTGATTTGACATTCCATGATGCCACCACCTTGGATCGGCACAAAACTATATACTATGCACAGCATCATTTCATGATGGCCGCTGGCTGATATGTTTGCAGTTTACTCATTTTTATTGCCGTTATATGGCCGCCACATTTAGATGGATTCTTATTTTTTTTATCTAATTTTATTCTTTGAATGCACATTGAGTATGCTTATTGAGTTTTATGTGTTTCCTTATTAGTAAATTGGTGCAAGAAAGAATCAGTGGGTCAATGAATGGATGCATCAGGTCTGGGGTGAGTGACAGAGTGCATGTATGATGAGTTATTAAAAGCCCAAACCCATCAATAACTGCAATCCAATTACAGTACAAGCCAGATGCCTTAGCACTGACCATGCCTTTTTCTTCTGTTGCCTTTGAATTGCTGTGCCTGCACTTATTTCTCTTTATTTTCGTGCTGCTTAAGGAAAGCGTAACGTTGCTCTTTGAAATATTAATACCTGTTGGTAATCAATAGTCTACCTGCTTCCGCATCTCCTGGAGCTCATGTGCAAAGTCCCCAACCACATTCCCTTTGCAGAGCGCTGCCTCCTTCTAAAATATTAACCAATCTACATTTGTTTCATACCATTTGCAATGGGTTGTTTCTATGCGGCTAATGGTTTATGCTGTGATCTGAATAGAGTGAGAGTATGTGAATCAACATTTTTTTCATAGGTATACTGACAATAACTGCGTTTATTAGAGTTTTTTATAACTACAAACCTGAGAAATTAATTGTGAACCCATTTCCAGAAGGGTGTTTTATCTTAAATGAAGCAGAAAATAACCCTTTCTGTATTTTTGTACAGCCATAGGTAATTGTATTGTAATTTATTTTTCTCCGGAATTTCATATTGCGCAAACTTGACCCGAAGGTATCAGAGCGCTTTACATCAGCACTTGTTACATTACACAAGAACACATTAATTTGTGTTAGGCAGAGGAGATTAAGTGATTTGTGCAGAATCACAGGATGTTGAGCTTCAATGCCGAGACTCGAACCTGGTTCCCCAGATTTGAGATTGACAGCCCTAGCCGTTAGGCCACATCCGCTTACTACCCCTGATAAGGTGCTGAAGTGCTTTTTCGGCTAATAGCACGCTACTCCAGAACCCATATAGGATTAGTGTGAATTAGTATACTGAAAATATGAAAGTAATGTGAGCGGTGGCTATGTTAGTCTGTTATTTGGATTGAGAAGGATAGTGGGGGAATAGAAGAGGGAAAAGGTTTGCATTTATAAGCGCTTGCTACCCCTGATGAGATGTTGAAGCGCTTTTCGGCAAGTAGCATGCTACTCCGGAACCCAAAAAGGATTACTGGGGAATCAGTATAGGGAAATATGAAATTGGTTTGAGCGGTGGGCATGTTAGTCTGTTATTTGAATTGAAAAGAAATAGTGGAGGCATAGAAGAGGGAAGGGTCTACAGTTTATTTTTGGAGTTCATAGCAGTAGGAGGGGGGGTGAGATGAGTAAAGGGAAGGTGGAGGGGGAAGAGTCAGATGGAAGGGTTTTGATAGGCTTGTTTGGAAGATCTGAATAGTAAAAGAGGTATGAAATGAAGCAAGGAGGGCTAGAGGAGGAAAGAGTCTAGAAAGTGTTATTTTGGGGATCATAGTAGTGGTATGGTGTTTGGGTGAATGAGAACAGTGGAGGTAGAGGATATATTGATAGAGTTATGGGGTGAGAAATAGGGTAGTGCATTGGTTAGAGAAGTAGAATAGGGTTTGAGATTAGTCAGAGAGTTGATGTAGAGGATATATTGAGAGTGATATAGGATGAGAAATAGGGTAATGCATTGGAGAGAGTAGTAGAATGAGATTTGAGATGAATAGGAGTTGAGCCTGAGGATATACTGCGAAAGATACAGAGTGAGATATAGTATAGAGTAGTGCATTGGATATGCTAAATTAGAAGTAAAGTAACAAATACTAAGACACACAAGTATACTGAAGGTATGTACATGCGCAAGGAAGGCAATATATGTGGATGAAAGCTGCATTTAACAAACTGGCTTTCAAATGTTGCTGCACTCAATAATTAACTTTTTCCTTTTTTTGCAATTCAAAAGTGAAGCAATTGTAGATAAACAGTTTTGAGAAAAGATTTACTTATTTATGCAGTCACATATACAGGTTTAAACATAGAATAATGTAACTATTAGTAAGATGTACATTTTTAAGCAGAACCAAATATCTATATTTTTTAAAAGATAATTATTATACATGTTTATACAAAGCAATACACGTATGTAGGTACATATCTATAGTCCAAATGAATGCTTCTATACAGAGGGATATGCTGTATATTTATGTTTCACTTTTTGGTTATGTGGGGAAGAGCCAATTATGGACCGCTTTTGCTGTCTCGCCTCAACTATGGTTTTTCCCCCAAAAATCATACATAGTATCATTAGTGGCTGCAAGCATTGCAAAGTGGTGGGGTGGGTAGAGGGCAATACAAACAAGAAGACAATAAAAAATGAATACAATTGTACTTAGCTGCCGCTCTGGCGGCAGCCGCTGCCACCACCTTGCTCCTCTCTCCCAATCCTCGACTCTGTCAGCTGGTGCACACTGCGCAGGCTCCCAGACGCCAATCCCAGCACTTCACCCTTGCTGGAAATAGCATCAGAGAAGCGCTCTGATTGGTCTGAGTGCCCTGGTTCAGCACTCACAGGGACTGGGAACCTTTGTCAGTTCTTCACCCAGCTGTACAAAACAGCCAGGTGGAGAAATGCTAAGTGCGTATGATGGTTTGGCTCACCCAAGACTGACGACCAAACCATCATGCGCAATTATGGTGTCCACTATTACTCCTTCTCCCTGCTCCAACTGCCCATAGCCCAGCGCCGCCATCCTAACCTGGCTCCATAATAAAAATTAAATGATAATAGCTCAACTTTATTAACGTTGTGTTATAATTGTTTTCTTCCTTTTATACTGCTCAGAGCTCTGTGGTGCGACACTCCTCCGCCTTAGCGAAGGAGCAGCTGCTGCATAGTATGCATATTTAGAGCAACTTTTTGGTCAGCAAGCTTCATCTGCAGGTCTATTAAATTGTTGTTCACATTTGCTCCCATCCACAATACTATGCTGCATATAGGTGATGGGGCGGACCTCTGTGTGCATTGGGTCCCTTCACTTTGTATAACTGCACTGAGCCTGGGTACATTATTCAGATACCTAAGAATAGTTATCTTTTCCGTGTCAACTCTGGTTCACAGTGGATTTTATTGTATTTATTTTTTATATTAACTTTATTTACCAGATATTTATTTTGCCTGCATTTGAGGTGCCCAGTTAAATGAGGATTTATATTTCATCTATCTTTTGAAGTTGCTTGCATAAAGTGTTTAAGTAACATTGGAGCTGGCTGCAGTTTAAGTACTTGGTTAAGTGGTGATTTATTTTTGTCTACTTTAGAAACAATTCGAATCAAATAATATCAACATTGATAGCCTTGAAATTTATAATACAGTACTTGTAAAACAGCCATACCACTGAATGTTTATCATTTTACAGTTGGTCTTGCAAGCATTTGGTGGCCACATTTAGGGGGCTACACATGTTCCATTTCATTTTATTGCATATAGTTCAAATAGTCAAGTCAAGTCAAGAGGTCTTTATTCGGTGATTAAAAAAACACCATAAAAGCACATATATACAAATGATTAAAATACAATTAAATCATTATCAGAACCCTGCTTACGGTACAAACTTTTTTTTAAAGAAGGTAAACAATATACATTCATTGGGGTCGTGTGAATCAATCCCCCCCTAGTTACCCTCAATCGGACCGCTACTTTAATAAAATTCATGATACAACATAATGTCAGTGGGTCAATCGCTTGTTGCAGAAAAAGTAAAGCAGTTTTAGCGTGGGTCAACTTAGCTTGTTTCAGAATTCCTACCAAGAATCTACACCTAGGCATTGAATAAAAAGAACACAGTAGTACAAAATGAAGGGAGTCCTGCGGAGACCTATTGTCGCAGCCGCAGGCTCCCTTCTGCTCAATGGAAGATAAAAAAACAGGTGGAGACGCCAATAAATATGGTAATAAATTGAGCCTAAAACGTCACATTAAAAACCTATCCTGGGCATTATACATAAGGTATAGGTATGGTTCCATTCCCTCAGTACTTTTGACAAGACTATGGGCACTCACAGTACATTTGGACCCTTCAGCCTCAGCTCTGCGTGTTATTCTCTCGGCCAAAAAAGCTCTCTTTATAATCGCTTTATCCTGAGATACAATTGCTGCAGGATCAGTAAATAGATTCTTATAGCCGAGGTTTTCCAAACTGGCCTTTACATAATTGAGCCATGGAATACTCATACTTTTGTCCCTTCCTACGCAATCACTTAGAATTTGCCTACTTAGGGACGCCTCGGGGTTTGTCCAGATTTTCAACCAGGCCAAGATGGGTCTAAGCTTCACCAAATCTTCGAGGTATGGCCTCCCTAATTCTCTATGTGCTATAACAGCTGGGGTACTCTGTGGGATTTTCAGAATTGATCGTAGATATTTGTTTTCCTCCCGCTGTAGTTGGTTAATACAATTCAAAAGGGGGTGGTGATGGACAGAGTATCTGAATTAAGCAGAACACTCCTACCCAGTCAAAAGATCAGGGCTTGATCCATCACCGTTTTTTAGCTCACTGCACCATCCCAGTTCAGAACCTGGCTACATGCAAATTAGTCTGACCCTGGCCCAGTGCATCATGGGAACAGGGCAGACCAAACTACCAAGCCAATTCTTTACTGGAAAGGAAACAAGCTTCCGGGGACCGGTTTCTGGCATTACAGCCGTCTTCGGCCCGGCTTGCTTGAATCCTGATGGTGCAGTGAGCAAGGGACTCACATCTGAGCATACCCTTCCACACTTGTGGTGGCCAAAACGATTCAAAAGGGGGTGGTGATGGACAGAGTATCTGAATTAAGCAGAACACTCCTACCCAGTCAAAAGATCAGGGCTTGATCCATCACCGTTTTTTAGCCCACTGCACCATCCCAGTTCAGAACCTGGCTACATGCAAATTAGTCTGACCCTGGCCCAGTGCATCATGGGAACAGGGCAGACCAAACTACCAAGCCAATTCTTTACTGGAAAGGAAACAAGCTTCCGGGGACCGGTTCCTGGCATTACAGCCGTCTTCGGCCCGGCTTGCTTGAATCCTGATGGTGCAGTGAGCAAGGGACTCACATCTGAGCATACCCTTCCACACTTGTGGTGGCCAAAACGATTCAAAAGGGGGTGGTGATGGACAGAGTATCTGAATTAAGCAGAACACTCCTACCCAGTCAAAAGATCAGGGCTTGATCCATCACCGTTTTTTAGCTCACTGCACCATCCCAGTTCAGAACCTGGCTACATGCAAATTAGTCTGACCCTGGCCCAGTGCATCATGGGAACAGGGCAGACCAAACTACCAAGCCAATTCTTTACTGGAAAGGAAACAAGCTTCCGGGGACCGGTTTCTGGCATTACAGCCGTCTTCGGCCCGGCTTGCTTGAATCCTGATGGTGCAGTGAGCAAGGGACTCACATCTGAGCATACCCTTCCACACTTGTGGTGGCCAAAACGATTCAAAAGGGGGTGGTGATGGACAGAGTATCTGAATTAAGCAGAACACCTACCCAGTCAAAAGATCAGGGCTTGATCCATCACCGTTTTTTAGCTCACTGCACCATCCCAGTTCAGAACCTGGCTACATGCAAATTAGTCTGACCCTGGCCCAGTGCATCATGGGAACAGGGCAGACCAAACTACCAAGCCAATTCTTTACTGGAAAGGAAACAAGCTTCCGGGGACTGGTTTCTGGCATTACAGCCGTCTTCGGCCCGGCTTGCTTGAATCCTGATGGTGCAGTGAGCAAATGGACTCACATCTGAGCATACCCTTCCACACTTGTGGTGGCCAAAACGATTCAAAAGGGGGTGGTGATGGACCGAGTATCTGAATTAAGCAGAACACTCCTACCCAGTCAAAAGATCAGGGCTTGATCCATCACCGTTTTTTAGCTCACTGCACCATCCCAGTTCAGAACCTGGCTACATGCAAATTAGTCTGACCCTGGCCCAGTGCATCATGGGAACAGGGCAGACCAAACTACCAAGCCAATTCTTTACTGGAAAGGAAACAAGCTTCCGGGGACCGGTTTCTGGCATTACAGCCGTCTTCGGCCCGGCTTGCTTGAATCCTGATGGTGCAGTGAGCAAGGGACTCACATCTGAGCATACCCTTCCACACTTGTGGTGGCCAAAACGATTCAAAAGGGGGTGGTGATGGACAGAGTATCTGAATTAAGCAGAACACTCCTACCCAGTCAAAAGATCAGGGCTTGATCCATCACCGTTTTTTAGCTCACTGCACCATCCCAGTTCAGAACCTGGCTACATGCAAATTAGTCTGACCCTGGCCCAGTGCATCATGGGAACAGGGCAGACCAAACTACCAAGCCAATTCTTTACTGGAAAGGAAACAAGCTTCCGGGGACCGGTTTCTGGCATTACAGCCGTCTTCGGCCCGGCTTGCTTGAATCCTGATGGTGCAGTGAGCAAGGGACTCACATCTGAGCATACCCTTCCATACTTGTGGTGGCCAAAACGATTCAAAAGGGGGTGGTGATGGACAGAGTATCTGAATTAAGCAGAACACTCCTACCCAGTCAAAAGATCAGGGCTTGATCCATCACCGTTTTTTAGCTCACTGCACCATCCCAGTTCAGAACCTGGCCACATGCAAATTAGTCTGACCCTGGCCCAGTGCATCATGGGAACAGGGCAGACCAAACTAACAAGCCAATTCTTTACTGGAAAGGAAACAAGCTTCCGGGGACCGGTTTCTGGCATTACAGCCGTCTTCGGCCCGGCTTGCTTGAATCCTGATGGTGCAGTGAGCAAGGGACTCACATCTGAGCATACCCTTCCACACTTGTGGTGGCCAAAACGATTCAAAAGGGGGTGGTGATGGACAGAGTATCTGAATTAAGCAGAACACCTACCCAGTCAAAAGATCAGGGCTTGATCCATCACCGTTTTTTAGCTCACTGCACCATCCCAGTTCAGAACCTGGCTACATGCAAATTAGTCTGACCCTGGCCCAGTGCATCATGGGAACAGGGCAGACCAAACTACCAAGCCAATTCTTTACTGGAAAGGAAACAAGCTTCCATCACCACCCCCTTTTTGTAATTATTTTGGCCACCATGAGTGTGGAAGGGTATGCTCAGACATGAGTCCCTTGCTCATTGCACCATCAGGATTCAAGCAAGCCGGGCCGAAGACGGCTGTAATGCCAGAAACCGGTCCCCGGAAGCTTGTTTCCTTTCCAGTGAAGAATTGGCTTGGTAGTTTGGTCTGCCCTGTTCCCATGATGCACTGGGCCAGGGACAGACTAATTTGCATATAGCCAGGTTCTGAACTGGGATGGTGCAGTGAGCTAAAAAACGGTGATGGATCAAGCCCTGATCTGTTGACTGGGTAGGAGTGTTCTGATTAACTCAGATACTCTGTCCATCACCACCCCCTTTTTGTAATTATGTAGTTGGTTAATAGTCACAAAGCCCCATACCTCTGCACCGTACGTGACTTTGGAACAACACATAGAGCCATAAAGGTTCATTACTTGTTCGGGACACCATCTGCCAACCCTCCGCCCATAACTCGCAATAGCACCATTAGTGGCAATCATTTTACAGCAACGTTCTTCCACCAGGGAATTACATTTTAAAAACCTGTCAAATAGTAAGCCTAAATATGAGAAGGATTTAACCCTTTCTATTGTGTGGCTTCCTATCATATAAGTTGATTTGGTGCAAGATAGTTCAAATTAAAAAATTAGCAAGTGCACCAGCATTTCTAGGTCAGATTTATTGTATTGTCAATGTTTGTTTTCATTTTATGATGATTGGTTCCATAAGAAAATCTCGGCTGCATTATTTAGAACAATGTATTTGTCTGGATTCCCTTCAGTTTCCCACATCTGAATTTTTCATTGTTATTATGAATGTGCCTATATCCAAAGTAGAAATTTTTGAGAAATTGGAAATGTTTCCCTCACAATATGTGGTAAATGTTTATAATTCACCAAGAAGGTCGGTTGATTGTGCTGCACTCAGCCCTTATGGTCAGGCTGACATCTAAGGACAGGCACCAGAGATTGCCTGGTGCATGACCTGGGGATGATATGAGCACGCCTTGTTGCACCGGTGAAGGATAGAGGGATCCTTTGAGTGGATCATGGGATATAGAGTAACCCCAGCCTGGCAATGTGCAGAGAATAACATGATCTGGCCATCAGAGTAAGAGGATGTGCTATATTTAATCGTGCTGGGGCTGCCGGTGCACTAATCTGAATCCTAATGCAGGAGCAGGCAAGGAGCCATGACTGTGCGTGCATTGCTGTAGAGCTGTGTTTATAGAATCAGCGCCTGCACCGTGCATGCTTTTCATTCGAAGGCTGTGGCACTACATGTCTGGAGAGAGGGGAGGCCTGCTCTGTGATTAGTTTAATTAAAATTAATTAAGACCGTGGTCTTGTGACTGCTAATTTAGGATTCCCTGTTGGCTGAATGCAAACAAACTGTTGGGTTGATGTTAGACTTTTCCGTTGATTGTGGCCACACTTCGAAATGGCCCATCGCGGCAGCTGATGCTAAGAATAGGGTTACTTGGCAAGACTTCAATCAACCATTCCTCTGCAGCGGAAACAATCTTTGACTCTCTCCTCAGAGACAGCCATGATGCTTCCTCGACAGCTGGATGCATGTAATACAAGCCCCTGCCAGCAGGTCACAGTGCAAGTGTTAACTCTGTGTCATGTGGAATGAACGACTTCCCCTGATTGTTCCTGTTTCTCACCTAGGTCTACTACGCTCTGCGTGAAACCGCTGCCCTGTCTACCGTCCAGACCGTGGATTGCCTAAATGCCACCATTGAATGCGAGCAGCCTCAGCCTGACCTCTACAAGTAAGGCTTCACAGACTTCTTATTCCTTTATGCAGCTCTTAGCTGCAGGTGAATGTTTCACTGTTCTTACATCCCACAGTAGACATTGGTTCCCTTGGTAAGTAGAGATCATAAAAGAAAATGGATTTCCTACTTTTATACTATATGATCCGGTGCCAGGTCCCTGCACAGGTCCATGGGAGAATCATCCAGCCTCTGCATATCATATGTCCCGGTCTATCCCAGAGGAAGGATCCGCCTATTCACATGCTAAGGTTTTAGAGTCTCAACCCAGCCTTGGCTTGAGCACAAAGGCAAGCGCCTCACCCCCCTTGGTGTCAACAATGAAGGTGTGAGCTAGCCTCTTAAGAGTGTGTCATTTGTGCCTGCTTTCTGTGGGATTGAGGAGAGGTGCAGGCAAAATTTTAGTTTGCAGGAGGCTAAGCACTGAACTGACCTTCCGGGGGTGGTGCGCTTAGTTAGGTGGTTAAAGCAATACAAAAGCTGCATTGTGGAAGTGATACAACATCATCCAGAGAAGGTCTCAAGAAGTGGCAGATACTTCTTCTTAAAAACACGCTGTTCCTTAGACACATTTCTTTATTTGACAGGTGTAGATCTCCTGTGCAGTTACTTGAAGGTCATTTGAGATAATATAAACCATTACCTGTCACTGATTGGTCAGACCTGATGTTTCCAATATGCGCTTTGGGGTAGCCTCTTGCTCATGATTGGCTGGTCTTGTTTTATATCTCAGCTGTCTTCTCTTGAATTACGAGCTTCCTTCCCTATTCATGTTTTTCCTGCCCAGTAGCATTTTGTTCCCACAGTGTTCTGATTGGTTGACTTATATCCTTCCACTTCTAATGTTGTTTGCATTCATGAAACTATGTTTTTCTTTTACTTTAAGCACCCTATGTGAGTGCATGTGTTTTCCTGTACTTTGCCCTGTGTGTTGCTTCCCCCTTTATCAACCCATGCACTCTCAGTGATATTACCTCCTCCCCCAAAGCTTGTCGATTGCTTCCCCACCCTTACACTTTCCACTCATTTTTAATAATATTCCCCTCACTCCCCCACCTCCACACTTGGTGCTTCCCTCCCAACCCTTTCCAATATAACTTTTTGTTTTACTATTTGTCGCCTGCCACACTATCAGTGGGTGTCTATCATAAAATTATTTTTTAACAATTTCAAGATGTCCATTCGTAAAGCAACATGGACATGCATGTGTGGTGGGCATCCAGAAATTGGTTTATATAATTTTAACAAACCCATTTAAAGACAGCTGGCGCAGATGCACATGCTTCCACTGAGGATATATTTGAGCTGGGTTTATTAAAATATTACAAATGCATTGAAAGATGGCTTCTGTGAACGTGTGTGCAACCACAGGTTCCACCGTTGAGCTGCAGTTGTTAAAATGTTATATATATATTCAATGACAGCTGTCATGGATGCACACACATCTACAGTAGGCATCTTTGAATGCATTTGTAATATTTCAATACATCTTGTTCCAAGAAGGCTCTTTGAGATGTGTGTAAATTTGTGTTAGTTATCTAATGCAAAACATATTGATAAAACCTGTAGATTTCACTGGTGAGTCCTATTAAGTTTGTTATTGCGTGTTTCTTTTAGTTAGCATTCAGGCCTACATTTGGGTTTGAAAAATAACCCAGAACCCACTCTAGAGGTGGATTATAGATGTGGAAAGCTCTATCCTTTATGTCCACCCAGCTTCTGAAGCTTTTAAAGCCAGAGTTTGTAGATGTTAATTTCTTGGTCAAGGTGTAATGACATAGAGGGAAGGGATCTACACACAGGTCACCTAACCGGGCAGTCTACTTATTCATGATGAAGATCATCTTTGACAATGAATTGGTGGATATCTCAAAGAATAAATGAGAAATTGATTCAGAGAATTGCTTACAGTTGTTACAAACTGAGGAGAGTAGCAGCAGCCTTGAAGGTAGAATCAGGCACACCAAGGAACATACATTCACAATACTCCAAAGAAATGTAATAACTGGCAGATGTGTTGAGCAAAATTAGACGAAGAGGTGGAGTTCTCTTTGATAAAAAATAATCCATCCATTTGGGTGTTGCTTCCTGTATAGAGCAGTCGGCTCTAACCATTTCTGAAGGACGGTCGAAGGTATCAAACGCAGTTTTATCATCTATTAAGAACAGTGCACAACCACATCCTCCATCTATATCGACCTCAAGGAAATCACCGTGTGTTCCTTGCCCTTGGCAGGATGTAAACCAGCTTGGTGACTGTTGAGGTCATCATTTTCTCTAAATGTTTGCAGTTGGATGATTTGCAGCAATTTGGCTGGATTAGTTAGAAGGAAGATTGCTCTATTGTTAACCAGACATTTAACATCTAAAGAGGATTTTTTGAAAAAAGGGTGAATTTTGACAGGTTTAAATAGATGTCAGTTGCAGAAGAAAAATGCCAGTCTCGAAGGAGCAATTAAAGACTTCGGGAAGGAATGGACTAACGTTTCATTAATTGTTAATTCAGTTTTCCAAGAGCATGGGTCTCCCTGAGTCATAGGCTAGGTCTTTCTGTGCCAGGGTGTATGCATTTCCATCCAGGTGTTTCACCTGCTGTTCCCAGCTGGTGTTTATATCTGTTGTGTGCAGACTGCCCACACCTCCATACCTAGTCTCTCTTTCCTTCTCTCTCGTTGTCCCCGTGTGCCCAGATATCCTGGTCCCAGTGTACTGCTCTCCTTACACTAGTTTCTCTGTACATGTTTGTGTGCTCCTATGTCCTTGTTGCTCACTCCACATGGTCATGCATTTGTCTTCCTGTCCTTGCTTGTACTCGTCCGATGTTTTTAGGAGAGGGTTTCTATCAGCAGGCCCTTCTGCTAGCATGATCCAGCAGCACCTTGTCCCCATTGCACACTGCTCTGCTGACTTACCATAAATGTCTTTCACTGCCTGGGCTTTTACTCTGTCAGTAAGAAGCGTACACGTTAATAGTGCAAAATTATGAATAAGGAAGTGACTCCGATAGGTTAAAACCTGCCAGAGACAGAAATGTATAAAATCCGTACTTTTTTAAGCATAGTCCCATGATGCAGCCATTTTTTTTTGTAAACATATTTTTATTAGTTTCTTCACAGTAAACACTTAGTCATCTTTCGGCTTATCAACCCATGCTCCTCCCCGTATCACAACAATCTTGAATACCAATACTCTATTATATTGCATTTGGTCATAAACGTATCTAGTTACTTGTCGCATTATGATAGTGTGATGCTATGTGCTTCTAATCCCCTCTCATTAGTTACCACATCAATGCTTACCTATTAACTTAATAACTAAGCTACTAACAACTCCCCCCTCTCCCTACCCCCTCCCCACCGGTGTGTCCTGCTGCATAACTCCATCATAGATACTGGTGTGTTGATATGATGCAGCCATTACCCCATTGTGGATCAGCAAAAGGGGTCTTGATGTGTCTTTTTTCCTCTGGAGGTCTTTGGGTCTAAGAGCTATGGGCTTCTAGCAGCATGTGCATGTTCCAGATGCAGGTGGCACTGCTTTCAGAATTGCCTTCTATTTCTCTGGGCCTCAGCCAGGTGTGCGCCTATCGTTAGAGGCGGTAGCACATATTGACTGGTGATTCACTGAGGGTTAGTGGTAATAGTGACTTAGTGCACTTCGAGAGGAGTGCTGCATTGAGACATGTGATGATGTAAGTAGACAATGAAGTGAGTGGACGAGCAGTTATCCCTTTGGCCTCTGACCCGCAGTTTTAGATAACATTATAGGGCTGTTGTCTGCCCTACAGCCTGCTACAGTGCCAGTGCTTCGCTTCCATCGGAGAAATCACAGCCTCTGTTTATGATCCTGCCTGTGGATTTAGAAATGTGTAGTTGGGATGTCACAAATGTACTGTGTAACTTAGCTGCAAGGTCCCCAGTGCAATGGGAGGCTGGAAAGAGAGGGAGGGCTAATGAGGCAAGGTGCTGCACCTGTTAGAGTATCTGTGTTTTTGGAGCATAGCCACCAAACGATTCAAGTGTCTCCGTCCTAGGGAAAAGTGCCCCCTTTACGTACACTTCAAAGTATTACAATACTCTTTGCTTTGGGCAAAGGCATCATATTTGTACTAAAGTAAGCAAGTTAATTATGATAATTCTGAGGAAGTGAAACATGGGTTCCTTCTCGTCCCAACGCTATGGAGCAGCCACACAAAGCTCCAGAGTTACGCCATAGCTGCCGCCCTTGATACACTGGGTATGGTTCAGTGTCAAGCTCTCCTGTTACTTTAGGCAGATCGCTCGCTCCTCGTGGTGGGAACTAGTCACCTTGCAGCCAGGTCTGAGAAACCCTTGGGTGGAGACAGAACCTACAATCAAGAAACAAGAAGAAAAACATACCTTCCGCAAATGGAATTGCAGGGTTCACAAGGATTCGTGGAATTAACCTCACACCTCAAGTGCTTTGCTTGATGAGGTGATTTTCCTGGCATTTTTGGACTTGCTTCACAATCAATCCTCCAATAAAGTGTTTTGAAATGTAGTTTCGCATGACAAAGTTCTCTATGTGCTGCGTGTATCTGTCAATGGCTGACGGAAGTGTGCTTTCCATCATCATCCATGCTCTATCGTTGTATATTCTTCTGTGGTTTATCAAGCACCAATTTTATGGAACCAACTTCCAATTGTCTTAAGACAATGCCCAGACCATCTGAAATTCAGAAAGGCCTTGAAATCAGCCCTTTTTAGACCATCCACTGCATCTTCTTCTGCAAATCCACGAGCACCGAGATACCCTTTAGGGGGTGATTCATGCACTATATAAGCCTATAATCGAAACGAAACGAAACTTTTGCCCTTTTAAACATTAACATGCCAGTGATGTCTTCCATTAATGTTTATCCGCAGTGGCCTTACAGAGAAGGCCTGTTTTTACATCTGTGACTCATCTAGTATTCTGTGCCTGAAATGGTGCAGAGTCCACATGTCACACTCCAGGTACCAAACCACCTTATGTCTAAATGTATCCTTCCCAGGGGGTCCTCTTCCCAAAGGATGACTGGCAATTGCTGCCATGGAGGGCTCTTGCCTTCAAGTCTTATGCAGCATGGACACCTGTGCCTGTGACATCAGGATTCACCGTAATAAGAACTTGGCATACTGCTCTTCTGTAATAATCATTGACAGTAGAGTTGTGAAATAAAGACTGCTGCCAGAGCCTAAAGGCAGTGTCGATGCATGCTTTTGAGGGGAACAGGCAGTAAATAGGAAGCCTTTGAGCTCCATGTCCTTTTTCTTCCCCTAAAAATCGACTCTGATTGCCTGATATGCAGTCACTGATGGCATTTTTCTGGAGTTTACAAAACGAGGAAACAAACCTGATCTGTGGAGCTACAAAAGAATCCTGCTTTAATCAGTGGCATAAATTCCTATATGTAATTAAGTTATTGTACGTGACAGATTACACAGTTATGCTACATATCCTCCATCTGAGGAGCTCGTTAATAGTAGAAAGAGAACAATAATTTGTGAAGGCGTGTCCATGCCATCAATTGTTTTACAAATCACATTAGAGTTTTGTGACTTCATATAGAACTTCGTCTTTTGCCTCATTCCTGCTTTTGATCAACCTGATCATTGAATCAAGTTATTTATTTTGATTTATTAGTATGGTTTGTGAAATTTTGCACATTTTCTGAAATATGCCAATACTAGATCGGAGTAGAAAACCTTCTTTTATGACGAATGTTTATTGTGCTTGTAGAATTGCTTTATGTTTAACTAGCAATTTGCCTCACTGTACATATCACCACTTTACTCAATGAGACGGTGAGTACTATCCGTGACTTCGAATAATAGTTTCAGTTATTTTTTGCATATTTTTAGAAAGCAGGAAGACATTTAGTTTGGATGATATTGCAGTCCGCATCCTTTAGTGAATCAGGAACCACATTTGGGCCCGTATTACGTAACGGGTGCATTGTCCTTGTTTGTGCCACAGCAGGTTCCAAGTATGGGCCAGGTGAACATGTCTACATCCTAGTGCATCATTATTTGAACATCTAAGGCAGAGTTTCCCTAAGGATATTGAGCGTCAAATAATGTTGCAAAGTTCCGGTTGTACCCGGATGCTGGTCAGGATGTACATGATTAAGATTGTAACCAAAGGTTTAGTACTAACGTAATAGTCTGTTCCTGCCCAGAGAACGTCCTGGTCATGTGAAATGACCTGGATCCCTTTTATAGTAAAGGTTGGTCTAAAAATTGCCTATAACTTCTGGTACGTGTTCACAGACGTGTTTAGTACGTCAAGACAAATTAGTGTGACTTAGGTGACATGCAGTCGCTCTACATCCTAGTATATGGTTGAGGGAATCACCTCCCTTCAGGTATTGCGGACAATATATCAACTTCTTGGCGTTCATGTGATATCCTACTGAATTCTGGGTGTTGTAGTCTTGTGTTGCATGTATTATACTAAGTAGACTAACACACCTGAACAGAATGATTTTTAGGTGAAGAGTTCAGGATTGGAGCCAGTGCCTTTAATGATGTGGAGGGAGCTCTTCACCCTATTGGATTATGCCAGAGTTGATATCTGATGTACCTGGTGTTTGATGAGTTTGACTTGTTGTACACCAGAAAGGGAAGTCTTAAAAGATGTTCTCATTATTTTTTTGCAGGTTTGTTGGACGGATGAACATCTATGAAGATAACCAAACAGTCACTGCAAGGTTAGTTTGCTCCTCCAGTGCATCATTGTGTTTCACGCGTGTATGGCTTACGACTACAGACTTCGTTGTCATAGATTAACAGGTGTGGCCTGAGAAATGGGGATATTTTTCTGTAACATATGGTTCACCTTCAATCCCACAATAGAGAGCTCCCTCATGACCTATATTCACCTTCAACCCCACTTCAAACCTATGCATTTGTTCTCCTTAAAATGTTGAACTTGTTGAAGCTGCATAATATCCGATATTTCCTTGCAATATTTACTGTCATTTAGTAGATACGAGTACTTTAGTGCTTTGTCCAAATAACTGCATTGTCGTGCTAGCCCTGTTCATTTTATTTCATGTAGGTTTTGCATTCAGGTTTTCCATCACTTTTACAGTAGCCTTATTTATCATTTCTGAGTGTGAAATATTTCTTTACATTCTTTGTAATCTCTTCACCGTTTTCTTAGGTATGGGCTTCCAGTGAGTCTCATGGCAGAACTCCATTGCTATCATTTAATGGGCTGAATGAATATTACATGGTGACGTTTGGTCTGTACTCGTTTTCATGGTCATCTTAAAGTTTAAGAACACGTTTTGTTTATCACATTCAGCCTTCACTGCAGACAACGTCAAAGAGGGTTTTCTTTCAGATATGGTATTGTTTTACCAATCTGAAAGAGACACATAAGTGATAGATTCCTTACCTTAGAATATCCCCAGGCATCAGACTGGATCCGGAAAGTTTTTTTGTCAGCAGTACCCCTGCGCGTCGGTAGGTGGCGTCGTGCGGCTCTGCGTCCGTTGCTGTCATCGTAAGCGCCGAGATGACATTACAGAGACTTCCTGGGCGCCACCCGTGGGCGCTGAAGTCAGTTCTTTCTTTTTCCGCGCCAGTAAGCGCAGATCCGGTTAGAGCACGTACCCTAGTGACTTTTTGACTATTCTTTTGAGACTTTTGAGACTTTTGTCTCCTGTCAGTCTACTCTGGTGCAAGTAGGGATGCCTGGTTTTAAGTCTGATGGGGCCTGCCGTCGCAATATGTCGATGGCGGACCCCCACGACGTCGATCTCTACTGCCTGGAGTGTGACCACAAATCTCGGTTCTCTATGGACTGTCTGTCCATGGCCCCATAGGCCTTGAGGGAGCAGTGCCGGAAGCTGCTGGAGGTCCACTCATACCAGCACCGCTATTTGTCCAGGGGCCGCTCCAGAGAACGCTCGCTGGGCCACTATCATCACTCCGTGGGCTCCAAGACTTCACCCTCGGATTCGGGTAAGAGACGACACAAAAAGAAGTCGAAGAAACGTTGTCACTCTCCGACGTACCCCCGTCGGTCCCCGGATGCGGACGAGGGGGACAGGGGTTCTGCCCCTGTGGCTCCTTCAGAGCCCGGGAATCTTGCGGCCTGCCCACCTTACCCGGGTCCGTCGGCGACTCCCGCACAGGCGCAATAATTTCTTGCTACCATGGACCGCCTGCTTAGGCCTCGGGCTCCTGCCAGCATGCCTTTGGACACCGTGGTCCCATTGTAGCAGGGATTCCGTTCTCCTACAGAACTGTGCATAGAGACTTGCAACCTCAGTGAATTAGGGTGTGCCAAAACTCACCTCAGTACCCAAAATCCCCTTACCGAACTAGCTACAGTGTCTCATTGGTCATTACGAACTCCCAATGTTTAGACAAACCAGAAAATGAGCTTAGAATACCTCAGGTCACGTGGAATACATGAACACTCTTTCGTTATACAATCATTTCAAACCAGAACGTGGAGTAAATGAGGACGCGTGCACATTCGAAATATTTATTTACTAATGCCGTGTTCTCAAACGCAGTATCTTAGATAATCCAAGCCAACATATTATAAGAAACAAAGTTATCAGCATAGTTACTAGTCCATAGAATGCAAAAGGTGACAACATGCTAAAATGCTGTAATGAATAGGGGTTAACAACACCTAATTCTAAACCCTCCCTAACTAGCATATTATATTATATCTAAGAAGGTCTCTTTGGGTTTTAGCAGGGCGACCCCATACCTCAAGATCCTAGTGGCAGAGGATCACATCATCTTCCACCAGCTCTCTGCATGCGAAGCACCATCATGTGTGTGTCGTGTGCTGTATGCAAAGCAATATAAAACGCGCCTAAAGCCAGATTTTGGTAGCAGCTGCATTTATGTTATGTCTAGGAAGGTGCGAAGATCAGACCTCACAACAACACTGTGTCGAGTTATCCTTGAAGGCTTCAGCACTCACTGTACAGACACAGTTTACTAAGCAAAGCTGATATCGGAGCAATAGCATAATATTCTTGTGAAAATCACAACGCTCTTCTAGGCTGAAAGCTAAAACAACAATTATGTGTCGTGTGCAGAAGCAGCCAAAGGTAAAATGGCGTTTAAACATTTAATAAGCTCATGCTAACTGAACATGATATATACTCAAGCAGTAACTATATGACATCCCCCCATGATCCGAGCACGGATAAGATAAGATAAGATAAGGTAAGGGGAACATCATGAAAGCAGAGTTCAAGAACGATGAGCCAGGTCAAATTTAAAAACGGTGGAAAAAACGTTTTCATAAGTCAATTAAAAAAATTGCAACTTGCCAATCCATTATTCACTTTTACTCAAGTCAATAGGTCTGGGTGGTGGAAAATGTACGCATAATTTGTAAAAAAAAATTGTAAGTAAGAACGGGTTGTCATCAAAAGCCTTGAAAGCCTTTAGGACAGGACTGAATATGCAAAATATGCAGCAACAGCCTCCAACAGGAAGTCACTGTCATCATCCGAAAACAGTTCAGCCATCCAATTTAATAATGGGAAAGAACATACGTGCTCTTCCAGCACCGGATCCTTTAGCATCATCAGAGGACAACTCGGTGGGTTCTCAATAAAACTCTGTGCCAAGAAATCTTGCGCCGCTGCGAGTATGTTCCAACGACCCATTAGTCCATGCATCGCTGCCAAGGCCATAATCCTTTCGTCCGAACAAAACAACTCATGAGCAACTAAGAGACTCATCAGATGATTAAAATCGACGTCAGGAGACACCGTCTTGCAGAGACACAAATCAAGGGCCCACTCGAAATCGCAGCTCAGGCAATGAAACACAGGCTGAACACATGTGAAATAGGAAAATCGAAACGATAATCCATATGCCGCGCTTAAAGTCGCAAGCGGCAATGTGCCATAGTACTCAAGCATCCTGTTGCGAAACAGTGCCAGGTGGGGCTGTGCGGCGTGTAACACAGGATGGGCATCCATTTCTAATAAAACAAAATATCACCAGGACGCCTGCAGCCAGCGCCAGCAAAACAGGAAATCCACCAAATAGCTTGAAAATATAGAATGAAAGAAAGCAGGAATGACTCCAAATATCTTTTCAAATGAAGTCACGAGACCACTACTAACTATCTTAAAAAAGTGTGCGAGGCCAGAAGTGGAGGACGCGTTAAAGATTGAATGAATCAGCTCACTGAAATGCAACGGCAAGTCAGTATTTAAAAGAGCCTGCACCTCTGTGCGGGTGTTAGCTACGTGAAGGACAAATGTTTCACGAGCCGAACTCAGGGCCACTTCTTTTTGAGACAAAAGGGCTCTTATTCTACTCATTCCATTGAACTCTGCCGTCAAGGTTGGGATTCGCGGCCAGATGGAAACATCCGAGTTCCCATGCGGAGGAGGATACAGAACGTTTTTGCAACAAACTACACGTTCAGTTACTGTTACCACATAAGCAATACCTCTAATTAACCCACAACAATCTTCGTTATTTAAAAGTAAATAACTGCCGTTTGCCAGTAATCTGAAAGTGGGGACAATTGCGGGAACCGGAGTACCTTTCAAAACACAGGCTAAATTTGGCCGTTCTTGGTTACAAGAACCGTGTAATTGAATACGTCTACACATTAATGAGTTATCTGGTGTTTCTGTGCAATCCTCCCCTTTAAGATATACTTCTTGTCCATCTTTTAGGCATCTGTAAGTAAAAGGAAGCGACCAGGCTTCATGGAGAAATGAACTACCCAGTGGTTCATATCGGCCTATCGCAATATATCGCATGCAATTTGTAAATTTAAACAAAGCAAATGGTAATGTGATTAACCCGTGGATAAGCCACGTAGCAGCAGTGGCTTCTGCCACAGAGAACGGTAAAGATTCCAACCTTTCAATGAGTAACATGGAAAAAGATGCATCTCGCATTGAAAGCAAGCGCTGCTGGTCAGTCAAATTAAAAGGGGCAAAGAGGGAGGACACGTTCATGTAATTCCAAGGCACGTTTCCAGATTTAAGCGTCTGCAGGGTCCACGCAAATTGCATAATGGAACGCAATTGATTTTGACCATGGTATAACACAGACACTTCATCTTGCACAATATCAACAACAGAAGAGACTATATTATCTAATGTGTAAATGCGGGAAGAAAGCATGTTAATACTGTTATCTACAACTGCAAGCACTTTTTCTAAGTTAGCTTGATCAATAGCTCTAAGGCGTGTAGCCGCCTCAATCTGTGATGTCTTCCAGATTTCATTGTAAATCGCATCTATCCATCTTTTAGATCTACCACTAGCCGGGCCTTTTATGAAATCATTTAAATCCACATCATCAGTCAGCTTGGATAGATGCAGTTTAACCGCAGCCAAGGTAGAATGTTTCAGCCAATTCTGACATAATTTGCCTACTGAATAAGTGGTGACAGAATGGTCAGTTTCAAAATGGGGATCAGGCCTGACTTGTGTAAATCCTTCAGCTAAACCCAGAAAACGACGTTGGGATGAATCAGGACTTCTGTGCCACATCACCCAACCTTTTGGATCCAAACTGGATATATTAAAGGATGAATTATGCAATAGAGTTTGCAATTCCCTAATGGAAAACTGTGTAATATTACTCCAACCAGAATATTCTTCTAAATCAGGGACGGTAGGTGTATTTAATTTTTTAGAAGTAGCCAATCCATAGCATGTTGTTTGCGAAATGGTAGAATTCTAAAACAACATATGATTTTGGAAGAGACATGCTCGGTGCCTCAGTGCCTTGTACCTGCCATCTTTTAGAACCCCAAACAGATTTAAGGTCAACAGTTTCCTTCCATAACTCGTAGCCTTCTACAGCCAACTTGTCTAGAGAGGACTTCGAGTACAACAACTTAGTATCGGAAAGTCTAACCTTGGACATGGACCTCTCCGTCACTTTAAAATAAAAAGAAGCGGGATTGGACTGATTAAGTCAGTAAAATATGTGTACTTTTTCAAAAAAGTACTCGAACTACCTTGTAAAGGAGCCGGGCAATGCTCCCACTGTGTATAATTTACAGTACTCCTTCTGGAATTAGTTTTATGCAGATAATGGTTGCCAAAATGTTGGAAGCAAAATAATTCACCATAATTAGCAGATTCTAAGTACAAATCTTCAGCATCAAAGGCAGCATAATATTTCAAATCAGAAAACAATGCCTCTACTGCCTGAATATCCCAATCATCAGAACGTATGTTTTGTTTCACTACATCCCCCATGTTTACCCTGAGCACTTTAGGGACATTAACAACCTCAGTAGGGCCATGGATTTGAAATTTAACGGCATCCCACACAATCCCATCAATACCAGGCCAAGCAGTGATGTTAACAAAAGTCAAGTCTCTTTTCAGTCTGTGTGCTGAATGCGATGAGGAAAGGGGGGGCCAAAGTTCCATTTAGATGTCGAATGCATGTTCTCTCTTCGACATAGTGTCCATTGACGATTCGAAAAAAATAAAGACACAAAACCAATTGACTTAAAAAAGGTAAATTGAAATAAGTACCAACCAAATATATGTCCAAGGGGGAATCAAAGTGTTTTTTAAATAAACTGGCATAAACTGCAAAACGTGAGGGCTTTTTTGAGTTATTCGAAACAGTGTCAAAAGGAAATCTGGATTCTGTGGCCAAACGTGTTTGCAAATCAGGCATCAATACATCAGTTGGGTAAGTGTAATCAAGTTCATCACCGTTAGTACCAGGCAAAGTACTCAATAAAGGACTGGAAATGACGGGAATCTCGATGGCCACTTCTGGCATAGGATTGGAAGCAGTGGCCAAAACAGAATTTCTCACAATCAAAGGACAGGAGACAGCCTAAGAAGAATCGGCCACTCTGTGTATTTTGACATTGTCAATTGAGATAAACCTGTTTTCCTTATGACCTGGAAGTGGTGGTAAAATGACTGTTCTTGTGCCCTTCACACCAAGCACAGGAACCGGAGCTCGATAGGAAGGACCAAATTCTTTCTTGTTATCGATCTTCTCTCGAACCAGTTCTCCA
This sequence comes from Lissotriton helveticus, assembly GCF_964261635.1. Lineage (NCBI taxonomy): Eukaryota > Metazoa > Chordata > Amphibia > Caudata > Salamandridae > Lissotriton > Lissotriton helveticus. The sequence continues at coordinate 1,929,911,241 of NC_136063.1, forward strand.
ACTTGGGGTAGCCAGCCAACTACAGGGATCTGCAATGCATGGAGGGCAAATGTTCCTTTGCAAGACTGTCTCTGGTCTTTTGTAGATCCTGTAAAACATTGCAATGTTCATCTACGTTAAAGGCTGTGGCTTGGGCCACGCAGTCTAGATACCAAAGAGCATTTCGTATGGGGTCCGCCCACCCAGAGACCTTCTAGGGAGATTATTAAGAGCACGCTGCACGCCATTGAGATGGGCCAGCCAGTTTCTGCCAGTGCCTATAACTCGGGCTGTCAAAGATTGCTTTAAGTCACGGTTCAATCGTTCCACTACACTATTACCCTCAGGTCTGTAAGGAGACGAAAACTTGACTTGGACCCCCATCGACATCGTGGCATCCTTGTACGCCTTTAGAGGCGAAAGCCGGACCCTGATCCGAATGGAAGGTACCACAGGGAAAAATCCCTACAAAGACACGCAAATCCCTTATGACAGTCCGTGAATCAGCGCTGCGATGGGGCCAGACCCACACAAAGCGTGTGCATGAATCAACTGCTACTAAGATGTACTTATACGCGGTGTCAGAAGAAAAAGGACCGCAGTGATCCAAATAATTGCTTCCTTGTGGTTTATTAGATATGTACAACTGTGTCTGTGGCGGACGCGCAGCAGTCGAAGGCTTAATCTGCTGGCAAATGTCACATTGAAGGACATAATCGCGCATCTGTTTGTACAGTCCCCGCCACCAGAAACATTTTTGTAATTGAGTTACAGTGGCCGAGACGCCCGCATGCGCAGACGCAACACCTTCATGTGCCGCTGTAATCAACGTATTCCTGCGGTCCGAGTTGGGAATCAACCTCTCCCCAACCTCGGGTATTTTCACATAAGGAACCTTATCGGGACTTAAGTGGTATGTGTACTTCGAAGGGAACCCCGCAGGGTTTTTACCTCCCTTCTCAGTGGCAGCAACAGCCGCCAAGATATCATCATCAATCTTTCTTTTGGACCGTGTAACCGCTGCAACCAAGTATGCCGATACTGCTGATTTCGCTGCCTCATCAGCAAGCGAGTTACCAACAGCGTGAACTCCAACACGCTGGTGACCGAGAGTATGAATCACAAACACAAGTGGCAACTGCTCTTTAAGCTCAGCCACTCGAACCCAGATCATTTTATGTTTTATCGTGCTACCCTTGGAATCACGAAAGTCATTTTGAATCCAAAAGAACAAGTTTTCATTGTAAGACTGGACACAGTAATAGGAGTCACTCACAATAAGAGTTGTCACACTAGGATCTGCGTACTCCAATGCAAGCATCAGAGCCCGAAGCTCTGCCAATTGCGCGGTGCAGTCCCCTAGAGTCTGCGTGTGCACGACTCATCGTTCACCATGGCACCGACCACAATGGCGCATGCGGAAACCTAGGCATGTTTAGAGCCATGCGCAACCTGCGCCGAACCATCAGTGTAAATGATGCAATGGAAATCCTCCAAAGGTCGCATAGCTAAAGGAGCTGGATGAACAAATTCATACTGTAACTACTCCTGCGACCGCAATGAGGCGTCAAAAATAAACCTGACATCCGGGGACGTCAAGGAAGCAGCCCATTGTATCCACCGAGGGTGCAAAGCTTTTGAATTAGGTACACTGACTTTCGCAACTGCCTCCAAGGCAGGACACGGGGTAACAACCAACATGGGTTTTCCCTGTGACAGAGTACGTTCCTTAAGAATCGCCATCTGTACAGCCGTTAAAACTTTCTCCACAGTAGAAAAACGCATTTCAGCCGAAGTGTACAAGTGTGACTTGTAAGCAATAGGTACTGTGTCTCCTTCATTAAAAGTCAGGAACGTGAAACCCACCGTCCCAGGGATGATTCTTATCACCAGGTTGGCGTGGTTGTCAAGAGTCAGTAAGAATTTAGAAGCGAGCAAATCAGCCTGCAAGGATTGCAGAATAGCTGAGGGCTCAGGTAGCCAGCATGATTTGGAAAAAGTAGGTTGTATCAAAGCATACATAGGCTTGATACGCTGGGCATATTCCGGAATGTATGTTCTCCCGAAATTAAAAAAACCCAGTAAAGACTGTAATTTTTTCAGAGTTGTCGGAGCGCGCAGTTGTGCGCATTTCTCCAGGAAGTGAGGAGCCAACCCTCTACCTTCATTGTTGAGGTCATAGCCCAGGAACAACACTGCATAATCTGCAATGTGCGATTTTGCAAAATTGAATTTGCAACCCATGTCTGTAAAGCTACAAATTAAGCGGTCAACGCGACACAGATGCTCCCAAAGTTCGTCGTCTGTGAGATAAATGTCATCCACATACGAGCAAGCATCAGGGTTGACTCTCTCTAAAAGAGAGACAATGCGGGCAGTAAAAATCCCAGGACTACTCTTATAGCCCATAGGTAAACGCCGAAATTGTTTTTGGACACCGCCGCATGTAAAGGAGGTCCATTGGGAACTTAGACCATCCAAGTGGTGGGTATAAAAACTGTTGGATATGTCAAGCGTGGTCTTAAAACGCTTACGCACTAGACTATCCACCAAGGCAGAACCGTGAGTATTCTGTACTGCACAGGTACGGCAATGTGAGTTTAAATGCCGGTAATCCAATACCAAACGATACGAACCGTCCGGCTTGGTCACAGTAAAAAGAGGGTTATTAATCGGTGACACACATGTTTCAATCACTCCTTGATATTCCAATTGTTCAAGGTTTTCCGCAACGGAAGCCTTAGCTTCACGTCGAAGGGGATATTGAGGTTGAGGCTGTGGCTGAGACCGCAATGGAATCTCGTGGCGTGGGGAAAATGTATCCCATCCACAGTGTGTACGGTACAGAGCTGGCGCTAGAGCCTTAGCCCACGCTTCTGCAAAATTCAGCGCATGCTCTTTCGAGACTGTGTGCGCGAAACTAGGGAGGATTACCTCCTTCCCTCGCGGAGCTGCGAGCACAAAAGGTGATGGCCAGTCAGCCTCGGATAACAAAATGTCATACGTAGACAAAAGATTTTCCCAAAATATCCCTTTTATGGTACGCTGTATGTCACCTTCGATTAACAGGACAATTTCATAAAGTCTGTCAGGGGAGCAACTCTAGTGTCAGCTGTTTCAACTACAACATAACGGTCAGTCGCTGTCACCTTCAGTAGTGGACGCAGGGCCTCTCGCACTATGGTAATCTCAGCCGCGCTGTCCAGCAAGGTCAGAGCCCATGTCAGTTTCCGAAGCCGCGTTCTCACTATCTGTGGCATATCTCGCTGTTAAAGCGGCGACTTTCTTCTTTTGAAACTGGGGTCTCTTTGGTGTAGAGCCGACCTGCTTTCCTGCACCGTCTTCTGGGCGGGGCTGGTCGTGTCCTTGCTGGCCACCCCGACCCCTGCCGCCTCCTCCACCACCGGTCGCCGAGGCTGATGAATCCTGAAAAGAACGAGGAGAGCGTTGATCAGAAACCTGAAAACGATCAGGTGATTTAATATTTGCGCGATCGCGCAAGTCATAAACACGTTCTGTGGGGGCAGGCACTGGAGACACAGGACGAGACTCCTGTTTCTGTTGCTTTCCCCGTTTTTGTTTTTTAGGCCAATTTTGTTTCTTGGACTTGGGCTGAACGTCCGTGTCAGACTTCTGCCCTTGGGGTTGCGTTTTCTCTTTAGTAGAAAAATGCTTTTGACCCCTACTATTGCGGCCCACGGTCTTATAAACCGCCACAATAATCCTCGCTAACTGTCGGGGTTTCTCGGCATCTGGAAGCGCACTCAAAGCATTAGCTACCTGAAAGTTCACGGCATCCCCCTTGACATTAGCAAGAATGAGATCGCAAACCACATCAAAGGTGCCACACAGGCGCATACCCAATTCAACCGCAGCCTCAGATCCGTGCTCGTCTTGAACATGCTTAAGGACCGCAGGCAGGACAGTCATAGACGGAGTGCCGTAGCACCTCTCATAGACTGCCACAAATGTCCTACCCCATGTCTCACAGTCACCGATTTCAGGGGCCAAGTCTTTGGGTAAACTAATTGTCAGAATCCTGTGTTTCTCACCAGGAGTCGTGTTAGGAAATACTGCTTCCAGCTGGTCAAATTTCTCAGCAAGCCAGAAAGGAAATTCATCCGTATCCTGGGGACGCTTGCCCATCACAGCATTGACCATCACGGGACTGAACTTCATACCACCCTGTCCCGCAGGAAGCGCGCACCTCCCGGGGCCCCACCCGGAAGGTTACTGGTTATGTATTGTACCAACGCGCGAATAACGCTAATGGAGACTACATGTAGTCTGCGAAGTTCAACTACGGTACAATTGCCGTGTTGAGGATGAGGAGTAAATCCAGCCAAAACAGGCCAATTTGCACCTGGAATGGACAAAGGACCTAACTTCGGAGCTGTTAAAGAATGGGGGAGGGCGCCACCAAACCAAACGCGATGCTGCCAAGTATCTATAGGTACTTCCTGTGCCCGGTACGGTGTGTACTCATTCGGCACAGGGGTGGTAGTGTATGTGTGGAACACACCTGAAGTACCGTCCACCGCCAGGAATGTCACCCACGAATAAAAGATTTTGTAAGGGTAAGCTATCTCCGCACTCACCACCATTATCACAGCCATGCCATCCACAGGGACATTATAATTCTGCAAATGATTGCGCACCGCAATTCGACTATGTTGCGGAATGTCCACGGCAGTGGCCATGATAATACAGAAGAAAAAAGACAAAGGAAACTATGTAGCACAACTGGGTATGTAATTCAAGGAAACCGTTTAGAAAGATTCAAGCTTGAAAATACCTATTTCACAAATAGGTAGGTTTTTTCCAACACCACCGTTTTCCGGAAACGAAAGTGAAGGGGTTAAGGATTGAGTGATGTACTACTCAAGTGTCATGAAATAAGACCACCAATGTATGGGCGCCATGTAGCAGGGATTCCGTTCTCCTACAGAACTGTGCATAGAGACTTGGAACCTCAGTGAATTAGGGTGTGCCAAAACTCACCTCAGTACCCAAAATCCCCTTACCGAGCTAGCTACAGTGTCTCATTGGTCATTACGAACTCCCAATGTTTAGACAAACCAGAACATGTACTTAGAATACCTCAGGTCACGTGGAATACATGAACACTCTTTCGTTATACAATCATTTCAAACCAGAACGTGCAGTAAATGAGGACGCATGCACATTTGAAATATTTATTTACTAATGCCGTGTTCTCAAACGCAGTATCTTAGATAATACAAGCAAACATATTATAAGAAACAAAGTTATCAGCATAGTTACTAGTCCATAGAATGCAAAAGGTGGCAACATGCTATAATGCTGTAATGAATAGGGGTTAACAACACCTAATTCTCACCCTCCCTAACTAGCATATTATATTATATCTAAGGTCTCTGGGTTTTAGCAGGGCGACCCCATACCTCAAGGTCCTAGTGGCAGAGGATCACATCATCTTCCACCAGCTCTCTGCATGCGAAGCACCATCAAGTGTGTGTCGTGTGCTGTATGCAAAGCAATATAAAACGCGCCTAAAGCCAGATTTTGGCAGCAGCTGCATTTATGCTATGTCTAGGAAGGTGCGAAGATCAGACCTCACAACAACACTGTGTCGAGTTATCCTTGAAGGCTTCAGCACTCACTGTACATACACAGTTTACTAAGCAAAGCTGATATCAGAGCAATAACATATTATTCTCGTGTAAATCACAATGCTCTTCTAGGCTGAAAGCTAAAACAACAATTATGTGTCGTGTGCAGAAGCAGCCAAAGGTAAAATGGCGTTTAAACATTTAATAAGCTCATGCTAACTTAACACGGTATATAGGCAAGCAGTAACTATATGACACCGTGTTAGGATCCTGTCGAGCCGTCAGCTCCGGCCCTGGCACCACAGGATCCTGCGCCACAAGGTCCCTTGCTGCCGGCTCCGTCTCCACCCTCGGTTCCACCTCCGGCGCCGCAATGGGTGCCGTTTGTTCCACCCCTGCCCAGGATCCAGGACACTTTCGTCCCTTCCTGAGATCCAAATTGGGACACAGCACCAGTTTGGCCCCGTTCAGCGCTGTTCTCAGCTCTGTTTGTTCCCTCCCCGGTCCCTGCCCTGCCTCCGTGGTCTGTACCACATACGACAGAGGTGGAGGACGACTGGGAGGGGTCCGAGGACCCTCTTGCTCGTCAATGTGACTCTGATCAGGACTGTTGTGAATTTCACAGGAGTGTTACCCATATACCAAAGCAGGACTGGGTAGGTAAGGTGCAATAAAATAACAATGTCCTGAGAGGTAAAAATCTGTAGACAATTAAAGCATGCATGCACATAGCATTACTAGCAAAGAAAGAAGGAGAAAATGTGTTTGTATGCCAAAAGATAGTTAATCATCTTTATATGTTACATAACTTTCATGGTCAGATTTTATACAGTTAGGAAACAGCACTGCAAAAATTCAATTGGTGACAACCATAAAAAACTTGGTGCAAAAAGGTGTACAAAGTGCAAGTGGCGGCGCAAGTGAAGGTGAACAGCGTGGACGGCGCACTGTGAACGAAGTGCAAATAATTTACAGTGAGTGGCTCTAAGGTAGATGTGACAACGTGATATCACAATAGTACAGGTTCTTTCAATTAGATGTGGAGCCACAAATGAGGAGTGCGCCTGTTATTCAGACTGTTAGGTCGACGGCGTTTCGATCCTTGTAGTTTCGGATCGTCATCAGGACTGGGTTGTCTAACTTTGGGCGTGCTGTAGTCAGTTCCAGATAGCAAGACTCAGCTATCTAGTAGTTGGTCCTCCGAGGGGAACAGCAGTCAGTGGCGACTTATGCTGGCCGAATCTTTGTTTGGTAGGAGGATTGCAGGGATGCGCTTTTTAGATAAGTGCTTCAATCAGTTGTCTGTGGAAGCACGAACGCTTATCAGGTCAGTGCTTTGATCGGCTGTCTGTATCGAGCCGTGTTGGAGCACGAACGCTGCTGAGTGAATCGGCGTGTCCGGCTGCTTTACTGAATGGGAGCGTCTGACGCTCCCATTCAGTGGACCTGAATACAGCACGCCCAAAGTTAGACAACCCAGTCCTGATGACGATCCGAAACTACAAGGATCGAAACGCCGTCGACCTAACAGTCTGAATAACAGGCGCACTCCTCATTTGTGGCTCCACATCTAATTGAAAGAACATGTACTATTGTGATATCACGTTGTCACATCTACCTTAGAGCCACTCACTGTAAATTATTTGCACTTCGTTCACAGTGCGCCGTCCACGCTGTTCACCTTCACTTGTGTCGCCACTTGCACTTTGTACACCTTTTTGCACCAAGTTTTTTATGGTTGTCACCAATTGAATTTTTGCAGTGCTGTTTCCTAACTGTATAAAATCTGACCATGAAAGTTATGTAACATATAAAGATGATTAACTATCTTTTGGCATACAAACAAATTTTCTCCTTCTTTCTTTGCTAGTAATGCTATGTGCATGCATGCTTTAATTGTCTACAGATTTTTACCTCTCAGGACATTATTTTATTGCATCTGATCAGGACTTGGCAGACGAGTTGGAGGAGGCCATCGGCCTTCATGTCTCCTCTGACCCAGGGTGTACCTCTCCCCTGCCTACCATGGAGGAGGGCGCCTCTTACACGGTGGTGCTCCATTGGACAGCTGAGGTCCTCAACCTTGATCTCCCAACGGTTGCCCTAAAAACTAATCTCCTCACTGAGGTGCTCCAGACCGTGTCCACTTTGTCGGAGCCCCTTACTGCCATTTATTGACGCCCTCACTGATGTCTTACAGGGCACTTGGTTGCGGTCAGCCACAGGGGCCCCTGTGGATAGGAACGTCGCCAGGCGTCATCGCCCGGCGCCTGGTGACCCTGCTTTTCGGACCACTTATCCTACGCCCGAGAGCCTGGTCATCCAAGCTTCGACGTCCCAGAGTGCCTTTCCCACGGCTCTGCCAGTTAAGGACTCTAAGAAGCAAGAGCAGTTTGGCAAGCGGTTGTTCTCTATGGCCAGCTTAGGGCTTCGGTCAGTGAACACCGCATGTCTATTGGGCTGCTATTCCCACGCGGTGTGTGATACAGTTGCACAGGTGTTGCCTCAGTGTCCTGAGGAGTCCAAGCTGTGCTGTCCCAAGCTGTTGCTGAAGGTAAAGATGCGGCTAAGTTCGCCATTCGGTGTGGTTTGGACACCGCAGACTCACTAAGTAGGGCAATTTCTACGACTGTGGCGCTTCGTCGCCACGCCTGGTTGAGATCTACCAGGTTTTCGCCAGATGTCCAAAGCTCACTCATGAACATGCCCTTTGATGCTACCCGCCAGTTTGGTGATAAAGCTGACCGTGCACTGGAGCGTTTTAAGGACACTCGGGCTACGGCCAATCCTTGGGTCTCTCCACCAAGTGCCCGGCCACGTCTACCTTTCATGGCCACGGAAGGGGCACCCCTGCCCGCTCGTTCAGTCAGAAACCTGCGCAGAACCAAACTCAGCGGGGCCCTGGGCATGAAGGCTGCCGTGGCGGCACAGGGTGCCAGCATGCGGGTCAGTGCACTTTCGCGTCTCCAACCTCCGCCTCAAAGCTTTCCTAGTCCGAGCTTTGGGGTTCACCCCATGACTGTGGGTGGCAGGATTCAACATCACCTTCCCCACTGGCGTTCTGTCACTTCCGACAAGTGGGTGCTGCAACTCGTCCAGAGGGGTTACTCCCTCCCCTTCGAGTCTACCCACCCAGCCAAGCCACCTAAATTCCACCGGATGTCGGGGGATAACTTTGTGCTTCTCCAACAGGAAGTTATGGCCCTCTTGGCCACGGGGGCCATTGAGCGCGTTCTTGGGCCAGAAGTAGGACGTGGTTGTTATTCCCACTACTTTCTGGTCCCCAAGTAGGACAAAGGGGCTTGCGCCCCATTTCGGACCTCAGGAACGTCAATCGCTTCCTCCCGGAAGGAGTAGTTCAAGATGTTGACTCTGGCTCAGGTCTTGGCTGCCCTCGACCCTGGAGAATGGATGGTAGCGTTGGACTTGCAGGATGCATATTTTCACATCCCTGTCCTGTCTGCCCACCAGCGTTACCTGCGGTTCCCTGTAGGCCAGGAGCCTTTTCAGTTTGCCGTGCTCCCCTTCGGCCTTACCAGCGCCCCTCGGGTGTTCACGAAAGTGATGGTGGTGGTCGCAGCTCATCTGTGCAGGTCAGGAGTGGCAGTCTTCCCCTACCTCGACGCCTGGTTGTTGAAGGCGTGCTCGCCCCAAGCAGTTGTCACCCACCTTCAGACTACAGCCGACCTCCTGCATTTACAAGGGTTCTCCATCAACGTGCCAAAGTTACACCTAAGTCCCTCTCAGAAGCTCTCCTTCATCAGAGCGGTCTGGATTCGATGCGGTTTTAGGTTTATCCTCCCGAGCAGCGAGTCCGGGATATTCAGGCTATGAATCTGATTTTTCAGCCTCTACCCCGGGTTTCAGTCAGGATGACCCTCCGGCTCCTGGGCCTGATGGCCTCCTACATCCTGCTAGTGCAACATGCCAGATGGCATATGTGGGCTCTGCAGTGGGACCTGAAGTTCCAGTGGGCACAGCATCAGGGCAACCTATCCGATCATGTCCAGATCTCGGAGGGCATTGCACGACATTTGCAGTGGTGGCTCACGAATCGTGATTGGGTCAATGACAGATCCCTCTCCCTTCCCCAACCGAAGCACACAGTGGTGACGGATGCGTCCCTCCTGGGATGGGGAGGTCACTTGGGAGAGGTGGAGATCAGAGGCCTCTGGTCTCCGGCATAGTCCTGGTTCCATATCAATCTTTTGGAGCTTCGGTCGATCCGATTTGCACTGAACTGTCCGGGGAAGTGTGGTGCAGGTGTTCACGGACAACACCACTGCAATGTGGTAGTGCAACAAACAGGGCGGGTGGGGTCCTGGACCCTATGTCAGGAGGCTCTGCGCCTCTAGACATGGCTGGAAGATAAAGACATTACCTTGGTGGTTCAACACCTGGAGGTTTTCTGAACGCCAGGGCGGACTAACTCAGCCGCCGGTGCTTGATGGATCACGAATGGCGTCTGAACTCTGACGTGGCGTAGGTCTCTTTTAGCAGTGGGGAGAGCCTTGGTTAGATCTATTCGCCACCGAAGAGAACGCGTAATGTCATAAGTTCTGCGTGTGGGAATTTCCAAGGCGGCACTCGTTCGGCGACGCTCTTCGAGCATGCCTGCTCATTAATTCGCCCGCACAGGTGGGGAATTAGTACCACCTGGGCGGAGCGGCAGCAGCATGATGGAACCATGCCATCATGAGCACACGCCACCCGTGACTCATGACGGCGTGGTTCCGTCATAAGCACTCAAGGGGTTAATGTACCTTGGTGAGTACATGTGTGTCTCCATAAACATAAACTTTAAATAGTGAAACGTGTGTTTGCTTTTGGCTGTAGATATTAATGATGTTTCTGATTTTAAAAAATCACGTTTTCAATTTTTTTCTAAATCTTAAATCTGCAACTTTTTCCTGTATTAGCGTATACAAACAATGACCCAGCTATTTCAAAATAAGTTAAAAACGTGTTATGTACACATATTGAAACTATTTTCACTGAGAACCAATGTTCCCTCTAATTTTTTTCCTCTGTGTGCGGCAGTGTGAGGTCTCTGTGCGCTCCAGCCACGGCAATGTGCGCCAAGAACCCGACTGCGTGTGTGGGTGTAGCAACAGGGGTTCTGACACTGGGGTTCCTGCTTGATTGTACAGATAAATAACCTAAGTACTGGAAGTGAGGAGGCCTGTTTGATGGGGCAGACAGGGCCGGACTGGGAACCCAAAGTAGCCCTGGCAATTTTACCTGATCGGCTCCCACTCACCTTGGGAGGTGGAGGGGGGGTGTCAAGTGTCAAGCACTACTGCTTAAAACTGGTCCCCCAACTGGTGCTTTTGTTACTGAGGGCCCATATTGCAGCATCGCTGCAAAACTGCCCCCAGTAACAAAACTGGCCCCCACTGCTCCAAAACTGACCCCACCCTTCTAGCCTACGAGACAAACGACCAATGCCTGCTAAGGCCAGTCCAGCTGGGGGGGGTTGTGTCATGTTCGAAATGAAAAAGTGCAGTGCAGAGCATCTGCAACCACAGCAAAGCTATGCTAATATATGTTAGGAAACCGGGGCAACCGGCCTCCTTCTACAGTGCCAGTAATTTGGTGGTGGATATGTTTTTCAGTTATTTGGCTAGAGAAGGGTAGGCGGAATAGGCGGGATAGAAGAGGGAAAGAGGTTTGTATTTATATAGCGCCTGATACCATTGATGGGGTTTTGAAGGACTTTTTTTGGCAAGTAGCACGCTAATTGGCAACCCATAAGGATTAGTGTTGAATTAGTATAGTCAAATATGAAAGTAGTTTGAGTGGTGGATATGTTAGTCAGTTATTTGGATTGAGAAGGGTTGGGGAGGGGGTGAAAGGGAAAAAGGTTTGCATTTATATAGCACTTGTAACCCTGATAGGGTGTTGATAAGCTTTATTGGCGAGTAGCATGCTACTCTGGAACCCATAAAGGGTTAGTGGTGAATTAATATAGTGGAATATGAAATTTGAATGGATGAAGAGGGCCGGATTAATGAGTCCCCTACTACTAAATACATTATCTATCTTGTTGTGCATTATATACAGAGTATTAAAAACAAATGGTCTTGGCAAACGGCAGACACAAAAATAGTTATTTCTTGGTAAATCTTGTAGGGCTGTAACTGAAAAACCCATGGCTTCCTACCATCAGTTTTTTTCCAGGTGTGGCATTAACAGTTAAATTAATGGAACACTCACAATGAGGCCCTAAACATGTGAATGCTATTACGAGCCTCTCTCCTATCTTTTTGCCAACAGGCCACATGTTGAAGCTCCACAGCAAGAGACTGGAAGGAAGCGCCCTATCCAGAGATCAATTACAAAACTTAGACTAATGTCTCTTTAGTAATTGATGCTTGCTTCCTTGATAGTACGTACTGGGAGGAACATCCTGCCATCCTATGTCTATGGTGGCAGCATTATGCACCCTTTGTCAACTGACAAGTCAGAAAACCCCCTCCCCCTTAACTTTGAGTTTGGCTTTATAACGAAGGGTTCTTACAATATCGTAAATGCTTATTTTTGTGGAAGCCTAGTAACTCTTGCTGTGGTTATCTACTGTCCTCTTCACTTCTTCTGCCCACCAAACCTCCTCCATTCACCCTGACTTCATTTCCTTACCTATTCCTCTTTGGAACTCTCACTCCACTCTCCAAAACCTATACAGTCTTTAATGCCCCTGGTAAGTCTACCTCTCCCCTTATCACTCATTGATTTATCCTCCACTTTGCGCCCCCGTCTTCATCCCAGTGTCAAACGCTTAACACAATCCGCTCACCATCCCCACTAAGGCCACTAGGGCTTTATGGTCAAATCTCCGCTTTCTCGTAACTCAACTTTCTTGCTGACATCCATTTTTTCAGACGCCTACAGTCGACACTGCTCCACCTATTACCCCGGCTTTTATAATCTCTTCTTAAGTTTCCTCCTCATGATCATCTTTACCCACCTGCTATACTCTTTCAGTGCTTCCTTTAAGGGCCACCCTTCTGGCTCACTGCCCACGGTACACTTTTCTTCCTCTCCGAGCTACCTTACGTCTTTCCCTACATACCACTGAGCTCATTCCCCTCCAATGCCCATTGTCCAGCTCCCCAGCCATAACATGTTAACGTGTCCCTTTACGGTCATGCCTCTTACGAGTTTCTCTTTTGTCCCCTCTATTCTATGTTTCTACATACAAAGCATCACCAACTAAGTCATCCGAAGCGAGTTCCAATGAGGTGACCTAGAACTACAGCTCCCAGAAACCACCGGGCGGTGAAAAGATATGCCCACCGCAGGGACACAGCTGCCCTAGAGAACAAGCATTGGCATAGCCAATAGGTCTCACCTTTGGGACCTTATAAGTTTTTAGCCATGCAACAGTCGATGTTGTTGCACCTAGGATATTGTACTGCATAACTAAATACTTATAAGGGCCCAAAGGCGAGACCTTTTAGCTATGCCAATGCTTGTTTTATTTTCTGTATTTTACTTAATCGTGCATTCCGTAAGAGTGCTATCTAATTCCAGGGTATTGTTTTTTTGTATTGTTTCAGTGTAGCAGATTACTCTTCTATAGTTCATACTTTAAACAGAGTTCTCCATGTGCTCATAATGGGCAACAATTGATAAGTCTGGATTGGAGGTTGACTGTGCTCGTCTGTGGGTTAAACAGGTGTTCAGAATGCGTGGTCATCCAATCCTTGGCCCCCCTGCAAGGCACACAGACAATGGTCACATACTTTAGTTGCAATTGTGATTCAGTCCAAATGTGTGTGATGGAGGTATACAGTTGTTAAAATATTGCATATGGTGAAAGTAAAGGAAATTGCAGTGTTTCCAGGTGAGTGGTTGTGTTGTGTTTGGGGTGGTGAAGTGAAGAAGATGCGAGGAAGTGCCTTTAGTAAAGAGTAAAAAGAGGGTGGTGAAGAGGAAACAGATGGGGAGTAAGATATGCAGATGAAGGAGATGTGGTGGAAAAAGGGAATACACCTCCAACACACAGTGAACAGAACAGAAGAGACTGAGTCACTCTGAAGACCACTACCCCTTCCACAGTCCTCAGTAATGTTTAATTCAGTCTCACAATTTCAGGATTGAAATATTTCCAATATTAATTATTGAGAACAAAATAATTGCTATTACTAATTTATCTTAAACCAGCCAGAAGTCTTGGCTGGTTTTAGGTGTATGTCAGTCATGTGACGTCCCATACACTTCCCTTGGGTCTCTTTTGCCCTCCTACCATGTCCCATTCCATTGCTCTCTAGCATTCATCCTCAAAATTTCCCTAAAATAGCCTAGGCCTATACAGCCTCAATCCTGTTTGTCATTATTCCAATACACCAGATACGTTTCCGCTCTCAGACCTATCATATTAAAAAACAGAAGTGAAGGTTGGCAACTCTATTGTTTTTTGTAAACTTATACAAGACTCAGCACTGTACATGCTGTGCTCACTTCTCTAAAGTGAAAAAGACAGGCTTTATTTTTTCATTGCAGGCGGGGGTGTGGTGAAAAGGTTCACTGATTTCGTAAGGCACCTCCTATCTTAAACTATCATGACTGCACAACAGCAGTTGCGGCAGCAGCAGCCTAAAGGAGTGGGGCGGGGGGGGCATGTGCTTTAGGGGTGTGAATTAAAACACTGCCTCAATATGCCAGACCTGCCCTGTGTAGCGCTGCACTGATAAGGACATCTCTGGTATATGGAATGTTCATAACCACCATGAGTCATCGCATTTTACCTCAGCTGCTTGTCATATCAGCTACCTCCCAGCGAATACATGAGTTAAAGGCTGGTGAAACGATCTGAGTACAGACCGTTCATTGTGGCCCAATAAAGTGTTCCACTCTCCAGAAACCCAGGGCCTCATTTATGAGGCTAGGCGTCACTTTTACGCCGCCGGTGCGTCACTTTTTGTGATGCACCAGTGGCGTAAAAAATGCGCCTTGTTGAGTCATATTTACAAAGTGACGCATCTAGGTAGATGCGTCACTTTGTAAACCCCTGCGCTACATTATTCCTGCACCAGGTATAATGTATGCAAGGGGGGCGTATTGACGCAAGGAAGGGCCGTAGAAGTGACGCAGTGAAATCTATTAGATTTCACTGCGTCACTTTTAGGACGCCGTTTCGTCAAAATCTTGCTCCTGCCTCACAGCAGGCGTAAGACTGACGCAGGCCCTTTCACATGGGGCTTGCCCCATGTGAAAGGATGCATTGCTGGAGTTGCATCACTTTTGTGACACACTCCAGCAATGCGTCACTTTTGCGCTTACAGATACGTCAGAAATACTGACGTATCTGTTACTCCTTGCGACATGATGCGTCATACATTATATATGACGCATCAGGAATGTCGCAAGGAGCGCGCACTGAGAAGTGACGCATCGCTGCTTTCACGCAGCGATGCGTCATTTCTCATAAATGAGGCCCCCAGTTCGGAAGCCGAAAGACATTGCTTTATCTCTCTAAAACTACAACGTGGTGTGCACCTGGTCAAATTTCAAAGCCCGTACTTCACTGCGCAGAATTAATCGATGATTAAAAGTGCCTCTACAGCACTGAGATTGATTTTTATAAGGACTGTATACAGGTGAATACGGTGATAACCTAATAGAATATGGAACAATGCATATTTTTGGGCTGCCTACCAGTGTGGCGCTGAAAGCTAGCAGCCAAAACTGTGCCTGTTTAAAGTGTGCAAAGAAAGTTGGTTCACCTTAAGAATCGAACCATCTTGATTTGGACACCTTTTATGGGGCTAAATGAAAACAATATGTAAAGATGGTAAAAAAAAGCAATATTTGTTACAGTAACAAAACTCTTCCTTAAGACATTAGTCTAAAACATTCACCTCAGTTTCCTTACTCTAAAAAAAACCAATAGTATTCTTTCTATAGCGCTCGTATTTTTCCGCTTTTCTTTGGAAAAACTGCAAACTCAATATTCTCCCGGAAGCCAAGCAGTCACAGGTGATCCATTATAATACGGATGAGAAGCAACGGAGTAGACATTAACATCAGTACAATAAAGCATGCATCACGGAGTGTTGTGTGACAGTGAAACTTTCCATTCAAGGTTAAAAGCTTACCCAGTACCTTATTAGCGGGCTGATTGCGGGCCATTGTGAAAATATTTGTTAATGGCAGCACCGCAATGCGCTGCAATTAACATCAATATTTTCACAATTGCCCGCAATCAGCCCACAGCTGTGCTCCTTTCAGAGAAGAAATGCATCACACGTCCTGCTTTTGGACTTGCTGCATTTCTTCTCTTAAAGGAGCACGGCTGCGGGCTGATTGCTGGCCATTGTGAAAATAGTGATGTTAATTACAGCGCATTACGGTGCTGCCATTAACAAATATTTTCACAATGGCCCATCAACAGCCCCCAGCCGCACTTCATTAAGGAGGAAATACAGCAAGTGCAGGAGCCACGAACACCAGGAAATTATCCTTTTTCACGCAGCTCACGTTATAAAAACGGAGGCGCAAATGATCTTCCGGGATGTGCTGTGGGTGCGCGCTCCACATGAAGCACTGCGCGCTTGGAGGAACAGACGTGCGCGCGCGCTCGGCCGCGCACGTTGCTGGGAACACTGCTGAGAACGCTATGAATATTTACCTAACCCATCAGAGGATAAATACTTTTTTGTGGTATTTTCTAGCAAGAACTTGTATATATAGAGGCAGTGAAGTAAATACAGCTTTACTCAAGGAAGTGCCTTGACTCGGCTTGGTGTAAATCCTTTTGGTAATTTTGGATATTTTTAGAGAAATTTGCCTTTAAAAATAATTTACCATTTTGTGACTACAAAGGTTAAATCGTAGATATATCTGGACTGTTCATTTGCGGATTCTCCAGGGATTTGCAAAGACAAACCATTGGACATCGGAGCTTTTTCTCCTGTTGTCCATTGCAGAACCTTGAATGCATCTGCAAAGTCACAAATCCGCCATGCTTTGATAGGCAGCCATCCTCCAAAAATGTATTTTGCGGCGGCCATTACTCACCGCAGGCGGTGCATCAAGCACTGTTTGAGGAAAAAGAAAAGGGGCATAATAGGGCACAGTGAGCCTACCATGAGCCCTTGTCCAAAAGGGTCTACGCCTCCCCTGCATGAATAATAAAATGATTATGAAATTTTTTTTATTGCAGGGTTAGGGAGTTATTCACTGCATTTTCCTATCCTGGACCTGTGGGGGCGAGCCTTTTCAGAGGCTCTCTGGTGCAGGGTTTGGCCTTCTTTGCGCACTGGTCCTTTAGACTGACAAAATAGAGATTGGCACGGAAGCTGTAATATTAAAGAGATATTTCATTAACACTCATGAGTGGAACTGCATCGATACATAACCCTCAGGCAATGTATGAGGCATTACATGGAGTACAATAGGCACACGCATAAACAATGCTTGCATGCTTGTGTTTGTGTAGAATTACTAAATAACTATATAACCCACAATACAAGCAGACATTTTGACACTTGATAGCGGGTGTTTACAAGCCAAAGCAACAGTAATCTGCTTGACCTGAGGGAAATGAGCATTTAAGCTCGCCTTCCAAGCATTCCCACACATGCCATTGTTATATGGAGAGGTTTGCCGCAGGGGCATATCCCACTGAGCTATTTACCTATACTGGAACCTGTGACCAGCGGGTCACATAACACCTCCGCGGTAGAGTCGTGGAGGGGTGAGGGAGGTGGGGTTATGGGGCTCTCTTTTGTTTCGCTGCTCCCCTTCACTATCAGCATGGGGAGTGATGACTTGATTGTGCCCCAGCTGCAGGTTTGGGGGGATACAGTGAGCTTGCAGGAATGAAGAGGAGGGACCCCCTCCCCAAAGCAGAAAGCATGTGCCCAATCATTGCACACAGATGTCTTTAGCAAGTGCAAATCAACCATAGTTACATTGTTCTGCTATGATAGTTACCTGATGTGCACAGGTGTTTGCTGTGGAGGCCTTCAAGCGGCCACTCTATCTGCTACAGTAATCCACCCACCCAACAGCGTCCCCTTGTCCCCAGAGACCACAGGTGGAAAAGGCTGCAGTCCGTTATTAAACATGAATGTGCCTTGCTGCATCAACCCTTAAAGTAACAAACCACGCAAACAGAACAACGGATACCTCATGCACATAACCAGTCCGTGAATGTCCTCCTTTGCAGCAAGCAAGGGATTAACTGAATGAGTTGTGTTAAATCATACACGCAGAGAGCTAGGCTAGTCGTGTAATTCGGCATGTCCAGTTTTTACCATGGTAATCTGACTGTCACAGATTTAAATGTTGCCGCGACCCGTCCTGCCTTTTTACCTCGAATAAAACAAGCAACAACCAAGACCTTTAATCAGAACTCCCTCCCGCGAACATCACTAATAAGCTCCAGGGCTGTGGCAATAAATGGTATCTAAATCACACAAATAACGTGTGTATAGTTCAATTTGTGTAAATGATGTAGTACCTTTGTGTGTGGAGCTAAAACCCTACAATTTATTTTCAGAAAGGTAGGCACCCTAGTGAGCAACATAGCACTATTGGTAGCACGGGGCAGCTGTGCAGCAAAGGAACGCAAACTGCCGCTTTATGAACCCCGGTACATTCAGAAAATAAAGGCAGCTGCGGAAAGTTAGCGCCCAGACGCAGTGCCGAACGGGGGTCGCTGCCTGAAGCCCCCTCTCTGGTCCCAAGGCCCGCACACGGCAGCAGTGCTAGCCCAATCCGCCGTGGGCCTTTCATTTAAATGAGAAAGAAAGTGGCCTTGTTTATGTAGGGCACAGGCCTGGCCGGCTCCTCTGATAAGCCGCCCTGGGACCTTGCTGTCTCACGTCTGTGCGGGCTCTGAGACCACATTCCACAAATGCTTAGAGCAAAGTAAACATGACTTTCAGCTTGGACATGGGAATGTGCCAACTTTATTCACTCTGCCTCGGACATGGGATGGAAAGGAACATCACACGCTCCAGTAAAGAGTAGGAGGCTGGAGCAGCAGAGCCGGCGCGGCTCCCTCTACAGGCTGGAAGACCTCAGCCTACACAGAACAACAAGCGTGACCACGCAAATTAAAAATAGATGGCCCCTGCGTGCTGCTGCTGGCTCCAGAGAGCAAAACGCTCTGGGAGTAAACATTTCCCAAGAAGCTGGGACCTCCACATGCCTTTGGCCAATTGCGCACTAAAGCCAGACGCAAAGGCTAATCGCGTGTGAGCACCACATGCACAAGCTTTTACAAAAGCTGAAGTGATTCCAAGAGGTCGATTCTAAAGCACCGCATGCTCGCTACGCAAGGCTCAACCTAAAAAATGAACAGATTAACACTAAACTTAGCATGAAAGTAGAACTTTTTGCAGCGTGAATCTTTCTGGATTCACTATGCTGTGCATTATTCCGCGGTCTAGTGGTTGGGTCCGGAATCGTAGTCTTTTCTTTCTTTTTTCATTTTTTTTTAAGCCCAGGTGGGCGTCTACTTCCCACCTTTTGGTGTACTTCCTGTGATGTCGGCTCGCTTCCTGCGGAAGCTCCCACCTTTGGGCGCCATCTTCAGATTCTTTTTTCCGCCGTTGGGTCTGGATCGTTGCTGAGAGGCTCCAGATTTTGGAGGAAAGAAGACGCAGAAAAGTCTAATTTTGCACGGAAAAGATTGGAGAAGACGACGAGAAACAACACCATCAAGCCAGGATGACAAAGAAGGAGAACTTCGACGTCCAACGGAGAATGCGCACACAGGGGGCCCCCTGAGCGCAAGAAAGGGACAAGACACCTTTTAAATTCTGCCGTAACTGCCACCACAAATACGCGTAGAAGGACCAGCACCCGGTTTGTAACCTCTGCCTACCGGTCGACCACGAGAGCAAGGACTGCAACGCCTGCTCCGCCTTCGCATCGAAGACTCTCCGGGTTAGAGAGAGACAGAGAAGAGCCAACTACAGCATGCAAGGCAAGGGACAACCGCCGTCGCTTCGGGACCTGAGACTCTCGAGCGACGAGGAGGACAACATCTCCAGGGAAGCCGACGACTACATGGTCGTAGAGACCAATAAGAAGACTTGTAAAGAGGTAGGAGAGTCGACGACCCCTAAACCCCCGACAGATCCTAGAAGGTCTGAGTCAGACTCTCGAAAAACAGAGTCTAAGTCCTCAAAGGGAGCACTGGCGCTGAAAATCTCGACGGCTGCAGCTGCATCCAAGGACAAACAGCCCAGCGCATCCTTCGAAAAGGACTCGCAGGAGGCGAAGACCGGCGAAAAGCCAAGGTCATTGAAGCACGTCCCTGAAAAGGAACGATCGACTTCGAAGGAGAAGGACCCGAAGGTCGCTTCGACGTCGATGAGTATGTCGAAGAGATCGGCCGAACCGTTCGAAGCCGAACAGGCCGCCTAACTGGAGAGAAAGAAGAGTGTGTGTGTGTGTGTATATATATATCATACAAAACCATATAAATTCCCTTGTTATAGTTAGTTCAGCTAACTATAACTCTCGCGACCGCAGTGCACTGCTGATGACGTCACATATTACATCACTCATGACATGGTCAGTGACATCACTAATGACATCTAAAATGACATCACTGATGACATCCTTGTGAAAGAGTGGCAGACCTCCTCTCACCCTAATATAACCTTTGATAAACACATTCAAAAATAGAAACTAACATTTAAAAAAAATAGAGATACCAAGACCCCTTAAGGGGACCCCATGCCCCGGGGCCTGCCTTTTAAAAAACATTTTTTTACAATTTGAATGGTGGAGGGGGGCCGTGTGGCCCCCTCCTGGGCACCTTATGGCCCGGGGACCCCATCCCCCGGGGCCTGCCCTCTCCGTTGGGGACCGTGGGGGGTCCCCAAGCCCCTCACGGTCCCTGCAGGCTCCCCGCATCCTGCGGGTGGCGGCATTGCTTTTCTGCTTGGGGAGCAGCTAACATGCTGCTCCCCCTGCAGAAAAGCAATACGCTTTGATTTTTTAAAGAGAGAGCAGGTTTCCTGCTCTCTCTTTCAAAAATCAAAGCAGTTTGCTGTGGTAGGGTGGGAGCCGCAAGGCTCCCGCCCTACCAAAGCAAACAGCAGTGTCCCGGGGGTAGGCACCCCGGGACACTGCAGGAGCCGGCCCTGGGGTGTGGCGGTCCCCTGGGCCATCTAGGGCTCCAGGAGGGGGGCTGCGCAGCCCCCCTCCCACCTGTTAAAAGCCCCAGGGGTGGTGGTCCATGGGGCAGTGTGAGGGCGATTGGGGCCCCCCCACACTTTTTTTTTATTATGCCCCCAGGATTTGGTCCCCCCAGGGGCTAATTTGACAAAAAATCTGACCGTTTTTTTTTTTTTTTTTTTTTCACGGGTACCCCGCGATTTAAAAAAAACAAACATTTTTGGGGGACCTTGGGGGTCCTTGTGGGACCCCCTGAGCAGGCCTAGGGGGTCAGGGTGTTTCTACCCTGCCCCCTTTGCGTGTTTTGCACGTTCGTTTCACTGCTTTCTTGTTCCTCAGTTCTACCGAGGCACAAGATGGCTGCCAACACTTCCTGGTTTGGAGTGTTGACAGACAGTTGACAGCCAATGACCATGTAGCTCGTGCTCGGGAAGGTACAGAGTACGGTACTTCATTTATAGATATATCTATGATTTTACTTTTGAGTTTCTCAGGAACTACTGAACGGATTTACACCATTTAACAAAAAGGGTAATCTGCGAACCGAACTCTACCTTTTTGCCAAATTTGGTGTAATTCCGTACAGCCGTTCGGGCTGTGGCCCTGGATAAAGGTCCCTATCGAAAATTGCATGGGGAAAACACGTTTTGGGACCCCCCTTTTTTCTCAGTCCCCGCTTCACGAATCACCCCCAAACTTTCAGGAAAGGAGCGGAGCAGGCCATTTTCTTGGAGAATGTCTTGTGTATTCATCGACCGGCGCCAAAGTTATTCCAAATAGAATGTTGCGGATTTCCTATGGAAACTAGGTCCTAACTATAACTACCTACTGGCGACTGCCTGTAGGTTATATATATATATATATATGTACATATGTATGTATATGTATGTGTGTATATATATATATATTCACTGAAAAAAACATAGGTTATAGACCATATATAGTTAGGAATTAGCATTTAAAAAACCTTATTTTACTCACACAAAACCATTGAAATTCCATATATAGTTAGTTGCACTAACTATATATCGCGCACCCGCAATCCACTGCTGATGATGTCACATATTACATCATTCATGACATGGTCAGTGACATCACTGATGACATCACTGATGACATCTCAAATGACATCACTGATGACATCACTGATGACATCTCAAATGACATCACTGATGACATCATCCAGTGACTGTGTGTTTCTGAAAAGTTTAAATATGTTTTACATATTGAAGAATGAGTAGATGTAGAAGTGTCTGGATGAAGGATTTAGTAGGTGCGTGACTGACTGTATGAGTGAGTGATTAAATGTGTCTCACTGAGTGCATGGGTTAGTGACTAAACTGTCTTAATTTGTGCATCATTATGTCTGTTGTTCTGTAAACTGCTGCATGTGTTGGTCAGTAGCTATATGAGTAACTATATGGGTTATTGATTGATTGCCCAAGTATTTGTATGGGAGACTGAGTGTGTGTGTGGCTGGCTGGGAGGTGTGTGACTCTGTGCAGATCAATGTGTACTTGTATCAATGATTGTATAAGAGAGTAAGTATGTGTTAGTATATGTTTCAAAATGTAAGGTGCTCTATGTTTAACTGTATAGATTAGAAAATGGAAGTGTGATTGATTATTTACAGGACTGACTAGGTGTGTGAGTAACTCCATGGATGAGTGACAGAGTGTGAGAGTCTGTATAGGTGTATGAGTGCATATGATAGTGTTGTAAAGATGAGTGATTGTATGTATGAATGATTGTATGGGTAAATGAGTGAATGTGTGTGTAAACATAGGAATCACTGAGTGCGTATGTAGTAACTAGTATTGGTGTGTCAATGGTTTCAAAAATTATACTCTGTATTTAACACTGGGTGTAACAGAGGTTATATTAAAGTGTGAGGAGATGCATTGTATTGTCACATGAATGATATCATCAGTGATGTGGTCATTGATGTCAAATGAGATGTCATCAGTGATGTCATCAGTGATGTCATTTGAGATGTCATCAGTGATGTCATTTGAGATGTTATCAGTGATGTCATTTGAGATGTCATCAGTGATGTCATCAGTGATGTCATTTGAGATGTCATCAGTGATGTCATCAGTGATGTCACTGACCATGTCATGAATGATATAATATGTGACACCATCAGCAGTGGATTGCGGGTGCGCGATATATAGTTAGTGCAACTAACTATATATGGAATTTCAATGGTTTTGTGTGAGTAAAATAAGGTTTTTTAAATGCTAATTCCTAACTATATATGGTCTATAACCTATGGTTTTTTCAGTGAATTTTCAAGGTTTTGTAAATGCTAATTCCTAACTATATATGGTCTATAACCTATGGTTTTTTCAGTGAATTTCAATGGTTTTTTAATAGCAAATATCATAAGCTGTCGAATGTCAAGTACGTGGTAAGTGAAAACATTTTCGTGTTTATGCACACTGATCTGCTTTGAATGGTGCCCCCCCCCTCATTTCTATTAGGAGTACTCTCTCTTTGCACATAGTGAAGGGTAGTTAACGCAGGCCTTTGCCCCCGTTGTAATACATCGTGCCTGCTTCTCTCTCCATTTGATTGATTGTTATCCAAGTATTTACTGTTTTAGAATTGGTTCTCTTTGGTTCATTCTCTATTTACAAACAAACAGAGTCGCAATACTCTGTTTAGTCTTTGCAGATAACGAAAAATCGTGTAAAAAAAAAAGAAAAGGAATCGAGCAAAATCAGTAGGCCACTAATGGGATCTCTTTTTGACCTCGCTAAAATAGAAACATTAGGAACAACCCCTCATGACAAATACAAAACTAGTGAGATGAACTGAACTCCACACAATGATGGCTGCAAAACAGTTCGGCTCCGCCACCCACCCCGCCCAAAATAACGATAAAGAGCGGCTGCCATGATTGGTTGCGGAATGGCCACGACGGAGCTACGAAATGGTGCTGCTCTCATGCTAACCCCAGCTTCAGTCTGAAACATCCAGAAACACTGTAGACTACCAATTCGATCAGTTCCGGTAGCGCCCCAATGTAACCCGGTAGAGAAGAACTAGCCCTCCCTTCTTTGACTGATGGTTCTTGTTGCCTGTCCCTTCTGTTGTCATTTAACAGAACTATTTAGCCTGCTGAAAGGGGTTGTGTTCCGACCGCTGGTTGGTGGAGACATTTTGACTATATTCTGGACCTGCGTTGTCGCGTAATGCGTCATATGACGCGCCGCGTTAGCGCATCCGGAAGTCATCCGGGGCGCGCAGCGCGTAACGTAAGCATAACAAGTCATGTGACTTGTTAATAAAACTTTTCATTGGTTCATTTTACTTTTCTTATTCTAATGATGAAAGGCTTGGTCATATGACCTAAAAATGACGCTTTTTATTACTTCCGAACATTATTTTTTCTTAAATATATGTTATAATGTTCCAGGCTAATGTACTTTCCCGGAAAATTTACAACTGTCCTGCAAGTAAAATATATTCTTTTTTCGAGAAAAAGAGCGTTTCTTCGTCCCATGACGGAGCCGTTGAGCAAAAGAGGGTCGACCTGCTGTCTTAGTCGCCGATACGCCTGAATATGAGATTCTTATCGATCACTTTATGTTGCAGGAGTAGAAAACACAACAGCCCTTGACCATTTATCTTTACTGCGTTCCTTCGTATTATACCTTTTACCCTTCATGTAATTGGTCTGCTTTATTTCACTTGCCTTTTAATGATTCTAAAACAGTGACTATTATTAAAAACTTTACCAATGTATATACTACTACCATGTTTTCTTTTAAAAACCTTTATTGTGAAAATTTCATTATACAAATACGAGCCTATAACCACGTGGGCCGGCCACGGAGCAAACTGTAATCGTATATGATGAGTAGACATTTACACTGTAGAGGAACGTAACGGGCGGGCCATTAGGTTGCAAGAACTAAGGTGTCTAACAGTTACGGAATCGGTGGACGTACATTTTATAATTAAAATACGACAGGGCCAGTTACAATAAAATTATCTAGATATATATTTGCAGGCAAGTACCATGGGTGACGTTAATTCGAACTTTCAATAGTACAGTAATCAATAACACATCAGAACTTAATATCAATAGGGATGTCGAAATATTCAATCAATTCTCGTCCCCGCCCGCCATGTGCTTCAAAACTGCATACGTATCTCGTGATTTCAAGGTTCTGCAACCAGTACACAACAAGGAGTTACGAGTCCCATTTATTCCGGCGCCATTTTGGGCGAGGACGGGCAGGTCCAGGATATAGTCAAAATGTCTCTGCCAACCATCGACTATGATGATGTTCATATGCTGTATTTATTAGAGTAACACTCATCTGTCCACATGAAATTAATTTGCCACAATCTAAACATGTCATTTTAATCTTTCCAAAGTTCTTCTAAATATTTGGGACCGTTTCCCTTGCCTCTGATGCTGTCAGTGCCACTTCTTTGATGAATGTACTAGCAGGTCAGGGGTTCTCCTCCAAATCTCTCTTTTATGCAGCACTATAATTAATTGGTGCCACCTCTCCATATGACGATGCATGGTATAGTTACCATAACTATATTTTTTTTCGGTTCCTCTGGAGAGTTCATCGTGGCAGATGAAGCGTGTAACGTACCGGGCATTTACCTTTTTTTGCATGTACAGGAAAGGGAAAAAAAATCGAGCGTCCGAGTTCTAAGGTGTCCCAGGGCCATTTTAGTGGACCAGGCCCAAATCCAAAGAACAGGCCGCCATTTTGAGAGTCCTGTTGCAGCCGCCTGTCGCTGTAGCATCAAGAGCAGCCGAAACTCAGCTGAATGGCAACTGAAACGGTAAAGGGGCGCCCCACTACAGCAGACGAGCCTCCACCTAGGAAGGCCCGTTCACGCCGCCTCCCCCCCCCCCCCTTCGGGCACCCCACGCCGTTATTCGGAGCAGTATTGTAGGATGGCAACACCAGTGCGGCAACTTGCTAGACATCACCTCGGTGGTAACCGAATCTCAGCGCCTTGTGGTGTCTTCTATTCAGAAAACATTGTTGTGCTGCCTTCGACCTATTCGCCGCAAGTGCGCACGCAACTCAGCTGCATAGCTTGCTAGACACCACCTCGGTGCTAACCGAATCTCAGCGCCTTGTGGTCTCTTCTATTCCAAAAATATTGTTGCGCTGCCTTTGGCCCCATTCGCACATCGGTCCGCTACTGCCGCCATCTCACAGGCCAACGGGGCGCCCCACGCCGACTTTCAGCATTGTAGGATGGCCACACCAGTGCACCTTACTAGACACCACCTCGGTGCCATCCGGATCTTGGCATCTCAGCACCTTGTGGTGTCTTCTATTCAGAAAATATTGTTGCGCTGCCTTTGGCCCCATTCGCACATCGGTCCGCTACTGACGCCATCTCACAGGCTAATGGAGCGCCCCACGCCGAGTTTCAGCATTGTAGGATGGCCACACCAGTATAGCAACTTGCTAGACATCACCTCGGTGCCATCCGGATCTTGGCATCTCAGCGCCTTGTGGTGTCTTCTAGTCAGAAAATATTGTTGCGCTGCCTTTGGCGCCATTCGCACATCGGTCCGCTACTGACACCATCTCACAGGCCAACAGGGCGCCCCACGCCGACTTTTACCATTGTAGGATGGCCACACCAGTGCCACAACTTGCTAGACACCACCTCGGTGCCATCCGGATCTTGGCATCTCAGCGCCTTGTGGTGTCTTCTATTCAGAAAATATTCTTGCGCTACCTTTGCCCCATTCACACATCGGTCCGCTACTGACTCCATCTCACAGGCTAATGGGGCGCCCCACGCCGAGTTTCAGCATTGTAGGATGACCACACCAGTACAGCAACTTGCTAGACATCACCTCGGTGCCATCCGGATCTCGGCGCCCCACTGCAGATGAAGTGCCTCTCAACTATGAAACCACCACGGTGCCATCCGGATCTTGGCGCCTTGTGCTGGTTCCGGCCTATTCACACATCGGTCCGCTACTGACGCCATCTCACAGGCCAACGGGGCGCCCCACGCCGACTTTCAACATTGTAGGATGGCCACACCAGTGCGGCAACTTACTAGACACCACCTCGGTGCCATCCGGATCTTGGCGCGTTGTGCTGCCTTCGGCCTATTCGCACATCGGTCCGCTACTGACGCAAACTCACAGGCCAACGGGGCGCCCCACGCCGACTTTCAGCATTGTAGGATGGCCACACCAGTGCTGCAACTTGCTGGACACCACCTCGGTGCCATCCGGATCTTGGCGCGTTGTGTTGCCTTCGGCCTATTCGCACATCGGTCCGTTACTGACGCCGCCTCACGTGCCAACGTATTTTCTCCGCATTTTATACCCTATGCCGCATAACAGGTCATGTGACTTGTTTATAAAACTTTTCATTGGTTCATTTTACTTTTGTTTTCCTAATGATGGAAGGCTTGATCATATGACCTAAAAACAACACTTTTCATTGGATGAAAACTTTTTTTTTTCCCAAACGATGAAAGCCCCACCTTGTTTCTGGATGTTTCAGACTGAAGCTGGCGTCAGCATGAGAGCACCACCATCTCGTAGCTCCGTCGTGGTCATTCCGCGAGCAATCATGGCAGCCGCTCCCCACCGGAAGCCTACAGGAGTCGGGGGCCCCCAAAACTTTTGATGAATCCTCAAGGCGGAGGGGACGCTTTCGAGAATGGGGTCCAAGACCTAGCAGACAAGCGTCCGATTTCCAAGGTGTCCCAGGGCCATTTCAGTGGACCAGGCCCAAAAAGGAAACAGCCTGCCGCCATTTTGAGAGTCCTGTGACAGCCGCCTATCGCTGCACCGCAAGAGTGGGCGCAACTCAGCTGAATTGCGGCTTTTGACACAGTGGACCAAAAGCGGACGGAATGGCAACTGAAACGGTAAAGGGGCGCCCCACTACAACAGACGAGACTCCACCTGGAGAGGCCCGTTCACGCCGCCTCCCCCGGGGCGCCCCACGCCGTTATTCGGAGCAGCATTGTAGGATACCAAAACCAGTGCGGCAACTTACTGGACATCACCTTGGTGCCATCGTTCTGCTGCCTTGGAACTATTCGCACAACAGTTTGCTACTGATGACCCACCCCCCGCGACGCCCCACGCCAGAAATCTGGACGTTGTGCTGCGTTGGGACTATTCGCACAGCCGACCGCTACTTCGTTGTTTTTCCCTAAAAATGTTTATATGTTATTACTGTTTTTGTTTTCTTGTATATATTTATAAGTTATTAAAGTTTTATAATCTTACTACTTTGTTGGAGTGCTATATATTTTTAATGTGACACATAATTGTAAAAACTTTGATGTACAAAGAGTCATCCCTGGAATCTTCCGCTTCAGGCTCGGTCCCCTCCCCAATCACAATACAGGATGGTTTTCAGATAATAGGAACGCGTCTGCTGTGACGGATCTCATCGAGTGTGGGCCTTGATCTACTATAACTCCTTTGAAGAGGGGTGATTCTTTACAGCTGGGGCCATAAACTACATCTGCAGGGCTAGCTGATACCCTAGGACCGGCCTGGACAAACCGACACAGAGGAAAAGGAGTGTCAGAGGGTGCGGTAGTGAATAGGGCGAAAGGGAGGTGTCGGGCGGGCACAGGTTGTGATTCTCAGGGAAGAGCAGCCCAGATGGGGGGTGGTTTATTACCCATGCATAAGACAGAGAGCGGGGGTGACCACTGCCTGGGGGAGATGCTTGCGAGGGTGGGGAGCCATGCTAAGGATCGACAGCGTGCACAGAGTGGGTCTGGTCAAGGCATCTAAAATGACTGCCGTGCACGACAAAAGTGTGGCATTTGAAAAAAGGCAAGATGGCGCAGACAATGTTTTTCAACACTTCCTGATTTCCTTCGAATCGAACGTTAACAGACGTTGGGGCATATTACCAAAGTTAAGCGATATTTATCCCTAACGATGCTTAGCAACGATTTTTTTACCGCTAAGCATCGTCAGAAATTATCGCAGATAAACCTTGCTATTATCAAGGTTTATCGCAAATACGATAAAAAACGACCGCAATGCATTAATATCGCTGAAAACTCAGCGATATTCATGCATTACCGAGCTAATGCTCTTAGCCATGTTATCCACCTCCCATTGGATAACATGGCTAAGAACTGCTCAGGGCAGGTGCTAGCTTTTGGAGATATTCGCGCTTATCGCGAATATTTCCAAAAGTTGATAATAGGAGATAGCGATGTTAGCGACTGTTTCCAGTCGCTAACATCTTGGCATGCCCACTTTGCATGTCATTAGTGATAAATATCACTCACATGCAAAGTGGGGCCCAAGATGGTCGCTATCTCCTACTAGCCGTCGCTAACTGGTGTTAGCAACAGCTAGGTAATACAGATATAATTTTATCTCCGCGAAGCGGAGCGCTGTTACAGATATATATCTTGTTTTTGAACGTTAATTTCTCAAAATCCACTGAAGCACATATATTGAGACCTAGCAAAGGCACATCGAGCTACCAGTCCCTACAATTTTGCCAAGTTTCGTGCAAATCCATTCAGCCGTTCGATTATTATTATTATTTTTTTTTTTGCCCCGCGGGGCCCTTTTAAAACCTCCACATCAAACCTAAGAGGTCAAGGAGGATCTACTATGCCCCCTTATGGTCCTTTGCCCCTTCGCTTTGGCCTCCTCTTGTCTCTCGATCCTACCGAGAGACAAGATGGCGGCCGCTACGGACTGTTTGCAATGTTTACAGACGCCGGAGAACCAATCAGCTTCGCAAACCTCCGTTACGCGAAGCGGAGCGCTGTTACAGATATATATCTTTTTTTGAACGTTAATTTCTCAAAATCCACTGGAGCACATATATTGAGACCTAGCAAAGGCACATCGGGCTACCAGTCCCTAATATTTTACCAAGTTTCGTGCAAATCCATTCAGCCGTTCGATTATTATTATTATTATTATTTTTTTTTGCCTCGCGGGGCCCTTTTAAAACCTCCACATCAAACCTAGGGGGTCAGCGAGGATCTACTATGCCCCCTTATGGTCATTTGCCCCTTCGCTTTGGCCTCCTCTTGTCTCTCGATCCTACCGAGAGACAAGATGGCGGCCGCTACGGACTGTTTGGAATGTTCACAGACGCCGGAGAACCAATCAGCTTCGCTTCACAAAGCTCCGTACCGCGAAAAGTCCGCGAACCGGAGCGCTGCCCGGTCCGCTGTTACAGATATATATCTTTTTTTGAACGTTAATTTCTCAAAATCCACTGGAGCACATATATTGAGACCTAGCAAAGGCACATCGGGCTACCAGTCCCTACAATTTTGCCAAGTTTCGTGCAAATCCATTCAGCCGTTCGGGCTAAAAGTGAGGCCAACCGCCCTATGGAAAACTCAATGTTAAAAACACGTTTTGGGACCCCCCTTTTTTCTCGGCCCCCCCTTGACGAACCCCCCCCAAATTTTCAAGGGCTGCTCAGAAACAAAATGTGCCATTTTCCTGAAAATTTCAGCCAATTCCGTCCACAAACGCCAAAGTTATTAGACATAGAATTTTCAAAAATCCCATAGAGAAAAAATCCTAACTATATATACCTACTGGCGACCGCCAGTAGGTAATATATATATATATATATATATATATATAGATATAGATATTCACTGAAAAAAACATAGGTTTCAGGCCTTATATAGTTAGGAATTAGCATTTAAAAAACCTTTAAAATTCACTCAAAAAACTATAAGTTTTAGGGGTGTTATAGTTAGCTGGACATTTCACTCATACAAAACCATTGAAATTGCTCCTATATAGTTAGTTGTACTAACTACATTTCGCGCACCCGCAATCCACTGCTGATGATGTCACATATTACATCATTCATGACATGGTCAGTGACATCACTGATGACATCTCAAATGACATCACTGATGACATCATCCAGTGAATGTGGTTTGCTTCGTTATTTAAATATGCATTATATATATAGCAATTTGCATTGAAGAATGAGTGGATATATAAAAATAAATATTTGAATGGAGGATTTAGTAGCAGTGTAATTGACTGTTTACTTGACCAATTTATAGTGTCTCACTAAATATAGTGGATAGTGACTAAACTGTTTGAATATCTGTATCACTTTGTCAGTTGTTGTGTAAACTGGTTCTCCAGTTAGTTACTAGCTATGTGAAAGTCTGTATTAGTTATTGATTAGTTAACTGAGTATTTGTATGGGAGAGTGAATGTGTGTGGGGTTCGGTGGGGGGGGTGTGACTGCCCAAAGATGTGTGAATAGTTGATTCACTAGATATATGAAGTTAAAACTACATGTTCTAGCAGTTGTTTGGGTGAGTGAATATCTTTATGGGTGTGGTGATGAGCAAATATATTTCTCAATGGTACATGTCCAACAAACTAGAAAAATAAAAGGCAGTGTATGTGTCAGTTGTTGTATAATAATAAGTATACATAAGACTCAATGATTGTGTGAGTGACTGTATGGATAACTTTATACTTGTAATAATGATTTTATAATTCACTAAGTATGACTTACTATCTAAATGAATAGATGAAGTTGTGTTTGTATAAGTGTGTAGCTAAGTAAATATGTAAGTATGATCCATTGTTTGCATAAGTGAGTAGGATGACTTCATATGTGAATGTGCAAGAACTAAGGTGTCTAACAGTTACGGAATCGGTGGACGTACATTTTATAATTAAAATACGACAGGGCCAGTTACAATAAAATTATCTAGATATATATTTGCAGGCAAGTACCATGGGTGACGTTAATTCGAACTTTCAATAGTACAGTAATCAATAACACATCAGAACTTAATATCAATAGGGATGTCGAAATATTCAATCAATTCTCGTCCCCGCCCGCCATGTGCTTCAAAACTGCATACGTATCTCGTGATTTCAAGGTTCTGCAACCAGTACACAACAAGGAGTTACGAGTCCCATTTATTCCGGCGCCATTTTGGGCGAGGACGGGCAGGTCCAGGATATAGTCAAAATGTCTCTGCCAACCATCGACTATGATGATGTTCATATGCTGTATTTATTAGAGTAACACTCATCTGTCCACATGAAATTAATTTGCCACAATCTAAACATGTCATTTTAATCTTTCCAAAGTTCTTCTAAATATTTGGGACCGTTTCCCTTGCCTCTGATGCTGTCAGTGCCACTTCTTTGATGAATGTACTAGCAGGTCAGGGGTTCTCCTCCAAATCTCGCTTTTATGCAGCACTATAATTAATTGGTGCCACCTCTCCATATGACGATGCATGGTATAGTTACCATAACTATATTTTTTTTCGGTTCCTCTGGAGAGTTCATCGTGGCAGATGAAGCGTGTAACGTACCGGGCATTTACCTTTTTTTGCATGTACAGGAAAGGGAAAAAAAATCGAGCGTCCGAGTTCTAAGGTGTCCCAGGGCCATTTTAGTGGACCAGGCCCAAATCCAAAGAACAGGCCGCCATTTTGAGAGTCCTGTTGCAGCCGCCTGTCGCTGTAGCATCAAGAGCAGCCGAAACTCAGCTGAATGGCAACTGAAACGGTAAAGGGGCGCCCCACTACAGCAGACGAGCCTCCACCTAGGAAGGCCCGTTCACGCCGCCTCCCCCCCCCCCCCTTCGGGCACCCCACGCCGTTATTCGGAGCAGTATTGTAGGATGGCAACACCAGTGCGGCAACTTGCTAGACATCACCTCGGTGGTAACCGAATCTCAGCGCCTTGTGGTGTCTTCTATTCAGAAAACATTGTTGTGCTGCCTTCGACCTATTCGCCGCAAGTGCGCACGCAACTCAGCTGCATAGCTTGCTAGACACCACCTCGGTGCTAACCGAATCTCAGCGCCTTGTGGTCTCTTCTATTCCAAAAATATTGTTGCGCTGCCTTTGGCCCCATTCGCACATCGGTCCGCTACTGCCGCCATCTCACAGGCCAACGGGGCGCCCCACGCCGACTTTCAGCATTGTAGGATGGCCACACCAGTGCACCTTACTAGACACCACCTCGGTGCCATCCGGATCTTGGCATCTCAGCACCTTGTGGTGTCTTCTATTCAGAAAATATTGTTGCGCTGCCTTTGGCCCCATTCGCACATCGGTCCGCTACTGACGCCATCTCACAGGCTAATGGAGCGCCCCACGCCGAGTTTCAGCATTGTAGGATGGCCACACCAGTATAGCAACTTGCTAGACATCACCTCGGTGCCATCCGGATCTTGGCATCTCAGCGCCTTGTGGTGTCTTCTATTCAGAAAATATTGTTGCGCTGCCTTTGGCCCCATTCGCACATCGGTCCGCTACTGACGCCATCTCACAGGCTAATGGAGCGCCCCACGCCGAGTTTCAGCATTGTAGGATGGCCACACCAGTACAGCAACTTGCTAGACATCACCTCGGTGCCATCCGGATCTTGGCATCTCAGCGCCTTGTGGTGTCTTCTAGTCAGAAAATATTGTTGCGCTGCCTTTGGCGCCATTCGCACATCGGTCCGCTACTGACACCATCTCACAGGCCAACAGGGCGCCCCACGCCGACTTTTACCATTGTAGGATGGCCACACCAGTGCCACAACTTGCTAGACACCACCTCGGTGCCATCCGGATCTTGGCATCTCAGCGCCTTGTGGTGTCTTCTATTCAGAAAATATTCTTGCGCTACCTTTGCCCCATTCACACATCGGTCCGCTACTGACGCCATCTCACAGGCTAATGGGGCGCCCCACGCCGAGTTTCAGCATTGTAGGATGACCACACCAGTACAGCAACTTGCTAGACATCACCTCGGTGCCATCCGGATCTCGGCGCCCCACTGCAGATGAAGTGCCTCTCAACTATGAAACCACCACGGTGCCATCCGGATCTTGGCGCCTTGTGCTGGTTCCGGCCTATTCACACATCGGTCCGCTACTGACGCCATCTCACAGGCCAACGGGGCGCCCCACGCCGACTTTCAACATTGTAGGATGGCCACACCAGTGCGGCAACTTACTAGACACCACCTCGGTGCCATCCGGATCTTGGCGCGTTGTGCTGCCTTCGGCCTATTCGCACATCGGTCCGCTACTGACGCAAACTCACAGGCCAACGGGGCGCCCCACGCCGACTTTCAGCATTGTAGGATGGCCACACCAGTGCTGCAACTTGCTGGACACCACCTCGGTGCCATCCGGATCTTGGCGCGTTGTGTTGCCTTCGGCCTATTCGCACATCGGTCCGCTACTGACGCCGCCTCACGTGCCAACGTATTTTCTCCGCATTTTATACCCTATGCCGCATAACAGGTCATGTGACTTGTTTATAAAACTTTTCATTGGTTCATTTTACTTTTGTTTTCCTAATGATGGAAGGCTTGATCATATGACCTAAAAACAACACTTTTCATTGGATGAAAACTTTTTTTTTTCCCAAACGATGAAAGCCCCACCTTGTTTCTGGATGTTTCAGACTGAAGCTGGCGTCAGCATGAGAGCACCACCATCTCGTAGCTCCGTCGTGGTCATTCCGCGAGCAATCATGGCAGCCGCTCCCCACCGGAAGCCTACAGGAGTCGGGGGCCCCCAAAACTTTTGATGAATCCTCAAGGCGGAGGGGACGCTTTCGAGAATGGGGTCCAAGACCTAGCAGACAAGCGTCCGATTTCCAAGGTGTCCCAGGGCCATTTCAGTGGACCAGGCCCAAAAAGGAAACAGCCTGCCGCCATTTTGAGAGTCCTGTGACAGCCGCCTATCGCTGCACCGCAAGAGTGGGCGCAACTCAGCTGAATTGCGGCTTTTGACACAGTGGACCAAAAGCGGACGGAATGGCAACTGAAACGGTAAAGGGGCGCCCCACTACAACAGACGAGACTCCACCTGGAGAGGCCCGTTCACGCCGCCTCCCCCGGGGCGCCCCACGCCGTTATTCGGAGCAGCATTGTAGGATACCAAAACCAGTGCGGCAACTTACTGGACATCACCTTGGTGCCATCGTTCTGCTGCCTTGGAACTATTCGCACAACAGTTTGCTACTGATGACCCACCCCCCGCGACGCCCCACGCCAGAAATCTGGACGTTGTGCTGCGTTGGGACTATTCGCACAGCCGACCGCTACTTCGTTGTTTTTCCCTAAAAATGTTTATATGTTATTACTGTTTTTGTTTTCTTGTATATATTTATAAGTTATTAAAGTTTTATAATCTTACTACTTTGTTGGAGTGCTATATATTTTTAATGTGACACATAATTGTAAAAACTTTGATGTACAAAGAATCATCCCTGGAATCTTCCGCTTCAGGCTCGGTCCCCTCCCCAATCACAATACAGGATGGTTTTCAGATAATAGGAACGCGTCTGCTGTGACGGATCTCATCGAGTGTGGGCCTTGATCTACTATAACTCCTTTGAAGAGGGGTGATTCTTTACAGCTGGGGCCATAAACTACATCTGCAGGGCTAGCTGATACCCTAGGACCGGCCTGGACAAACCGACACAGAGGAAAAGGAGTGTCAGAGGGTGCGGTAGTGAATAGGGCGAAAGGGAGGTGTCGGGCGGGCACAGGGTGTGATTCTCAGGGAAGAGCAGCCCAGATGGGGGGTGGTTTATTACCCATGCATAGGACAGAGAGCGGGGGTGACCACTGCCTGGGGGAGATGCTTGCGAGGGTGGGGAGCCATGCTAAGGATCGACAGCGTGCACAGAGTGGGTCTGGTCAAGGCATCTAAAATGACTGCCGTGCACGACAAAAGTGTGGCATTTGAAAAAAGGCAAGATGGCGCAGACAATGTTTTTCAACACTTCCTGATTTCCTTCGAATCGAACGTTAACAGACGTTGGGGCATATTACCAAAGTTAAGCGATATTTATCCCTAACGATGCTTAGCAACGATTTTTTTACCGCTAAGCATCGTCAGAAATTATCGCAGATAAACCTTGCTATTATCAAGGTTTATCGCAAATGCGATAAAAAACGACCGCAATGCATTAATATCGCTGAAAACTCAGCGATATTCATGCATTACCGAGCTAATGCTCTTAGCCATGTTATCCACCTCCCATTGGATAACATGGCTAAGAACTGCTCAGGGCAGGTGCTAGCTTTTGGAGATATTCGCGCTTATCGCGAATATTTCCAAAAGTTGATAATAGGAGATAGCGATGTTAGCGACTGTTTCCAGTCGCTAACATCTTGGCATGCCCACTTTGCATGTCATTAGTGATAAATATCACTCACATGCAAAGTGGGGCCCAAGATGGTCGCTATCTCCTACTAGCCGTCGCTAACTGGTGTTAGCAACAGCTAGGTAATACAGATATAATGTTATCTCCGCGAAGCGGAGCGCTGTTACAGATATATATCTTGTTTTTGAATGTTAATTTCTCAAAATCCACTGAAGCACATATATTGAGACCTAGCAAAGGCACATCGAGCTACCAGTCCCTACAATTTTGCCAAGTTTCGTGCAAATCCATTCAGCCGTTCGATTATTATTATTATTTTTTTTTTTGCCCCGCGGGGCCCTTTTAAAACCTCCACATCAAACCTAAGAGGTCAAGGAGGATCTACTATGCCCCCTTATGGTCCTTTGCCCCTTCGCTTTGGCCTCCTCTTGTCTCTCGATCCTACCGAGAGACAAGATGGCGGCCGCTACGGACTGTTTGCAATGTTTACAGACGCCGGAGAACCAATCAGCTTCGCAAACCTCCGTTACGCGAAGCGGAGCGCTGTTACAGATATATATCTTTTTTTGAACGTTAATTTCTCAAAATCCACTGGAGCACATATATTGAGACCTAGCAAAGGCACATCGGGCTACCAGTCCCTAATATTTTACCAAGTGTCGTGCAAATCCATTCAGCCGTTCGATTATTATTATTATTTTTTTTTTTTTTTGCCCCGCGGGGCCCTTTTAAAACCTCCACATCAAACCTAGGGGGTCAGCGAGGATCTACTATGCCCCCTTATGGTCATTTGCCCCTTCGCTTTGGCCTCCTCTTGTCTCTCGATCCTACCGAGAGACAAGATGGCGGCCGCTACGGACTGTTTGGAATGTTCACAGACGCCGGAGAACCAATCAGCTTCGCTTCACAAAGCTCCGTACCGCGAAAAGTCCGCGAACCGGAGCGCTGCCCGGTCCGCTGTTACAGATATATATCTTTTTTTGAACGTTAATTTCTCAAAATCCACTGGAGCACATATATTGAGACCTAGCAAAGGCACATCGGGCTACCAGTCCCTACAATTTTGCCAAGTTTCGTGCAAATCCATTCAGCCGTTCGGGCTAAAAGTGAGGCCAACCGCCCTATGGAAAACTCAATGTTAAAAACACGTTTTGGGACCCCCCTTTTTTCTCGGCCCCCCCTTGACGAACCCCCCCCAAATTTTCAAGGGCTGCTCAGAAACAAAATGTGCCATTTTCCTGAAAATTTCAGCCAATTCCGTCCACAAACGCCAAAGTTATTAGACATAGAATTTTCAAAAATCCCATAGAGAAAAAATCCTAACTATATATACCTACTGGCGACCGCCAGTAGGTAATATATATATATATATATATATATATATAGATATAGATATTCACTGAAAAAAACATAGGTTTCAGGCCTTATATAGTTAGGAATTAGCATTTAAAAAACCTTTAAAATTCACTCAAAAAACTATAAGTTTTAGGGGTGTTATAGTTAGCTGGACATTTCACTCATACAAAACCATTGAAATTGCTCCTATATAGTTAGTTGTACTAACTACATTTCGCGCACCCGCAATCCACTGCTGATGATGTCACATATTACATCATTCATGACATGGTCAGTGACATCACTGATGACATCTCAAATGACATCACTGATGACATCATCCAGTGAATGTGGTTTGCTTCGTTATTTAAATATGCATTATATATATAGCAATTTGCATTGAAGAATGAGTGGATATATAAAAATAAATATTTGAATGGAGGATTTAGTAGCAGTGTAATTGACTGTTTACTTGACCAATTTATAGTGTCTCACTAAATATAGTGGATAGTGACTAAACTGTTTGAATATCTGTATCACTTTGTCAGTTGTTGTGTAAACTGGTTCTCC
Organism: Lissotriton helveticus; assembly: GCF_964261635.1. NCBI lineage: Eukaryota > Metazoa > Chordata > Amphibia > Caudata > Salamandridae > Lissotriton > Lissotriton helveticus. The sequence continues at coordinate 1,929,949,003 of NC_136063.1, forward strand.
AGTTAGTTACTAGCTATGTGAAAGTCTGTATTAGTTATTGATTAGTTAACTGAGTATTTGTATGGGAGAGTGAATGTGTGTGGGGTTCGGTGGGGGGGTGTGTGACTGCCCAAAGATGTGTGAATAGTTGATTCACTAGATATATGAAGTTAAAACTACATGTTCTAGCAGTTGTTTGGGTGAGTGAATATCTTTATGGGTGTGGTGATGAGCAAATATATTTCTCAATGGTACATGTCCAACAAACTAGAAAAATAAAAGGCAGTGTATGTGTCAGTTGTTGTATAATAATAAGTATACATAAGACTCAATGATTGTGTGAGTGACTGTATGGATAACTTTATACTTGTAATAATGATTTTATAATTCACTAAGTATGACTTACTATCTAAATGAATAGATGAAGTTGTGTTTGTATAAGTGTGTAGCTAAGTAAATATGTAAGTATGATCCATTGTTTGCATAAGTGAGTAGGATGACTTCATATGTGAATAGGATGTGTGCTGGTGTCTAATGTCGATTTAGGTGTATAAGTATTTTTGATAGTGTTCTATTGTTCATTGACAGCATGTATGAGTGGATCTACAGGTAAGTGATAAGATGTGTGTATACATCTATGAATCACTGAATGGGTTTTTAGATACTTGTATTGCTGTAACAATGGATTCAAATATGATACTCTGTATTTTACAAAGAGTGATGAAAGATTTTACTAGTGTATGAAAAGGTGTATGTGATTGTCATGTGGATGATGTCATCAGTGATGTCATCAGTGATGTCATTTGAGATGTCATCAGTGATGTCACTGACCATGTCATGAATGATGTAATATGTGACATCATCAGCAGTGGATTGCGGGTGCGCGAAATATAGTTAGTACAACTAACTATATAGTAGCAATTTCAATGGTTTTGTATGAGTGAAATGTCCAGCTAACTATAACACCCCTAAAACTTATAGTTTTTTGAGTGAATTTTAAAGGTTTTTAAAATGCTAATTCCTAACTATATAAGGCCTGAAACCTATGTTTTTTTTAGTGAATTTCAAAGGTTTTTTAAATGCTAATTCCTAACTATATAAGGCCTGAAACCTATGGTTTTTTCAGTGAATTTGCAAGGTTTTTTAAATGCTAATTCCTAACTATATAAGGCCTGAAAGCCCACCAGGAATCTCCAATATGCGCCAGGGGACTGCATTGCAGAGAGGTGTAATGAAGCCACGCCCCTTTTTACACCTCTCTGCAACACAGCCCCCTTGCATGTTTGAAGAGGGGGAACTAATTCCCCTTGCATACTGGGGGCCCCTGGGGGCCAACTAGCCCACCTTGAACCTCCAGTATGCGCCAGGGGGCTGCATTGCAGAGGTGTAATGAGGCTATGCCCCTTGTTACACCTCTCTGCAACGCAGCCCCCTGGCGCGTTTGCAGAGGGGGAACTAATTCCCCTTGCATACTGGGGTCCCTGGGGGCCAACTAGCCCACCAGGAGCCTCCAGTATGCGCCAGGGGGCTGCATTGCAGAGAGGTGTAATGAGGCCACACCCTTTTTTACACCTCTCTGCAACGCAGCCCCCGTGCATGTTTGAAGAGGGGGAACTAATTCCCCTTGCATACTGGGGGTCCCTGGGGGCCAACTGGCCAACCTGGAACCTCCAGTATGCGCCAGGGGGCTGCATTGCACAGAGGTGTAATGAGGCAATGCCTCTTTTTACATCTCTCTGCAACGCAGGCCACTGGCGCATTTGCAGAGGGGGGACTAATTCCCCTTGCATACTGGGGGTCCCAGGGTCATATCTGCCCAAACGCCGAAATTCCGAACGATTGAAAATGACTTTTCTTGAGAAATATTTGGATTTGGATTTTCATGTCCTATACTTTGGAATTTTTGAAAGACTGACTTTGAGGATGCTATAAATTACTCAAGTCTGCCCGAATTGTTTGGGTAAAATTGATACCTAGTCACTTTGAATAAGAATGTACTTACGTCTCGTCTAACATTTGGAAGAAATATCTAGTTATATGACAACAGGATACCGACATAACTTGAAGGAAATAAGAACGCCCTGAAGAAGTTCTGTTGTACAGAACGAAACGCGTCAGCTGGCTGTGGTACATAAACTTAAGGAAAATAAAAGCATTTGAATATACACCAAGATTCAGCGCTTCAATAAGGACTCTAAGTGATATGATTTGATTGGACTTATTGTGCAAGTGGTGCTGTGCCAAACTTTGGAATATTCTCCACTACTCTCTACTACTTACTCTCTACTACTCCACTACTCTCTAATACTCACTCTCTACTACTCATTCTCTACTACTCTACTACTCTCTCTCTACTACTCACTCCCTACTACTCACTATCTACTACTCTCTACTACTCACTCTCTACTACTCTCTACTCTCTACTACTCACTCTCTACTACTCTCTCTCCACTACTCACTCTTTACTACTCACTCTTTACTACTCACTATCTACTACTCTCTACTACTCACCCTCTACTTCTCACTCTCTACTACTCTCTACTACTCACTCTCTACTACTCTCTCTCTACTACTCACTCTCTACTACTCACTCTACTACTCACTCTCTACTATTCTCTCTCTCTGCTACTCACTCTCTACTACTCTCTACTACTCACTATTTACTACTCTCTACTACTCACTCTCTACTGCTCTCTACTACTCACTCTACTATTTACTCTCTACTACTCACTCTCTACTACTCACTCTACTACTCTCTACTACTCACTCTACTATTCACTCTACTACTCTCTACTACTCACTCTCTGCTACTCTCTCTCCTGCTCTCTTCTACTCTCTACATACATATGCATGTTATTTACATGAAAGTTTTAAAAACACTAATAAAAGCAAAGCTAAAAAGCCACCTCATTACAAACAGAATGGCTTTAACTTAAACGAGGGTGAGATCTATTGCATTTTCAATGCTTGTTTACTTTGGTTCCATCAAGAAGGCATTCAGATGTGTCACACATTTGCCATAAATTCTGAATGTTAGCACTCTAGTTGCTCATTAAATCACTGTAGTAAAGCTACTGCTCACCAGGGAAGTCTGCTGCTAATCATACTTTCTATGGCAAAATGAACCCCCTCATTTTGTTCCTTTTTAAATTAAATGTTTTCAGACTTACCACTTCATTCCAATCAAGATGGCTTCTGGTGTGCCTTACTTTTGTCATAAGTAAGACTGTTAGCGCTCTAGTTGTTCTTTAGAACACTCTGGGACATTCTGTCATTGGGCTATACTTGGGCTAAATCTGGGTGATATTTGGGCTACATTTGGGCTCTTTTGTCTCTGGTGGCCATCTTGGGAGACTGCATGTCAGAATTTTTTATTGAAATAGAACAGGATTTGGGAAGTCACTTAAAATGTGCCCTAATTTTTCTTTCTGCAGCACTAATCATACTTTCTATGGCAAAATATACCCCCTCATTTTATTCCTTTTTAAATTAAATGTTTTAAGAGTTACCACTTTATTCCAATCAAGATGGCTTCAGGTGTGCCATACCTTTGTAATAAGTAGGACTGTTAGCGCTCTAGTTGTTCTTTAGAACACTCTAGGAGGCTGCAGTAGAACACAAAGGAATCAACTGACAGTCTCTGTCCTTGTTGGATGTACATGTTTTACTGAGAATGTCAGACTTCCTTCTCACATGACTGAGAAAGATAATGTGAATTTACAGAAAATATGCTTTCAGGTTAGCTTATAGATCCCCTTCCAAACCACTGTGGGAAAAGCATGAGATAATAGTTTTCTTTCAAACATGATTCATGATATCCCAGCAGAAGCTTTTTCACATGGTAAAATCACCTTAGAACACACCACAATTCCTAAAATGAGTATGGTACCATCAACAAATGATTTATAATGTAACTAAAGTCCTAAAACCCTCTATTAACTACAATGCTTTTTAATGAGGTGCTATCATGTATATTGGTCCCAAGATGGCTGCCAACACTTCTTGGATGAAGTGCTGACAGCCAATCCGATCTCACGATGAGATGTGTGGTTAGGCTCCGCCCAGATATGTGTTTTTGAAGTTAATTTTCATAAAAACTACTGGAGCAATATTCACCAAATATAGCAAAGGCACTTCTGCGTACCAGTCCCTACAATTTTGCCAAGTTTGGTGTAATTCCGTTCAGCGGTTCGGGGTGTAGCATTGTCAGAACGTCCTATGGAAATTAACATGGGGAAAACACGTTTTGGGACCCCCCTTTTTTCTCAGCCCCCACTTCACGAATCTCCCCGAAACTTTCAGGGAAGGAGCGCAGCGGAGCTGGCCAAAATTTTGCAAATTTACACGCAAATTCCTCAACCGGCGCCAAAGTTATTCCCAATAGAATGTTGCAGATTTCCTATGGTAGCTAATCCCAACTATATATACCTACTGGCTATCGCAGTAGGTAATGTATATATATACACATGTGTGTGTGTGTATATATATATATATATATGTATATATATATATATATATATATATGTGTGTATATATATATGTGTATATATATATATGTGTATATATATATTCACTGAAAAAAACCATAGGTTATAGACCATATATAGTTAGGAATTAGCATTTACAAAACCTTGAAAATTCACTGAAAAAACCATAGGTTATAGACCATATATAGTTAGGAATTAGCATTTAAAAAACCTTATTTTACTCACACAAAACCATTGAAATTCCATATATAGTTAGTTGCACTAACTATATATCGCGCACCCGCAATCCACTGCTGATGATGTCACATATTACATCATTCATGACATGGTCAGTGACATCACTGATGACATCACTGATGACATCACTGATGACATCATCCAGTGACTGTGTGTTTCTGTAAAGTTTAAATATGTTAGATATATTGAAGAATGAGTGGATGTATAAGTGTCTCGATGAAGGATTTAGTAGGTGCGTGACTGACTGTATGAGTGAGTGAATAAATGTGTCGTACTAAATGCATGGGTTAGTGACTAAACTTTCTGAATGTTTGCTTCAGTATGTCTGTTGTGATGTAAACTGCTGCATGTGTGGATCATTAGCTATACGAGAGGCTACATATGTTATTGATTGGTTGCCCAAGTATTTGTACGGGAGATTGAGTTTGTGTGGGGGTGGCTGGGAGGTGTGTGACTCTGTGCATAGATGTGTGAGCAGTTGATTCACTAGGTGTATGAGTTCAAGAGTACATGTGGAAACAGCTACATGGGCGGTTGACTGTGTGCATGAGTGTATTGATGAGTGAATGGATATGTCAATGCTACATGTCATAGTAAGTACATATGTAAAACACAGTACATGTGAGAGTTGGCATATATAAATAACTGTGCATGAGAGCCACTGAATGTGTGAGTGGCTGTATGGATCATTGTGAACTTGTATCAGGGATTGTATAAGAGAGTAAATATGTGTTAGTATATGTTTGAATAAGTAAGGTGTGTATAACTGTATAGTTGAGGAAATAGAGGTGTGATTGATTCTTTGCATGACTGACTAGGTGTGTGAGTAACTCCATGGATGAGTAACAGTGTGTGAGTGTCTGTATACACTGAGTGTATCCAAGGTTTTATTAGAGTCTGAAGAGGTTTATCGTATTAGCACAAGAATGATGTCAAATGAGATGTCATCAGTGATGTCATCAGTGATGTCATTTGAGATGTCATCAGTGATGTCATCAGTGATGTCACTGACCATGTCATGAATGATGTAATATGTGACATCATCAGCAGTGGATTGCGGGTGCGCGATATATAGTTAGTGCAACTAACTATATATGGAATTTCAATGGTTTTGTGTGAGTAAAATAAGGTTTTTTAAATGCTAATTCCTAACTATATATGGTCTATAACCTATGGTTTTTTCAGTGAATTTTCAAGGTTTTGTAAATGCTAATTCCTAACTATATATGGTCTATAACCTATGGTTTTTTCAGTGAATTTCATTGGTTTTTTAAACGCTAATATCTGTAGCTGTAAAATGTATTCTTCTTTAAATCCAAAAATATATTTTATATGTTTATTAATAAATTTTTTTTTTAATATTTTTTTTTCTTCCCTCCCGCTTCGCAAATCGGGAAGCTTCCCGTTAGCTGACCTTGATGCCGCGAAATAGTCCGCAAACCGGTAAACGTTCCTTTAACGCAACTGCCGCGTTAGAAAACATCGTGACGCCTCGCGTCCGCATGACGTTTCACGTTGTCGCGTGATACGTCATATGACGTGCTACGTTAGCGAACTGGTAAGCGAGGCGCGAAGCGCAGGTTCCCAGAAGCAAACCGGGAGGCGGCGCAAAGCGCGTAACGTAAACACAGCAGGTCATGTGACTTGGTAATAACACTTTTCATTGGTTCATTTCACTTTTGGTTTCCTAATGATGTAACACTAGGTCATGTAATATAAAATTAACACTTTTCATTGGTTGAGAACTATTGTTTTTCCCAAATGATGAAAACCCCTCCTTCTTTCCTCACTCTGACTTTCATCTTTGTGAGAGAAAGACCCTTTGTTAGCAGTGAGCAATGGCTTCTTTAGTAGCTTCAGCTGGTGCTTCCCCACCACCTCCACCACATCCAAGGAAGAGAGGACCACCTGCTGAAGTTATAATTCAGCAAGAAGAGGAAGAAGAGGAAGAGGAGGAAGAGCAGGAAGAGAGGCAGTTTTTGCCTGAGGAGCCCAGGAGGTCTCACCGGAAAGAAAACTTCATTTGGCAATTTTTTAAATTTCCCAAAGGCGAGAAAAAAGTAAATGCAAGATACGTAACTTGCCTTATATGTCAAGATAGACTGTCCAGAGGGACCGAGAAGAAATACAGTTACGGAAACTACACAATGCATCGCCATATGACTAGGTGGCATCCTAACAACTACAGTGCTGCACAGTTTCGTAACGAACTAGATAATCCCCCTATTATGGCCAGAAGATCTGTTGTACCCGAAGTGACGGGACCAGAGGGCAGGGAGATGGTGCCAAATATACAACTGAGATTTGGGGAAGTAAAACAAGTCTGCGTACTTTGCAATGGATTCATTTGCTACAGAGAAAGTAGCATCACTCTAATCAACAGAGCTATTGACTATCATCTTCCAATTTGTCCAAAACGCCGCAAACAATAAATTCTTTTTTTTTTGTTGCTCCTGTTGAGCCCTTTACAATGAATCGTTTTAGTTTCCCCCCCCCAAAAAATATAAAACCGTTCAGAAAAATTCAAAAAAAGTAAAAAAATGTTCAGAAAAAAATAAAAAAAATATAAAACAACAAAAACAATAAAAAAAAGTTCTTTTCAGAACTACCTCCCCGTTATTAAAAAATTGGTAGAATATTTGGAACTCTGCCAACCTCTATTTCTCTTAGTTCGCTTCCCAGTTCGCTCGCCGGTACGCAAACCGGGAGCGAACCCAAAAAATTGTTACAAAAAAAAAGAACAGTAAGTATAAGGGAAGGAAACAGACAGTTATGTTAAAAGAAAGACAGCTATAGGGGAGTAAACTAGAGATACTATTACCCGTAATCCACTGCTGATGATGTCACATATTACATCATTCATGACATGCTCAGTGACATCATCAGCAGAGGATTGCGGGTAACAGTATCCCTAGTTTACTCCCTATAGCAGTCTTTCTTTTAACATAACTGTCTGTTTCCTTCCCTTATACTTACTGTTCTTTTTAAAAAAAAAAAAATTTAGATCAGTCAGAAACAGTGAAAGTAATAGAGACAGAGTGAGTGACCAAGAGTGAAGAAGTATGAGAAGAGAGGGACTAAGAAAAATAGTGAAGGAGTAGAGTAATTAAGTAATAGACAAAGGAATGAGCGAAGTAGCAAAGGTAGGAAAGTGATTCTTAAAGAAATAAAGCAGTGGAACTAATAGAAGTTAAATGTGATAGAAATATAACAAAAAGAGTACAAAACATTTACCTTATAATTGTCGTTAAGTTACTCATTTGTTCTTTTTATACTAAAAAATCTGTGAAAGAGAGAACAAACATTTGAAAAATATTAAAACATGTTTTTAATAAATTAGAAAAAACAAGGGAAAAGATTGAAGGACAAATAGTTTTTCAAGAACTTTGACACTTACAGAAGCCTCTGCTTCTCCATGCCCCTACACAGTCCTAAAAATATACATTTTAAACTAATAGTATCTTGATGCAGATGAAGTGAGTCCTATCTTGCAACATTGTGCATCTTTTGCATGACTGCTGCATCGGTTTCATGTGGCATTGTTTTTTTACAGCATGACACATCTGCCTAGATTCATCATTTTATAATTTTGTCGCCTCATACCAAATCTTTTCAACCGCGACTGCGTCACAAAAGTGACGCACAGTGGCGCAAAAGAGTCATACACCTATCATAAATCTGTCCCTAACATGTTAAATAATTGATTCAGGATGTCAATAAGGTGTGGCCTATCCAGAGGTTTGTTTAAGGTGAGGCCTACTCAGGGTTGCAGATCAAATTGACACTTATTGAAGAATACAGAGAAGAAAATACATGTGCAGGCCTACCAACCAAGTGTGTCATGTCGACTGCACTCTTGGACAAATGTTAGACCTCCTCTGTCTCCAGGAACAGGCCTAAACCTCATCTACACAATGTGATGTGTAATGTTAAGAAACACAGGTAATATAATTGAAAAACGTGCAATTTTTTTTCCTCATTCCACAATCATATCACCTGTGTTTCCTTTGCTTAGCTATCTCATTGTGGAAATGTAGTCTATCATATGAAAGACTACGTAGAATATGAGCACTGTATGCAACAACTTTGACACTTACAGAAGCCTCACCTTCTCCATGCCTCCTACACAGTTCTACATGTACATCATAAATGCAAACAGAACAGAATTAATTATACATATTAAATGGTTTATTTTAGCTGTTCTCAGAATGTATCAAATTTCACTAAAAACAGTGACTTGAAGGTATTCATCATATAACAGCGGGGAAAAAAAAACACAATCAAAATGATTGTGTTTAAAAAACCCATACAACATAACAAATCAGAATTCAGAACTCCTTAAAGTTAACTTACTTTCCATGACGGCGAAGGATGTCCTATGAACAGCTTACACTCTGTTGTGCTGTTATTACTTTCAACCCGCCACTTTCTGAAAGAAAACCTCCATTGTTTTCAAAAACATGTTACATACAATAAATGACTTCTCGCTCTCTACCACACGTTTCCACAAGGCCAAATCGTGTCTGAGCCATTTATAACTCTTAGAATTCTTGTAAGCCAATCCCGTCATGTTGTATTTCCGCAACTTTCACAATTAAAATGTTCAAGATCATTTTCACAATCCTGGACTAGTAATATCTTCCCCTTCTTGCTCACTCATGTTCTACATTTCCTATGACACTGATACTGATTACTATGAAGCAGACTTACACTACCTTTATGACTACTACAATTATTTAATTCTCTACTTCACTTTTAATCACAAAGCAATGTAAAACAGTAGACAGCATTGCAGACTTACATTCCCTCTACTCCATGTTTTGATTGGCTGCTTCAATTAGCTTATAAAAAGAAACAGTTTTTCTGAACTCATTCAAAGTGCACGTATTTCTCCATGACGTCCAGTGTTATGGTAAGAAGTTATGTCTCTGTACTACACTTATCCTCAAGGCCAAATCGTGTAGGAGCCATTAGAACTTCTTGAAATTCCTCAGACCACATCCCGAGATTCTTTCCCTAAAATTTTGGTTTTAAAAACACCAGGTAAGAGTTTTTAAGGTCATACGGCAATTTTGTTTTGAAAATTAAAACAGAATCATTGCAGAATGACCAGCCATTTCTAGACTTTAAATAAGCTGTGTAATGTCCTGATGTTATTGAAGGACCGTCATGATATATAATTGCTACAGTTACAAAAGTCCTTCCTGATATTGACAACTGTGAAGCCACAACATTTTTAATTAAAGTTGTCAATTTTGTTCCATCAGACCTACATCGTTGGAACATTAAAATGACATACTGGCCATATGTTCGTATAAATAATGTGGACATCATTTCAGATTTACATTGGCTACACTCCATGTTGTGATCAGCTCCTTTTACTAGCTTATTAAAAGAGACTGATTTACTGTCTGGCAAAGTTAAATATATAAATCTTTCTGAGTCTACACTAGTAGTACTTGATACCCTACAGTTCTCGCAGTCATGCTGCCATTGATAAGAAAGCCCAAACAGGTGATCTACATCTACACCTTCATCATGCAATATATCAAGCATATACATTAAAAACTCCTGACAATCTTGCTGACTATTTTGAGAGAATTGTGTTTGGCCTGAACATCTGTCTAACAGATTTCGAATTTCAGACACACTTTCTATGTTTGTTCTATCAGTGCTACATTTCTCTAACACAGAATTTAACAAACTGCAAAATCTTTGATCAGAATTGACCACAATCTCTTCTTTTACATTTTCTAGAGAAAACAAAACATTAACCACTACATTAGCATAGCAGTTGACACCAGAACTGTTTTCAAATTGAAAACCAACAACATCTTCAACAGAATCCTTTTTGTTTCTGCTTATAATTTCAGGTTCATCGACTTTTCGTCTTTTTGCTACAACCTACCCAATATTGGTCACATTTCTTCGTTTCCGGCCTACCACACGTTTCTCAAACAAAGGATACTGAGGCAAATGTGGCGCATACTCTCTTCTTAACCTATTGTATTCCTTAACACAATCTAGATCAGCACAAATGTTTGTGACATCACACTCAATCAAGTACAATCCCGATAAAGTTCTAACTCGTGACAATGCCACATATGCCATACCCTCCTTGAACACAGAACTGCCAATATTCACCAATGCACTGTCTACACTTAAACCTTGCGATTTATGGATTGTCACCGCATATGCCAAGCAAACAGGAAACTGCTTACGACGAACATATAAGTCTTTTACAAGCAAAAATCTAGCAGAACAACGACCAATTAGCTGTACTTCCTCAATGCCATCAAATTTAATTTTTAAAAATTCAATTCCATCTCTATTTCTGTATTTCACAAAATCAACAACATTACCCATTGATCCATTTACCAGACCTCTTTCAACATGTAAATTCCTTCTTAAAATTATACGGCAGTTCAAGCACACATTCAGAGTCTTTTCAAAACCTGCAGTTTTAGATATACTCTTCTCTAATGAATCCAATTTTGTTTTCAGATTCTCAGACAAAATAATTGTTGATCCCATATGCTCTACTCTGTCAATAGCTTCCAGTTTCACAATCTCTTGCTTTTCTAAATGCAACATTTTGTTGTTGAATTTGGCACATTCTGCAAGAGTTGGCATCAAACATATTCCAGATTTCTTCTCAGTAATTTTCTGAAAAATATTCTCAGGCACAACATCTTGGTCTGGATATAAATTTGTCAGTAATCGTGCATGTAAAGCTTCTTTCCCATGCTCGGTCACTTTTCCAATTCTAACATCTTGTAGAATAGTCTTGTAAACTTCATCCTTCGCCTGACGCATATTTTCATGCAGTTCAGCATAATTGAAGTTTAACCATATATTGACGTTGCCAATGCTCCCTAGGCACTTCCTGGTATCTTCATGCGTGAGCATTTTGAACACAGGTTGCCCTTTCACTGGTGTCAGCTGCAGAAGATCTCCGAAAACAATGATGTGTTTGCCACCAAATAACACATCATACTCTGTTTTGAGAACTTCTTGCATTCTCAAATGCACAAAGGCAAGCATGACATTGGAAACCATGCTTACTTCGTCAATGATAAGAAGTTTCATTTATCTCAAGACTCTTGAAACTTCAAAACAAGCATCTCCCGATAGCTTGTGGTATTGTAATTTGTTGTCATGCTCCACTGGCAGCATCAGTAAACGATGTAAAGTAATCCCTTTAATGTTATGTGCTGCCAGTCCAGTTGGAGCGGTGACAACACAAGACATCGATGACTCTGTCCTTTCCTGCAAATAACATGAAATTGCTTTAATAAGGAAACTTTTTCCAGTTCCCGCTTCTCCACTCACGTACAGTCGAACAGGCTTCAACGACGTACATGAGCACTCTTTCTTGTCATGACTTAATCCATGATCAATTTGCATGGTAACTTCGTCATATATTTTCCTCTGCTCAACGTTGAGTTGTCTTTCCAACTCTTCTAAGTTAACCGCATCCTCCTGAGCATGTGCCATTGCTCTTTCCACTTCATTCATAGCAGTGGCAGCTTCATTTTCGATAACAGGTCCTCCTAGTGGATCCTGACTCAATGAAGCAGAACTCTGACTGTCCTGAGAACTGTCTCTGGCAATCTCCGCTGCAATCGTTGCTTCCTGCTCAATTTCCACATTCAACATTTCTACATATTTGGGAAAAGCAGGACATTCTATAGTTTCCTTGGCAGCATTGAATGAGTCTTCATAACAGCGGAAATCTCCAAGCAGTTCCTCTTCTGCACGCCAAGGCTTAAAAAGTTGCAAAAGTGCTAAATAGAAAAACTCCTTTTTTTCAGGAGATTCGCCACTCAATTTTCGATGGTTTATCAAGTGGCATTTTCTTTGCTTCACCAGACATCCCTCACTTCCTATTACAGCATACACTCCTTTCTCAGTATCTTCTTTGATGTTCCTCTTGAATATGTAATTTTGCAGAACCTCATACAGACAAACATTCTCGAGGTGACTGCTTCGATTTGGATAATATGTATCCAACATGTTGCTCTTCAAAATGTCGGTACTGTTTGGCTCCTTTTCCGCCAAATACTCAATTTCCCGCACAGGTTTGAGAACTCGATTACGCGTTGCAGCAAGACCAAGGATGTGTAGGCTGGAAAACCGGGAACATGGCGGCGGCAGGCTAACGGCTGCTGTGAGGCTCCGTTCCTAAGCCCTATAGAGCTTTTTCCGGCAGGTCTCGTATCCTGTTTTCTGGACGGCAGAGTGCGGATTTTCCTATGGTGAGATACGGAGTGCGATATGATTAGTGATATATTCCATTATTGTTGAGCTTTCTCTCCTTTTTTTGTCAGTGGCCGTGGTTTGTAAAAACCACCGAGCAAGGGCTGCGGAGAGAAGCTGTCGGCGCTAGGACCCACTCCATTGGGATGAGAGGGGAGGACCGAGAGCTAGAATCCGTTCGGAGGTACGCGGAGGAGCCTAGAACGGGGCAGCTGCATCGGCTGAAAAGACACGAAGGGAATTGGGAGCTGAGGGAGACAGGACACGGCAAGACACACGACAACAGTCAAACGCAAGTAGAGCAATACACCGGAGTCCGGGTAAGCTGTAACAATGCTTGGCTGCGCTCAAGAGCAGCCTTCTGGTATCGGGCAGCAGTATTTGCACGCCGTGTCCCCTCTGCAGTCTTAGTGTCTTCTGCTTGTGCGGATTTGATTGAATGCATGGAGGCAGATAAAGCTGCGTCTAATCTTCAGTTCCTCCGCGATTTCCCTGATTTACAGGCTGCATCTAGTGGCAAATTGAAAGTTGGCCCTCCTAAACTACCCGAGCTGTCCGAGTTGCCCTCTAAAGAGACTGTTCCGGCCAGCGGTAATAGCGAAAAAAGAAGTGTGGTTAGGAATCGTTACCAGTTGCGCTCAAAGCTTGAACTAAAGAAGAAGGGGGTTTTAAATACAGCTGATTTGTGCGAGGGTGGAAGTAGTGGTCTGGTTCCCATTTCACCCTGTAAGCAAAGTAAGAGAGATGGGGCACGAAGGGGGAAGACTAAAGGTTTAAAACAGACCCAAACTGCGAAAGGAACTCCTTCACTCAAAAGCTATTTCAAAATTATGGAGCAAGCAGTGTCATCGGGGGCAAACAACATCGAGGCAAATATTGAGACTAATATTACAGAGGAAAGAGAGACAAGTAACCAGCATGGGCTCGCGAAGCCCGTTGGAAATCTCACCGAGAGTATGAACTTGACCACAGCCTCCCCTTCCCCTGTTTTAGCTATTTTTTCTCTGAGTAATAAATACACAACTTTGAATTTAGCTAATTCTACAGAGGTACCGGAGGCAGCTGAAAGAGAGGTTCCAGTACAACCTTCCTCGGAAGATACTGACATACATCAAATGCCTCAGATTACAGCATCCCAATCTTCTCTGGCAGTCCCCCATATAACCCATACATCGGGTCTAGAAAATGATGGTCTCTTCCCACCCTCAAACGAGGAGATGAATGGTCGTGGAGGTAGAGCTGAGACAGAGAAGAGCTTGGGCTTTTTACTTCATTCACTCAGAGGTGATCTGTTGGAAAGATTTGAGATTTCTGAAAAGAATCAGAAAGGACTGCACAATAGATTTGACCTCCTGGAGGCCAAAATTGAGGGTATTAGTGTTAGAACAAGTACTCTAGAGGGGAAAGTATCAGTACTCACAGAATCCTCAAAAAATAACTCTAAAGACATTGCTGCCTTAAAATCTCAGAATCGAATTCTAACAATGGATCTGGAGAGGTTAGAAACTCAACAACGACGTAATAACCTGAGGATCTTAAAAATACCGGAAGGGGCAGAAGTGGAAGATATCAAGGGGTTTGTTTGTAGATTATTGCGGGAAGATATTCTTAAAGACAGACCGGACATCAACCTGGAAGCTGAGATTCAGCGGGTTCATAGAGATCCATTTAAGTTGCATCCAGATCGAAAAGCGCCTAGGAAGATCTTGGTATATTTTCAGACTTACAGCATAAAAGAGTTGATTCTCACTAGGTGTTTATCTCGCACCTCCTTACATTTTCGTGCTAATCCCTACCACATCAGATCGGATATAGGAAGCAAAACTGCTCAAAGACAGTGGGAATTAGGCTCTAGGATGCCAGCCTTACGTTCATATGGTGCACAGGTTCAAATGAAATTCCCAGCGCTCCTCAAAATTATGTGGAACAATAAAATGTACACCTGCCATTTTCCTGAGGAAGCTGACGCAGTTTTGACTAAGATGAAAGAATCGGAAGAACAGGAGGAATAGAGTGGAGGAATAGAATGTATCTAGGATGTCCATTGGAGAATCTACTATACCTCCCATTATACCTCCTATTATTAGCCTGATTTCAATTGAGTTTAAAATGGATGAGAGATGAGAGTGAGAGTGAAAAAAAAATAAAAATAAATAAACATAACAGGTTGAGGAGTGACTGATAAAGTTTTTGAGGGGGAAAAAAAAAAAAAAAAAAAAAAAAAGTAATAATAATTATGAAAAATAATCAGTGTGGTATGGTGAGGTGTTGTGAGGGTGGTGTGGTGAGGGGAGATTTAGAAAAAGTAGGCGGGAAAAAAAAAAAAAAAATATATGAGGGAAGAACTTCAGGTCAATAAATAAAAACAGGTACAGATAGGGATAAAGAGACCGATATTTCTTTCTTAATGGGGAGGGCATCAGCGGTTCGGGGCCTCTTAGGGCGTATTTTCGCCAATCAGGAAGGGAGGGTTCCCCGGGGGGTGGGGGGATAGGTTCACCAGGGTTAGGGGAAAAAAGCAGTTAAAAAAGTCCTCATGTGCCACAAAATATTATTTCTTTTTTTCTTTTAAATTTAAGTGTCAATATATACGCTCGAGACAAGCCACAATTTATAGTTTAAAACTTCGGTATGTCTCAAGTTAGACAAACTAAAATCCTTTCCTGGAATTTGAACGGTTTAGGAAATCGAAAAAAACAATTAAATGTTCTTCATTTTTTGGAGAGTAAAGGGGCCTCCTTGATTTTCCTACAAGAGACCCATTTAGAAGCAGAAGATTGTAGAAAATTTTTTAATAAGAGCAAATGGGTTCAAGATGTTTTTTGTTCTAAACAACCAGGTAATACGAGAGGGGTAGCAATAATAATTTGTGCAAATAAAGGAATTGTTATGCATGACTGGGCCACAGATCAAACGGGCAGGTGGTTGGTCGCAGTTGTTTCAATCAGTACAGTTAAATTTTTATGTGGGGTCTATTATGGCCCAAATGAGGATAATCCATGTTTTTTACAGAAACTAGAAAATCATATGCTGCAATATACTATGCCCATTGTATTAGGAGGTGACTTCAATTTACTATTAGATCCCGCAGTAGATCGCACCTCTAAATCTAAATATAAATGCCCCAAGAAATCTATGTTAGCCCTGAAAAATATTATGAAGGAGCATTTGCTATGTGATGTGTGGAGAGTTAAGCATGGCACCCGTAGTGAGTTTTCCTTTTTTAGTAAAAAATACCACCAATTTTCTAGGATAGATTTCTTTCTGGTTAATAGATCATTGCTTGCAGATATTAAATCCATTTCCTATACTCCAACCGGGCTGTCTGACCACTCAACAGTTGAGTTAAACATTAATTTCCAAAAGAACTCTTCAGAATATAGGTGGACTTTGGATAGGACAATTTTGTTAAAGGAAGAGTATAAGGCAAAAGTTAAGGAGAATATACTAGAGTTCTTTCTGTTTAACCACAATACCGCCCCAGATAATATAATATGGGACGCATTTAAATCTGTATTAAGAGGTATATATGGTTCCCAAATGGCTCTGACTAGAAAGTTAAAAAAAGAAATGGATATCAAGGATCTTAGAGAGATTAAATTAAAAGAACAGCAACTTCTTTCCGCCATCCCTAATGATCAACTTGGCATATCAAGATTGGAAAAAGAACTTTCTGAGTTACAAACAAAGTTCAGGTTAAGAAACGAAAAAATAATTAGAGATAAATGGGAAATAAGCAAACTAAGAAATTTCGAATATGGGAAAAAATGTGGGTCATTGCTAGCTTGGAAAGCCAGGTCGGAGAGGACCAGGAATAACATCAAAACGTTAAAACAAAGAGGAACGGGTCTAGTCTTGTCTGAAGATGGTGAGATCAGGGAGGAAGCTAGATCTTTTTACGAAGAACTTTATTCAGAAAATATTAATAACTCGACGGATGAGTTAGAAAAATTGGCGATTTTGGGACACTTACCACAATTATGCAATGAAGATATAGCCTTTCTGGTAAAGGAAATAACGGAAGGGGAAATTAGATTGCAAGTGAAAAAGATGGCAAGGAACAAAGCAGCAGGCCCAGATGGTCTGCCAATAGAGACATATAAGGACAACATAGATGAAATTTTGGGCCCACTACGGGCACTATTTAACAATATTTTCATCCAGGGAAAACAAATCCCGCCCTCCTGGTCAGATGCTACAATCTCTTTAATTGCAAAACCGAATAAAGACCCGGAAATAATAGGGTCGTACCGACCCATTTCACTTTTGAACTCTGACCTAAAGATTTACTCGGGCATACTAGCAAGCAGGTTGGCTAAGGTTATAAAGACTATTATTCATCCTGATCAGCGAGGATTTATTCCTGGTCGACAATTGAACGAACTTACATTTCAAGTGATTGGCGCGATTGATTATGCAATCCAGAAGGAAAAGCCACTTGCGATTGTGGCAATAGACGCTGCCAAAGCTTTCGACCAAGTGAACTGGCCTTATTTATGGAGAGTGATGAAGAAATTTGGCTTTCCTGAGATTTACATTAAAGGCATCGAAACCTTATATAGGGGCCCTAGAGCTAAGATTTTGGTGAATGGGGGCCTGTCAGAGTGGTTGAATGTCTGCAGAGGGACAAGACAGGGATGTCCCCTGTCTCCATTATTGTTTGACATATATATCGAGCCCTTTGTTTGTGTTTTAAGGCAAGATCCCATAATTTCCTCTTTTAGTATTGGAGAACTATCTATAAGGACTGCACTGTATGCAGATGATCTTCTCCTGTATACTTCCAATCCACTAGTAGCAATCCCAAGATTATTTAGCCTAGCTGAGGACTTTGGTATTGTTTCTGGTTATTCTATCAATCGGGATAAAACTGAGGTCATGTGTTGGAATATCCCAGTTCCTATTCCAGAAGCTAAACCAAAGATGAGATATTTAGGTGTCTACTTAACCCAGAAATTGGAGGAAATTCCTAATACTAGTTGGGAAGAGGTAATAAAAGAGATTAAAAGACTTTTGTCTAGGTGGAATGCACTTCCTTTCAATATTTATGGTAGAGTTAATTTGGTTAAAATGATTATATTACCAAAGGTGACGTTTTTGTTTAATTCTATTCCTTTAATATTTAATAAAAAAGATATTATGAATCTACAAAGCAGGATAGGATCTTTTATTTGGGCAACTAAGACTCCAAGGATAGCCTGGAAGAAGTTGAGGAGAGGATTGAAAGTAGGCGGACTATCTCTTCCAGACTTATTATTTTATTGTTACGCCTTTCAACTTAAAAATTTTAGGTTATTAGCCAATAAATTGGACTCAACTTCCAATAGTTTGCTGTTTCGGGCAATGCTGCAAGATCTACCATATGATGCAGATTTTTTTTTGTTTAAATTTGGGGATAAAAAGTTCTTCAAAAAGGTTAGACTAAAGCTTTTGAAAGCCGCTCTATATTATTGGACACAGAGCTGCAAGGTACTCCATATTCCCTACTACCATTCATATGCCCCGATTTGGGATTCCCCCGGCACCCCTGAATGTTTAACTGACCAATTGGCCCTTCCCCTGAGGAGAACTGGTCTTTTCAGATGGGGCGATTTAAGCAGTATATCAAGAGGTTTAAATTGGGACTTTTTGGTAGGCATAACTGGCGGCACTCTTACGAGATTTAAATTTTATCAACTTTCCGCCTGGTGGGGAACCCAATATTGGGGTACTGATGATGAAAATCTGTTTTTGAGATTCATTAGTAACTGTAGTGGTAAGAAGGGAGAGACTGCCAAGTGCTACAAAATTTTATTAGATTATAAAGATAATCTGGAGCTGGAAATTACCAGGCTATGGGATCTTAGTACGGTCTCGATTACTGATAACTCGGAGAATTTGGAGAAGTTGTGGACGGATTCCTTCTTGATATCTCAGAAAGCAATAAAACCGTCCAATTTAAGAAGAAATCACTTATACACAATGTATAGAGTTTATTGGACTCCAGCTAAGCTTTCCAAGTTGTCAGTAACTTCGTATTCTTGCCCCAGATGTAATTCACAGGACGCAAACGATATTCATATGTTTTTAGACTGCCCAAATATAAGTAATTATTGGGGGCAAGTGTGTAAATTTCTGGAGGAGGTATTATCTTTTCCAATTATATGTACCCCCAGATTGGTATTCTTTGGTTTAATTCTGAATTATGCTGCCAATAATCACATATCACAATTTATTTTTTATGTAATAGTGATCGCTAGAAGAGAGATTTGTAAAGCTTGGAAGTCGGCACTCTCTCCGACGTTTGCAGACTGTCTCAAAAACATCATGGGGGTGAGTAAATTAGATACTTTATGCGGCGGTGAAAAATCTGCTAAATTATGGTCGATGCTAAAAACCTGGAGCGAAAAATAATCCCAATAGTCCAATGATTATGCCAGAGGTTCTGTGGTCCTGTCCTTCCTACGCAGCAAGAACCAATACGAGAGGAAGTTGGACGGGTAACAATCCTACCTCTGGGCAATCTTCAAAGGCTATCCATAACCACAAGGGCCGTAACGGAAGGTTGTGTCAGTGGCTTGAAGAGCGCTAAATCAGAGTATCAATTGACTGGTGGCATGTATGAGGACACAAAAAAAAAAAAAAAAACCAAAAAAAAAAAAAGACCAAGATTTGCCCAAACGATACTCCTGGACTTGGCATAGAGACTTGCTGAAGACAACCGGTCAGAACATTCGTAAGCTCCGATTTCTCGATGCGACAACATCTTCAGACTGAAACTGTACAACTTCTTGCTGAGGCTCTTTTCATGGGAAATGTCCTCCCACATATCCTTCAATTCTGTCTTCTCTTTTTTGGTGATGTAAGATGTCACATACCGAGCCACAGCCATACAGTTATCAGCCACAAACTGTATATCCATGTTAGCATTCCACATGGACAAAATCACCGGGTTGTAGTCGTTGATGTACTTAGACTCTTCGTTCCTCTTCAAATTGTATGTGTTTTTAGGTGATTTCTTCATCACATTATGTCGCAGCGAAGACATCAAACTGTTCACTCTTCCTTTAGAAATCACCGGTCGTGGAAAGCCGAAACGACATTTGGTGTAGAACTTGTCTTTGTTTCGGAATTTACGACGACAGTACTTTCCACATCGATGGCTTTGGAAACGTAGAACTTTTTCTCTTAGGCTTTTTTTCTCCTTTGCGTTTGGAACAGCACACGTAGAATACTGTTCTATGAAACTCATCACTGAGTCTTCTGGATCCGTTCCAAATTTAGGTGCATCCTTGATCCACAGCAACATATGTATATGAGGAGCACCTCTTGCTTGGTACTCCTTTCTCCAGAAGAAATCCAACACCTCTCCAAGAGGTGGATTCTTCTTATTCATGATGAAAGACATCATACCTTCAAATCTATGATTAAAGTACCTACATACATTGACTGGATCCAAAGAGCACAGTTCTCCGGGTGTCTTGAATTCGATGTTTTCTACGTTAGCATTTGCCTCTCGTAGAAATTCAAGTAAGTCTTCCCAGCCATACTCAGCACAGCTCAGAGTGAGGAACCATGTGGGAGTTCCTAAGTTCCTCAGCATACATTTTAAATCACCATGACGACGGTACCAGTACTCATTAGTACCACGCTGACACGCCATGAGATTAATCAGGTGAGAATCCAAAAAACTATCTTGGACATTGACTTTATCCATAAAGTCACTTGCCGAGATGTTTTGCATGTGTATACCACTTTTCAAGATGTGGTTCACTGCATATGACAGTCCAGACAGATCGCTTTCAAACAGGAGATGAAACAAATAAGGAATGCATTGTCGAAACCTAGCATCTCCTGCATACAATCGCAAAGTCCGGTATTCAGAAGCAGGAATTTGATGAGGTCGCTCATCATATCTTCCTCCCTGACCTGTTGGAAAAAGCTGTGGGAAACACCGAGCTTCCAAACTTTCCTCCCAAACACTAATGGGACTCCCTTTGGCTTGTTTCATTTGAAACAACTCAATAGCATTCCCCATGACTTCCTTGGAATGCAAAGGATGAACACTATAATGTTCATATATTTCTTCACTAGTACAGGGTTCTACTTTCTCAATTTAACCACCACACAAATCGCTATCCTCTTCCTCACTTACTTCCTCTTCTGCAACATATACATTTTTATAGTATTTATTATTTTTTTTCAAATACAATGTTGCCCTTTTGACTTTCCTAACATCTACTAAATCTTGCCATATTTTCTTATTCTTTGTCGGAACCCCATTAACTAAGATAACCAGAGGTTCCTCTTCCACTTTTTCTACTCCAATTGTGTTAATGTTTTTCTTGAAATCTAGAGGCAAATAAACAACTCTTCCCTTTAATCCTCTCTGTAAATCTGATGGAGGCAATTTCCCTGTCTTTGGCTCCATTCTTACAATAGCCTGAAAGGGATGGATACTTTGAATCAAAATAGATTCATAAGTATTTAAATCCTTCAATTCAGAAGGAATCTCAACCAATTCCAGATTATTATGAACTGCTCTAGCAGGCATCTGGTTTTGATTTAATTTGTTACAACAATAAGTACACACACGTTGATCCAATCCCAAATCAAAACAATTTTCTACCATCAAGTATGTTGTAAAATCCTTCCATTCACTATTATTTTCCCTTTCACTTTTTGCATATAAATCCACTAACTTAGTCTGATTCTTATAATAAGTGCGTCGACAACACACACAACTGAAATTTGGCCTCTCACTTGATTTCACCTCAAACGTCGCAATTTCCCTCTGGAAATTATCTGTACTGGAAACCTGTACACTATCTTCCACATTACTCTCTTCTTCTTGGTCAATTTCAACATTCTCCTCTTTACTTCCAAAGTAACAAAACTCAATTTCTTCACATATATTCTTCACATCTATTTCAGAACCATGCAAAAGAGCAGCGCATAATTGTTTAAGCATAATTGCTGGACTCTTAGCATAATACAACATTCTAACTAATTTCCTCACTTTATTATGATGCACTGCTAGCATCCTGAAATGATGAAAAACACTCTGGCATACTCTCCTGGAAAGACAAGCCAGTGAATGACCATGCAAACCTATCACTTCTCTCACTCTGCAAGGATCTAATTCTTGCAACAACTTCATTTTCTGCTTCAAACTTTTCTTATTAAATGACCATATAAAATCACAAAGCAAATTGATGGAATCCTGTCGTACACTGCAAATACTACTACACTTCCAGGTGTACACAGGACCCTTAGGACGTCTCCCTAAAACCTCATTACCTAACACCTCTTCTATCTCTGTTGTCACAAGTTTTTCTTTTTCAACTGGACAACCATCTTTCACTTCATAAGCTCGACCACTGGTGTCAACTGCATGCACCAAATCATTATCCTGGAAATAACTCTCCTCATTAAAAAATGCCTCAGAGCTTGAACTATGCATCCATTCTCCAGAAAAAACTTCACAAAAATTACTACGATTAACTATTCTCTTCCATCTACTATTTCTTTTGAAATCATAAATTGCCTTGTTTAGCTTCCTAATTCTATTGATTGTCAAAATAAATAACTTACGTTTAATTTCAAATGCCTGATCAATAACTTTCTCAACTATTTTTTTTCTCTTATAAAAAACCACTTTCTGTTGACCTTTCTTAATATTTTTTAACAAATTGCCAATTATCCTGTTGCGGAACATTCGTTTACGAATGTCCCTAAACTGTTGTTTCCTTCTACTTTCATGCATAGAGTTATCTCTTACTCTAGCAGTAAAATTTTTCATTGGCCTTTCCTTTCCGTTTGAATTGCTTCTCCTTTTCTGGACTGAAACATTTTCTGTAGTAATATTTTTTTTACCACAGATATTTCTTATGAATGTTTTTGTACTCTTACCCGGTGCTTTCTTGGTGACTTGACAAATCTTTTTGTTAGAGGACTGCTGCTTTTTTTCATTCAGCTGCTGTCTTTGACGTTTTGCAGCCTTTCTCACTCTTTCTTTGGTTGGCATGCTGAAATCTTGAAATGATCTGCAGTTGAATCTGTGGTAAAATATAATAAAAAATGCTATTAACCACTATTACCCAACAGTAAATCAATAACAGTCATCAAAAACTTAACACATTACTTAACATTTTTACATAGAAGATTTTTTTGTGCATGGCAAATTTAGAATACAGAAATAGCAGAAAAGAAATGGAATTTATATTCATTTTACCTGTGCTGTTTTATATGTGAATCTGATCTAATTTTATGAGCATATTTTAATATTTTATTGAAGACACTACACATAACCTGTTTTTGAAGGTGTCTTTATTTTTAAATTAAACGGTTTACATTTTTACTTTTTATTTATTATAAATTTATAAAATAAATGTTTATAGTTCCATAGGCTCAAGCACGTCAGCTTCCCATCCTATGTCATACAATTCTGACAAATCTGCATCCTCATCACGTTCTTCTTCATCCTCAGGATTTAAATCATCCAAAGGATCAACATCCACTGATGTTTCAATTACGAGTTCAATGATGAGGTCGAAATCAATTAATTGCTGATTGTCGCTCATGTTGATGTTGTCTTTATCTTTAAAGAAAGATAACAACAATGAGATGTTGCAGAGTAAGAGACAAATCTCAGAGATTATAATAGTAAAATTGTTTAACAAGAGTAACATTTTGCAGCTATTATTTAACCATGTCCAGCGATGCTGAGGAGGCAGCCGCGGGCTGTGGAGGAAGTTAAGGTGGGGCAGGGAGGCGGGAAGGGGGAGGGGCAGGGTGGAGGGACCTAAAAACTGGCATATGGATAATTGCAGATAAGTACACAATTTAATTATTCAAACGAATTTCGTAGCGCACACTGCATCGCAAAATGCGATGCTGTGCGCGCTACGAATTTCGTTTGAATAATTAAATTGTGTACTTACCTGCAATTATCCATATGCCAGTTTTTAGGTCCCTCCACCCTGCCCCTCCCCCTCCCCGCCTCCCTGCCCCACCGTAACTCCCTCCACGGCCCGCGGCTGTCAGGAGGTGAAGCCTATGTCCAATTTTTCAGTGAACAGGACTCATCTCTTCTTAACCTTGGATAAACCTCACTGACTCTGTGTCCCCTGCACATAATTAATAATAAAAGGGGCAGATTTATGTTAACTAGCACATCCCCAGGGATGCACCAGTTAACGTGCACCGCTGCTCTGCCACCCATGGTGTGCCGCATTTACAATCAGATAGGACAAAGCTGCGTCAAAACCCTGCGCCTGCTTGAAGCAGGCATAGATCTTGACGCAGGTAGACTGAAAGCTAAAGCAACAACTAAGTGTCGTGTGCAGAAGTTGCAAAAAAGGAAAAATGGCGTTTAAACCGGTAATGAGCCCATGCTAACTTAACACAGTGTAAAGATATCCAGGATCTACATCAGTTTGGGGTTCACGAACCTGGCAGGTACAAGGCACTGAGGCTTTGCACCGTGCATGTCTCATCCCAAATCATATGTTGTTTGTGAATGAAACAATTTCCCAGACCAAATGCTTTGGATTGGCTACTTCTAAAAAATTAAACACCCCTACTATCCCGGAGTTAGAGGAATATGATGGTTGGAGTAATTTTACTCGGTTGTCCATTAAAGATTTACAGGCCCTACTCCGTAATTCTTCCTTTAACATTTCCAGTATAAATCCAAAAGGTATGGCTTGCGTGTTGCAAGGCACGCCAGTTCCTGCTATCATCCCCACGTTCAAGTTGTTGGAAAATGGTAGTTATTTGATGCTCAATAATGAAGATTGTTCTGGGTTAATTAAAAGTATTCCTTTTATCGTAACAGTAAGTGAACGGGTTATTTGCTGCAGAAATGTTCTATTTCCTCCCACACATGAACATAGGGAGTTTTCAATCTGGCCACAAATACCAACCTTGGGAGCACATTTCAACGGCATGGCAAGAATAAGGGCTCTTTTGTCTCAGAGAGAGGTGGCCTTGAGTTCGGCCCGTGAAACGTTCGTGCTTCACATAGCGAACACCCGTACAGAGGTGCAGGCCCTTTTAAATACTGATTCGCCTTTGCATTTCAGCGAGATGGTTCAGACTATCTTTAACGCGTCCTCCACAAAGGCCCTGGCGCATTTTTTTAAAGTTGTTAGCAGTGGTCTCGTGACTTCATTTGAGAAAATCTTTGGAGTCATCCCTGCTTTCTTTCATTCGATTTTTTCCACTTTGTTTGGTGGATTCCCAGTTTTACTTGCATTAGCACCGGACGCTCTTGTGCTTTTTTACATTTTTAAATATGGATGTCCCTCCTGTGCAAGGTCCCGCCCTGCAGCTGCTAACGCTGTTCCGCAATCGCATGCTTGAATATTATGGCACAATGCCGTTGGCGATATTAAGCACGGCATATGGATTATCTTTTCGATTCTCCTACTTCACCTGCGTCCAGCCTGTATTTCACTGCCTGACCTGTGATTTCGATTGGGCCATTAATTTGTGTCTCTGCGGACCGGTTTCTCCTGACGTCGACTTTAATCAGCTGATGAGTCCTATCATTGCTCACGAGTTGGTTTGTCCTGGCGAAAGGATTATGGCTGTGGCATTGATGCATGGACTAATTGGTCCCTGGAATTTACTGGCGGCAACACAGTCTTTCTTGGAACAGAGCTTTCTTGAAAACCCACCGAGCTGTCCTCTGATGGTGATAGAGGATCCGGTGCTGGGAGAGCACGTATGTTCTTTTCCGCTTTTAATGGCTGAACTCTTTTCGGATGAAGACGGTGACTTCCTATTGGAGGCTGTTGCAGCTTATTTTGCATACACAATTATGTCATAGACCTTTTTCATGTTTGATATGCTGAGTACTAGCATTTCATTGACAATTCATTGACTTATTTGTCAAGTTTTTATTATTTAGCTTGCCTATTGGCTTAAGCCTCGATAAACTAGTTGACTGTTTTATTTTTTCTTAGCATTAAATTTTGCTAGTTTTTAATGTTTTACCTTGCGGACCGTGCACATATAAAGTTGCAATCTGCTCTCATGAGATGGCACTTCTATTACCTTATTTTGTTCGTTTCCGGATCATGGAGGGGTGTCATGTAGATCCTGGATATCTTTACACCGTGTTAAGTTAACATGGGCTCATTACCGGTTTAAACGCCATTTTTCCTTTTTTGCAACTTCTGCACACGACACTTAGTTGTTGCTTTAGCTTTCAACCTAGTAGTTCATCATAGTTTACATGACAATAATATGTTATTGCTCTACTATCTGCTTTGCTTCTTAAACTATATCTGTATAGCGAGTGCTGAAGTTTCAAGAACAACACGATACAGAATTGTTATGAGGTCTGATCTCCACGACTTCATAGTCATAACATTAGTGCAGCTTCTGCCAATTCTGGGCATGAGGCGGGTTTTCTATTGCTCTACCGAACACACACATACACAACGCTTGATGCGGTTCACATGAAGAGAGAGCTGGTGTATGCTGATGTGATACCTTCAAATCTAGGACACTAAAGTATAGGCACGCCCTAAACTAACCCAAAGAGACCTTCTTAGCAAATAATATAATATGTGTATTAGGCAGGGTGAGATATAAGTGTTGCTAACTCTTATTCATTTACAGCATGTTAACATACTGTCACCATTCGCTTTTTATGTACTAGTAACTATGCTGGTAATTTTGCTACTGATAATTGTGGTAGCGTTCTAGTGTTCCTGCACAGGAACAGGATTTGGGGAAACAGAAAGCGGAAGGCGGCCATATTGTTTGCTTGGCGCCGACCGTTGAGCAACAGCTTAGCCCCGGCGCTCCGGAATAAAGATAACTAAAAAACATTTAAAGACGTACGTTCTCACATTATTACAATGGCGACGAAGATGTGCACTTGTATTATCTAAGATACTATGCCTGAGAAGACGGCATTAGTAAATAAACATTTCAAATACACATGTGTTCTTCTTAACTCCATGTTCTGGTTTGTAATGAATATATAACGACCGAGTGTTCATGAGTTCCACGTATCCTGAGGTACTGTAAGTTCATATTCTGGATTGTCTAAACATTGAGAGTTTGTTATATCCAATGTGACACTGTAGCTAGCTTGCTAAGGGGTTTTTCGGTACTAAGGTGAGTTTTGGGGCACCCTAATTCGCCGAGGTTCCAATCCTCTGTGCACAGTTCTGTGTGAGAACAGAAACCCTGCGACAGGGGCACCCCTGAGCCTTGCTGGAGCTTCATCACACTTGCGATACAACTCCAGCAATGCGCCACCTTTACGGCACAGATGCGTCACGCATCTATGCTGTTTTTACCCCATGATGCGCCGCATTGTAAATGCAGCACACCATGGGTGGCGGAACAGCGGCACAGGATGACTGCAGCCGCGGGCCGTGGAGGAAGTTACGGTGGGGCAGGGAGGCGGGAAGGGGGAGGGGCAGGGTGGAGGGACCTAAAAACTGGCATATGGATAATTGCAGGTAAGTACACAATTTAATTATTCAAACGAATTTCGTAGCGCGCACTGCATCGCAAAATGGGATGCTGTGCGCGCTACGAATTTCGTTTGAATAATTAAATTGTGTACTTACCTGCAATTATCCATATGCCAGTTTTTAGGTCCCTCCACCCTGCCCCTCCCCCTCCCCGCCTCCCTGCCCCACCGTAACTCCCTCCACGGCCCGCGATTGGATGACTGGCACATCCCTGATGATACGCCAGTCATCATAAATCTATCCCTAAGCTTCTTATCTTGTTAGAGATGAACCGCCATATGTATCATCAAAGTTTTTTACATTTCCTAAATAGCGAACTTTAAGGAATAAATAGCGATTCTTTACCATTCCTAGTTTGCGATGAGCTATTTGCTAATTACAAATTACCCATTCATTTCCATGGAGCAGGAGGCCCATAGGAATGAACGTGCAATTTGCGATTAGCAATTAGCTCATCGCAAATTACGAATTTTTTCGAGGGTGCAGGGGTGTCTCAAGAACACCCTGCTGCACCCCTGAAAAAGAAATTTGGGGGCATATGGCGCACATAAATTTTGAAAACATTCCTTTACCTCAAAAACGATTTTCAACTCATAATTTGAAAACACTGCCCACGGGGAAATGACTTAAAATGTCCTCAAGACACATGAAAATGTTTTTTTAAAGCCTTTGCAACTTTTTTGGGTCACTTTTAACATGGCTAAGTAACTCAAACAGTCAAAATCTAAATTTACCATGCACAGGTGGGAGCATATTTACAAGGAATTTGCTCCACGGAGAAAGGTCTTTTAATTTAATATTGCAAAAATAACATCAGAGACACTGAAATGCCTTATAAAGAAGCATACACCATTATGTCCTTGTCATAAATTTTAAAAGCATTCATTTTCCCCAAAAACGATTTTCAAGTCATAATTTAAAAA
The DNA here is from genome assembly GCF_964261635.1 of Lissotriton helveticus. Classification (NCBI taxonomy): domain Eukaryota; kingdom Metazoa; phylum Chordata; class Amphibia; order Caudata; family Salamandridae; genus Lissotriton; species Lissotriton helveticus. The sequence goes on from NC_136063.1 coordinate 1,929,977,368, forward strand.
CACTCCACATGGGGAAATGACTTAAAATGTCCTTAAGACACATGAAAGCGTTTTTTGATTGCCTTTGCATCATGTTTCGGTCACCTTTAACATGCCTATGTAACGCAAACATTCAAAATCTAAATTTGCCATGCACAGGTGGGAGCATATTTACAAGCAATTTGCTCCACAGGGAAACGTCTTACATTAAAATGGGAAAAATAACATCAGAGACACTCAATTGCCTTATAAAGAAGCATACACCATTATGTCCTTGTCATAAGTATTAAAACCATTCCTTTTCCTCAAAAACGATTTACAAATCATAATTTGAAAACACTCCACAGCTCCTATGCACATAAAAACCCTGTCAGTACTAATACTTCACATTTTCTCCAATTACAATTTCTCAAAGAAACAAAATCTATTTGTAAAACACTTGAGACAAAGCAACATTTGAAAAACACAACTTTCTTCATAATTTTCTCCTTAAAGCACACTATTTTCTATCTAAATTAAAGAAATCTTTTCTCACCTTAGCAAATACTTTGAGTTTCAAAACAGTCTCAGAAACACACCAATTTGTCTTCAGCAGAGCAAAAGGTATGCACTCCAGAGTCTGCAGCTATCAAAAGCACAGAAATGCTGTAATTCTTCACACATATCTCTCATGTCACCCAATCAAAACTCTTCCCTCACTTTTTTTCAAATCAAAACCCTTCCCCCCCCTCTGCCCTCTCTGCTTTTTTGCATAGCAACCACCTCTTGCAAGACCTCTGGTGTTTGCAAGTTCACACAACAATGTTGCAATTGAACTCTGAACTCTCAGTGCACCTGCATATCCAGTGCATTCTTCCATGTAATGATTTTTTCTTCGCCACTCAAAATACATCTTTCAACGAACTCATCCATGCACCCTAACTTTCTGTTTTCAGCAATCAAAATCCACCAATCACTGTTACTGCTTCATTAACACAGAAACTCCACAGTTTTTTTCATTTTAAACTCTTATTTTTTCAACTGCCATTTCATTGCCACACTTCATCTGACTGCAGCAGAACCTTCTCTCGCCATGTTTTCTGTCTGGATTGTTGGACATAGTTACATCTATTGGGCTCAGAGGTACGCTGAAAACAGGAATTTACCTAACCTCAATTTACAAGATGTGGAAATTAAGTGGTTTGGCCACAGAGGATTAAAATGTCACCAATTGATACCATTGGTGAAAACCTTTATGCATTTGCCAAAACCTGACCTGTTAATTGTGCACTGTGGAGGTAATGACTTGGGCACTTTGACTGGGGTAGGTCTGGAAATGCTTTTAAAGGACACCTTTGAGCAATTGATGGCACTTTTTCCTCAGACTGCCTTGGTATGTTCAAATATATGCCAAAGACAGAAATGGAGGTGGTCAAACCAATTTTGTCCACAAATTGAGAAGTCGAGGAAGCATGTAAACAAATCTATTTCAGCTTACATGAGAGACCATGGAATGGGCTCCTTGTACAACAATAACTTGCGTTACTACATGCAAGATATCTACAGAGGAGATGGAGTTCACTTCTCAGATGAGGGCAACAGAATTTTCATTCTGAATTTAAGAATGTGCATTGGTACCTACTTATAAGTACCTAAATGTACCACAAACCCAAAAGCTCTTCTCAGAGCTACCCTACATCTGATCACTCACAATTATTATTTTACTCTAACTTTTTTCACTAATTTTCAAGAAAGTACGCTCCCCAGAACGCTTCCCGGTTCGCGAACCGGGCGCTCCCCACGCAAAAGAACTAAAAAAACGATATTTTTTTTTTTTGCCCTGCGAGGCCCTTTTAAAGCCTCCACATCAAACCTAGGGGGTCAGGGAGGATCTACTATGCCCCCTTATGGTCATTTGCCCCTTCGCTTTGACCTCCTCTTGTCTCTCGATCCTACCGAGAGACAAGATGGCGGCCGCTACGGACTGTTTGGAATGTTTACAGACGCCGGAGAACCAATCAGCTTCGCTTCACAAAGCTCCGTAACGCGAAAAGTCCGCGAACCGGAGCGCTGTTACAGATATATATCTTTTTTTTAACGTTAATTTCTCAAAATCCACTGGAGCACATATATTGAGACCTAGCAAAGGCACATCGGGCTACCAGTACCTACAATTTCCCCAAGTTTCGTGCAAATCCATTCAGCCGTTCGATTATTATTATTTTTATTTTTTTTTGCCCCGCGGGGCCCTTTTAAAACCTCCACATCAAACCTAGGGGGTCAGGGAGGATCTACTATGCCCCCTTATGGTCATTTGCCCCTTCGCTTTGGCCTCCTCTTGTCTCTCGATCCTACCGAGAGACAAGATGGCGGCCGCTACGGACTGTTTGGAATGTTTACAGACGCCGGAGAACCAATCAGCTTCGCTTCACAAAGCTCCGTAACGCGAAAAGTCCGCGAACCGGAGCGCTGCCCGGTCCGCTGTTACAGATATATATCTTTTTTTGAACGTTAATTTCTCAAAATCCACTGGAGCACATATATTGAGACCTACAAAAGGCACATCGGGCTACCAGTCCCTACAATTTTGCCAAGTTTCGTGCAAATCCATTCAGCCGTTCGGGCTAAAAGTGAGGCCAACCGCCCTATGGAAAACTCAATGTTAAAAACACGTTTTGGGACCCCCCTTTTTCTCGGCCCCCCCTTGACGAAACCCCCCCAAATGTTCAGGGGCTGCTCAGAAACAAAATGTTCCATTTTCCTGAAAATTTCAGCCAATTCCGTCCACAAACGCCAAAGTTATTAGACATAGAATTTTCAAAAATCCCATAGAGAAAAAATCCTAACTATATATACCTACTGGCGACCGCCAGTAGGTAATGTGTGTATATATATATATATATATATGTGTATATATATATATATGTGTATATATATATATATGTGTATATATATATATATATGTGTATATATATGTATATATATATATATATGTGTATATATATATATATATATATATGTGTATATATATATATATATATATGTGTGTGTGTATATATATATATACCACTCCAATCACAAAGTTCATCACCTGCAGTACACAATATGCGGTTTACTGTTTACAATGCCCATGTGGCCTCCGCTACATAGGCAGCACTATTAAAGAACTAAAGCTAAGGGTTTTGGAACACTTGAGAGCCATCGACAAGGCAGACCCCAGCTACCCAGTGGCCCGCCACTTTGCGGAGGTCCATGGGCGAGACCGAAAGCTACTGCAATTTTTCGGCCTTGACACTGTACCACCAAATGTGAGGGGCGGAGATCGCCTTAGACGACTTCGTAGACTTGAATCCAGGTTCATTATAGACCTTTCTATGAAGTCCCCGAGGGGCCTCAATGCTGGGGAGGAGATGGCCTTTCACCTGGGTAAATGAGACCAGTGTAATGTCCTGTAAAGGCTTGGCAACATCTATAACACATCCACAGCACATTCATATTATATCCAACCTATCCATAATTTTGCTAAAATGAAGATGACAGCATAGGTCATTGGGTTCAAAAGATTGTTGCGAGATGATGTGGAATCTGAGGTCCGGTTTATGGGCTGCGAGCTTGCCTTGTGAAGGGAACTACAATGATTTATTAAGTATGTACCTTCCAGGGATCTTTTGTCGCAATTTATGTATGAAACTCATTGTATAGATATAAATCACCATGTTTAATGTACTTGAATTTTACTAGAGTTCTCCTATCTGTCTAGAACCCTCATATGATTTCATATGTAATAATGTCGTGTTTGAAGGACTGAATGAGAACTCTCTCCCTTTTCTTCCCCTTTTAAGAATTCTTAGGAATGTCGAAGCATTGGGATTTACACAATGTGAGTTGTACCGTAACATTTTTTGCGATTAATTTGGTAACAATGAGTGTTAAATGTCTGCAAGTATAAAGGTGGACCATCATGCCATCCATTAGATAGAGGACCTTAGCCGATCCACGGCTTGATTCTGTTGTTCATCCCAGAAACCTATAATTTAATGTTTATACCCACTAAGCGTATGGATTAGCCCATTTAGGGCTTTATTATACAACCTGTAGCATTATGAGGCTATCTATACTGACATTTTAAGATGGCGCCTAGAGTGACCATAGTGGGGTTGTCCTCTGTTTATTTCTATGTATGAAAATAGAAAGTGAGAATGGTATATTTAAATCCACCGAAGAGTAAAAATCACTGTAACCACACTGACGAAGGCGACACGCCGAAACGCGTTTGTGGAGAGTGCCTGCGAATAATAAAACCTGCAGTGTTTGAAAGTGGCCCTCGAGTGCTGTTGTCTTCTTGTGAGCCGAGAGGATTTGGAGCGTCATATATATATATATATATATATATATATATATATATATATATATATATATATATATTACCTACTGGCGGTCGCCAGTAGGTATATATAGTTAGGATTTTTTCTCTATGGGATTTTTGAAAATTCTATGTCTAATAACTTTGGCGTTTGTGGATGGAATTGGCTGAAATTTTCAGGAAAATGGCACATTTTGTTTCTGAGCAGCCCTTGAAAATTTGGGGGGGGTTCGTCAAGGGGGGGCCGAGAAAAAAGGGGGTCCCAAAACGTGTTTTTAACATTGAGTTTTCCATAGGGCGGTTGGCCTCACTTTTAGCCCGAACGGCTGAATGGATTTGCACGAAACTTGGCAAAATTGTAGGGACTGGTAGCCCGATGTGCCTTTGCTAGGTCTCAATATATGTGCTCCAGTGGATTTTGAGAAATTAACGTTCAAAAAAAGATATATATCTGTAACAGCGGACCGGGCAGCGCTCCGGTTCGCGGACTTTTCGCGGTACGGAGCTTTGTGAAGCGAAGCTGATTGGTTCTCCGGCGTCTGTGAACATTCCAAACAGTCCGTAGCGGCCGCCATCTTGTCTCTCGGTAGGATCGAGAGACAAGAGGAGGCCAAAGCGAAGGGGCAAATGACCATAAGGGGGCATAGTAGATCCTCGCTGACCCCCTAGGTTTGATGTGGAGGTTTTAAAAGGGCCCCGCGGGGCAAAAAAAAAAAATAATAATAATAATCGAACGGCTGAATGGATTTGCACGAAACTTGGTAAAATTTTAGGGACTGGTAGCCCGATGTGCCTTTGCTAGGTCTCAATATATGTGCTCCAGTGGATTTTGAGAAATTAACGTTCAAAAAAAGATATATATCTGTAACAGCGCTCCGCTTCGCGTAACGGAGGTTTGCGAAGCTGATTGGTTCTCCGGCGTCTGTAAACATTGCAAACAGTCCGTAGCGGCCGCCATCTTGTCTCTCGGTAGGATCGAGAGACAAGAGGAGGCCAAAGCGAAGGGGCAAATGACCATAAGGGGGCATAGTAGATCCTCCTTGACCTCTTAGGTTTGATGTGGAAGTTTTAAAAGGGCCCCGCGGGGCTAAAAAAAAAATAATAATAATAATCGAACGGCTGAATGGATTTGCACGAAACTTGGCAAAATTGTAGGGACTGGTAGCTCGATGTGCCTTTGCTAGGTCTCAATATATGTGCTTCAGTGGATTTTGAGAAATTAACGTTCAAAAACAAGATATATATCTGTAACAGCGCTCCGCTTCGCGGAGATAAAATTATATCTGTATTACCTAGCTGTTGCTAACACCAGTTAGCAACGGCTAGTAGGAGATAGCGACCATCTTGGGCCCCACTTTGCATGTGAGTGATATTTATCACTAATGACATGCAAAGTGGGCATGCCAAGATGTTAGCGACTGGAAACAGTCGCTAACATCGCTATCTCCTATTATCAACTTTTGGAAATATTCGCGATAAGCGCGAATATCTCCAAAAGCTAGCACCTGCCCTGAGCAGTTCTTAGCCATGTTATCCAATGGGAGGTGGATAACATGGCTTAGAGCATTAGCTCGGTAATGCATGAATATCGCTGAGTTTTCAGCGATATTAATGCATTGCGGTCGTTTTTTATCGTATTTGCGATAAACCTTGATAATAGCAAGGTTTATCTGCGATAATTTCTGACGATGCTTAGCGGTAAAAAAATCGTTGCTAAGCATCGTTAGGGATAAATATCGCTTAACTTTGGTAATATGCCCCAACGTCTGTTAACGTTCGATTCGAAGGAAATCAGGAAGTGTTGAAAAACATTGTCTGCGCCATCTTGCCTTTTTTCAAATGCCACACTTTTGTCGTGCACGGCAGTCATTTTAGATGCCTTGACCAGACCCACTCTGTGCACGCTGTCGATCCTTAGCATGGCTCCCCACCCTCGCAAGCATCTCCCCCAGGCAGTGGTCACCCCCGCTCTCTGTCTTATGCATGGGTAATAAACCACCCCCCATCTGGGCTGCTCTTCCCTGAGAATCACACCCTGTGCCCGCCCGACACCTCCCTTTCGCCCTATTCACTACCGCACCCTCTGACACTCCTTTTCCTCTGTGTCCGATTGTCCAGGCCGGTCCTAGGGTATCAGCTAGCCCTGCAGATGTAGTTTATGGCCCCAGCTGTAAAGAATCACCCCTCTTCAAAGGAGTTATAGTAGATCAAGGCCCACACTCGATGAGATCCGTCACAGCAGACGCGTTCCTATTATCTGAAAACCATCCTGTATTGTGATTGGGGAGGGGACCGAGCCTGAAGCGGAAGATTCCAGGGATGACTCTTTGTACATCAAAGTTTTTACAATTATGTGTCACATTAAAAATATATAGCACTCCAACAAAGTAGTAAGATTATAAAACTTTAATAACTTATAAATATATACAAGAAAACAAAAACAGTAATAACATATAAACATTTTTAGGGAAAAACAACGAAGTAGCGGTCGGCTGTGCGAATAGTCCCAACGCAGCACAACGTCCAGATTTCTGGCGTGGGGCGTCGCGGGGGGTGGGTCATCAGTAGCAAACTGTTGTGCGAATAGTTCCAAGGCAGCAGAACGATGGCACCAAGGTGATGTCCAGTAAGTTGCCGCACTGGTTTTGGTATCCTACAATGCTGCTCCGAATAACGGCGTGGGGCGCCCCGGGGGAGGCGGCGTGAACGGGCCTCTCCAGGTGGAGTCTCGTCTGTTGTAGTGGGGCGCCCCTTTACCGTTTCAGTTGCCATTCCGTCCGCTTTTGGTCCACTGTGTCAAAAGCCGCAATTCAGCTGAGTTGCGCCCACTCTTGCGGTGCAGCGATAGGCGGCTGTCACAGGACTCTCAAAATGGCGGCAGGCTGTTTCCTTTTTGGGCCTGGTCCACTGAAATGGCCCTGGGACACCTTGGAAATCGGACGCTTGTCTGCTAGGTCTTGGACCCCATTCTCGAAAGCGTCCCCTCCGCCTTGAGGATTCATCAAAAGTTTTGGGGGCCCCCGACTCCTGTAGGCTTCCGGTGGGGAGCGGCTGCCATGATTGCTCGCGGAATGACCACGACGGAGCTACGAGATGGTGGTGCTCTCATGCTGACGCCAGCTTCAGTCTGAAACATCCAGAAACAAGGTGGGGCTTTCATCGTTTGGGAAAAAAAAAAAGTTTTCATCCAATGAAAAGTGTTGTTTTTAGGTCATATGATCAAGCCTTCCATCATTAGGAAACCAAAAGTAAAATGAACCAATGAAAAGTTTTATAAACAAGTCACATGACCTGTTATGCGGCATAGGGTATAAAATGCGGAGAAAATACGTTGGCACGTGAGGCGGCGTCAGTAGCGGACCGATGTGCGAATAGGCCGAAGGCAACACAACGCGCCAAGATCCGGATGGCACCGAGGTGGTGTCCAGCAAGTTGCAGCACTGGTCTGGCCATCCTACAATGCTGAAAGTCGGCGTGGGGCGCCCCGTTGGCCTGTGAGTTTGCGTCAGTAGCGGACCGATGTGCGAATAGGCCGAAGGCAGCACAACGCGCCAAGATCCGGATGGCACCGAGGTGGTGTCTAGTAAGTTGCCGCACTGGTGTGGCCATCCTACAATGCTGAAAGTCGGCGTGGGGCGCCCCGTTGGCCTGTGAGATGGCGTCAGTAGCGGACCGATGTGTGAATAGGCCGGAACCAGCACAAGGCGCCAAGATCCGGATGTCACCGTGGTGGTTTCATAGTTGAGAGGCACTTCATCTGCAGTGGGGCGCCGAGATCCGGATGGCACCGAGGTGATGTCTAGCAAGTTGCTGTACTGGTGTGGTCATCCTACAATGCTGAAACTCGGCGTGGGGCGCCCCATTAGCCTGTGAGATGGCGTCAGTAGCGGACCGATGTGTGAATGGGGCAAAGGTAGCGCCAGAATATTTTCTGAATAGAAGACACCACAAGGCGCTGAGATGCCAAGATCCGGATGGCACCGAGGTGGTGTCTAGCAAGTTGTGGCACTGGTGTGGCCATCCTACAATGGTAAAAGTCGGCGTGGGGCGCCCTGTTGGCCTGTGAGATGGTGTCAGTAGCGGACCGATGTGCGAATGGGGCCAAAGGCAGCGCAACAATATTTTCTGACTAGAAGACACCACAAGGCGCTGAGATGCCAAGATCCGGATGGCACCGAGGTGATGTCTAGCAAGTTGCTGTACTGGTGTGGCCATCCTACAATGCTGAAACTCGGCGTGGGGCGCTCCATTAGCCTGTGAGATGGCGTCAGTAGCGGACCGATGTGCGAATGGGGCCAAAGGCAGCGCAACAATATTTTCTGACTAGAAGACACCACAAGGCGCTGAGATGCCAAGATCCGGATGGCACCGAGGTGGTGTCTAGTAAGGTGCACTGGTGTGGCCATCCTACAATGCTGAAAGTCGGCGTGGGGCGCCCCGTTGGCCTGTGAGATGGCGGCAGTAGCGGACCGATGTGCGAATGGGGCCAAAGGCAGCGCAACAATATTTTTGGAATAGAAGAGACCACAAGGCGCTGAGATTCGGTTAGCACCGAGGTGGTGTCTAGCAAGCTATGCAGCTGAGTTGCGTGCGCACTTGCGGCGAATAGGTCGAAGGCAGCACAACAATGTTTTCTGAATAGAAGACACCACAAGGCGCTGAGATTCGGTTACCACCGAGGTGATGTCTAGCAAGTTGCCGCACTGGTGTGGCCATCCTACAATACTGCTCCGAATAACGGTGTGGGGTGCCCGAAGGGGGGGGGGAGGCGGCGTGAACGGGCCTTCCTAGGTGGAGGCTCGTCTGCTGTAGTGGGGCGCCCCTTTACCGTTTCAGTTGCCATTCAGCTGAGTTTCGGCTGCTCTTGATGCTACAGCGACAGGCGGCTGCAACAGGACTCTCAAAATGGCGGCCTGTTCTTTGGATTTGGGCCTGGTCCACTAAAATGGCCCTGGGACACCTTAGAACTCGGACGCTCGATTTTTTTTTCCTTTCCTGTACATGCAAAAAAAGGTAAATGCCCGGTACGTTACACGCTTCATCTGCCACGATGAACTCTCCAGAGGAACCGAAAAAAAATATAGTTATGGTAACTATACCATGCATCGTCATATGGAGAGGTGGCACCAATTAATTATAGTGCTGCATAAAAGAGAGATTTGGAGGAGAACCCCTGACCTGCTAGTACATTCATCAAAGAAGTGGCACTGACAGCATCAGAGGCAAGGGAAACGGTCCCAAATATTTAGAAGAACTTTGGAAAGATTAAAATGACATGTTTAGATTGTGGCAAATTAATTTCATGTGGACAGATGAGTGTTACTCTAATAAATACAGCATATGAACATCATCATAGTCGATGGTTGGTAGAGACATTTTGACTATATCCTGGACCTGCCCGTCCTCGCCCAAAATGGCGCCGGAATAAATGGGACTCGTAACTCCTTGTTGTGTACTGGTTGCAGAACCTTGAAATCACGAGATACGTATGCAGTTTTGAAGCACATGGCGGGCGGGGACGAGAATTGATTGAATATTTCGACATCCCTATTGATATTAAGTTCTGATGTGTTATTGATTACTGTACTATTGAAAGTTCGAATTAACGTCACCCATGGTACTTGCCCGCAAATGTATATCTAGATAATTTTATTGTAACTGGCCCTGTCGTATTTTAATTATAAAATGTACGTCCACCGATTCCGTAACTGTTAGACACCTTAGTTCTTGCAACCTAATGGCCCGCCCGTTACGTTCCTCTACAGTGTAAATGTCTACTCATCATATACGATTACAGTTTGCTCCGTGGCCGGCCCACGTGGTTATAGGCTCGTATTTGTATAATGAAATTTTCACAATAAAGGTTTTTAAAAGAAAACATGGTAGTAGTATATACATTGGTAAAGTTTTTAATAATAGTCACTGTTTTAGAATCATTAAAAGGCAAGTGAAATAAAGCAGACCAATTACATGAAGGGTAAAAGGTATAATACGAAGGAACGCAGTAAAGATAAATGGTCAAGGGCTGTTGTGTTTTCTACTTCTGCAACATAAAGTGATCGATAAGAATCTCATATTCAGGCGTATCGGCGACTAAGACAGCAGGTCGACCCTCTTTTGCTCAACGGCTCCGTCATGGGACGAAGAAACGCTCTTTTTCTCGAAAAAAGAATATATTTTACTTGCAGGACAGTTGTAAATTTTCCGGGAAAGTACATTAGCCTGGAACATTATAACATATATTTAAGAAAAAATAATGTTCGGAAGTAATAAAAAGCGTACTTTTTAGGTCATATGACCAAGCCTTTCATCATTAGAATAAGAAAAGTAAAATGAACCAATGTAAAGTTTTATTAACAAATCACATGACTTGTTATGCTTACGTTACGCGCTGCGCGCCCCGGATGACTTCCGGATGCGCTAACGCGGCGCGTCATATGACGCATTACGCGACAACGCAGGTCCAGAATATAGTCAAAATGTCTCCACCAACCAGCGGTCGGAACACAACCCCTTTCAGCAGGCTAAATAGTTCTGTTAAATGACAACAGAAGGGACAGGCAACAAGAACCATCAGTCAAAGAGGGGAGGGCTAGTTCTTCTCTACCAGGTTACATTGGGGCGCTACCGGAACTGATCGAATTGGTAGTCTACAGTGTTTCTGGATGTTTCAGACTGAAGCTGGGGTTAGCATGAGAGCAGCACCATTTCGTAGCTCCGTCGTGGCCATTCCGCAACCAATCATGGCAGCCGCTCTTTATCGTTATTTTGGGCGGGGTGGGTGGCGGAGCCGAGCTGTTTTGCAGCCATCATTGTGTGGAGTTCAGTTCATCTCACTAGTTTTGTATTTGTCATGAGGGGTTGTTCCTAATGTTTCTATTTTAGCGAGGTCAAAAAGAGATCCCATTAGTGGCCTACTGATTTTGCTCGATTCCTTTTCTTTTTTTTTACACGATTTTTCGTTATCTGCAAAGACTAAACAGAGTATTGCGACTCTGTGTTTGTTTGTAAATAGAGAATGAACCAAAGAGAACCAATTCTAAAACAGTAAATACTTGGATAACAATCAATCAAATGGAGAGAGAAGCAGGCACGACGTATTACAACGGGGGCAAAGGCCTGCGTTAACTACCCTTCACTATGTGCAAAGAGAGAGTACTCCTAATAGAAATGAGGGGGGGGGGCACCATTCAAAGCAGATCAGTGTGCATAAACACGAAAATGTTTTCACTTACCACGTACTTGACATTCGACAGCTTATGATATTTGCTATTAAAAAACCATTGAAATTCACTGAAAAAACCATAGGTTATAGACCATATATAGTTAGGAATTAGCATTTACAAAACCTTGAAAATTCACTGAAAAAACCATAGGTTATAGACCATATATAGTTAGGAATTAGCATTTAAAAAACCTTATTTTACTCACACAAAACCATTGAAATTCCATATATAGTTAGTTGCACTAACTATATATCGCGCACCCGCAATCCACTGCTGATGATGTCACATATTACATCATTCATGACATGGTCAGTGACATCACTGATGACATCTCAAATGACATCACTGATGACATCACTGATGACATCACTGATGACATCTCAAATGACATCACTGATGACATCACTGATGACATCTCATTTGACATCAATGACCACATCACTGATGATATCATTCATGTGACAATACAATGCATCTCCTCACACTTTAATATAACCTCTGTTACACCCAGTGTTAAATACAGAGTATAATTTTTGAAACCATTGACACACCAATACTAGTTACTACATACGCACTCAGTGATTCCTATGTTTACACACACATTCACTCATTTACCCATACAATCATTCATACATACAATCACTCATCTTTACAACACTATCATATGCACTCATACACCTATACAGACTCTCACACTCTGTCACTCATCCATGGAGTTACTCACACACCTAGTCAGTCCTGTAAATAATCAATCACACTTCCATTTTCTAATCTATACAGTTAAACATAGAGCACCTTACATTTTGAAACATATACTAACACATACTTACTCTCTTATACAATCATTGATACAAGTACACATTGATCTGCACAGAGTCACACATCTCCCAGCCAGCCACACACACACTCAGTCTCCCATACAAATACTTGGGCAATCAATCAATAACCCATATAGTTACTCATATAGCTACTGACCAACACATGCAGCAGTTTACAGAACAACAGACATAATGATGCACAAATTAAGACAGTTTAGTCACTAACCCATGCACTCAGTGAGACACATTTAATCACTCACTCATACAGTCAGTCACGCACCTACTAAATCCTTCATCCAGACACTTCTACATCTACTCATTCTTCAATATGTAAAACATATTTAAACTTTTCAGAAACACACAGTCACTGGATGATGTCATCAGTGATGTCATTTGAGATGTCATCAGTGATGTCATCAGTGATGTCACTGACCATGTCATGAATGATGTAATATGTGACATCATCAGCAGTGGATTGCGGGTGCGCGATATATAGTTAGTGCAACTAACTATATATGGAATTTCAATGGTTTTGTGTGAGTAAAATAAGGTTTTTTAAATGCTAATTCCTAACTATATATGGTCTATAACCTATGGTTTTTTCAGTGAATTTTCAAGGTTTTGTAAATGCTAATTCCTAACTATATATGGTCTATAACCTATGGTTTTTTCAGTGAATATATATATATATATATATACTCCAGCAGAGACGAAAGTGTTGGAATTAGGACAGTCTTACTGTCCTCCACGCAATATGAACTATACTGACACAAGTTTGGACACTTATTGATTTGTGAGAAAACTTACGTTGACCAAGTTTCACCAATTACAACCGAAAAAAGCTAATATCTGTCTTAACCCTGTGAATCCGATCAGTCCACCACTTTTGAATGCCGGTGATTATGAGGTGTTTGAAGATGCAATGGCATTGCTGACTGAACAACCAGACTTTGTAGCCACAGATGGTATAATATATGGAAATGAAAGAAGAGCATGGCAAACATCTTTTAAACCAAAATCCGTCTTGCACCCCATTATGTTACATGACAATCTTGATGTTTATCATGAATTGGTAACACAAGGCTTAAAGAAATTATATACAACAGTCAATAAATCTTGGCACGCAACTAACAAACGCAATTTATGTTACAAAAATGTGATGAAGAAAATAGGAGCAAACTCCAACATAATTGTGAAACAAGCGGACAAGGAGGGTAACTTGGTCTTATGGCCACGGCAGTTATATATGAATGAGGCGGAAAAACAACTGTCGGATGTAGCATGCTACAAAAAGAGTAATATACATGTCGTTAAGGGGTCTTGGAATGATCATTATGCAAGGCTATTAGCTTGGAAGAGCGGGGGATTATTGAGTAACACAGAGTACCAATTTTTAAAGAATGAACATCCAGTGATCCCTACGTTCTACCTGATTCCAAAAATTCACAAATGTATTGACAATCCGCCGGGAAGAACGATATTATGGCAATAAACAGCATTATGGAGAATACGACCAAATATGTCGACTATTTTCTCCAATAATGGGTACAAGGACTAGGCTCCTATGTCAAAGACACTTCGGATTTTTTAAGAAAGATTGACAATGTGGAATGGTGTGATGGCATGTTACTTATGACATTAGATGTATCTTTGTTATGCACCTCTATAAGACACAATGATGGCATGTAGGCAATAGAACATTTCTTGAGTAAAAGACCCATGAACTGTGCGCCCCATAATAAGATGCTGTTGGCTATCGTGAGGGAATGTCTTGAGCAAAATAATTTTTTGTTCAATAATCAGATCTACCACCAAGTCAGAGGAGTGGCTATGGGGGCCTGCTTCTCTCCTAGTTACTCCTGTTTGCACATGGGGCTATGGGAGGAGCAGGTCCTCATGGGGGAGCACAGGGACATCCCTGAAGAATATGTGGTGGTCTATCTGAGATATATTGATGATCTATTTTTCATTTGGAGGGGGTCACAAGAAGCTGCCATCGACTTTGTGGATAAATTGAACAACAATCATTTAAATTTAAATTTTACTTCCACAATTGACCAAAAAAGAATTTGTTTTTTAGATGTTGAGGTGTTCGTCAACAATAATGTGTTAACCACCAGATTATACAGAAAGGTCACAGCGGGCAACACGATACTGCACGCGGCAAGTCACCATCCGCAGCACTTGATACGCAGCATCGCAGTTGCTACTATGATGAAAATTTGGACATTTGCACATTATAGAATAAGTTGGGCTGCTTTAGTTTTTTGCTGCTACGATCTAATCGCGTATTTGCACATTATGGGGCCGATTAGGATCGCGGACGGACTTGAGTCCGTCCGCGACCCCTGAGGAGGAGGGAACGTCCGCATGGGCTGCGGCGTTCCCTCCGAGCAGATTAGGATGTGACCGCCAGGGTGGCGGTCACATCCTCTATATTTAACATTGCGGCGGATGCAGCTTCAAGCTGCACCCACCGCAATGTTAAAAATGCATGCATCGCATTTGCATGCACAAAGCAGCAGGCACTGTGCAGTGCCTGCTGCTTTATGCATGCAAATGCAGGGGGGTACCATAGGTACCCCCCATGTGCACCCCCCACCCCCCTTTCACCCAGGGGGCCCGCAACGGGCCCCCAAAGTGAAAGTCCGTATGCTTTTCCACGGCGGAAAAGGCGCCGCGGAAAAGCATGTATTCACCACCATCCTAATATGGCTGGCGGTGTCTAATAGACACCGCCAGCCATGTTAGAGCTTTTCGCCGCGGTCGGAAGGCGACCGCGGCGCAAAAGCTGCGGACGGAATTCCAGACCCACCAGCCATCCTAATTTGGCGGTGGGTCTTTGGAGGCTCCGCAGCGGTTTTTCCGCATCCTCCGGGCCGGCGGTGGCTTCCGCCGGCCCGGAGGATGCGGAAAAACCGCAATCATAATCGACCACTATGTGACAATTATGCTGCTATCCCACAATGCTGCTATACAAATGTAATTGACATTGAAATGTTTTTTCATGCACTTTGATAATTATTATTGTATCATGATATTGCGAATTTGCACAAGTGGAGAGCACTATGCTGGAAAGTAACTCTACTATGTTTAGGAACACGACTTACCATTTCCTGGTTGTACACTTTATAACGTCTACCCCGCTATGGCAACGCGTCATGTGATCAAGACCCGATAGGGGTTGAAACGCATCATGGCAGACTGGCTGGTCGAATTACAATAAAAGAAAATTTGGTTTGGCACAAGTACTTGGGTCCACTGTCGTCTCTTTGTTGTGGGAGAAGCAACTGTTTTAAGCGACGTTGGAGGATATATATATATATATATATATATATATATATCGATTTGCATACACATCCAGGTGCAGAAAAAGACACAAACCACTATGGATGCTTCAACAATTTATTGCTGTTGCTTGGTGAGCGTAACACGTTTCTGTGGGCGGTTGATTCTCAGAGCAAGAGAACACTTTACTGTCATGAGGAGCCCAAGTTTCAAGCTTTTCGCCTTTTCTTGATTAGGAGTTTAAACTGATGCAGTCCAAAGGTCCAGGACCTGGGGGGCACCGCATGAGGAGCGGGACTCACTCCAGCACAGGCCAGCAGCAGGGCTCCGGCAGGTCCAGTTGGTAGTGGTCAGCTGAACAGTGCAGGAAAGCCTCTGTAAGCTTGTTGTGTCCCTGCCCCTCACACAGGAAGTCAGCCAACTGACCCTTGAAGTCACCCTGGGATGAAGGCACGAGGTCAAATCTTGCTTCTTCAGACAGCAGGGCATTCCTTCCAGCAGTGATGCGTCCTTGTGGCAGTGGGGCAGTCCTTTTTCTGAATCTTCCTCAGGTCCAGAAGCGTTCTGATGAGAGGTTCTCAAGGCCTCCTTTTTAGGTTTTGCCTAGCAAAATGCGTACGAAGTACGCATGCGCTAGGAAAACCTTATGTCTTACAGTGGGGAACAGGGACTCGCCCCCTGCTCCCATTGGCTAGCTCCATAAATGGAGGCTAGCCATTGGCAGACATTGCTGTCCGTCACTCTTTGCCCGTCCGGACGCGAATCGGGGGCGTTCCCGTGCCTTTTTTAAGTCCCGCCCCCTTCTTTCGTCAGCCGCCCCTTTTTTCGTCACGGCTTTTGTCGCCCGCCCTCCGCCCCTTTTTTCGTCACTGCATTTGTTTGTTGCCCCTCTGCTTTTTGATTACCCTTTCCCGCCCCCCTCCCGCTGTTCGTTCCTTTCCCGCCCCCCCCCTCCCTCCCACTATTTTACTGCTGCTGCTGGGCTTGGAAGGTAGGACACAACCCGAGTAATATTTGCTGTGCTTTTATAGTGCCCAGTATGAGCTGAATTGTATCTTTGCGCTAGTTGGAGAGCTTAGTGGGTTAATGGATATTTCAACTTGCTACCTGGTGGGTCCCTCAGATTTGCTTACAGCAGTTTAGTTAATTTTTTCTGTTGACTTATGCACTCAAAGTGCCTGTAAAAGCGCCTTGAACCCTCAGCGACCGAGTTGCGCTATCTCAACGATAGACTACTGTTTTAAATATGTGCGTCCTCGTTTATAGATACTACATAAGGTGAAATGTGTGCTTAGCGTTATTAACCCTGCTTTAGCCTTCTCCCACGTGACTGGTGAATGAAAAGCAGGAATCAAACAATGCAAGTTTCCGCATTTATGCGTGGAGTATTTCATTTTACCGCCACTTTCTGTTGCTGTTAACGCTGACATTTTTGCGACGTGATGAGGTAATTGATAACGTGCGTTACCACCACGATTACCGCATGTTTAGCGCATTTTCGTGCTAATCTACAGTGAGAAGATTGTTGTAACAAGCGAGGTGACACGTCTCGGTCTCATGTTGTGTGAGTTGGGGGTGGGGGGTGCACATGTCCTGCTTCACATCCAGCATGGACCACTGGAAAACTTTAGGCACTAGTGATACATTCACAAATTCGACGTTTTTACTTCACAAAGCGTGTATTTGTAGAGCGCTAAGTTGACCCCAATGTATCCCCCTAGCGCTATTGACACATTATAGATGTTTAGTGTTTCCTACCTCAAGGGTAGGCATGTTATCGACCTGTTAAGGATAAAATCCTGAGTGGGCTCTTCGGATTCGAAACTGTGGCCATGCATTTGGCCTCATTTCCAGCCAGCACTGAACACTGGACAGCAAAAGGGTCAGTTTCTAATTGTGAATTCACACATTTTGAAATGTATTTGCTTCGCATAATGTGTATTTGTAGAGCGCTGTATTGACCCCAGTTAGGCCTCTTAGCGCTATTGACACCTGGAAGCTGTTTGTTGTTTCCTAACTTAAAGCTGTGCGGTTTATCAACTTCGTAAGGATGAAAGGCTGAGTATCTGTGTATGTGGGAAGCTTTGTGTGGCTGTGTGTGTGGGAGGCTGGGTGGGTGTGTGTGGGGGGCTCTGTGTGGGTGTGTGTGTGGGGGGGCTCTGCGTGTGTCATTTGCGAGAGATAAAGCTAGTGGCATTGTAAATGACAATGCCATTTATTTATGTTAAAAAAACATAAATAAAAATGTCAAGAGCAATGCCAATAGCTCTAACTTTAACAAAGGCAAAACCATTGCATTGTAAATGCTTGTTATACCTGGTGCCGGTTTTTGTGGGGTCGGAGAAATCCCTGACTTACCCTCAAACTGGTCCTGCTGAATTCTTCCTCTTCCCCTTGTCCTTTCTCCAAACTGTCTAAGGTAACTAAGGCAAGGGCAGGTCTGGTGTCAGATTCCTGATGGTGTGCTGCAGGCAGAGCCTCTGAAGTGTAATCAGGGCAGAGCACAGTTCCTCCCCAACCATCCTGTAAAGAGGATCCTGTCTGCTCATACCTAGGCTTCCCTTATTTCACTGTCTGAAAGAAATATATAACCCACAACAGCAGAGGCATTCACAGTATGTGACTCGGGACACTTGCAGAAAGACACACTTAGTTTAAACCGAAAAAAGCCAGCTTTCTCAACTTTTTTTTTTTTTAATTGTAGCTCTAAATATGTCTTCACCATTAAAAATGATTTTAAATTACCATTCATTTAAATGGAAACAGCATATCTGTAGCTGCTCCCAATCTGAAGTTAGCATATATTTATATGTAATAAGGAAACCCAGTGTTACTCTATGGGGAAGATAGGTTTTACAACAGTGACAGAGCAGATTAAAACAGCTATGCAGGCTACAGTGTCAGGCCTGAGACAAGTCTTGCAGTACTACTTTAGTGGGTGGCACAATGAGTGCTGCTTCCCACTAGTAGCATTTAATTTACGGTCCATGTGTACATGGATTACCATTTACCAGGGACTTATAAGTAAATGAAATATGCCAATAAGATGTAGGCCAATGTTACTATTTTTCAAGTAGATGGCACAAGCAAATATTAGCAGGGGTAAAGTGCACAGAATACTAATGCCAACTAAAACAAGTTCAGCCAAAATCAGGGAGTGAAGGCAAAATGTGTGGTGAATACCACGCCAAGGATATCGGGTCTAAAGGTCTTGCTGAAGGAAACTTCCTTCCTTCACAGGTCTCCTGCCGGTGATAGGAATCCCATCTTTGGGATTTGTATTTGAACTTTAACATTAATTTTTCATTAAATATGCAGAAAAATACTTTTTTGCTGTAAGCCATTTGCAAATGAGACTTCACTATCAGCACTGCACTATCCCTTAGGGTGAACGCAAAGCTGAGCATTGTTAGGGTGCAATACTGACTGCCATCAAAATAGGAAGAAGCTGTCCCTTCCCTTAATATGGAATTCACAGGTCTGATTTTGAAGGATGAATAACAACACTGCGTCCTCTTTGGAACGATGAGATTGGCTCAGGCAATCAAAAAGGCCTGGGATGCTTGCGTTAGCTAGTTGTTTGCCTGCATGTTAAGTCAAGTAATAAAGTGAGGATAGGTCATGATGCAGAAGGTCACAGCAGACATCTTCAAATGCATGTCAAATCAGGTTATGTGGATGTTTTGAAAATATTGCTCACACGTTGCTTCATTTGCAGCAGTTAATTGACCCATCTCTAATTGTACAGTCCTGCCCAACTACTGGCCTGGCAATTATCACTTGTTAACACCCTAAGAAGAGGGCAGTAATGCTTATGAAGGATCTGGATGCATGGCCGTTATTTCAGACAAAAGAATCCAAGGGGCAAACTAGTGAGATTCAGGGATGTCAATGTTTGAATGCATTTGATATTGATTAATACTGGGAATGTATTGCTTTCTAGATCTCTGGGTCCTGAAAACCTGCTGCTGAAGGGAGCTACTTTGAAGAATACCAAGAAGGTTTATGGTAAGTATTGCTGTGTTGTGTATTATACAAAGAGACGTGCAATTCATTGAAGAAATCGTTCTAGAGCCCATTCCTCAATGCCAAGACATACCAAAATCAGCTTTCATTTGCTGGAGATTTTCTTCACAAATATGGGGTGTATTAGTACACTTTTTATCCGTCACAGCTGGATTATTGTTTTAATATATCTTCTTAGCGCACAATACTAAAATATAAAGACTGTTTCTATGGAACGTCAAAGGACTTGACAGAATTTTCTGGAAGGGTGGGAACAAAAATATAAAACGTGTAGGACTAGGAATGCAATGAATTTGAACAATTGAAAGGTAAGATGCGGAGTGACAGGATGTATTTGGGTTTACAAATACATTAGGTATTTTACTGGAGGTTTTCTGGATCAGCGGTTCTCAACCTTTGGACTTCTGAATCACTAGTGGAGGTTAGGGGCCCCTCCCTAAACAACTTTTGTGATTTGAACCTCAAAACAATACAGAAAACGACAGAAAAATACACAACAAACAAATTCACATGTTATGTAATTCACAAACATAAAATGTTTTGAAATGCATTTACTCCGCCATGAACTCTCTAATCCAAAGCTCTTTATGATGTACAGGAGTTGCAATCTATACTGGAATGGAAACAAAAATGGCTTTGAACTACCAGGGGAAGTCCCAGAAGCGCTCTGCGGTGGAAAAGTGAGTACTTATTATGTTTAGTATTAAAGTGCGTTGTTTACTTTACACTTAAGATGTGTTGTTTAGTTTAGTTTCAAAGTGTGTTGCTCACTTTACCTCAGCTTTGAAAGCAATTCCCAGTTGACCTTCTTTCAACTGCCCTAATTTAGTTTCGTACCTACATCCTTAAACTCGGTAAAATAAACTTTATACATTTTGATGACATAATTTGGGTGTTCTATAGATAGCGGTAAAATATTTTTTATAAACATCTGTTTCCTGCAGAACAAAAACATCACATTTAGAAGTTTTATATAAACAGGAGTGCAGCAAAAATGAACGCTTTACAAGTAGGAATCCCAAGCCATTTAGCCTTCTTTAGTTTTCGATCTAATCGGAAAAATTTCAAAGTGGGTGTGGTAGAAGTTTTTAAATGACCAAGGAAACTTCTGAATTACATTTTAAATGTGATGCGTTACTTGAATTGTTTGGAATTGCTTTACTCTGTTCTGATTGATTTTATGTTATTTGCAATGTTTAATTTAGAATAAAAATAAGCTCATCATTTTTCTGAGGAAAGGCTGCCGGGTTCTTCCATCTGAGTGTCCATCATAGGCGTAGCCCCCTTCCACAACAGATGCGGCCCCCCTCTCCATCCGCTCCCCCTGATCTCTATCCACTCTACTCTTGCTGTCTGTCTCCCCTACTTTGTACCTCTTTTCAATCTTTCCTTTTTTACCCACATTTTGTCGATCATCGCAATCATAGATAACAGAGTCAGAAAAACGCACGTATCTAAAATGCATGATTTGCACAGTATTTGAGACCAAACACTGACAAAGCACATCTGTGAGACTCAAATTCCCGTTGATTCCCTTGTGAAGAACTTTGTTAGCTGATGTAACCAGTGTATACTACTGTAGGCATACACAGATTCTCGTGTGGGTAACCCTTTTCATCTTAAAGAAACAGGTTGGTGTTAGATTCCTTACCTTAGAATATCCCCAGCCCTTGCGCGCTGATGTCAATTATTCTTTTTTCCGCGCCAGCAAGCGCAGATCCGGGAAGAGCAGTACTCCTTAGTCACTATTTGACTAACTTTTTTCGATCTGTTTTGGATCTTTTCGAGTCGTTTATCGACTCCGGTGCCGATAGAGATGCCCGGGTTCAAACCCTGTGTCGACTGTAGCCGACTGATGTCGGTTACCGACCCCCACTGTCGGTGCCTTTATTGCCATGGGGCTGACCATGATGACAAGTCGTGTCCCAACTGCCGGGCCTTGACGTCGAAAGCTAGGCGGGAGCGGTCCCGTAAGCGACTTGAGCTCCGACAGTCATCACACCTCGGCGAGTTGACACCACTTGTCGGGCTCGAAGTCCCCAGGTAAGTCGAGGCACAAGAAGTCGAAGAAGCAACATCGCTCTTCTGACTCTCCCCGACGCTCACGCGACACGGCTGGGGGTTCGGGCGACACCACCTATGCGGCTCCGCCAGAGACGACAGCGCCGTGTCCAGCTCCACGTCCAGCTCCACACCCGCCAGTCCCTGGGCTTAACGCGACGCCGGAGGAGATCAGCGCCTTCCTCACGGAAATGAGGTTGCGCTTCCCTGCGTCGGGTCCCGCCGAGGTGCCTTCGGGCCCCGCGGACCCGTCTGGGAGTCCAGGTGGGCCGGCGGCTTCGGCCGCGACGCCGGCGGAGACTGCGGTCCAGACGCCGCAGGGCTCCTCCGGATCCAGGCCTGAATCCGGGTCGGTGCCGGTAGACCTCACGACCCCTCTGCCGGCGTCGTCACCAAGGGTGTCGCCCCCGGCGCCGTCCCCGATCCCCTCCCCCGTCCAGATCCGGCATCGGACCGGCGCCTCCCGGCGCCGTCTTCGACGCCGATGGGTGAACCTTTCACCGACGATCCGGCTCCATCATTTCTCCCTGAACTTCAGGAGATGGATGACGAGGGGGATTGGGAGGGGTCTGAGGACCCTCTGGCATTGCAATGTCAGTTATCTCAGGACTGGGTGTACGAACTTAGGGATGCCAGTGGTCTGGATACTTCGCCCAACTCTGGTTTTGTCTCCCCTCCTACCGTGGCTACGCAGGAGGGGGTTGCGTACAGTGTGGTGTTGACCTGGGCAGCCAAGGCCTTGACTCTTGAGCTCCCGGTTGCGGCTGTGAGGACTAACCTCCTCCCTGAGGTCCTCAAACCGCAGGCAAGCTCCTCGGAGCCTCTCCCGCCATTCAATGAGGCCCTCACCGACGTTCTGTTGGGGACCTGGTCCAAGCCCTCTACAGGCCTCCCTGTGGATCGGAACGTGGCCCGACGCCACCACCTGGCTCCGGGCGACCCCAGTTTCTTGTCCGTTCACCCCACCCTGGAGAGTCTGGTGATCCAGGCCTCGACTTCCCAGATCGCATACCCTACCGCTCCCCTGATCGGGAATCCAAATGGTATGACCAGTTCAGTAAGAAGCTGTTCTCCTCATTAAGTTTGGGGTTGCGGTCTGTTAACACCGCTTGCCTTTTGGGCCGTTATTCCCACTCTTTGTGGGATACGGTTGCGGTTGCGATGTCCAGGCATCCCTTATGGACATGCCCTTTGATGGCCGTCGCCTCTTTGGCGACAAGGCAGATAACCCTAATTTTGCTCTCGCCCTCCAGGAAATTTTAGCTCCCCATCTTAAATCCAAAGAAGACTTTATTCTTCTAGGAGATTTTAACACGCACGTAGATCTGCCTACTCTGTCTGAATCTACTGCTCTGATCACGGACCTTCGCAACCTAGGCTTAGAACTTCAAAACCATGGACCAACCCATAAAGGAGGACATATGCTTGATCTACTCTTCTGCAATTGCGCCAAAGTAATCTGCTCTCCGGCAAAAGATATATCATGGACAGATCACTCCATGTTGGAATTCCTATTAATGACTCCACCAAGATCTGTTAAAAGGGCTCCCCTCCCCCCTATCTGGCGACGACAATGGCACAAAGTGACTGTTAATAAAGTACAGGAAGTTTGGGCAAGTCCTGACATTCTGGCAACAGACACAGCAGACATGGCACTGGCTAAACTTAATGTCTCTATAAAGCAAGCCATTGATACCATAGCTCCTCTAAAAAGGCATAAGCAGTACCCTGCGTCCAAACAAGAAAACTGGTATACACATGAACTGAGAGCAGGCAAACAAAAATGCAGACGAGCTGAGAAGGCATGGAGGAAAAGGAAAACCAAAGACAGTCGTGTAGTTTTCCTAGATGCTCAATCAGAGTATTACAAAAATATTAAGTTAGCTAGGAAACAACACCTAACGCAACAGATAGCAGAAGCGGGTAACTGTTCTAAGGAACTCTTTAAAATCCTGCAAAATTTCATTAAACCAACTGCATGTGAGAGCTCTGATGACTTCTCGCAGGTTTTATGCGATGAAGTCTCACTATTCTTTGAGGACAAAATAAATACCATCTATGAAAGAATAGTAGCAGCGAAAAATACCACAGACACGACCAATAAACTTCCTTTTCAGACCCCCCTAATATGCAACAAACCTTCTCTGTTATCCTTCCCTCCAATTGATAATACAGAGCTTTTCTCCCTCTGTAGCCACATTAAATCAGGATCTCCCAGTGACCTCATTCCTGCCAAAATGGTTGGCCCTCTGATCTCTCTCCTGGGTCCTCTCATACTGGAGGTGATTAACACCTCCCTTATGAAAGGTCAGGTCCCAGCAGATTGGAAAAAGGCGGTGGTGAACCCGATAAGGAAGAAAGCAGCATCCCCTTGGACAGACCTATCTAACTTACGACCTATCTCCCTTCTACCCTATCTGGGCAAGGTTGCGGAAAAGCATGTGAACACCCATCTTTCTCAACATCTTGAAGCGACGGAAGGCCTGGACTATTCACAATCTGGGTTCAGGCCAAACCACAGCACAGAATCTGCTCTTCAAACAGTGACCAATAACATCAAAATGGCACTGGAGGATGGCAGCTCTATGATTCTGGTGCTGTTGGATCTTTCCGCCGCTTTTGATACGGTGTCTCACGTGGTGCTTCTCAACCGCCTAAGGGAGGTAGGCGTGGAGGGAGGGGCTCTGGCGTGGATGGAAAGCTTTCTATCTGGTCGATTCCAAGAAGTGAGGCTGGGCTCCCACAAATCCACCCACAGGGAGCTCAACAGGGGAGTGCCACAAGGGTCTTGTTTGAGCCCTACACTTTTCAACGTGTATGTGGCCCCCCTAGCCAACTTAGCAAGATCCTTCGGGTTCACCCCAGTGTCGTACGCTGACGACACCCAACTCCTTTTTCCCTTTAAAAAACTTACACCTGCAATAAAAAGATCTTTTGCAGATGGCATGAGAGCCATTGCAGAATGGTATCATCAAACTATCTGCAGTGTAATGTTGGGAAAACCGAGGTCATGTTGTTCGGGCAAGCAGCAACACACTGGTCATCGGACTGGTGGCCCTTGGAGTTAGGCCCTGTCCCTATCCCCAAGAGTACGGTCAGGAACCTGGGCGTGCTACTTGATCAGCAACTTACATTTAAAGATCATGTAAATCAAGTTGCCGGCACCTGTTTTCGGGCTATTGGGATGCTTAGACGAGTCTTCCCCTACTTACCGGATCATCACAGGAAAACGCTTGTGCAGGCTCTTGTCATCAGCAGGGTGGATTACTGTAATGGTTTGCTCCTTGGAGCTAACGAGGAACAACTTAATAAATTACAGGTGATCCAAAATACAGCAGCGAGGATTGTCCTGAATGTTCCACCGAGGACTCCCTCCTGCCCCCTGCTGATTAGACTCCACTGGCTTCCAGTGAGGAAACGAGTCCAGTTTAAAACCTTATGTACCATCCACAAGTGTATGATAGGGGAAGGCCCAAAATACCTGGCTGAAATCTTCCAACCTTACATCCCTGAGCGTTCCTTACGCTCCAGTAACCGGCAACTGTTGCAGATACCTAGAGTAAAGAAGACCAGACAGGGTGGCAGTGCGCTGGCCCATGCCGGACCAGTACTCTGGAACTCTCTGCCCCTCGAACTAAGATCACTTAACAGTCACCTGATTTTTCGGAAAACCCTAAAAACCTACCTGTATCCCAGTAACTAATGTATGTCTTGCCTGTATATCCCCACTGCAGCACACCTTTCTCAGAACACCCTCCTTGCAGCAACAGCGCGGAGATACCCCTTCGGGGGTCTATTCTGGCGCTTTATAAGAGTATAAAATAAAATAAATAAAATAGCGCACTGGAACGTTTTAAGGACTCCAGGGCTACGGCCAAGTCCTTGGGCCTCGGCCAACGCCAGCAGACTTCCGCCTTTCGTCCCTTTCGTGACTAAGGAAGGGGTGCCCCCTCACGTTCAGCAAGCCCACAGGCCGCAGAACCCACCTCAACGCGGTCACGGACGTGGTAACCGCCGTGGCGGTGCTGGAGGACACAGGCACGGCCAGTCCGTCTCCACCCCTGCAGCATCTGCCTCAAAATCCTCCTAGTCCGAGCTTTCAGGCCCATTCGACGCCAGTTGGGGGCAGGGTTAGCCATCACCTCCTCCACTGGCGCTTCATCACATCGGACAGGTGGGTGCTGCAAATCGTCCGAAGGGGCTACTCCCTCCCCTTCGAGGCGACCCCTCGAGCCATGCCCCCGCAGTACCACCACATGTCGGGGGATCACTTGCAACTTCTGCAGGAGGAAGTTGCGGCCCTCTTGGCCAAGGGGGCTGTTTAGCGCGTTCCTGGGCCAGAAGTAGGACGTGATTGTTATTCCCACTACTTTCTGGTACCCAAGAAGGGCAAAGGGGGCCTACGTCCTATCTTGGATCTAAGGAGCGTCAACGGCTTCCTCCGGAAGGAGAAGTTCAAGATGCTGACATTGGCTAAGGTCCTAGCTGCCCTGGACCCAGAAGACTGGATGGTAGCGTTGGACTTGCAGGACGTGTATTTTCACATCCCCGTCCTGCCGGGCCACCGGCGTTACCTGTGGTTCACGGTAGGCCACTAGCACTTTCAGTTTACCGAGTTCCCCATCGGCTTTACCAGGGCCCCTCGGGTGTTCACGAAAGTGATGGCGGTGGGGGCAGCTCATCTGTGCAGATTACGGGTTTCAGTCTTCCCCTATCTCGACGATTGGTTGTTGAAGGCGGGCTCGCCCCAAACAGTCGTCTAGCACCCCCAGACTACGGCCGACCTCCTGCACTTGCTGAGGTTTTCCATCAACATGCCGAAGTCACACCTGTGTCCCTCTCAGAAGCTCCTCTTCATTGGAGCGGTTCTGGACTCAGCACAGTGGACGTGGAGCTGGACGCGGCGCTGTCGTCTCTGGCGGAGCCGCGTAGGTGGTGTCGCCCGAACCCCCAGTTTCGGGTTTATCCCCCCGAACAGCGGGTTTGGGATATTCAGGCTCTGATTCCGGTCTTTCAGCCTTTATCCCGGGTCTCGGTCCAGTTGACGCTGCGGCTCCTGGGGCTGATGGCCTCCTGCATTCTTCTGGTGCATCACGCCAGGTGGTGGATGCCGGCTCTGCAGTGGGACCTGAAGTTTCAGTGGGCACAGCATCAGGGCAACCTGTCCGACTACGTCCTGATCTCGGAGGGCACTGCGAGACAGTTGCAGTGGTGGCTCACGAATCGCCATTGGGTCAGCGGCAGATCTCTCTCCCTCCCCCAACCGGAGCACGTGATAGTGATGGATGCGTCCCTCCTGGGCTAGGGGGGCCACTTGGGAGAGAGGGAGATCAGAGGCCTCTGGTCTTCGGCGGAGTCCCGGCTCCACATCAACCTTCTGAACTGGGGGCGATCCGGCTTGCACTGAAGGCATTCCTTCCCTCTGTCCGGGGAAGCGTAGTGCAGGTGTTCACGGACAACACCACCACCATGTGGTACTGCAACAATCAGGGCGGGGTGGGGTCGTGAACCCTTTGTCAAGAGACTCTGCGCCTCTGGACATGGCTGGAACATCAGGGCATCACCCTGGTGGTTCAACACCTGGCAGGTTCCCTGAACGCCAGGACGGACTAACTCAGCCGCAGGTGCATGATGGATCACGAATGGCGTCTGAACTCGGACGTGGCGCAAGGCCTCTTTCATCAGTGGGGAGAGCCTTGGTTAGATCTATTCGCCACTGAAGAGAACGTGCAATGTCATCAGTTCTGCGCGTTGGAATTTCCAAGGCGGCACTCGGAGGCGCTTTTCGTCGCGAGTGGAGCAGCGGTCTGTTGTACGCCTTTCCACCTATACCACTTCTGCCCAGAGTGCTGAAGAAGATCTGGAGAAACCGGGCCCAAGTCATCCTTGTGGCTCCGGACTGGGCACGAAGGTTTTGGTATCCCGAGCTACTCAGCATGTCAGTCGATCCTCCGATTCGTCTGCCTCTTCAGGAGGACTTTCTGTCGCAGCAGCAGGGGGCGGTCCTCCACCCGAACCTGTCCAGCCTCCACCTCTATGCGTGGAGTTTAGCGGCGACAGTTGAGGCCATTTGACTTGCCTCCTGAAGTATGTGATGTGATTCTGGCAGCCAGGCATCCCTCCAGGAAAACAGTATACGCCTGCAGGTGGAATACGTTTGTGGCATGGTGCACAGCAAAGGCTGTGGATCCTCTCTCTACCCCCCTTTCTGAGGTTCTCCTCTTCCTTCTTTCTCTTGCCCAGCAGGCCTTTGCTCTGGGCACTCTTAAGGGCTACCTCTCTGCCATTTCCGCCTTCTTGAGGCTACCTGATCAGCCTTCTCTTTTCAAGTCCCCGGTTGTAAATAGATTCTTGAAGGGCATCACACACATGTTCCCTCCTGTTCCTTTCGTGATGCCTCAGTGGGACTTGAATCTTGTTCTTACTTATCTGATGTGCGCTCCCTTTGAGCCACTTCACAATTGTCCTCTCCGTCTTCTTACTCTTAAGACTACATTCCTGGTTGCCATCACCTCTGCCAGGAGAGTGAGTGAGCTCCAGGCTCTTTCTTCTAAACCTCCCTTCCTTTCTGTCCATCCGGACAAAGTTGTGTTGAAAACGCGTCCTTCTTTCCTGCCCAAAGTAGTTACAGCCTTTCACATCGAGCAGTCCATCACTGTGCCCACCTTCTTTTCGCCTCCGCATCCTTCTAAGGAGGAAGAGAGGCTCCACCGTCTGGACCCAAAATGTGCGCTCTCCTTCTACCTTGATCGCACACGCCAGTTCCGGGTGGACGACCAGCTCTTTGTTGGTTACGTGGGCGCTAAGAAGGATGGGTGGTACACAAACGGACCATCTCTCGGTGGGTCCTGTTGTGTATCAAAGTATGCTACTCTTTTGCTCGGAAGGAGCCCCCTGTTGGGCTGAGAGCCCATTCCACTCTGGCTACGGCGGCTACTACAGCCCTGGGTCGGGGAGTTCCCCTACAGGACATCTGTCCGGCAGCTACATGGGCCTCGTTGCACACGTTTGCTAAACACTACTGCCTGGACAGCCAAGTCCGGAGGGATGGCTTCTTCGGCCGTTCCATTCTCCAGAACTTTCTGGTGTGATCTTGGTCCGCAGACCCACCACCGGGGTTGGTATTGCTGGGGTATCTATTCTAAGGTAAGGAATCTAACACTAACCTGTTTCTTTCAGATGCACAAGTTACTTACCTTCGGTAACGATCTATCTGTAAGAAACAGTAGTTAGTGTTAGATTCCTTACCGCCCCACCCTTCCTCCCCGTTCTGCGGACCGATATCTAGGGTTAAGGTATTTCCCTTTGAGGGCCCTAGTTTTATGGCACCAGTGTCAGTCTCTGGCATAGCTCTGCGTTTGTGGCGCGGAAAGCTATGTACAAGAACTGACGTCAGCGCACGAGGGCGGCGTCTAAGTACTCCGACGTCATACCTTCGACCACGACGCCGACGACGGACGCAGAGCCGCAGACAACGCCTACTGACGCGCAGGGGTACTGCTACGCAAAACTTTCCGGATCCAGTCTGACACCTGGGGATATTCTAAGGTAAGGAATCTAACACTAACTACTGTTTCATACAGATATATCATTACCGGAGGTAAGTAACTTGTGCTTCCGTACAGTAAAGAACTCGAAGTTGGGTTGTAGACTTTTAAGCACCATGGGTAGGGATTTCTTGCTTCCCACCAAGATCAGTAGAACTCTCCTCTGTCACTTCTTCCCCTGATCTCTTTCTCCAGCCCATCCTCTTGCTTTTTACCTTCTCCCCATCAGCCCTCGTCAGCTTGCCCTTTGCTTTAGTCCTTCTCTGTCCTTTTTCTGCTTTTTCCTGTCTGTCTTTCCTTTGCTTTACATCCATGTTTCTCTCCCCTTCTCTTTCCCTGTGCCTGATATGCTATCCTCTTTCCTGTGCTTTCATTTTGTTTAACTGGTGTTTTTTCCTCTTTTTCGTCTATCCCATCTGCTCCTCTTTCTCTTGTCTTTACCGCTGTGCCATGCGCTCCTCTCGTCTTTATCGCTGTGCTTGCTCCTGTGTCAGGCTATCACATGTCTCTTCTGTGCACGGTGTTTGCTAGTGCGTGTTTCGCATTAGCCACCCAGCTGCCTTTTACAGGGAAGATACCATTAATTGTTGGTAAAATAGGGACAAAACAAATGCCATGTAACACTTAGGCAACAGAAGAGCACCCACCTCACCCAGTAGCACCTGTACCACCCATCCCCTCTCTGACACTATAAAATATAATTGTGAAATATCAAATTTTTTAAGGATTTCGCATCTGTGAGCACTGTTATCTATCAAGTGTTGATAAAGTTTTACTGTCCAGCCAAGATTCTGCATCACAAACAAATGTCTTCAATACATCCCTGTGAGGTATGCTTTGGTGCATAGGATCGGGGCAGCACTCCAGGGCCTGCAGTGTCTATGCTCAGATGAACCTGAAGACCATATGGAACTGTGAAGTGTAACTTTACGTCGCCAAGCACCCAAAGACTCACTTCTTATTGAAATGTTTGTGGAAGCTTAAAGAGAACCAGAAGAAGTCAAAGCAGTAATCATCCCCTTTCTGACGCTCTCCAATTTATAGAGAGGGTGCAGTGGTGTCAGCATGCCTCCCTGTCTCGTTCCCAAACTCCCGAGGAGCCAATTTTAAATTTGAACCAATCCAATCCGAATTTCCGGGCCTGTTTTCAGCATGGTAGCAAATGGACGCCTTTAGGAGAGCCATGCTACACATATTTGGCATGCTTCCAGTTCCCTCTGATGTGCCTTTGGGCCTCTACAATCCACAGAGGCCTGCTTTCCTTTGCCCTGCTGGCGGTTTCCCCCTCAGCTCTGTCTGTGTCTCTTGGTCCCTCACTTGGTTCTGCACCGGCTTCGGTGCTAACTTTGGTTCTGGCACCACTCCTTGTGTTGCTTCCTTATCATTGATGCCAGTCCTGACTCCGACAGCACCAGAAGAGGTGCCATTACTTATAGTGGTCTCCAAGTAGAGCTAGCTTCGACTCGACCAAAGCTGCTCGCTGATTTCACTGCAGCCTATAACCAATCCTTCAACTCCTATACCTTGTCCTTCATACACTGAGGACAGTTGGTACGCCGAGCTACAGGATGCCAGTGGTCTGGACACTTCCCCAGGCACTGGACTTGTCTCTCTCCCAGGTATTTATTTATTTATTTATTTATTTATTTTTACGATTTATAAAGCGCAACTTTTACCCGTGGGTGTCTTGGCGCTATGACTCAACTCATTGTCCCAGTAGGAGCATTATCAAGGTTCAAAAATAGTGCAGATAGTAGGAAGGTTATTGGTCAAACAACCAAGTTTTCAGCAGCTTCCTAAACTGATACAGTGAAGGGGTAGATCTTATCGCCATCGGAAGAGTGTTCCAAAGTCTGGCAGCGGTGTTTGTGAAGCATCTATCACCCCAGGAGACAGTCCTAGTTCGTGGCACTGTCAGCTGGTGTAGATGTTCCGATCTAAGTGATCTGTTAGGGTGATATAAGATAAGTTTCTGTTTAAGAAACACCGGGCCAAGACCATGTAATGCCTTAAAGGTCAGGCATAAGGTTTTGAATCTGATCCGATTTCTTACAGTTAGCCAGTGGTAGCTCCGGATTACTTGCTTGATGGATTTATATTTGGGGGTGCCAGACAGTAGCCTTGCTGCTGCATTTTGGATTAGTTGTAATTTGGCCACCAACCGGGATTGAGCATTCACAAATAATGCATTGCAGTAATCCAGAGATGAAAGCACCAAGGAGCTCAGTGGTTAGAGGCGGCAGACCCGGAAGCTGAGATCGACCGTGGACCAGGGTTCGATTCCCCGCCTCGGCGGGTCTCGGGCCCAAAATTCCACGGCCTCGACAATTCTCGCTCTGGTGCCTACTCAACTCACGGGGTCACACTCTGCGACTCTGGGCAATAGCTTGCTTAATCTCCACTACGGCCCCTCGCGGCGGGATGCCTGGCTTTCACCTTGTGGACACCCTGCCGGGGTTTCTCACAGGGGAATACCATGACGGGTTCCCTAAGCAAGCGCCGGGACGCTTACGGGCAGCTGTGCGCTTTACAAGTCCAACACATTTACATTTACATTCACTGTTTTCTTCGCATTATCTGGAAGAAATGGGAGGATTTTTTTTAGGAGTTTAAGTTTGTGGAAGGCGGAGGACGCTATCTGGTTAGCATGGTTAGAAAAATTGAGCTTTTCATCAAAAATTATTCCTAAATTCCTGACCTTATGAACAGGGGTTGGCAAGGCTCCGAGTAATGGAGGCCACCAGACAGAAGACCACAACGGGGATAACTTTCCAAAAATCATTACCTCAGTCTTCTCTGAGTTGAGTCTTAAACAATTTCCAGCCATCCACTCCTTAATTGCCAACATTCCTTCCTGGAATCGGGCCGCCACCTCTTCTCCATTGTTCTTAATGGCGAGCACCAACTGGATATCGTCGGCATATGTGGTAAGGCTCATCCGGTAGTTTTTAATAACCCTAGCTAAGTCCGACACATAGATATTAAAAAGTGTCGGACTTAGGGATGAGCCTTGAGGAACACCACATGGTAAAGCAAGATCAGCAGATTTAAAAGATCCTAGTGTTACTGCCTGCGTTCTATCTACAAGAAAAGAGGACAGCAGGGCCCTGGCCATTGAATGTATACCCAGTTCTCCGTCACGGTCAATCAAGATGGAATGACTGACCGTGTCGAAGGCCGCAGACAAATCCAATAGGACCAACACCGCTGTACCTCCTTGGTCCCTGATGATCCTAATATCATCAGCGGCCTTGATCAGTGCTGTCTCGGTCCCATGCATTTTGCGAAACCCAAATTGGGAATCGTCGAGCAAAATATTTTGCTCAATATATTCTGACAGTTGCTTGTTCATAACTTTCTCAGCTACTTTAGCCAAAAATGGTAAGCTAGC
This sequence comes from Lissotriton helveticus, assembly GCF_964261635.1. NCBI lineage: Eukaryota > Metazoa > Chordata > Amphibia > Caudata > Salamandridae > Lissotriton > Lissotriton helveticus. Next base: position 1,930,010,046 of record NC_136063.1, read on the forward strand.
AATAGGTCTATAATTCTTCAACGTGGATTTTTCTAGACCAGGTTTTTTAAGAAGAGGTTTCAGTAAAGTATTCTTTAACCTGTCCGGAAAGACCCCTGATATGAACATCCCATTGCAGACACCTGTTATGACTTTACTGATGAGGTCAGTTATTGGGGAGAAGATTTTAGGAAGGCAGGGATCAAGGGCTGAGCCCGTTTTTATGGTCCTAATAATATCCGCTGTCTGCTCCTCTGTTATGTCTTTGAATTGAGCAAATGAGCATTCGAGAAGTTTCGATGAAGAAGTGGATTTCAGTATAATAGGGGTTTTCGTTACTGAAAATTCAGAGTAAATGTCATTTACTTTAGAATAGAAAAAATTAGCCAATGCATCACAAAATTCTTGCGAAAGGGGAGGACCTAAGTCTGCTGATTTCCCAGCCAGTGATTTAACCACGTCATATAGTTGTCTACTGGAATTTTTCGAATTTTCAATTTGTTCTCCAAAAAAATTTTTTTTTGCCTCCTGAATCATTTTCTTATAGACAGCTAGTGTTTCTTTGTATATAGATTTACTTTTATTATCATAAGTCCTGCGCCAATTTCTTTCTTGGTTCCTACACACCTGTTTTTGCTTTCTAAGGGCTTCTGTGAACCATGGGGCCGAGGGAGCTTTCCGATTTTTTTAAATGGATTTAAGCGGCACATGTGCCTCCACCGCATTACCCAGCCAGGTAAAATACTGTTCCACCGCTACATTAGGGTCATCCGAAATTACGGGACAGGATTTAATCAGCCACTTTCTAAAGATCTCGTAATCAATATCCTTCCAAACTCTAAACATTTCATGAATTGGAAGGGATCTTTTAGTAATCGGAGCCTGATAGATAGGAATGTGGCACAGAATAGCATAGTGGTCTGACCAGGTAAGTGGCAGTACCTCACGTATTACTAGCTCATTGATGTTAGAAAAAATGCCGTCTAATGTATGTCCGGCCTCATGTGTAGGTACCTTTATAAGTTGTGTTAATCCCAACATTTCACAGTCAGCTAATAGGGATGCAGTTTCAGAGTCTTCCTGAATGGCCACTGAAGAGAGGGTGTCTTTTGCTTGGGTCGTGAGGTGGGCTTCAGAGGTCCTTAACCTACAGCTCCCTACAAAGGAGGTCTAAACTAATGTCTTGATAGAGGTTCTTGAGGCTGGCTAGGCACCTATTGCCATTCAATGAGGCCCCAACTAACGCCCTCCTAGACACTTTGGCAAAGTGATGTTCTGGGCCCCCAGTTAATAGACAGGTAGCTCATTCCAAAAGACCGACTCAACTTATATTGAGCGCATTTTGGTCCAGGTGTCCACCAGCAAAATCAATGCTAGCACCTTTCCTGTGGAATGTTTCTGACCATGAGTCTAAGCTCATGGAAACTTGTGGTAAGCGCATGTTTTAACTGGCTAGTTTGCTTTGCACTTAATCACTGCCAGCTGCTTTCTATGCCGCTAGAGTCCCTACCTTCTGGTATGCAGTTAGTCAAATCCTGCTGGCAGTTCCAGAGGACCTGCAGGCATCTTTAGCCAAAACCATGAAGGACGGCCTGGATCCGACAAAATATACTGTCTGGCCTCAATGCATCTAACTGCTTCGGTTGAGTAATGTGCACAAGTGTGGTGCTTCTGCGCCACACCTGTATTAGGTCTACATCCTTGTCTGGGAATACCCAAGCATCTTTATTGGGCATGCCATATTATGGCTCTCACCTTTTTGGTGAGAGAATAGGGTTGGCCCTGAAGCAATTTAGAGAGGGTTGTGCCAAAGTGTGCTACTAGATCACTTCCTCAGCAATTTCACTTCTTTTGTTGCTATTCTAGGGGAATTGAGTACCGCCAATGCCAGACCCCGCCACCAGCATAACAACTTTCTCAGCCTTTTCTTGGCTAAGGTATCGGCACCCAGAGGAAATGTTCTGAGCATCAGGAACAACATGTAGCTTAGTCACCTGCTACTCCAGCAACAACCACAAAACTGCTTTGGTACCCACCCTGTAGTAGTTAGGATCCTTCAAGTGTAGCATGAAATCACCTTAGACTCATGGGTCCTTCAACTTAGTAAGTAGGGCTACACCCTTCTATTTCATTCTACTTCGCTGCACTTGCCACCCCATCAATGCGGCTGATGGTGGAACGCATGTTCATTTTGCAACAGGAAAAACAGGCTTTTTTGGCACATTTAGCCATAGTGAGGTTTACGGTCTCGGAAATAGGAACTGAGTGTTATTCCCACTACTTCCTTGAGCCGAAGAACAATGGACGCCTTCATCTTATTTTATATCTTAACCCTTTCAAAGCCTTCCAGCGGAGGACAAATTCCAGAAGCTCACTCTGGCCTAGGTCTTGTCTGCCCTAGATCCCCAAGACTGAAGGCAACATTGAACCTACAGGACGATTATTTCCATATTCCGATCCTGCAGGCAAACAGAAGATACCTGTGGTTCACGGTGTGCCAGAATCATCTGCAGTTTGAAATGTACTCCTTTGGCCTCTCGGCTGTTCACAAAAGTGATGGCAGTGGTTGCAGCGCATCTTTAGAGGTTAGTGGTGCCCTTGTTCCCATACCTCTGACTGGTTGTTAAAGACAGGCTCAAACCTCACCTCATTGGTGTTCACTATAAACATGCCGAGTTACATGTGACTCCTTCGCAGATACTCCCATTCATCAAAGCTGTCCTGAAAGATGAGCAGTTTTCTTCCTTCCCCCGAGCAGAGAGTCTAGGACATTTGGGCTATCATCCCAATGTTGCAGCCCCTGTTCTGGATCTCAGTGATGGTTGCATTTAGGCCGCTGGGACTCTTGGCAACCTGCCAGTGCAACACTGCAGATGGCACATGCGGGCTCAACAGCGGTATTGAAAATCATAGTGGGCACCGTACAGGTACAAGGTTTCAGAGAATTCAAAGGGTCTGTAGTGGTGGCTGCTAGACCTCGCTTGGTCGAGTGGCAGACCCCTCTCCTTATCACACACAGAGCTGACGGTGGTCAAGGTTGTATCACTACTGTACTGGGGAGGCCCTATGGACAAGGTGGAGATCAAAGAACTCTGGTCACCAGCAGAACCTGCATCAGTTTGCTGGAGTTGCGGGCCATCTGCTTGTAGTTGAAGGGTTTGCTACCGTCCATCAGAGGGAAGCTGGTACAGGTCCTCATGGACAACACTACCACCATTTGGTTCTGCATCAAGCTGTGCCAGGAGGCTCTGTGCCTCTGGAAGTGGTTGGCTCTCCAGGGCATTTCTCGGGTCCTGAACCACCTGGCAGGAACTTTAAATGGCCAGGCAGACTAATTTAGCTGTTGATGCCTAACGGATCGCGAACGGCAGTTACGGAAGGGGGTTGCGCAGGGCCTTTACCAACAATGTGGGGAACTCTGTCTCGATCAGTTCACCACAGAGAATGTGCAGTTTCAGCTTTTTCCATCCAAAAGTTCCCAAGAAAGCTCTCTCTTTTAGTAGGAACATTTGCCTTAAATGGAGATCAGAACTACTGTCTGCCTTTGCCCCTATGGATTGAGTTCTATAGAAGATCAAGACCATCTGGGCCCAAATCATTATGGTGGCTCCGGATTGGTCCAGGGGTGTGTGGCATCCAATACTATTGGGCACGAGCATCAGTTCCCGCTTCATGGAGGACCTACTGTTGCTGCAATAGGACAGGGTCATGTACCTATTGAGCACCCTCATATGCACACCTTGAGCGGCAGCAGATAGTCTCCCTTGATCTTTCTCTTCAAGATGTTAGTGTGATCCTGGCAGTCAGGCCGCTATCTACACAATTGGTGTACAGTGTGAGCTGGGATAAATTTGTGGCTTAGCGCAGCACCTTGCGAATTGACAATCTAATCTGTCTAAAGTATTGTTGTTTGTTTGGTCATTGTTTTAGAAAAGACTTGTGTTTGGCTCTGTTAAAGACTATTTGTTGGATCTTTTGTCTTTTTTGAGGTTTCCAGATCAGCCTTCTTTGTTTGAATCATCTGTTGTGATGAGATTTCTCAAAGGTGTACAACCCACGTTTCCACCACATCCACTTTTGATGCCACAGTTAGACTTCAATTTAGTTCTCGTTTTTCTAATGGGTTCTCCATTTGTGCCAATGCCCAGCTGTCCAGTATGTCCCTTGACTTTTGAAGTTTTTTCTGGGTGCGATCAAGTCAGCTCAGCATGTGAGTGAGCTGCAGCCCCTCTGTTCAGCAATCTTATACAATGTTCATCCCAGACAAGCTGGTGTTGAGAACTTGAGTTGCATTTCTCACGAAGGTAGTGACCGCTTTCCATGTCGGGCAATCTGTCACTTTTCTGCAATTCTTTGCCCCACTTCATCCTTCAAAAGAGGATTAAAAGCTGTATCCTTTGAACCTAAGGAGAGGTCTCATTTTCATAATTGATCGTAGCATGGACCATTGGATGGACGATCAACTCTTTGTGAACTTCTCAGAATGGAAGGGCAAGGCACTGCAGGAATTAACCATCCCCAGTTGGGTAGTACTCTGCATTAAAATCCATCGAAATGAGTTGGCTAAGAAGCAGTCTCCTCAGGTTTGAGGTATCATCTGTCTCGGACCAAGACTGCTACTACTATGCTAGCACACAAAGTGGCTGTCCTGGATGTTGGTCAAGTTGCTACATGGACATCAGTGTGCACGTTCACAAACCACTATTGCATCTGTCAGAATGGTAATTTGTCTGTTTTGTCCCCCACAAATGTTTGGTCTGATTCATTCCACTGTCCCACCACCTGGGGAGGCACTGCTTTGGTATCCATTCAGGAATATAAGGTTAGTATCCATCAGAAGACCAAGCTACATACCTTCAGTAATGCTCTTTCTGGTAGATACTCCTTATAACCCCAGATTACCCACCGACTCTACCACCTCCCCTTTCCGTGAAGTGGCTCGTTTCCCCTTTAAAACGGCCCCAACTTGGGAGATCTGCACATTGGCCAAGCCAATGTGCTGATGGGCTGTGTGTCTGAGGGAATGGACAAGCTTTAGCAACTGACATCCGCCCACCACGGTGGCACTTGTATGCCTGTCGTTCGTTACTTCTGGAGTGGAATAACGTCTGTGCAGAGTACTACTTTGGAGTTTTCGGATCCATTCTGACACCTAGTGGTATATTCAATAGGTGCGGAAACTCAGACTAGATAGAGTATCCATTAGAGTGAGCGTTATCAAAGATAAGTAACTTGTTCATTACATGTATTAAGAATATAAGCAGCAACCAGAAAACAGGGCACACACAAAAAACACTGACATATGTAACAGTATTGAAAAATTGAACGAGTAATCTCACAATGATGACAGTAATCTCATCAGAAACTGGTAACCAAATAACCCATAAAACACTATACAGTGATGAAATCGGACCGAGCTCTAGCATTCTTGAAGTGCTAATGTTCATAAACGTATCAACAACACAGAGCAAAGCAAATCCAATGGCAACTACTCCATCAATGGTACCTACTAAGGAAGAGAACACTTTTTGGGAGTTTGTGTGTAGATTGATGGCTATGATAGAAGTTCATTGCTCTTTGAGTGCCAAACCCAAAAACACATTGACTTGCAACATATATTAAAAAGTATCTGGGTGCAGCTAAGTCTATAGCCATCGGAGTGCTCGAGTGTCACAGTTGGCAGGTGAATGGAACACAAAAAGTATAAAAATCACAAATGATGGTGCAAAAGAGACAGCCATCCGCCTTCTCACCTGCAGATGTAACAATCAATGTCTCGGGCAACCCATCTCAATCTTTGGTGAGGATTTCAGTGGATGTTCATGAACACCTGTGCTGTAGAAGTGGATTCTTCAACAACATGCCTCTGGTATTGATGAGAGGTTAAGCCAGCTTCCAGTTTGTAGGTTGTCTCTCTCCATCTCTGTGGATTGCTGGGTGCTTCTATGCAGGCGATGTAGCAGAATGAAAGTCCTGCAGAGCTTAAACAGGACCTTCAAGCTTAGTCCGAGACAGGATGAAAAGGGCTGACTGGAACTTCACACTAGATATACCAACAATAGTTTTTTTCACCCAGGTCCAAGTCAATAGTTCAGACTAAGTGAAATATTTCCAATAGTCTAGGCATGCAGAAGCCTGCTGTAATTTCAGCTTGTAGATTGGCAGTCATAAAGTTTTTATTATGTCATACATTTTTTATTATGTAATGTCTGTGAACATGGAAGCACTGTACAGCTGAGAAGATGGTATAGGGAAAAATCGAACTTGATCTTGAGGCAGAGGCTTTTATTTGTGATGGATGAAGTGTTCTTTGAAGAGATATGTCTTCAGTTCTTTTCTGATCTGCATGAGGGTTTTTTTGTCCCCAGTATGTTTGTCCCCAGTATGTAATGGAAACGTCCTTGAGGTTCTGAGTGCATAACTGAAGAAGCAGTATTACTGGGGCTCTTTTTCTTGCCTATTTACTTCCAGTATGACTACCTCATTGTTGTTTGTGGTCCGTTGGCCTCCCAAGATGTTCGGTTTTTCGACATGTAGGAAGGTGTTTTTGATTGAAGCTGTTTTTCAGGTGACAAAGTGGATATGAAAAGTAATTTAAGCTTGAGCAAGATATGTTAATGTATATCTGTAAGTAGGGGTTGATTTAGTCCCTTGATGGGGCAAGAAGCAGCTTTGCGGTTGCTGTTATGATGGTCAGTTTGAAGTCAGGACTGACAGCTAGCAGAACTTCACTTATGTGCGATTTGATATTCCATTGTAGAGAGAGCTAATACCAAGCTATGTATGCATTATATTCAAAATGTAGGTTTCTAAAGTAATGTCAAAGATGATGGCGAAGTTAGGTTGCTTTGCATTTGTTGTGAGTTTTTAATTGAATATATACTGTTTAAATTGGATAGCAAGCCTTGGCTTTTGGTCAAGAATCTCGATTTAAGGGCCAAGCCAACATCTGCGACTAAAATCCCAATTGTTAGGTGTTTTGGCAAAGAACTGTACAGTGCACGTGCCTGGCCAATAAATACTCAACCACCTGCCCAAACCCTACTGATCGTAACGGGAACCAAGAAATTCTTACCCATTATCTTTAAAAATGTACATCCTCAACACCGCAGTGTAAGTCGGTTATATCAGCTATTGAAGTTATTCATAAGGGAGTTCGGACAATCAGGTGTTTCAGAATGCATGAAAAGGCATTGGAGTCGTAAATATGCCCATCTCCAGAGTTTGTATTCAAATACTGTGAAAATTCTGCATTTTGATGGGTGCGTTTTTCTGATCTTGTCAACTCCGATCGAGATGTCTGTATAAATGAGAAGTCATGCTACCTCATGGCTGCTCCTTGAGCTACACGTTTTATTGACGTGGTAGGAAGCAATCAGGCAGGATATACTAAAGCAACTCAGTGGTAAAGGTCAGCTAATTTTATGATGAGTGTTCTCTCCTAGTGCATTGGTGCAGATAGTTTCACTTCCATTGCAACAGGAATCTCCACTCATGGACCCTTAAGCGAGCCTTCTGAAACACAGTGTAAATATTGTGATCAATCATTTCTCTATTGTGTTGTATCGCTGTTAACCGTTTAATGGGTCTGGTGATAACTCACTTATTTTATTACAGTCCTCTAACCTCTGTCAGCTGATGTGACCAACGTATACAATACACAGAGACAAGGTGCATCCCATGTGTGCAGTCTACTGTTTCTCTTTACATGTTAATAGAAGAAAGTCAAGGAAAAGTTGATGCTTAATCATGTAAAGTATAGTATTTGAACGAGGTTAAAGGGATGGCTAAACGAACACAGTACATCCTTTTCTTACAGCATTTTCTGGTAATAGTTCCTAGATTCTGACGGCCATGCCCCCGTCCTGCAGTGAGTAAGCACGTTTGCTGCACTTTTCAGTGCTGGCAGTAGGCATGTGGGACTTGGAATGAGGTCCTCCATGTAGAGTTCAAGGCTTGGCTATGTCTGGGGACTGCAGCCACGTCTGTATTAAATTTCTATTTTGCTTCTTGTTTATTTCAGGTCTATTAATGCTTTTTTGATCGTGTATCTGTGCATCCTGCTCTCCAAGGCCATCGTGTGCACTACTTTGAAGTATGTCTGGCAAAGTGACCCTGCCAATGACGAGCCTTGGTACAGTGAAAAAACGCGGAAAGAAAAGGACTCATTTAAGGTAAATTGGCGCTTCACTGAGGCTTCTGCAGTGTACCACTCACATCCTTTACATGTTTATATGAGCCTTCTGTTGTAGAGAAAACAAACACTTCTTTTTACCCAGTCCTGAAGCTCTTAACCATTTTCTTGAGCTGCACTTCCCAATCTTTGTTGTTTTTCAGAGCCCACTGAATGGGGTTTTTTATGACACAGTTGAAGCGCTCACCCTTACCTTTACTGCTGGGGTTGTACAATGCAGTTGTTCTGTGTTTAACACCTAACCTTTAAAAATATTCTGTGATCTTAACAGATGTAAATTGCACCCGATTATCACCAAGCAAATACGCTGGAATACCCTCTAGTAAAACTACTTGATCCAAAAATTGCAACACTTCATTTGTGTCCACTTTTTCCACAATCTTAAAAATGGGCAATCTGGAATTCATATCAATTAGTACTATGATATACTTGCACCCCATTCCAATTGGTCCCATTATGTTAATAGCTATGCACTCCCATGGAAAACTAGGTACATGATTTACTCCAATCGGAGCCCTCAATGTGACCAATGATTAATCAGCTGTTTTACAGACTTCACAATCCTGAACATATCTCCCTATTTCCACATCCATTGCAGGCCACCAACATGATGCCTTCATAGCTTGTTTAGTCCTAACAATACCAAAATGGGCTTCATGACATAAGTCCATTATTGGTTTCCAAAAACTTGTGGGAGGAATTACTCTTTCTTCTCTCCATACAGACTATTCCTGCATTCCCACTTCGTATCCAACTTCCCATTAAGGTTTTATCAAATTTCCCATTCCTGCTTTACTTGGCCACCTCCGTCCAAATGCACCCGTCTAATAGGTCATGTACATATGCAATTTGTTCTGACTTCCACTTTTTATCTTCACATAATTCTAGTTGTTTGGGCATTCTTGATAAAAAATCAGGAATCACATTTTCCTTGCCAGGAACACATTCCACTGTGTAATTGTAGCCTTGCAATTTAATCGACAGTCTTGCGACCCTAGCAGATGTATTAATTATGCCGTCAGTGGTAAGTACTTTCACCAATGGTTTGTGGCGATATCTCCATGTGAAACATTTCCCCTACACAAATGCGCTAAAATGATTAGTCGCCCAAAAGCAAGCCAATGTTTCTGCCAATATGCCAGCTATAGTAATGGTCTAAATAATAAGAAAGTGGGATTTAATTGGGCGTGAATATGAAGATCGTTCTAGCCGGAGATGAATGTCCCCTGCTCAGAATGCACCAGTGAACTTCGAGCACAAACAAGCCTATAAATGTGTAAATGCCCATTTTAGGTTTCCTCCTACAGTTCACATAGATTTTAGAATTTGAGGGAATTTACAAAAATTAGAAGGCGAATGCATGGAAATGTATTCAAATCAGTGCTTAACTGGAGCCGGTTGGTTCTCTGCTTAGCACCGGGACTTAATCAACACTGGCGCTATAGTTTTATTAGCACCAGTTAAGGACGCACTCATTTTTGGAATGCACGGGAAGATTAAGTCATTTGCCCTAAATCACAGGATGTTGAGCTGAGGCCGATACTTGAACCGGGTTCCCCATCTCCGAAGTCGGCAGCTCTGGCCATTACACAACATCCTAGCCCCACTTTCTGGTTAGTAATTGGCTCGTTTTTAGGTTGAAGCAATTAGTTTCAGCACTATATACATAAATGTCGATGTGGCATATCAGTTTACAACAACAATAGCACACAGAAAAAAAAGTCCAGTTCCAGGGTATATATTTCTTAGTGAAATGTTCTTCTTTATTTTTCACAAGTAGAGTTTCTTTACATTCCACATATCATAGCCTCCTAACCAATGCGTTTTGTCTCCAACAAGACTTCTTCAGGGTTTGAACGTATGGCATGCAACGTATTCCTTAAAAGACTGTAAAATTCAGATCCAATGGTCATGGGATACCTATAAATCACGCTGTTCTCAACAACGGCATAATAACCGACCGCATGTGTAGTCAGGATAAATTGTATCTGGTCTTTGGTGACTTTGCTCCATCATCGGCGAGGGATCTGATGGGTGCCGTGGTGCGTGGTGGGTTTCCGGAAGGTGAAGTAGATGCAGCGATGGTCGGTCCAGTGGAGTTCGGTGGTGTGGCTGAAGGAGATGAGGAGCTTGCGGAGAAGATGGAGTCAAGTGTGTGCCCGGCGGGTGGGTTTTGTGACGAGCTGTCTGAGTCCGAGGTTGGCGAGGTTGTCAATCAGGGTTGTGGAGTTGGTGTCGTCGTTGTTCTCGAGGTAGAAGTTCAGGTCCACGAGGAGGATGTAGTCAGTGGAGGCAAGGGCGTGCATACTGACGGACTCGGCGATGGCGTCGCTGACCTGTGACCATGGTCCGGGGGGTCTGTAGATGAGGGTTCCTCTGAGGTTGGTGTTGCGATCAGTGTGGATCTGGAAGTGCAGGTGTTCGGCGGTGTTGAGGGTGTCGTTGGTGCTGGTCGAGACTCTGAGGGTGTTCCTGTGGACGATGGCTATTCCTCCTCCTGTTCCGTTGGTGCGGTCCATGCGGGTGATCTTGCTGCCGTCAGGGATGGCTATGGCGATGTCGGGTGCCGAGGAGGGGTTCAACCAGGTATCCGTCAGGAAGGCGATGTCTGGGGAGGTGGAGTCAAGTAGGTCCCAGAGTTCGATGGAGTGTTTCCTGGCTGAGCAGGTGTTGAGTAGAATGCTCTGAGGGGGTTGCATCTTTTCTCGGTGGGTGGTTTGGTGGCTTGGAGGCTGGTGAAGCTGCAGCTCCGGCAGGAGAAGGGTCCCTGGGTTCGCTTTGGGGCGGCCAGGAAGCAGGTGTGTGATTGTCCAGTTTTGAGTGCGTGGAGGGTGCTGGCATCGTAGCGGAGACAGGCATTGTGGCGTTCGCGGGAGCCAGGGGTTCTGGCGCTGGGTGCGGTCCAGCCGCAGGCAGGCGCAGACAGGCTTGCCTTAGACACGCCGGCAGCCCGGCCGCCATAACAAGCGGAGGTGGTAGGGAGGAGCAGCTGGGAGGACGGAGTGGACGAATGGGCGAGCGGGGGGGCAGGGCTGCAGGGGACGCAGCAGCGGGAAAAACGGGGGAGACAAAGCGAAGGAAACAGAAGGCAAAAAAGGGCACAGGGCAAAGAAATAATACAAGAGGGAAAAGGAGGAATGAAAATAAATAAATAAAAACAAAATGCAATACAATTACAACAAAAGCAAACCTACAGCCTACCACTGGCCACCAGGGATGAGGCGCAGGTGGTAGAATGCGGGTGGAGGAGGGCCTCAAACTCTACTCAGCATTGGCAGCTGGGGCTCAAGGGCACGGACACACAGGTGGTGCTGTGCGGCGTAGGGAGCGACTTGCCTTTCAAAGGGTCAAGGGTTGCTCATTAACAAAAGGGGGCCCCTCTGGAAATGCCTGGCAGTGCGCTGGCTTTGAGAGCGCACCCCTAGCACAAGCTTATGCTGTCCTTTAGGGAGACCCAGCTTGTATATAACAATGTAACATTTGTTGCACCGTATGTTGTTCCATAAAGTATAAAAGCAAGAATCGCTAACAATTGCTCTTGAATCCTTCAATAAGTATCAGAGATAGTGGAGTCACCTTTGTTGCAGCGGTGATGGGATTTGCACCGTGCAGATTATTGGTGCAAATTTAGGTACAAGCTGCGTGCGAGTGGATGGACCGTTAGTCCTGGGCTAAGGTTTAACATCAACAATGCAAAAAGGGCAGAGAAGCACATTAGTCCTCACAAGGAGGACAGATAGTATGTAATATAGGAGTTCATTAGCAGATTAGTAAAGTTACTAAACCAAATTATTAAATTATTCATAAATCGATGATCATCATATAAATGCATTGGTCAGAATAATTCAGAGCGATTATAAATAGCAAAGACAGACTATTTAAAGTTGCGATAAGGAAACCAGGAATTTTGTGAGAGAAGTCAAGCAGAATATTCCAGCAAGCAAAGTCGCTAAAAAGCAAAATCAAATAAAGATTCAGTCAAGGAAACAAAGCATTTTCTCAGGAGTCTAACTCTCTTTGTAGGTGCAAATTAAGGCATATAGTCTCAAGAGAGTGTTTATGTTTTGTAAATCGCATGGCTACCCGAAGGCTTCCCCGCGCTGGTGAGTACTGTACTGAGAGTAGGGCCTCTGGTACATTAACAGGGAAGCAGCCATGTCTTAACCCCTTGGGCGTGGCTGCGATTCTGCGCCTGTGCGGCGTTTTTCGAAGTGGGCGGGTTTATGACGGCCCCCAGCCGTCATCAGCACAGGAGCCCCGTGATGCATGACGGCTGGGGGCCGTCATCGGAAGGGGTTCAGTTTCTTCCTGAAGGAAAGTTCATTTTCCAGTGCTCTGAGACTGGGTGGGAGATCGTTCCACAACTTCGGTACTACGTGTGCAAATGGTCTCCCTCCCCATCTCATCCTTTTTACCCTGGTTTGTACTGAGGATATGAAGATTCGGGGATCTAAGGTGTCTAGTTGGAACATAAATGGTTACCCACTCTCTGAGCTTTACTGTGAGCTTACACTGTGAGTGGAAAGGAGCATCTGATTCTAACTAGCTCAGCAATGCACAATTAAATAATACAATGTCTTGACAAGATGCAGCAGCCTTCACGGTTCTCGGGGGGAGACCAAACAAGATTGGATGTTCCCCAATAAGTTGGTAGCATACTTGTCCCCAACCATCACACAATGGAAGGTTTCAACTGCACAACCTTTAAGAGATGTCTCGTATTACGATGAAACATAGCGGTCAGCATTTCGCAGACATAGGTGTAGAAATTCACCATCCACTCTCTATGGATTCTCGCAGAAACCAAACCATTTGTAACAATATAATTACTACAAACTACTGCAGTTTGGACCCTGAAATGAGAGAAAAGGAGAAAGATCACAGCAACAGCCAAAACGACATTTTGGTTTTAGCGTGAGTCTTTTAAACAGAGGCTTATATTAACGATAGCTCACTTATCGTGAACATCATTAACTGTGGCCAGCCTCAACGTGAAAAGCGCACTTGACACATTTGTATATGCGGTTCAAGTTAATATATATATTGTGTAAACGAAGAACAGTGATATAGCATCACCACCTTGAAGACCAGCATTCTGTTGGACCCTCCTGAACTGATTGTAACCCAAATGAATTGATTTTTAAATTTATTCTGCGGTTGAAAGTTTTTTTTATAGATTTTCTTTTCAAATCACAATGACACCAATAGTTATTGAATATTTCATCAGACTTAAGCTCAACATGGCTGCTACTTATAGCTCCTAAGGCCCTAGCAGTGTTTCCTCCGTGACAGTGACTTTTTTCCTTCAGTGCGCCCTTTACACCAGGCACATACACACATGCACAGTTTGGTTTTCCTAACTTGGAGAATTACTAGCGAGTGAACAATTTTGTAATACATATTCACAATGTTGTCGATAGAGCATTCACAAAAATGGAAACATTCTCCAAAAATTGATAGTTTATTAGCCTGTATTTTGTGTGTTCATGCATTTTCTGCTGGGGCACTTGCCAACGAAGATAAGGCGGCAAAGATTAACTGAGGGCTTTGGCAATACTTCAGTAATGCTTTGTGTGCTTGGAGGAAATGTTGGACACACTAAAATTGCCTCTTTACCCGATGTGAACCTCAGTCCCAGAGACTTGGGGACGAACCCCAAGGGTTTCCACACGGGGCGGGCGCTTTTTAAATTGAGGAGTTTGACTTTTAAGCTATACAGTTGTAGCTGAGTGTACAATTTACTTTTTATACCTGGTACACACTCTCTTAACCCTCCTGCCCTTTCTGGTCATGGTACGGTCTGAGTAGGTTAAACCACTGCATCCACAGCACTTCATTTCAATGTATTTAGCTGGTTGCTTCACTCAAAGCTGGACTGTTTACTTGCAAACCCAGCCCTCACCCAGCAGAGATGAATTAGTGAGTAGCATGGTATCACCTTAGGGAAAACTCAATTACAGCTCTCCTCTTGCACTGCCCTCTACCGGAGCAGCTACAGAATGCAGCACCAGCTGGTGCCGAACACTTGACAGACCAAAACAACTGCCCGTAGCACCTTGTAGGCTGTGTTGTCCCTGACACTACCTGCTGTCCACAGAGCGTGGGGGTTTCCTGTTCTAGATATTTGAATGATTTCTGCTATGCTCTTGGTGTTGTAACCGAAAAGTATAATTTCGGTCTCTGGGACCTGAAGCAAAGACGGCACCTCTGCATCATTAATGCCCGCTGAAAGGCTTTGATTGATGTGTGTGCCTGCTCTCTTGACATGACCAGGCGAGCTTAACTTCCGGCAGGTGTCTTCTTTCAGTTGTTAAAGATCCCTGAGCTCAGCAGTCACCCTCACTGAACCTTGTATCTAAAGAGCTTCATTGGCTCTTAGACTTGGAGTCTCAGAAGTTGCCTGAATTGCAGTTTACTGGGCAGTGGCGTCCATGGGCCTGACGCATATCTGAGTGCTTCACATTCTTGTTTCGAGCATTTAAATTGGACAAAGCAATACAAAGCCAGGGGTACGAAGCGCACTAAGGAAAGTGCGTTGCTTCATGGTTAATCATCGCATTTAATATAGATAGTGCTTACTTCCTATATGGGGCCATGAAGCACTTTTTCGCACAGGTAGCTTCCAGTTTCATGTAGGGGGCATGGTTGCAAGGGCATTGTCCTTGTTTGGATCCTGTGTGGGAAGTGTTTCATTGTCGTGTTTGATAAACACAGAGGTATGTATGGCTGTGGATGCAACCCTTACCGCAATAAAATAAACAGCCATGGGATGCTGTGGGGCCCTGACGCCCAAAGTCTCAGAATTCCACTGCACAGGTTGCACTAAGGGGAGCTACACGTTTACCCTCTTATTGGGGAAAGGCATCTCTGACCTACTGGAATCACTGTCGCTAATGGGCTGCTATTATCGCTGTTACAAGGATCAATGAGATTGCCGGCATGCGGGCCACCATACCGGTATTGGTATGGCGGGCCACCCTCTCCTGTATTGCGGGCATGCTAGCTGCAGAGCTTGTAGTCACTTGAAGCCATTACGCCCATCTAAGTAAGTAAAGATGAACCTCCTATTGTGTAGGTACGTGAGCTCGCCATCGCATGGAAACGTGGCATTATGAATTGATTGTGCCAGCGCTTTATTCTTACAATCATGTGCAGGTAAAAAAAAAAAAACTGTTGTTCGAGATAATCGTCCCAATGGTTGTTGCATTCCCCACATCTTTTTGCTTTATTTGACTACTTTGAGGGTTTCTCTCTTCTAAACTAAATGCTTCTAACTGATGCCATATTTCTTTCCTCAAGAAGTGCTTCTCAGCACCCACCCTGCATTGGGTACAAATGCATGTTCGATTATCATTTGCATGATATCCATGGACTCTTGTTAAATCTTCATTTGTATTTATTTGTTTCGCCATTCTACCATGTGTGCTGTGCAGAGTTACCACTCAGTGCATAGACTGTTTAAAAGGTAATCGGTTACAATAATTAAATGAGTGTAGTATGAATGATAAAACGAGGCAAAAGACATTAACATTACATTCTGAAAGAGACATCTAACCGCAGATTCCTTACCTTTTGAATATTCCCCACGCGTCCCACTGGATTCAGAACCTTTTCAGCAGTACCTCTGCGCACTGGTAGGTGGCACACTGCGGCTCTGCACTGATGCCAGTCCGCTCTGGAAATGATGTGTGGAGCGTATATAGGCGCCACTCTTGCCCACTGACGTCAGTTACTTTTTTTCCACGCCCCAGAACAGCTGTGGCTCCTCTGCTAAGGCGGAGGAGCGCCGTCCCACTCCTCTTTGAGCAGTGGAAAAAAGAAGAATAAAATGGTAATAGCACAATGTTAATAGCACAATGTTATTATCATGTATTTTTCAGAGGCAGTTGTCATGGTGGGGCGGTGTGGGGCAGCCAGCGGAAAGAAGATTGGTTGGGGCACTTGAGTGCGCATGACAGTTTGGCCAGCAGTCTTGGCCGGCCAAACAGTCATGCACACTTAGCATGTTCTCCACCGGGCTGTATTGCACAGCCTGGATGGAGAACATGCACAGGCTCCACTCAATGTCTGAGCACAACAACGGCACTCAGACCAATCACGATGCTGCTGTCATGCTGGTGACAGCAGCGTCGTGATTGACTTAGGGAAACCTATGTGCTTCCTGTTTCCAGTCTCGGAAGATCAGAAGATGGAGGAGAGGCGGCGACCTGCAGACAGATAAGTGAAATTTTATATGTTTTCCCCTCTCTCCAACTTCACCCTCTCCGCCTCATCGGTACTACTCTGTGACAGCTGCCACTGCACCAGATGCAGACCCAGAGTTACTTCTTGTCTCTTTGAGACCCTTCCCTCAATCAAAAAATTGCTTTATAGTGTGCAAAGGACATCCAAAACGATAGGTTTTAAGAGGTTTTAAGCCCTGTTTGGACCATAGCAAACACATGTTTTTGACAGAACCTCATCAGATTTGCCTCTGGTGCCTGGGGTTGAGCCACAAATCTAATGCCTGCAGTGATGGTGCATTGGTGAACCTGAAGGCCAAATTAAATCAGCAAGGTGAAATTCTACATAGCCAAGCACTAGAAGACTCCTTGACAAGACTGATTCAAGTTGAAAGTTTGGTCCAGTCCCTCTCGACATAGTAATCTCAGGAGTTTTTCCTGAGATGAGTCTTCATCTTGATCAAAGAAAAAACACAAGAAATCTAATTGGGACTGGGTCTCTTTTGTTGGCGTTCCGTTGTAGCACGTAAAACACATTAAATGAGGTATTCAGCTGTCACGTGATGGATCTAAGTTGAATATACTGGCATATGAAGATTTGAAGACATAGATACATTTTATTGTTGTGTTAGGTTTATTTTAGATACATGCCAGATTAGCTAGTTTGACTGGGGTCAGGAGTGGAGAGAGGTAGAAGTGGAAGGGTAGTTCCATTTCAACCGTGGACTTGGCGAATTTTGGTGAACTGCTGATGATGGAAGGTCGAAGGATATACTTCCTAAATAAAGCGTATATCATGACTACCTTGGACCCATAATGACCATGAGACATAAGTGTGACCATGATCTTGGTACCCCTCTGACAGCTTACACAAGGGCCATAACCTGCACATATGTTAAAAACTTAAAGTGTCTAGTAATACACAATTTAAGCTTCCACAATTTCTGCACTCAATTCACCTTCCTCACGTAGCAATACATCAAATCAACTCAGCCTGTCCCACTAAGTATATAAGGTATGGCAAGGCAATGGAAGAATTCCTCTTTATGATATTGAAATGCCGTTTGATTTATAACATACTGGAGACTGTGGTGTTTGAGCTAAGGCTGGCGTTGTGGCTTATTACTGAAAATAAAGAACAAACTGTAAAGGAGGGTCTGAGGGGAAGTATTTTTAAAGACCTGCTTACATCCTGGCCCCCAATCTAAATATCAAAAACACACAGGGGATGCTAATGGTCTGTAAATAACTACAAATATCTGTACACTCAGATGTAATGTAGAGGGCTGGTCAATGTGAGGAGAGAAACAGACATGTGTAAGAAAGATACCCATCAGCCCACCCATTGGCGGAGTCTCATCATCTGGGTTTTTGTTTTTGTAAAACGTGTGTTTATTCAAAGTTTTTCAGAAGGAAGGGAAAGGGAAGGGGGAAAGAAAAGGGAGAAAGAAAAACATACAGGCGACAATTCCGCCACAAATCCCTCACAGGGGAAGCTGTAATATGTACGGGGAAATAAAAGCGTTAATTGTCTAAAAAGGGTGGCAGCCCAGCAACAAAATCCAGCAGAAAGTATATTGCCAGCTCGAAAGTTTGCAGGCCAAGGCCCAAATGTAGTCCGAGGGCAGTAGGAGAGGGGTGCAAAACAATACAGAAGCCCTGCATCCCCAGGAGCTAAACAGTGTCGCAACAATTAACAAGAACCCGTCCCCAACTGGTTCCCCCCACCCTCCACCCTCCCCAGTGGTGACGACACAGACACTCTCGCACCGTACTAAGCTGCAGAGGCATGTAATCTGGTCATATTTGAAACAGGTGAAGTGCCCGGAGCGTGGGTGGGCATACCGCAGATGGCAGCCCAGATGACAAGAAACGGACCAGTGGCCCCCATCGGAATAAAACGTTTTTAAAATTGCCCAGGAAGATGTCCGCCATTCTCTCCATACTCCGTAGCCCCCACAGTCTCGCATGCCACAACGATATAGCCGGGGCATGTGGTTTCTTCCACGCCGCCGCCAACGCAAGCTTAGCTGCCCCTAAGCAAAGCCATTGAATGCGCTTGTCCGACTTAGTCTGATGTTCCAATAACGGATCTCGAAGACCCAGCAGAACATGAGCCACAGAGTCTGAGATCGGGTACCCCAATATCTCCTTGATGTGGGAGAGTATCTCCGTCCAGAAGGGGCGAATGATCGGGCAGTCCCACCAAATGTGGTGGAAGTCCCCCAATAGGCCACATCCTCTCCAGCATCTATCCGAAGAAGTAGGGAATATACGGTGGAGCTTGGCCGGATACAAATACCAGTCATGCATAGTTTTCAAGTGGGCTTCCCGAAGGTTCACTGAATGGTTGTGCGCCGCTATGTCCCTCCAGAGGTTCTTCCATTCAGCATCAGAGATGTCCCGATCCAAAAGGACCTCCCACCGTTCCATATATCGAGGGCGTGGGGCGACCGTGGTGGCCAGAAGCAGCCCATATAGGAAGGAGACCGTCCCCCGCATCACAGATGTGCGGAGCAGAAAGGACTCGAAGGGGGAAGGCGATCGTGTGGCGGCCTCGCCGACTTCTGCCGATGTCGCCCAATGTAGAAGCTGGGCATGGCGAAAGCGCTCTGTAACCGGAAGTCCATAGTCGCGCATGCAATTGTGGAATGTGAGGGGAGCCCTCCCATGAAACAGGTGCGTAAGTGCCCTGCAACCTCCCTCTCGCCACAACCGAAAGGGTCCCTCCTGCGAGGCCGGCGGGAAGGCCGGGTTGAAGTGAATGGTGGGTGAAGGGAGACGGAAACGTGGTCCAGCAGTCGTCCCCAGAGACCGTGTCCCACACCTTCAGAACTGTGCTAGTAGGAGTGCTAATGTAAGCATTCTTAGGTCGGTCCGCCTTGGGCTTCCAGATCAGATCCCAAATCGACCTCCCCGCCACGGACCTGTCCATATGCAGCCAGTGTTTCTCTGAGAGCTGCTGGGACCATTCCACTATCACCCGCAGCTGCGCAGCCTTATAGTATAGAAGCATATCCGGGAACCCAACTCCTCCCTCCGTCCTCGGTCGGCGCAGTGTCGTAAAGGGAATACGAGCCCTGCCACCCAGCCAAACAAACTTCAGCATCAATGTCCGTAAGCGGCGAAAAAAGTCCTTGTCAATAGGTATAGGGAGGGCCTAGAAAAGATAAAGAAATTTAGGCAGGAGGACCATTTTAAGAGCATGTATCCTGCCAAGCCACGAAAGGAACTTCGGCTTCCACCGATCCAGGTCGCTCCGTATCGTAGCCAGCAAGGGGGGAAAGTTAGCCGCGAACAGGGATCCTATAGTAGGTGTCAGGTGCACCCCCAGATATAGTAGGGAGGCAGGAGCCCACGGTAGAGCCGTCAGTAAGCGCACCCGGTCAACTTCCGCAGGGGACAGGGTTAGATTCAGGATGTGCGACTTGTCGAGGTTGACTCTGAATCCCGCCACCGCTTCAAACCGGGAGAGCTCCTCGTGAACATGCGGCAAGGATTGAGCCGGATCCCCTAAGGACAACAGAACATCGTCCGCAAAAAGGGATATTTTATGCTGTTCCCCCGTGAAGGGAAGGCCCTTGATTTGGTCCTTCTACCGGATTGCCAGGGCCAAGGCTTCGATACTCAAGGCAAAGAGGAGAGGGGAAAGGGGGCACCCCTGTCTCGTACCCCTGGAGTGAGGAAAGCAAGCAGACCGATGGCCGTTAATCAGCACCCTCGAGGTAGGGCAATTATAATTCGCCCGAATCATCGTGAGGAACTGGCGCGAAAACCCAAAGGCGGATAGAGTGCGAAACAGGAATCCCCAGTCGACCCGGTCGAACGCCTTCTCAGCATCCAGTCCCACTAGCACCGCCGGAATGCGGAATCTGGAAGCCTTCTCTATCAAATGCAACACCCTTCGTAAGTTGTCATGAGTTTGCCGACCCTTAATGAAACCGGACTGGTCCGGATGTATAATGGCCGGCATCAGATCTTGCAACCTGCGGGCGATGATAGAGGAATACAATTTAGCGTCCACATTCCGGAGAGCTATAGGGCGGTATGAGGCACACCTGGAGGGATCCTTCCCCTGTTTGGGGATCACGGTGATCATGGCATCGGCCATAGTGCCAGAGGTCTCCCCAGTGGCCGCCATTTCGTTGAAGAGGGAGACCAAGCAGTCCACCAGTTCAGATGCAAACGATTGGTAGAAATAAGCGGTATACCCATCCGGGCCGGGAGCCTTATTAGGCTTTAAGGCGGTGATCGCCTCGAGCACCTCCTCCCTGGTGAAGGGAGCCGTCAGTTGTTCGTTCCGATCATTAGAGACCTGCGGGAAGGGAAGGCCCGATAGAAATGCGTCCTGCGCACCCTGATCTAGGGAGTCACCCTTATAAAGCGCCGCATAGAACCGGCCAAAGATGTCCGCCTTATCCCCATCCCGGTGATGCACTGAACCCCCCCGAGTCCCGAATCCCCCCTATATATTCCTTCTCCCTTTTCTCTCGAAGTTGACGTGCCAGATGTCGGCCCACTTTGTTCCCCTGTGTGTTCGACACTCGGCGCAGTCTCAGGAGGGTAAACTCAAAGCGATTGTTGTAATGTGCTTTCAGCTTCCCCCTGACAGCCGTCAGCGAGCGAAGCGTCGCGCGAGAAGGATTCAATTTGTGAGCCCGGTCCAGTCCTTCGAGTTCAGCCTCCAGCTTCTCCCGTTCCTCCCTCCGCAATCGATTAATGGCCGCATTCAGACCTATGCAGGTGCCCCTCAGGGAGGCCTTACAGGCATCCCAGGTGTTGAACACAGAAGTGTCCGAGGTAGGGTTAAGCGTCAAGAACTCCCTGATGGCTTTCCTTAGCTCCTTACAGGAGGTATCATCTCGCACTAGCGCCGCCGGGAAGTACCACTTCCGATAGCCATCCCCCCGCACTGACCACTGCAGCAGAAGTACCAACAGGCTATGGTCCGAGACAGAGAGCGGAAAGATCCTGGAATCGCGGACATCCCCTCTGAGCGCCTGGCTTAAAAACACATAATCTATGCGGGAATAGGTGTGATGCACGTGGGAGAAGAATGTATAGTCCCGGGTCTGTGTGTGAACTGCGCGCCAGCCATCTTGTAACCCCAACTCCCCCATCTTGTCTTTCGTTGCGGTGGAGAAAACACCAGAGTCCGACCTCTGGGCTCGGGAGCTGTCTAGAGTTTGGTCCCACACCATATTGAAATCCCCCATGGCAAACAAATGGCCCTCCACAAAGCCTCCCATCTTATCCAGCAATCCCTGAAGAAAGCTATTCTGCTGGGCATTGGGCACATACACCACCACAAACGTACATAAGCGGCCATAAATCACCCCTTTGACCATCAACCACCTTTGTCTTAGCACACTCCCATAGGCTGGAATTGGATGGACGCCCGGAATAGAAGAGCCACCCCCCTGTGTTTAGTAGAAGCAGAGGACCTATAGATGAGGGGATATCGTCTGTGTCGGAGCCGGAGTTCGTCCCTTCATGCCAGATGGGTCTCCTGGAGGCCCACCACATCTAGATGATGGTCCAACAAATATTTCCAGAGCTTTTGGCGTTTCTGCGGGGAGTTGAGGCCTTTCACGTTCCATGTGCCAATGCTAAGAGGCATGAGGAAACGTCAGACCCCCCTGCTTCACAATAGCCAGAACCACAAATCTCCAAACTCCCCAGCTCCCGCTCATCCAACTCT
Source organism: Lissotriton helveticus (assembly GCF_964261635.1). Taxonomy (NCBI): domain Eukaryota; kingdom Metazoa; phylum Chordata; class Amphibia; order Caudata; family Salamandridae; genus Lissotriton; species Lissotriton helveticus. The sequence continues at coordinate 1,930,032,142 of NC_136063.1, forward strand.
CTCCCACCCCAGGTAGCCCTCCCTGCTCGCCCCAGGTCAGACCCCTCCCAACCACCGTCCGTCCCCGCTCCCGGACCCCCGCATCCAACTCCGCCAATCACAGAAGAAGGAGTCCAATAGACAACCGCTCCTCGGAGCACAATATGGAGTGATAAAAGCCAGCAAAGACCAGTTGTTCGAGACCTTCAAACGATCAGTACCTAGAGCAAACATCCAGCCGTCGCCACCACTACCAAGCCCACCCAAACACCCTCCCCAACCGAACCGCCCCCTCCCCCCCTACCCGTCCATGTCCCCCCCCCACCCCAACACCCCAATGACCCAGGACAAAAGCAAACAGAGTCCTGAATGAAACAAGCTGTGAGGAAAACTTCCCAGGGGGCGGGGACGGGGACCCAATATCGGATCCCCCAAGGCCGAAGACCGGGGTGTCTTCTCAGAAAGTACATACATATCCCCGGTACCTGAGTGTGCGTGTCCCTCCGGCACCTGGGCCAGCTGTTCGATGATCAGGCCGCCCCGGAGCTCTGCTGAGAGGACATCAGCGTCGCAGAGGCCACAGAGGCCACCGCACTCCCTCGCTCCTGTAGACTAGTCGTGCGATCAGGCCTCCTGCGATTTGCCTCCGAGCCCACTCTGTGCCAAGATGAGGAGCGACGTCTCCTCCGTGGTGAAGGACTGCGACGGCCAGACGCAGGGACCTCGTCCTCAATCCCCAGAAGCTCCTTCGCCTCCCGAAGGGACCGGATCTGCGCCAGTCTATTCTGCCATCGAAAGATTATGCGGAAGGGGTGGCCCCAGGAGTAGGAGATATTATGCTCTCGCAAATAGGCCGTGACAGGGCGGAACTCACACCGTTTCTGGAGCGTCGTGGCTGCCAAGTCTTGATAGTGCTGAGGACGGTGGTCCCGGAACTGCAAGGAGGGGGTGTCCCGCGCCTTCCTAACGATTCGCTCCTCGAGTTGAAAATCGTGCACACATACAAGTATGTCAGGAGGAGGACCTCCATTTCGCCTGGGCAACCCCACTCTGTGGACTCTATCCATTCTGATTTCTTGCAAGTCCTCCTCGGCTAGGATTTGAAGAAAGAGCGCCTGCTCGTATCCTCGGAGGTCCCCCGCTTCTCCATCCCAAGGTACCCCCCGTATGCGGATGTTGTTCCGACGGGAACGATTCTCCAGGTCCTCCGCGTGAGCCTGCAGGTCAATGTTCTGTTCCATGAGACGGAGCACATCCTGTTGCAGTAGATGGACGTCATTGGCCATGCTGAGGTCGTGGTCTTCCAGAGTGGCCTCTCTCTCTCCAGGATTCGGTGGGGTCCCGACCTTACAGATAGACAATCCGCCGGTGGGCCCCGACGCCCCTCTCCGAGCAGCCTCACGCCTCTTCTCCGGTCCCTCGACTGGCCCGGCAGCCCCCACGTGGGCAGGGAGGCCTCCGCGTGCGCTTGCGTCTCTGGGTGCACAACTCCACACCTCCGGCGGGGTCCCAGCCTGGGGAGTGCGTTCGTCACGCCGGCAGAGGGTCCAGGACCAGGAACTGCTGCGGCCGCACTCGGCTCCGGAGCCCAGGTGGATCCGCCCAAGTAGAGCCAAAAGTCCGGGGATATACTTCCCCCGCCAAAGGCCGGTCTCCTCACACCACTATAGCCTCCAAGCCGGCTCCGGTAGAGTCTTCTGCGTCGCCCCAAGCCGCGCCGCTAGCGCGGTCCGCCGTGGAAAGGACTTCCGGACACGGCTAGGCCTCAATCCCCGGCCTCGCGTAGCTCGCCGGCCGGGCCGGGAGGCTCCGCCACTCCGGCCTCGGGGTCCCGACTCTGCGCAATCGGCAGTGGAGCTCACAGGTTTGGGTGCAGGCGGCGAGGCATCCCAATGTCCGGCAGCCTGGACGGCTCCCCGCAAGGCTCGCCGGGGATCACAGCTCCCACCATTCAGCAAGGGTGCCCCAAGGACGTCCAGCGTCTGCCGGTCGTGGCGCTCCGCTGTCTCCGCGCCGGCTGCGATCGTCGCCAGCAGTCTGGTTCAGCTCCAAACACCGGGCACCACCCACAGGGAGTCCGGGGCCGGTCAGAAACCTTTCCAGAGTCCGGGAACCAGTGCTAGACAACGCTATGAAAGGCCCGGCGCCGGAGAGACAGCAAGGCACGTCTCACTCGGTCGCCATCTTGGCCACGCCCCCATCTGGGTATTTTTTAATAACCTGGTATCTTACTAAGTGTCTCACTGAACGTATTGTGAGAAACACTAGTACAAGATCCACCAGTGAGAGAAAGACAACGGGATTAGATGGTAGTGCTGAAGAGAAGTTGCAGTGCTCTAAAGGTGTGAAATAGTGAACAAAGTGATGTTTAAGATTGCCTGTTATGATGCCAAAGAAAGACTTTATTGGGGGTGGTCATCAAAAACGGCAAGATTAAAAACAGAGTGATGATAGTATGTCTAACAAATATTACTATCAGTTGATGAACCTATACGGTCAACATGTTTCAGCCTATCACAGCTTTCTTCAGGACCTGTAAATAATACACTACTGCAACAGTGAAAAAACTATAGTGAACCATGCAACAAAAAGTATTTTAGAGACCTACCATAAGTAAAATACTATATGGTAGTCACAAGTCATGGTAAAGAAAGTTCTCTCCTGAAAAAGAAAACAAATACAGCCAACCAAATATATTAAATGGAGCAAACAATTATATATGTGTGTGTATGGACCTGTGCCAACATTCAACATATTTTGAAAAACTCACCCATACAGTGTTATGGAGATAGCATTCACCTCGCCTGGCACTCGCTCAGGTTAAAGAGGCCCCGCTCTAGGGAGATAGGGAGGGAAAAAAATTCAATTTCTGTTATTAGAAATTGAATTTTTTTCCCTCCCAATCATTTTTCACTGTTGACCACCCCCAATAAAGTCTTTCTTTGGCATCATAACAGGCAATCTTGTACTAGTGTTTCTCACAATACGTTCAGTGAGACACTTAGTAAGATACCAGGTTATTAAAAAATACCCAGATGATGAGACTCCGCCAATGGGTGGGCTGATGGGTATCTTTCTTACACATGTCTGTTTCTCTCCTCACATTGACCAGCCCTCTACATTACATCTGAGTGTACAGATATTTGTAGTTATTTACAGACCCTTAGCATCCCCTGTGTGTTTTTGTTATTACTGAAAATACCAAACACCACTGTGTATTAAGATTTCACCCTCTGCCAGGGATAGGTGTGATACTGATTTGTTGCTCTGTGCCTAGGACTGACTTATTTCGGAGTAGGTTGGTACTGGTTCCTAACTAAAGCCCTTCTGTTACCTGTCGGCTGAAAAGATGTGTTTGGTTAGTGGCTGAAGAGATATCCATCTCCAAGAACTGGACAGACTCCAAACTAACTGAGGAAATTAATGGTTTGTGTGAATTGAGCAGTGAACCCCAGTACCCCAGATGCCTTGTCACCTTAATCAATTGAAAGCTTGAATGTTAATTTCATACCTACTTCTTGTATATTTTGACAGAAATATTACAGTTGCTACTCAATGAGACAATGTAAACTGGTTACATGGGGGATATATATGTACTAGTCAGTCGTAGCTGCTGCCTAGAAGCAGCAGTGGGGCGGGAGTGCCAAATTGATAAAAAAAGAAATCACTTAACTCCCGGCCGGCCACGGCTGCCTTTCCAGTGTCCTGTCCCGTCCTCAACTCGTGTGTGTGTGTGTGTGTGTGTGTGTGTGTGCGCCCTCCATTACAGAATTTGAAGGGTGCATATGCCAATGGACATCAGGAAACTCATGTATTCTCTCAAAAGCTTATATAATAAGAGAACGTAATTACATTACTCATGTTGCTGCCACATTAGAAGTTCCTTTAATATCTTTAGCATTTCTCTTGATTAATTTTGGGCCTTTTTGTAGAACTGGTTTTAATGAAATGCAGAGTTACGACTTGTTGGATGTTCACCACATTTCTAGTAGCCACTCATGTATCCTTTCTCTGGGAGCACCCATGCTTCCACTTTCAACAATGAGCCCATGACTGCTGAAAGTCAGTGCAAGATAGTAAATTCCAACAGAAAGTGTAAATCTTATTCATACAACCCAAAATAGTCTTTCATACTTGCAAATCACTCCTATGCAAGATATTTGTGAATCTGGACATTACAATCTAGCAGTAATTGGTTGAATAATCTTCAGCCCATAGCTAGACTACATTCAGCTGTGATTGCGCATTAGTTATTGGAAGTTTCAAGTCAGCCAGGCTGATTTAGCCCATTGTTTGTGTACTATGTACATTATTTGATTCATTTACACATTTGGCGTGCCTGACATACATCCATATTGCAGCTGTTTCTTATTGAGAATTGACTACACTTATTTATCATTCTGGCAAATATTGCAATCAAAACATGCACTTTATGAAGTGCCTTTTAATTGTACTATTTTTGGTATTGACAAATTGTGTAATTTGTAAATTTGTTCTTTCTCCTATGTGACGATACTTTGTCATTTGTTCTCATCATTTATTGTATTCCTTGTAATGAAATTAGATTTAAAGATAAAGTATAGTAAGAACTATTATTTAAATCACAGCAAATTGGAGGATGATGAGAGTAGTATGTGATGAAATTATGTGCAGTTGGGTTCAGGTTTGCATACTGTAGAGTGAATATAAAACCCTATTGTTCATCCAGATTGATTTACCCCGTGGTTGGACTATCCAGTGTTGTACACATTTGTACAAAAGTGGTATCCAGTTACTCTCACCGATTGTCTTTCATTTGGATCTACACTTTATGTAATACTTTTTCTGAACAAAGTTTCAGCCTATATGACTTTTTTTTCCTAAGCATTTAACAATCCAACCTGACCAATATCCTTTTAACAGCATAAATTGTTTGTTTTTAAGGTCTTGAAAATGTTCACCGACTTCTTATCCTTCATGGTTCTCTTCAACTTCATTATCCCAGTCTCCATGTATGTAACTGTTGAGATGCAGAAGTTTCTGGGATCATTTTTTATTTCTTGGGACAAAGAAATGTATGATGAAGAAATAAAAGAAGGTGCTCTCGTTAACACTTCGGACCTCAATGAAGAGCTTGGGCAGGTCAGATTTCAATTCTTTCCTAGTGGATGAAGTTAATACATTATTCTGCATACCTCCTGTGCATGATGTTTACCATATTGTACTGTTTTCTTTTAAGTGAGTGGTAGTGAGTTGTAGTTTTGTTATGTAAGCCATTGATGAACACATTTCTGTGTTTTTTCCAATTTTTGTTTATAAAATGCATCTGACTACATAAACAGAACTAACCGTTGGGGGAAAACTTTAGGAAATCTTTTTGGCTCAGTAATTGCTTTTTCCACTAAGACAGCAGCCCTTTCTGCATTAAATTACATATCTGACAGGAATCTCTCCCAGTTTCTTTTAATTCATTCTCAATTAATAATGAACAAAATATACCGTCCAGGATACCTTTAAATTGTTCTTTGAAATTAACCTCCGCTTAACACTCTGGCACAAAACCGTCAGATTTAAATAGGAGGCAATGTATTAATTATTTATGCACCACTTCAAACGGTGAGAAAGTGAGAGCATAACATAAGAAAAACCCACACCAATCTAGAAAAATAAATTAAACTTAAATATTTTAAGACCAAAATATCAAAAATCCACTTAGTAGAGACAAAGATATGCAGTTTAAAAGGTATTTCAGAAACATAGCACTTAAAAGCAAGAAGCGCAAACTGCAGTTATTTGGACAGGGTCTAAGTCACAAAGTCAGGCTGCCCACAATGGGCTATATACAGGACTGAATTCAGTCCGCTGTACTTGTGTTGAGGGTGTCAATAGCAACGTCCTTAAATTGGCCTGCGTGGGCGTTGAGAAGCCATCAACGGGAGTTTGCGGTGCGAGGCCCTGCTGCGAGGTGTGTTGTGCTGCGTCGGTGAGGCCGCTGATCAGGAGCAGTGGTGCCCGGGTTGAGATGCGTTGCAATGAGTCGAGGCCGATGAACCCTTTGGGGCTGTGAGGGCTTGCGTTGTTGCGTTGAAATGTGTTGCTCTGAGTCAAGATGCATCGAGCTGGGCCAGTTGTCGGCATCAAGATGCATTATCCTGGGAGGGGGTGGTTGAAGCTGCTGAACAGAAGCTGTGATCTGCAGTCCTGTCTCAGGATGTGTCAAGTTTGGCTGTTTTTCTGCATCAAGGTGCATCGCACTGGGTCAGTGCATGCAAAGCCGCCAACCAGAAAGTACAATGGTCCTGTGTCGAGTTGCATCACCGTAAAGAGCTTGTCTCCCTGTATCTTAGAACAGGAGGTCAGCCAACTAGCCCTTGGAGTCACTCTTGAGGTCCTGCTTCCACAGGCAGCAACAGAAGAGCAGTCCTTCTGCAAGTGGATACCTGGGCAGCAGAGCCGCAGAGCAGTTGGAAAGTCCTTCTTGCAGCTGAGCAGTCTTTCTTCTGAGGTTTCCACAGGTCCAGAAGTGATGTGAAGAGTTGGGTCTGAGGGTCCAATATTTAGACCTGATGCCCACTTTGAAGTGAGAATAGCTTCAAGAGATTCTCCCCCCACCCAGATGTGTCTGTAATTTCCTTCCTCTATATCCTGGCCCCCGATTGTCGGGGGTCACAATAGTCTAGTGTGAAATCCTTCATGGGTGTGCTGGGGCAGTTCCTTTGAGGTGCAAGCCCCTCATCCTGCTAGAGATAGCCCGTCCTGTTCACGCCCAGTCTCCCTTTGTGACACTGTCTGGGAGGAATACACAAAGGCCAATTGCCACCTACACCTAGTCATGTAATCCTGTAACAGGCTGTAGGCATTAAATGGTGAGGCCAGGAAAATTCCAACTTTCTGAAAGTGGCATTTTCAGAATTGTGACCTTAAATCCGACGTAACCGGGAGTGATCACAAGATGGCCGACTACCAGCTCTGCCAGCCCACAACTTTATCCGCACTTGAATCCTGTTCCCTCCACCGCATCCAGCCCAGCATGCAGCTGCTGAAGTTTAAGTAATTCCAGCCGGGAGGATAGAGCCGACTCTGAACCAAAACACAATTCGGGAGAGGCCGGATGAAAGAAATTGCAGCAAAAGCCTCCCTCAGCTAACAAGATGGTGGTCACAAGGTGAAGACCTGCGGAGACCAACCCGCCCCTGGACCATAGCGTGGGCAGTTCCAAGCCCTGTGAGGTGCCTAGATCTCAACGCTGAGAAAGGAGGTGGTGAACCCATGGGTGGACCCGGGTTGCATAGAAGAGCGGCAGCGGCACCGACCTGGAGGTGCGACAGATTCTGGGCCATGAATCTCCCCCTCGACCACTGGGAACATGTGGTCCTGGAGGCTGCTACCCTGGGTGGCCATGAAGGGGCCATGGGGAAGACATTGAGAGCCAGCAACCCTTGAGGGAGGGACGGAGAGACAGCGAGCCACCTGAGCGAGCAAGAACTAGGGCTGCACTCATGCTGGCCAAGTGATCCTCTGGGCCCGATCAGCGCTCCAAAAACTAGGCAGAGAGCAGCTGTAACGGAGTGAGAGGGTGGCCTCATTGGCCAGGGTTGGGCAGCGAACTCTTGGAATGGTATGAGACATCCACACCTAAACCACTAAACACCTGTAAGGTGCAACCCCAAAGCCTGGGAGGGACCTTGACCATCACAGTGGGGGCCTCACTTTGGGTCCGGAAGCCTGAGGCAAGCACTGAGAGGCTGACTGGGCCCAATCCCCCACTGAACACTCCTGGAGTGGGCCACGGAACGGGGGGGGGCTCCTTGCACCATTGTGGTCCAGACTGATAAAAAGTAGTCAAGGCTAAGGGCAAATCATCCACTTTGGCCCCTCAACAGAAGAGACCTGAGACAGAGCAGGGGACGATCGAGGGCCCTACCCTCTTCCCCTTTGTGCTCTATCACACAGAGGCTTGAAGCAACTGTAGAGACAGGGGGCACGGACTTGTGAGAATCTGTCCCTGACGTAGAGACGCTGGAACTGCCATACCCCCATGAGCCGAGCTCAGCGGGGGTGATCGCTACCATAGAATAGCAACTGGGAAGGAGTGCCCTGACAACTCAAAACAAGAATACAGATTCACCAATGGAGTAAGGCATACTCTACCACAAGCCCAGACAAGGAAGAACTGGCCCAGCAGGGGGGTAGAAACTAATTACTCCCCCTTGATCCACACGGATGTCATCTCCTCCGACCCCATGAATAGACTGGTCACACATTCACGGCAAGGCATACTTCCCTTCCACACCTCATAAATGTGGCTGAAGATCAAGAAACCAAGCCACAGAGACCGGGCAAGAAGGATAGATATACCAAAGCAGGCACCCCAAAGGCTGAGGAGGTAGGATATCGACCCTCAATTTTGGATAACACGATACTCTTACAGGCCATACAAGCCTCGAGAGATACACTAGAGGTAAAGCTAGGTGGGGTCCGATCGGAGATTACCCTACTGTGTCAGGACCTGTGGAGTAAGGAAGTTCTCGAACTGCACACAACCTTGAAAGAAGTGGCATGGACAGTGGATGATGTAGAAAATCGTGCGAGGAAACACAACCTTCGCTTTGTAGGATTCCCCGAAGAGATTGAGGGCTCAGAGGTGGGGAAGTTCCTGAGGGGATGGTTGAGAGATTCCCTCCTGACAGCCCAGTTTTTGTCCTTCTACATGATAGAGGGGGCGCACAGGGCTCTCAGTACCAAACCACCTGCAGGGGGTTCCACTACACTTCCTCGTTGCCCGCTTCCTTAATTTTAAGAGAGGCAAGATGGTTGGGGAAATTCGTCATGCCAAGGCAAAAAAAACTATATTCCGAGACTACTCCAGGGAGGTTCAAAAGCAAAGACGCACTTTTGACTCCGTAAATACAAAACTCAGTACAATGAACATACAAAGAATGCTCCTATTCCCAGCCAAACTCAAGGTCATCTCTGAAAATAGGTCACTCTTCCAGACCCCAGAAGAGTTGTGGACATGGGTAGAAGACGCACCCTCTGTAGTTCTGCTGCCTAGTTTATCAGTCTTCCCACCACTCTAAAAAAAATGTCAGTCAGTTTCCTAGAGAAGATGGCTCCCCCAAAGACAGCAGTATTTAAGTTGTGCTGAACTACAGGAAGCAGATGTTGGTTATGGTTACATTTTCATGTGTCTTTGGAACCAGTGCTCTGGTCACACCTCATAGTTGTACAAAAAATGTGCCTTTATGCTCCTTAAGGCGTTCATGAAGCTGGAGACAGAGCATTACACTACTGAGCACAAGAAAATCTCATGTTTGAAACAGCTCTCACCTTCTCATTCCAAGTTGTGAGGCCCTGTTGGTCACAGGGTCAGTCCCCTCATGGAGTCCAAATCATAATGTTCAGGTAAATTGAAGTTAACAATGTGACTTAAGTCAAGAAGGCTAAGTGAGATTTAACCCCTTCTTGCCCTTTGGAATAAGACGAGTAGTAGTGAAGGCAGCACTCAAAGGTCACCCTCACCCCATAATGACTACTGATTTTGAATCCCAGTGTGCTATGAATTCCTTAAGCCTCTGTCGACACCGCAGAAGATAGCAGCCTTCAAGTAGGCCATTCTACAGATCTTTCAGATGCTTCAAGCTCCCTCTGAAGTTTCTTTGGGCCCTATGGAGCCAAAGTGTCCTCCAGTCAGACTTTTGCTAGTGGAACCCTCCCTTGATCCCAGCAATCGACCTAGGACCCATTTCTGGTCCAGGCTTCCACTGTGACTCCAAGGTCTACAGCTACCCTTTGCATGCTGGACCTACTCTGTCATTGCTGATACTGGATCTAATTCGGACTCTTCGATTACCCTGAACTGGCATCGGCCCTCATCACATATTTATTAGGCTAGGAGACTACAAAGGTATAGGCAGTATTCATTGAGCCAGATCCTTAGCCTCTTCCATGGTGTCAGTATTAGCAGAGGTTAGGGGGGTCCTATGTGACTTCAATTCTGACGTGGTCCAGAGTCTTCATAATTTTCCCCTCAACACTGATGATGACAGAGAAGTAAATAAGCTACTCTACCTCCCCTCACTACACAGATGAAGGGCTTTACCTAGACCAGTAGAAAGCCAGTGGGCTAGACACCACCCCAGACACCAAACTGAAATCACCACCTGGTCCACCAACAGAGGAAGGTGCTTTCTTTCCAGTGGTAGTGCGCAGAACAGCAGAAACAAGTATTCTTTGCGCAAGCACTTTACGCCCTAAGTGGGATGGGTATGCCCAGACGTGGGAACCTTGCTCACTGTGTCACTGGATTCAAACTAGCCTGGCTGATGAGGGGTATTACCCCGACACCTGTCCCAGGATGCTTGTTTCTGGTCCAGGGAGGACTGGGCTTGGCAGTTCGGGCTGCACTGTCCCCCTGAGAAGGGTCAAGACTGATTTGCATGTTGCTGGGTCCAAACAGGGGTGGCGTAGTGAGCAAAGGAATAATGGATTTAACCTAGATCTTTTGACTGGGGGTGAATTCAGCTTTCCGTCTATCATTTGTGGCCGCAACACATGTAAACTTAGGCATAGTTGCTCCTTACAGCTCCTGACAATCAAAAAAGGCTTCCTCACAGTGATCACATATGTGGTGTGCAGAAGTAAGCTGCAACTACTGTTGATGCAACGTCCCTAAATCACTTTCTTTCCAAACTGATGATTCAAACTAGAATTGAGACCTCCTTCATGCTAAAGGGGGTGTCTCCTTGTCAGTGACTCAATCACCTTACTGGGCTTGCTTCACCGCACCCATCAAAAGACGAGATGCTGCAGCGACTTGCCCCTAGAGAGCTTTCAGCGTTTACATTGATCGCACAAGAGAACACCATGTATACTATTGGACTGCTGTGCATTTCGCTGGAACCATGCAAGGTAAAACGGTGCAAAAAAGAGGACCCTTTCATTGTAGATTGTACTCTGCATCAATATGTGTCGCACAGTGCCTAAGGCTTGTGGGCTTATTCCATCTGGCCCAAGCATGCAACAATGGCACTGGCAAGTGAAGTGCTTGTCACAAGACATCTGCCAAGCTGCAATGTAAGCACCCTTGCATATGTTCACTTAGCACTACTGCCCTGGCAGCGAGGTCTGCAGGGGCGGCCATTTTTCCATTTTACCATTTTGGTCCTGTAGGACTTTGTTTTGGTTTGAGTCCACTCCTTCTTTGGTATCTATTCTAAAAGTGAAAAATATGAAGTTAGAAGAACAAGTTACATTCTTTCTGTAACACTCTTTATGGTGACACTCTATCTAACCACAGATTCCTCACTGATCTCCCACCTCTCTGTTCTGTGGAAAGGACATCTGCACATTGTACAAATGTCCCACACTAGATTTCACCACATTGTCGTCTGCAATTTGTGATCGCTTATGAGGTCGTGGAAGAAAAAATATGAATAACTAACATCAGCCTGCAGGGGCTCCGCTCTGTCACGTTTGGGACAGTGCAAGGTTACCACTTAGCCACACAGGAGAATTTTTTAGATCCACTGAGGTGCCAGGATATCAGGTGATATTCCAACAGTGAGAAATCTGCAGTTAGATCGAGTATCCATCAAAAAGAGCATCACCGAAGATAAGTAACTTGTTCTTAAGTCCATCCTCTCCATGAATAATTTGCTAGGAGGTACACTTGCAGCAGCATTTCCATTCAGCCCAAAGTTTCGGTTTCTATGAAAAAGCATGTCTTCCTTTCGTCAGTAGGCGCCCTGGCAGGATCTACTAACGTTAGCTGCACAATCTCTGATGGGAAATGTTTGTAAGTCAGACCTCTCAACTTGTTCTTGACTTGTTCCACAAACATGTTGGCTTCACAGAGACCAATCCTGAGGGCCTCCCTCCAATTTAACTCTGCCCCAAACCATCTATAATGTCACGCATCACAGCCTGTACTCCATTAAGAAGCAACTGCACACTTTCATTGGGCCTCGGATTAAGCATGTGTTCCTAACACTTTCTTTTTTATCAGGGTTTTGTTACAAATCATATTTATTGTGGTGTTTACTTTTTGGATGACAGTGCCATCATTGTGATGGTAATTCTCCCTTTTGTACTCTCACTGCTGCAGCAGCGAGTTAAGCCTGAATTAGAAACTGCAGATTTGTTTGTTTATGGTACATGGCTTGTGTTCCATTTAATTATAGTAATTTCAGTTAAGGCCGATTCGCTTGATAACTTACATTTTATTGCCAAGCTAATTCCACTTCACAATTGAGTCTTGCAGGGGAAACTATCGCCTTTTTTCTTCGTGTACAGAAGCTAACGGGCAGCAAGCACATCTTTTTTGTATTTCATACATCATGCCACTGACCCCAAAGCAGCAATGTCTGCCCAGGTCATTCTGCCCAAGTCTTGAAGTCTCTTTCTGCATTTGCAAGCCTTTTGGCTACTTTGGTTTATCATGCGCCGTGAAAGTGGTTTTGTCGCGTTCAATCTGGCTACTAGCTTGGTTCTACTCTTTTTTTTTTTTTTCTTTTTTTTTTTAATTACATCAAGTCAATCCATCAACTTCATATATTTTAAGTACTATACAAATAGCATATAATCCTGTCTGTACTGGGAAAGTGTCAGTTTAAATACGTCCAAATATTATAGTATTCTCATTGGATTCAAAATTAATCTTGCTAAAACACCTCTAAATTATCCTCTGCACAGTTTTAGATAAGGTGTCAGGCAACAATATTACTCATTTCAGATACATTGCATTGTCAAGGAATTAAAATGTTCCAGATGTATCCATTGTTCAATAAAAGGCAGTAGAGAGGTTTTTTTCCTGCACATTCCCTTCTACACTCCCTGCCTCAAATTCACGAATTAAATTCCTAATAAAACTCTAATGCACTGCTTGTAAAAAAATAAAAAGATGTCAGTCAGAACCAACAGAACCCGTTTCTTAGGCTGAAGCCCTCTTCGGGGAGTCATCTCCTATTTTTTTTCTTAGACTTGTGGCATCTTACATTTGCATTATTCAGAACCATCCTTCATCCTAGATTAACCGTAATGTCCTTAGTGTGTCTTGCAGGTACCCCAGATTTTCAGAACACACCAGAATCAAGAATAAATGCCTCTTTGAAAACCTTGGGACTATCTATGCGGCTTCTAGCTCATTCATCTCTGTGATCGAGAATTCTAATTCAGTGATCCCAAAAGATCTCTTAGCAACAGTGAAATACCTGAACAAGAGAAGGGATGTGTTGCTTCTAATTAGACAGTGATTATCAATATAGGTTAATCTTTTAATTAAAAGGTGCAAATTCCTGTAGCGGGAGCTCTGTGGTGTTTTTGCACTACAGAAAACCCAGAAACTGACTGCAGAGCTTCTTTTGTAATACTGAATTTATACTTGCTCTTGCAGAGGGCACACATTCGAGAGAAGCCATTTTCTCTTTTGAATTGTATTGCAAAATGCAAATAAGGAGTCCCTTTTTCCATTGTGATTACACCATTCCTATGAAATATGCAGATGAGCAAAAAGCTCTAGAGAAGCACACTGAATGCCAGCCAATCAGTGGGTACTATACATTTAGCAACCGCACTCGTTCCCTCCCAGCCCTTGCTTGGGGGCCTGGAGCACCCCTCCTAGCTTCTTGAGGACCTAACATGAGTGGCATGCAGTCTCTGACTAAACCCCCATTAGTGGGTCCACAAACCCCTTCCAAAGGGAAGGTGGGGTGCCCAAGTACAGATATTGTCAGTGTGGTAGGGCTCTATGTTAGCATGTGCACTTATTCCACAACAATAGGAGAGAGGAAAGGTTTTTAACAAATCTGTGAGGTGGGAACTCCCGGTCCCCTTCTTAAGTATTCAACAACAAATGGAGGAGTACCCCCTGGAGGTGTAACAGAGAAAGGCTCTGTACTTGGAGCTTAAGGCTCAGTGAAGCACAGTGTGCCCAACCTTTTTGCAGGACAAAGCATGTCCTTTCAGAAGACCCCTCACTCACCAACCTGGTTGGTGACATGCTTCATCATCGGGGTCCCACCCCGAAGGCCGAGTGCCAACAGGGTGTGCTTCGACACCTGACTACAGTGGAGCGGGTATATTTTCTTTTTTATATGTGCAATAGTTCTAAAGGTGATAAGTGGTTTAAAAAGGGGCCAATACTACTCACTGCAAGACTTTATTCCTGAGTGATTGTTTGGAACCACAAACTTGTGGACCTTTGCAAAATATAAGCTCTAAGTACAGAGCCTTTCTCTGTTACGCCTCCAGGAGGTACTCCTCCATTTGTTGTTGAAAGCATGTGCACTTAGGCACAATCGTCCTTAAAGGGAGGCCTGCACACAGATGAGGAGGGGCAGGCAAACCTACCACATTGTATGCTCACGTTTATGGCTGAGCTCATTTTTACTGGCAGTTGGTCTCTGTGGTAACACACTCCCAGGTTGTGCGAAAGGTCCTATTTCCCATTCAGGTTCTGCCCTGGAGCAATTTAGGAGGATGTGGCTCACTGGACTTTTAATCAACAAGTGTTTGCCGGGTAGTTTTGTTTTTACAGGCAAAAGGGAAGATACTTCTGGTCTGGCCCAATGAAAACAGCTTTGTTGTAATGCTCTAATCGTGAGCTGTAACATTAATTCGCTAGTACACTTCATCTGGGTGGCCCTCTCCTGGGTAAGACTCTTCCAGGCAAAGGTGATCATCAGTTTTGTGTAGTAGACTCTCAGAATTGACACCTGTTGTTGCTCCTAGATCGGACTACGAAGAGCTTTAAATTGACATCTAGGCAAACTATTTACAACTGCATTTTTGTGTCCTGTGTAGTAACAACCCAATGGCTTTATTGTGAAGTGAAACATATGGGAATTTATGTAGTGCATCCTACCAATGAATAGGTGGAGAATTGTAACATTGTTTGGGGCTTGAGAACTGCAGGGCGAAGTAGGGAAGTGAGAGAAGATGAGTGGGTGTTACCGAATGAGGTGGGGGCTAGGTCCATCATCTGGAGGAATCACATATGAACAAAGTTATGTTTGAAGAGGAGTGTCTTCAGTAAGAAGTGAGACGCATGCCAGATCTGGGTCAAGAGGAAGTTCCATATCCTTTAGGCATTGCTGATGAATGCCTAAATATTTTGTCATTCCTTTGCTGCCTTTTCTTGTTTCAAGTCTGATGGTATTGCTGCTGTCTGAGTGATGCATTACTCACCAGACAGCTTGATCTTGCTTGGAGATAGGGTACAGTGATTTAATTACTTTTAGGTGATGTAGAAAATTGAGAAGGTAATACAGGCTGTAAAAGGGAGTTGGTAAATAGAGAGATCCTATCAACTTACTAAGTCCTTTTGTAAGTCCGCCTCTTCTGTTGGGTAAAGTGTGAACCTGTGACACTGACAAGGAGGGCATTGCCTCTGATAAGGTGTGATAGAAGAAAGGCTGCAATGACTGTTCTGAAGTCAGGGAGAAAAGCCTTTATTGTGTGGAGCATAGCAAATTAGTACTAGGCATCCTATGTCATTTAGTAGTGCAAGTCTTGACGCCGACTGTGATTTTGATGTGGAAACTCAGTGACGCATTTGACTAGCTGAGATTCATTGCTTTTAAACAGTAATGTATTTTTTATGGATAAGGATGCTTCCACCAATTCTATAACATTGGTTTATGCTGTATGTTGTAGACTGGCAGTATCAAGACACCAGGGCATGGTGGAGGTAGGAAAGCTTATCCTTCATGATGAAGATGGAGTTGAGGTTGTGTGTTTGTATGTGATGACCAAGTTGCATACACAGGACTGCAAAGTGTGTTTGTATGTGATGACCACGTTTGCATACACAGGACTGCAAAGCATATGTTGACCAGGATGAAATTCAGTGTGTTCATAGCATGACAATGATGCGGTGATAGGGATGTTATGTTATGTTATGTTATTTATTTTTTATATAGCGCACAGATGCCGCAGCCAAGTGGCGTCCCGGCGCTTAGGATATGGTAAAACACAACACAGTAACTAATGACCCAAAAAAGGAAGGAACTAGACTGTAGAAAATAGGAAGGTCTTCAAGGCCTTTCTGAAAGAAAGCAGATCAGGGATGGAACGGAGAGGGGCAGGCAAAGAGTTCCAGAGAGCTGCCGCCATGACCGAAAAAGAACGTCCACCCATTCTAGCTCTTTTAAAGCGTGGCACAATGGCGAGATTTAACCCCGAGGATCGAAGGGCTCTGGAAGGTACATAATGACAGATTATCTGCGAAAGAATAGGGGGGGAGGCTAACTTGAGAATTTTAAAAGTTAAACAAAGAGCCTTAAATTTAATCCTTTGCCCAACAGGCAGCCAATGAAGATCTTGAATAGTTCGGATGTTGAAGTTGTTTAGGTGGCAGGTGTGCTTGTGGTGTTTGCAGAGTTCTGAGATGAGGATAATGCTTCGTGATGTTGAAGCAATCCTCATAATAGATGGGTGAGTGATTGTTGATCATGCTGGGAGGTGGGAGTATGTAAGAAGTATGGGTTTTGGTCTTGGACATTCTAGACATTTTCAAGTCATAAAGAGGCAAAACAGAAGTTGTCTTAGTCTCTTTGCACCTAGGTGGTGGTCTCCTAGGAATCATGCTAAAGGAGATGATCAACATTAGAAAGTGTGTTATTTGTGTGCAGTGAGCTCACATGACTTTACTTGCAGTGTTCCTAGGTAAATCCTGAATTTAGCTGCCTTTGGTTTGGTACGTTTGGTAAGGCTGTATGGACGAGAAAGAGAGGTATTGTCAGATTGGTATCTGGTTGACAGGAAAGTAAGATAATCGTCCTCAAACTAATTTTATGAATTTTATTTTGAATGAGAATGGCTGACACAGGTTTGTGGTGTGATTACTGAGGAACTGGACCTGAACACCTGTTAGAAGAACAAGTGTATCAAATTATTCAGGTAGAATGACTGATCCTCGGAACTTTTTTCTTGTCTTTCTCAACATGGATTTTATTTCTAATATGAAACCCTTGGACATCTTTATATGTAAGTTTATGCTAGCTTCGCAAGTTTTTCAGGACTAAAAGATATTTTTTCCAGAACTTTATACTTTGATATTTTGTGATATCAGTTTAGATTTGGTACCCTTGATGTGTTTTTGGCGCTTATGCGTGTCTTGGTTTGTTGGACCTTACAAGAAATAAGCTATTAAGAAGTTGCTAGTGTTTGATTGATGTTTCATTGATTGCTGTCTATATTCCTGTTTGCTATATGGTCCCTCAAGAATTGATCACTTTTTTTAATGAAACATGAAATGGCTACTACTGTTCTTGGTAACCCCAATGAATTGATCTAGTAATTCAGGATTACTGTGTGGTATATGGTGCCTCAAAGTTCATCATTTTGTCCACAGTGTGGCAATTTGTCAAATGACAATTGCTACTTTGAAACTCAGATTCTGAAAATCCTTAGAGTGACTATATCTACTCCTTTGCCTTGCATGTGTTTTCTTGCCAAGATGGAACTGTAAGACGCCATCGCGTTTTCAATACTCTTTACCTGTTCTTTTTCTATTTTTATTGTAATACCATTTTTTACAGAAAAGCTAGAATATTAGCATCCAAATCGATAGGATGCTGGTGGGCTGTAGGATGCTAGAATACAAAACGTGGTGTGTTTAATGCTTGAATTAATCCCAGCCACTGATAATTACTAGGGCTGTATTCCAGCCCATTGTGTTTTTGTGCACCATGCCATCTCAGACAGGAACCTGTGTAATGTAAATCAGCCTTGGTCCTGTTACATTAGGAGCAGTTAAGCTCGACCTTCCAAGCCAGGTCCCTTCTGAACCGGAATACCTGCAACCCCTGATCAGTTTAACCGTACTTGGGCCTGGTCAGTGCAGCTTGGCTCAACTGGCATGGTGAACAAGGAATCCACTTCTGGGCAGATTTGTCACGTCTCAACGAGGAATACAAAAAATTGACTGGCGAAATTCTTTGAATTAATCTCAGCCACTTGGTTTGCATCCCAGTCTATTGTTCTACTGTCCTACCATCCCCCCCACCCCTGCCATATCACCTCAGATAGGCTGTAGGCAAATCAGTCATGTTCATGCTCCAATGAGAACAGTCCAGCCTCAATTACCAAGTGAGATCCCCCCCTGAACTGAAACACAAGCATCCTCATTCCAGTTTTCGCCTACTTGAGCTTTGTCAGGTGAGTGTGTGGTAAATTGGGATGGACTGTTCCCATGAGGAGTAGGTCGTGTACACATGTATACCTCACTGGATCATGCTGTGTACATCTCTTGTGCACAGGATGAATATTTTCACTCTCCAGATTTTTGGTGAGCCCTATGGTTTTATTTTATTTATTTATTTGCTTATATAGCGCAAGACTCGACCCCCGAAGGGGTATCTCCGCGCTTGTGTTCTTCCAGAGAGCCAGACCAAAATCATGAAAGATGCAAATTATGCTGTCAGTAACAGGTATGTCTTTGAAGACTTTCCTGAAGTCTTGAATATTAGTATTTTGCCTCAGGGTGAGGGGCAACGTATTCCACAGAGTGGGACCCTTGTAGGACAATGCTCGACCGCCCTGCTTTACCCTCTTGACACGTGGGACCTGGAGCAGCAGTTGGTTACTAGAACGCAGGGAGCAAACAGGTTTATAAAGATTGAAATTTTCTACCAAATATTTGGGACCTGAACCAAACAGGCATTTATGAATTATGCAGCAAGTTTTAAACTTGACCCGCTGACGAATGGGTAGCCAGTGGAGTTTGTCCGGGCGGGGGCGTGAAGGGGACCTGGCTGGAGCATTAAGAACCAGTCTGGCCGCAGTATTCTGGGCCACCTGCAGTCTGCTAAGCTGCTCTTCATTGGCAGATATAAGAAGCCCGTTGCAGTAATCTAGCCTGCTAACCACAAGCGTCTGGACCAGCGTTTTCCTATAGTTGTCGGCCAGAAACGGGAATACGCGCCTCAGGAGTCCGATGACCCTAAGACAGGATCCAGTTACCTGATTTACGTGCTCCTTTAGTAGCAACAACTGGTCAAGCCGTACCCCTAAGTTTTTCACTACCTGCTTGGGGCAGGGGGCTGGTCCTAAGTCCAATGGCCACCATTCAGGTGACCACAGGAGAGGGGCCTCACCAAAAAGCATGACCTCCGTTTTGCCCACATTACATTGTAGGCAATTGGAGGCCATCCAATCGGACACTGCTCTCATACCTGCGGCAAATGCGTGTTTGATTGCCGGTGTAAGAGTCTGGAAAGGAAACAAAAGCTGAGTATCATCAGCATATGATACTGGAGTGAACCCATATTCTCTCACAATGTCAGCCAAGGGGGCCACATACACATTAAAAAGTGTGGGGCTTAAGCATGAGCCTTGAGGGACCCCCTTGGTGAGCTCCTTAGAGATGGAATGATGGGAGCCCAATCGGACACTTTGTGAGCGGCCAGAGAGAAAACTCTCAAGCCAGGACAGAACCAAACCGCCTATCCCCACCTTCTGCAGACGACCGAGAAGTATGTCATGTGATATTGTGTCGAAGGCAGCGGACAAATACAACAGCACCAGAATCATAGAGCCCCCTCTATCCTGTGCCATCCTGATGTTATCGGTCACGGAGAGGAGGGCTGATTCGGTGCTGTGATTAGGTCTGAACCCAGATTGTGAGTGGTCCAGACCTCCCGCTGCCTCGATGAAATTTGACAGGTGGGTGTTCACATGCTTCTCGGTGATGTTGCTTAAATAAGGCAGAAGGGAGATAGGGCAGAGATTGGAAAGGTCTGACCATGGTAGGGCTGCGTTCTTCCGAATAGGGTTCACTATTGCTTTCTTCCATTCTTTAGGTACTTCCCCTTCCTTGAGGGAAAGATTGATCACAGTTTGAATACTAGGTAGTAGCAAATTACCTAGAGAAGCAACCATTTTCGCAGGCAGAGAGTCCGTAGGGGATCCTGTTTTAATTTGACTAAACAGAGAGGTGACATCAGAAGGACTTACTTCCGGAAATGAAGTGAGTAGGGTACTTTTATGCATAGATGACATAGAGGGGGGACTGGCGACATTGCTCCTGAGATTCGCGGCCTTTATGATTTTTTCATAGATTAATTCTATTTTATTCTCGAAAAACAAGGAGATATCATCACACAGAGCTTGGGAAAAGTCATCAGGGCTCTCGCAGGCCACAGGTTTTACAAAGGACTGTACGATCTTATAAAGTTCTCTGGAAGAATTGCCCTCTTCAGCCAGCTGTAAGGTGAGACCGTTCCTCCTGGCCAACTTTGTTTTTATGATAGGTGGCCAAAGCCTCAGAATACATTTTCTTGCTGTCTACCGTGTGAGATTTCCTCCAGATTATTTCGATCTTTCTACACCCCTGCTTCTCCACTCTAAGCTCTTCAGTATACCACACCTCTTGTTTGGATGTGGGATACTGTTTGTGTAGCTTCAAGGGAGCCAGTAGATCAACCGCCTCTAGGAGAGCTTTGTTGAACTTAATTAGGCCAGACTCTACATTATCTATATCTAAGATGGTAGGTTCCTTCCATACCCTCTGTAGCTCATCCGGTGTTACTTTATGCCACTGTCTACGACATATGGCAGGGAGGAGTTTTTGGTGAGGCATGTCAAGGCCTAGAAGGGCGAAATCGACCATAGAATGGTCTGACCAACACACTTGAGTCGCTAACCGACATTTAATTTTAGGACAACTAGAGAAGATTAAGTCCAGGGTATGTCTGCCTATATGCGTAGGGCCACTGTTCTGTATTTCTAGCCCTAGCATAGAGAGATCGGACAGCAAGGACACCGTATCTGGATGACTAGGGAGATCGACATGGATGTTAAAGTCTCCAAGAAGAATAAAATCTTCCTTAGCTTTCAAGTGTCGAGCCAGTAATTCCATTAAGGACAGTGAGAAGCCCGCACTCGGCCCCGAGGGGCGGTAAACTAGTGCTCCCTTCCAATGAATCTTTGAAGTGGAGCTGATCTTAAATATCATAATCTCCATCATAGAACAGCTTCTCTGTTCAAGTAAGGAGACCTTCAGACCCTCTTTATAGACCACAGCAATACCGCCTCCAGTTTTAATTGGGCGGTCAAGTTTGAGAATCTTGTATCCCATAGGGACCCCCAGCATAATGGCGGGAAGTGTATGGGGCTTCAACCAAGTTTCCGTAAGGAAGCAAATATCTGGTTTTACAGTGTTTACCAAGTCCCAAAATTCAAGGTGGTGTTTAGGTAGGGAGCGAA
Organism: Lissotriton helveticus; assembly: GCF_964261635.1. Taxonomy (NCBI): domain Eukaryota; kingdom Metazoa; phylum Chordata; class Amphibia; order Caudata; family Salamandridae; genus Lissotriton; species Lissotriton helveticus. Next base: position 1,930,053,307 of record NC_136063.1, read on the forward strand.
TGTTTAGGAGAAACTGGTTGCCTTGTCCTTAACATTAGCACACAGCTAACCCTAACTTTATTATGATCCAATTGTGCTTACTTGTGGGCAAAGTATCAGGACAGGAACTTAATTGTTGTGTTTAAATAAACACTGACCAAGGGGAAAGGGAATGGATTTTTGTGTGAGTGATAGGACCCTGACCTACCCATCGTAGATTCTTCATTGAATATTGATCCCAGGAATTTTGAACACGTTTCTTACTCTATATAGAATAAAGGAATATCAGAAGATGAGGTTATTTATTTATTTAAGATATTTATAAAGCACACAGTTATGCAAAGATATTGTAGTGCCAGAAGGTAAATCAGCAACAACTGCAGAGTGGACTATTGTGAAATAAACAGATTTTGCGCAGTTTCCTAGATTAAAAAAGATTGAATTAACTAAGATTGTACAGAAGCAAGTTATATTGTGGTGAGCAGATAAGCAAATGATCTACCCCTCTTGAGGTGTTTTTTTTATTTTGTGGACTTGTGGAGCACAGAGACTTCAGGAACATACCATGAGAACAATTGCTTAACAAAAGCAGACCACAATAATTAAACACGTAAAAAATGCTTTTGAAAAAAACACATTTCTTAATAGGAAGCCACAGAAGTGTGAAAAGATGAGATGGTAATGTGGTTGGTAAATTAGTGAGAAAACGTATTTCAGAATTCTGCTCAAACTGAAGATGCTGAAGTTGTTCTGCTGGTAGCCCCAAATGAAGGGTGTTGGCATAGTTCAAACCAACCAAAAGAGGGAGGAACTCTAAGGGATACATTTTCCTCTGAGCATTCTTTAAGCTCTTTAAATATCAGTAGCTCTAGGATGTAACTTTCTCAATTTGAGTACTGAGTTATAACTTCTAAATTGCTAAAACAATCAGTGGGGTGGTACTTTGCCCCAGCTCTCAGGGCACCATTTGGCTGTCTAACCTACCTACAAAATGTGAAAGAGAAATGGGTAACCCAATCAACCCTTGTAGGCTTGGGCAATAAGCAATTGAAGTAAAGAGTGACTAGAAGGGATTTTGTTTGTATATTGTTTTTTGATCGAATTATGAGTTAGTTACCTAAGATCTAACCCCAATGTATCCATAGGATAACAAAACTTTTCATTGAAAGACAAAAACAAGGGAAAGAAAAAGCACACGGTAAAGTAGTTTTATCTGAAAAGGGTATTGTATTGAATGAATCAACAAATAAATATACGGGGATATGAAGAACAAATCAGTATCAGCAAAAACTGTTATGGACAGATGTATGCAAAAGTCAAACGGTCAGTTCATAACAACTCATCAGCTCCTTGAATTCATGAAAAGTAACCAAGTCAAACAATGTATGATGGTTAGCTCTTTACGCAGATGGAATGCATTAGGAGATGATGAAAGGGTCGACATTTCGGTCTTGGTTGAAGATGTCTATAAGACCATCATCAGGACTGTAATATTTTTGCAATGAGTGCCCCTATGCACAAAGGCGAAAGATGTTCAAATGGATGAATCACTACAGGTGGAAAGCTACAGCACTTTTATCTGTCGTATTTGATGGCACAGATCCAGTATTTAAAACTTGAAACTGGCAAGGTTGACAGGTCAGACAAGGCGCAATCTGTTTTGAAAAGGCGCTTCTTGAAAACAGCGTGTTCCGTGTTCCAGCTAATATCATCGGTCCGCAATGGATCCATTGCGGGTTAGATCTTTGGTAACTAACTCATAATTCGATCAAAAAACAATATACAAACGAAATCCCTTGTAGTCACTCTTTACTTCAATAACCTACCTACAGTCACTTTCTCTATTTTATTTGAAGTTATTTCAGACAATTAGAAGACATCAATCCACCAGTTTCTTTAATCCAATTACAATGCTGCTTAATGCATTTTCATAAGCACTAGCGTTAACAAAAAGTGAGGGGGCCTCCCTGCACGGTACTTAGGGGGCCCCCCTCCGGGCTCAATCAGGAGCTCTCCCGGCCAGAGTTCAGTGCCGAGGGGGCCCCTTGGAGCCAGCGGCCCCCCCGCACCGCATGGGCTGCGGGGGCCTGTGTTACGCCCCTGTTCATAAGTCACATCTAGTCTATTATTTGAGTGTCATCTGCGTAGCACTTGCAGTAAAGATGATGGTCCTTAAAGAGTTTATGTAGAGCAAATGAGAGCGAGAGAAAAAGAGTTTGTGTGGAGGCTAGTTCACTTCCCCAAAATAGTACAATGGATATCAAGAAGAAATGGCTCACACTTTCGAAGCTAGAAAATAATTTGTGGAAAAAACACTTGTTTTATATGAAAACCCTCACCCACCAACCTAGTTGGTGGCATGCTTCATCATCGGGTCCCACCCAAGGTGCTGTGAAAGTGAAGTCTAAAAAGTGTCATTGGGTCCCTTTTGAATAAAGTTAAATATTTTAATGGTGGGCCCTATGGCAGTGTTAAAAAAACGAGAGAATCGGATATATGTAGAGTTTAAATTATGTCTCTTATATCCTGTAGTAAGAGTTTAGTCAGCGGTCCAGCAGATCAAATGGGGTTGAACTAAGGGATGAACCCTTTAGGATACCACACTTTGAAAGATTTGGATAAAGATCTGAATGGTGATGTGAACTTCTTGAATCCTTTCATTAAAAAATAAACAAAGCCAATCTAAAGTAAGCCCTCTTACTCCAATTTCACGCATCCTGTTTAGCAACAAATCATGACCAATTAAAACTTGCAGTGGCTCATCCATAGTAATGGTGCTAAATTCCGATAGACCCTGATTTGAATTAGAAAGAACTTAAGTTGACATTGAGGCCAGACTATCAGCGGTAGTAAATGATCGCTTAGTCTCCTTAATCTTTTAAGCAAAGTGAAAATCAAATCACTAATAGACCTTCGAAAGTCAGTACAACAGAACGGGGACTAATACTGTTAGCAGTAGAAAATCCTTTAACAATTAAAAAAACTCAAAAGAAGCATTACTAGCTTGGTTCAGCTATGCCCTTTAAACTTTAAGCCTTTCATTATATTTAATTTTATCTTCCATGGAATATGTTTTGTGCCACCTCCTTTACAAGACTTTACAGACGTGCTTGGCTTTTGCTAACCGACTAGAAAACCATGGGGACCCACGATGGGAGACAGTAATGACTATCTGAGCAACTGCATCTAATGGAGGTACAATCTAAGCAGTAAAAGTGTTCTTCTTTCCCTGGTTGTTATTATCTAAGTTCTTCTTTAGTGAAGAACGAAATTTGACAGAGGAGCTGTTACTAAGCGCACACTTAGCAATAGATGATAAAGATGTAGCATTGGGCTTTATGTCCAGATCATCACATTTAACTTCAAACGTGAGTGCCACATGTTCTGACCATACAACAGACAGATCTTTTGTATCTAGAATGAAGTGACCGGACACAACTACTGTTTATTGGTACCTCCCACAGTATGAGTGAGTGGTATATAAAGTCCCTTCACTAAACAAATTTGGATGAGTCTAGGCAACATATTGAGCAAAAGTCTGATAAAGTTCGACTATTAAGGTGATGGTAAAGCGGAGTACCAAACAAGGTTACCGAAGCAGTGATGGAAAAGGATAATCTTTCTGGATAGGGAAATACCTCAATTTCTAAGAGTGTTACTTTTATCTGTTCTCTGTAAATACCTGCAATACTACCTCCAGGTCTGTTCATGCCTTCCAACTTGCGTATTTTATTACCATGTGGCTCTGTTAGGAATATATCTGGGCCACATGTGTCCTTGAAACACATTGGCGTAATAATCACAAATATATCAAGATGGTGACTTTCAATAGAATTAAAGTCGAGGTACAATTGATTTTTGTAAGATTGGATATTTAGCAGGGCTGTCTGCAGCTGACCCTTATGTTTTATGGGTGGTTTCATATCTTGTGACACCTTATTGGCCTTCTCATAGGAACATTGTCGAGAAGGAAACTCAGCTTCTCTATATGCTTAAATGGAGGTAATCTGATAGGGGAGAGATTATCCATCATGACCAGTGGAAAGGATCTGCCTTGTGGTAATATTTAGTAGAGGTCAGAGGTGAGTTACCCTTACAGAATAGTCATCAAGGTAAAATCTCTTACCCATAACCACAATGTCTGCTGGAGCTAGCTGGAGTATCTCCTCACTAAAGAACATGCAACTACTGGACAACAAATAAGCACGGATTTCGGCCAGGGCTTACCTTTGGCTCTTGATGTGGCATTGGCTCACTCCCTGCATGGTCATGCAGGTCGGTGATTTAAATAATTTAAGAGCGCTATCCTGAAAATGTAAACATAAAATGGCCATGCAACCTGAGACAGCAAGGTGCCTACAAAGTCCGACGAAAATCTGCTTGCCAATAAGTAGGAAACGTGAATGAGATTTGGCTTTAAAAGAGAGCTTCCCGATCATCCCTTTGTTGGTCATGGAGAGAAGTAAGCATTTCCTGACAAGCTTCCTTTCTCTTCCACAGGAATGTGTACTTTTTCAGGCAGGTATGTTCTGGTAGCCTTCCTAAGTCTTCCACAGACCGGTGTAATAGATTTTTAGAAGGGAGTAAAGCAGGTGTTAAGGTTGTTGTTGTGGTGGAAGGCGGACATATCCTGACAACCTTCCTTCATCTATCACTGAGAATATTTCCACTGAAGGATAACTGGCATGGGTTCATTTGAAAACAACCATTGGCAAATTCAGTAGGTGTGACTTTGGCTACATGCCGTTTGGCTTTGTCATTACTTGCTTTGTGTGTTTATTGTTGGGGTAGCTCTGATGGCATCACCAGAACAAAAAAAGAAAAGATTGGCTAAAAAACAGAATATTTTTTGTGTCAGAAAAAAAAACCTCCCATAGTAGTCCCTGGTACTGAATGTACTTGTTTTGTCTTAGGATGTGCTAAGAATGCTGTCATTCACAATGAAATTAGCCAATGGCTCTGTAGGGCTGACGCACAGCTCCATTCTGTATGCTGCAGTGGGTGGGGAGAAATGTGAAAAACTCAACAGCAGGCCAATGGATGAAAAGGGCTTGCTGGACGTGGCAATAAAAAAGATATATAGTTATATACAGACAGAGAGAGAGAGAGAGAGAGAGAGAGAGAGAGAGAGAGAGAGAGATCAATATATAGATGGATGTCTTGGTTAACGGATGAACTACAATGGCTTTCACAGTGAACTGATTAGTAAATGAATCTACAAACTCTAAACTTTTTAAATAGCCACCACACCTTAGTATATAAAACACTCAAAAGTAGTTGTATTTTTCTAGTGGATACTTATTTCTTCTCATCCACTGTCCTCCCAACTTGAAGTAATCAGTGCTTCTAGACATCTATATTCAGTGTGCACGGCTCAGTCTGCCCTCTTTGCGATCACGTCTCATGAAATGATCATGCAAGGGTTTATCTCTAAGCATCGCAGGCTCTATCTGGCTATGTTACTTGAGTATTAACATTTCTGGAGCGATTGCTTGACATTTCGTGGTATGTATTAGATGAGGAATCTGAGGGAGACATAGTGCACCCTTCAAAAATATTTTTACAGTCTGGTACATACTTCCATTTGTTGAACATGCAAATATTTAGACAACTTTTTGGCACAAAATGCACTTCTTAAATAGACAACTTAAATCATATTTGCTTACGTTAATATGGTTTAATTTTCCTTTTTTTCCAAGGTGGAGTATGTATTTACAGATAAAACTGGAACCCTTACAGAGAACAGCATGGAGTTTATTGAGTGTTGCATTGATGGACTCAAATATAACCAGCAGGTTTCAGAAGTTGACGGATTTTCAGACGCTGATGGACAACTTGGATTTTACAGGAAAGCTCAGAAGGTAAATATTTGTGCAGTGAGTTTTTGTGGACATTGTAGGGACGTGAAATAGAAATCTCCACAAGTGCACCTTTGACTCAATGAGGTGAACTCACTTACGACACAAACTGTAACAAGTGTTTGTGTCAAATGTCTAAACTAAATGCAGCTAACATTATCAGAAACATAGAAAGTGAACCACACACCTGCTCCACCCAATCTACATGTCTGCAGTAAAATGGACACCTAGGATGGCACTGTGTACCTGAAAGGATGCCTGCTTAGATACACATCCATCCCGTTTGATGAGCAGGTCTTGTACAGAGGATGGGCAGGGTAAAGACAGATAGGATGTTACAAAATGTAGTTGCTCCTTTATATTATTTTGGAAATGTTACATTTTGCCCAAACTAGTCTAGGACTGGAGTTACTATGGTAAATGTAGCCTTCTCAGCATCCGCAAAGCATTTTCTGCCGTGATGGCAAACAACTCAAGGTAACCCAATGAAGTGATGGCTAAAATGTACACATCAAGAAGCAGCTCTGACTCTCGTCATGTTGAAAAAGTAGACTTCACATCAAAGCTTGAGGTTATATTAGTGTGGCATTGAAATGTTTTTCTTTCCAAAGCCTGCAGTGGGAGGGGTACCTGAATGTGTTCGGCACCCAGCAGTTACATTGGGTGTGATCACTGATCACACCATGGGTCTCAGGAGGGGGGTGGTGGCAAGTAGGCACACCACCAGCAAAGCCAGGCACCCGATCGGAACCTGGAATCACCATCTGTAACCGGACCCGAATACAGCAGGTCCCTGGCTTTGCTGGCGGTGTGCCTACTAGCCACCACCCCCCTCCCGAGACCCATGGTGTGATTAGTGATCTCACCCAATGTAACTGCTGTGTGCCGAACACAGCAGGTTTTGGAAAGAATTTTTTTCTTCTGTTTTTTCACACTTTGACCGCCGGGGTCTTAACACTGGTCCTGATGAATTCCTAGCTACTTGCATTTAGATAGGCAGAAACATGTTGACCGCACATAGCGAGGCATAGCTGCACTATCTATCTAGCTTTCCTACTGCCCGCTCCACTTTTAACTAAGCTGGGTTGGCCAACGAATAAATAATGTTTTTGGACACAACCTTGTCACTTTTAACTCATTTCACTTACACAAAAAGTAACCAGCTCCGCAGTAACTCTGGTGTCGAAGCACACCGGGGTGGGGGGGAGGGAGGGGGAGGGGTTCTAGAGCTTCCTGGTAGGGCCCGATGATGAAGCATGTCACCAACTGGGTTGGTGAGTGAGGGCTTTCTAAAAGAATCTACTGAGATTCTTTCCCACTTACTCCTCTCACAAGGAAAAGTGCACTCTTTCGTTGTTTTGATTGTATTTTGTAGGGGAACTAAGAGTGCTCCTTCTTATAGTGCAAAAAACCCTCTACCTCTTGTTGTTTAAGTTCATTGAAACTATCGCCAGTATGAAAAGTCCAGTACAGGTCCATTATAGTACCCTGCCCCCATGCTTTCCCAGTCTCCCGACTCACACCATCAACCTACTAGGACCAGTTCATACCTCAAGCGTGCTCACAGATCCTTCATCCTCCAATGTGGAGTCAAAATGTTCCCCCTCAGGGTGCATATACCCATCCAATGATCCCACCCAGACATCAATGTCCTCTTGAGCCGTCTAATCACGTTGACACCTCCTCAGACAAACCTCTTCAGCCATGGTCCATTCAACCACATCCGCCACCCATCATTTCTCACTCGGTCTAGCTCGCGCTATTCAGGTAATCACAAACCGTAACTTGGCTAATAACAGCATCAGGTGCAATATCATAAAGGCCATATTTTTGTCCCCTTGGCTGCCAGATGTCCCACAGCAAACAAATCAGAGGGTCCACCTCCACAGGGATCCACACTATGGTCCTCACATAAGTCACAACATTTCCCCAATAGTCATACACCTCAGGGCAGGCCCAGGCCAAGTGGAGATAAGAAGAAGTCGGGGTAAAAAATCTATAATATGAATCACTCCTACCAGGATCTATCCTAGACATCAATACCAGTGTGATGTACGTATGATGTAGGAAATGGAAATGCAAGTGTTTGAAGTGTGTGTGACTCAACACTGTCTTCACCAGTGCACACATTCGGTGCCACAAGACATCATCAGTCAGTACCCGCAGGTCCTACCCCCAGGCCTTGCGGGCCAGGAACTGATTACTCCTAAAGTCTGATGTCAAGGCCTTATAAAGATGCGCTATCAAGTGCTGGCCCCCGCCCAACTCCACCAGGCACCTAAAAGTCATTGAGGTAGTTTGGGTCCCGGGAAACGAGGGCCAGATATGCCACCCAGTAGTCGCTATATCTGCTTGATTTAAAAATTGACCTACACCAATGCTCTCCTGTGCTGCCTCAAATGCAATAAATTCCTCATTAGGGAACAGGTCCCCCAACACTACATACGTCCCCAATACTCGAAAGTCAGGGAGATCCCGACGACTAAGTCATGAGTAAATGGTGTCCTTCCCAGAAAACCTTTAACAGTAAATTCCCACAGGGAAGCAGTGTGTCGGACCAAATAAGAGACATACTCTACATCTACGCGGGGCACCATCAAGAGCTTAGTAAGGTCCATTGTCCCCCAATATCTTCCATCAAACATTACTTAAGTGTCCTCCTCGATCATCCATTGCATTACATGCTGTATTTGGGCAGGCAAATAGTATTGCTCTTGATCAGGCACTGCCAGACCACCCTCTTCCAATGGTAGCGCCACTTAGATCCTAGCCACTCTACTTCGCCCCCAGCCCAGATCTGAGCCGTCAGAAGAGAATTAAGCATTAAACCTGCAAAACACAGCAAAGGACAACACATCAAATAAGTGCTAGATGGCATAAAGGCACTGGGGAAAAAAACACCATCTTCGCAACAGCCACACATCCCGTGAGAGACCATGGCTGGGAAGTCCAGAAGCGCACCGACAAACGTAATTCTGCAATCACTTTGTCAATATTACATTGTTTGCACTGTTGCAGAGTATAAGTGATAACCATCCCTAAATAGCAGAAGGAGTCCAGCACCCACTGAAGAGGCACCACGGGCAATTCTTTCTCTCTGCAGGCAGCCAGAGAGCCCAATGGAAACCCAAGGGATATGCTACGATTAAGATGGAGGCCCAATTTTCCCCAAAAGCGGTGATTTACCACAACAGAATGTGCAGAGACCGCAGCAGAGACAACAGGTAAAAAAAAAAAAGAGTATTGTCCGCATATAAGGAAAACAAATGAGTGACCCTCATCCCCCACAACAATCCCACACTCTGCCATATGCTGATGGATCTGAACGGCTAGTGGCTCCAATGCAGTAGCAAAGAGGAGGGTGACCCCTGGTCCCGTGCCTCTCTCCACCTCCCGGAGTGCAGAGCACTGCCACCCCACTCGAACCAGAGCAGTGGGCTTTGTAAACAATAGACTTACCCAGGAGCAGATGGGGGGGGGGGGTCCAGACCCCATAACCTCCAACACCTGCTTAAGATATTGCCACCGAACCGTGTCGAAAGCTTTAGCTTTGTCTATTGACACCACAACCAACTCTTCATCGTGACCCACCACTTCATGTAACATGCATCAAGTGCCGCAGGTTAATTGAGGTACTGCAATCCAGCATGAACCCGCATTTATCTGCTGGATCAGCGGCGCAAATACTGGGTGCAGATGAAAGGCCAATACTTTACAAAGTATTTTGGTGTCCATCTTGATCATCGCAAGTGGCCGATATGCCGAAAGTTCCGACTGGTCCCCCGGGCATCGGGAGCATGGTAATGCAGCCCTCTTGCATCAATTCTGAAAGCAAGCCTTCCTGTCGAGTTCAAAGTACACCTCCAATAAGAGCTGCACAAGCACCGATGAAAAGGCCTGATAGAACTCGGCAGGGAAACCATTGCAGCCCAACGCCTTCTCCCCTGGTAGCTTCCCCAGAGCCTTGTAAATCTCTTCCAACGTTAGGGTCTCATCCAAATCTGGCGCCTCCATGTCTCCCAGCCGTGTGACTGGTAATGGCAATAGAAAGGCCGCAATCGGCACCTGCCAAAAAGGAACAGGTTTGCGGTAATCTTGCTGCAGGTATGTGCGTAAGGTATCCACTATAACGCCTTGCATGTAAGCCGCCCAGCCCTGAGATGTAGAATAACAGTTTTCGGGACCTCCCATCTTGGGAGCCAGACAAGGAGGTGCCTGGATCTGTCCCCCTCCATATGGAGAAGCTGGCGATAGGATTTAAGTGTAAACTGCTCCAACCCATCCCTAACCTCTGTAACTTCACGCAAGAGTTCTAACTCTTCCCTACGCCCCTCCCCATTGTCCGGTGCCAGACGCTGTGCCAACATCTTTCTGAATGAGTTCCAATTGCAAAGTGCGCTTCACCCCACACAAATGCCCTATACAATGGCCTCGGAGCACCACCTTCATGGCCTCCCATTCAGTCGCCCAAGACCGCGCTGAGGACCCATTATGCAAAATCTTTCAACACTCCTGACAGTACCTCGGGGATAGTCTTCACGCTCCTGGAGTCCGCTGAACCCTCCCATACATGCAAGTTTCACAATAGGCCGGCGTTCGGACCGACATATAGAGAACTCTATTATATCAGGCTCAACGTAGCCGGCATAAGAATGCGATCAAGCTGGCTACAAGTACTGAGTGTTGGCGAGTAGAAGGTAAGAGATAGTACGAGTGACTGTTCAATGGCAAGTCATGTGGGTTGTTGATTACTTGAGTGTTTGAGGCAGTGAATACCTTGTTTAGCTAGTAAGGCATTTTGATGTCTTCCTTAATCAGGTACATTTTAGTCATCCTAGATGTTTAGGGAGTCTGAGTTTTTTAACTGTGATTCTAGGCTTTTCTGATAACAAAAGAAAATTAGTCACAAGATCATCATTTTTTTTTCAAGAAGTTGTTGGTGAGGGAATTGGGGAACATGCGAAGGTTACTAATGAGGAAATCATCATTTTAATGGTTTCATCCCTATCATGTAATATATTTTAGTGCCCATTTTTATAGAAGGTCTTTGATATTTGACAGGGTAACAGATTCGTTGTATTTAATGGAACAGGGAAGTACATTTTCAAACCATATGCCTAGACATTAAATTTGGAGCCTCTAATCAAAGCGCACCCGCTACTGGGGAGGACTTCATCCCCCACTGGGCACCGCGTCTAAGTTTGTAACCTCCCATGACGACACGTGTGTTGTTGCTCAGTAGGCTTTAATTACAGTCGCCGAGCACAATGTTCTGAAAAGCGTTGTCCGAGATGCTCTCTAGTAATGCTTTTTAACATTTTTATAGCACGCAATTGCCAAGCACTAGTTCTTGCATTTGCTAGAGTTTAAGCTATTGGCATTGTAAATGAGAATGCCTTTAATTTATCTGTTTTAAAAACAACACAAAAGGCGGGGGGCGTGGCCTGGAGCCGAAGATGGTGGACGTGTAGTCCTCGAGCTCCGTCCATAGCCCGGAACACTCGCATTTTATCCTGCAGCCCCAGATTGAAACCCACCTGATTTCTTTACCGGAGGCCACCCGGGGGGGTGCTGAAAGCAGCGGAGCGGTGTCTGTCCATCCGACCCGCAGCACACGAGCTCTGCGACATTGGACCTGCAGCGGCCTTCTGGACAACGCGAAGCCCCGGGCTCAAGTAGGTGGCCTGCCCGGCTTGCCCTACACCATCGGCGCGGTCCGATCGGGGCCCCGGACGGAAATATTTGTGGACACCAGCTGAGGTATCGGGCGAGTGGGGACACCCCCGCATGCCCGTGGCCCTACTGCCTGCCGCCTAACGCTGTGCCCTGCCCAGCCGCCCTGCTGTGGGGTCCGCGAGACACACGGGAACCTTCCCGGATCGGCTTGCCTGCGCACCATCCGCACTGCAGCGCCTGCCCTCAACAGTGCTGTCCTGGACTGCGGGTAGGGTGCTACCAATCACCAGCCATCGGCACGGGGAGCCCGACTCCACCCGGACCCACTTGACCACGTCTGATCTGAAGCGCAATATCTCTCGCCGGCGCCATTTTGCAGGCACATCCGGGCAGTGCATTGCCCTCAGGACTGGGACTGTGGCGCCTTGCATGAGAGGTGGGACCCTTACTCGGGGCGACGCATTTCTGAGACAGGACACCCCGCAGTGGAGACCGTACCCCAAGAGCCCGGATTGCTGACACCGGCCCACTGTGCAGGAGAACGACAAGCGCATTGCAGCCTGGCCACATAACTCCAGTACAGACGCCCATCGTGCTCCTGCTAGGGTTTCGCGCCTCGACTGACGATACCCGGGTCCCACGGTCCCTCTTCATTTGCTATCTGGAAGCAGGGGTCACATCTACCCGCTAGGCCCCCTGTGGACATACAGAACCCCCAACCACAGCGCAGGGCGCATGGACCCTGCATGATCTCTGCCTCTCTGACCACTACACCCTGTCCCCTCGGTGGACGTGGCGCTGCGTTCTGGTTGGACACTAGAGTGGGCGGCGGCCCTCGGGAGTGCCCATTGCAGCGCCACCCTGCTAACGAGATCCATGGGTAAGCCCAGGGGCAAGACTCATGACCGGGGAGTCGCAGCGGACATGCAGTCCACGGGCTCTGAGGACCCACTGGCCTCCTCCAATGTGGACATCATCCCTCCGACAGGAAGAGGATCCCAAGACGCAAAGTTGGACCTCATCCTCAATGAAATACGCGCGACGCGCGAAGCCCTGGAATCACGGATAGACAACATGGCGACTGGCCTGTCACTATTGAGAGCAGACCATAACAAGCTGGCAGAGCGTGTAGCAGAACAGAAGATCACACTGAATGACCTTGTGCCACAACAGACGGAACACTCCACGAAGTTGGAGGGTGTGGAGAGACAGCTTAAACAACTGTGGGATAGAGTGGACGATGCCGAAGGACGGGCCCGCCGCAATAACGTCCGCATCCTAGGCATTCCGGAAAGAAGCGAGGGGAGGAACCCTACCCAGTTTGTGGAGGACTGGCTACGGCAGTTAGTGGGCCAGGAAGACCTCACTGCCCTATATAGTGTGGAGCGGGCACATAGGATGCCACCGCGCCCCCCCAAACCAGGGGCGCCTCCTCGTCCCCTGATCGCGCGCCTCCTTCACTACAGAGATCGTGACACTGTCCTACGAGCGGCCAGGGAGAAGGCGCCGATACGTTTTGAAGACAAGAACATCTCAGTCTATCCTGATTTCACTCCTACTGTGCAGCGCGCCAGGTCCACCTTCATGGGTGTGAAACGCAAACTAAGGGAAAAAAACATGAAATATGCACTCTGTTCCCCGCACGGCTCAAAATTCTACACGACAACAGATCCCACTTCTTTGATTCACCAGAAGAGGCAGAGGAATGGATGGAAGTCACTCTACCACCATCGACCTCACAGGGCACGTTTGAAGATCGCCGCGGCGGCGTCCACAGGAACCCCCCGGATCAGCAGGACAACGCTTCCGGCCCAGGACAACATGCTTCCCATGGTACATCGGCGCAGCCGCGCCCTTCTAGTATCCGCGTAGACGGACACCCGTCCTCATCACAGCGACAGCGGCTAACAGAGGAGTCACTGGCCGCACACGACGCGGAAGCGATCGACGACAGACACACCGTCACCACTGACACCCACACCGAGGTGTCTGGATCGATTGACAGCTTGCCGCTTTTTCCGAAGGTCACGGCCCAGACGGCGGAGGAGTTCTGAGCTGCTGCACGTATGATCCCCTCCGGGTGGTAACGTATAACTGTTCCCTCCCCCCCCTTATATAGTATGTGGTGGGTTGCACGGGGGGGCCATTTTATGGAGGGCTATTGAACCAATGCAGGCCGTTACGAGACAATTGACAGAGGCCTGTCACCCCCGGAATGCACACAAACTTAACTGACTTGTGCCCACGTTGGGCACCATGGTTTGGATCCCGGGCACGTTGGCCTGGGGACCCTTCTGTTCAGGGAATTCAGGGTTACAGGACACTCTCATCCTTTCGTGGAACTGAACTAACATGGGTACCCGGGTGTTTTACCTGGCCACACCACATAGATGGACATGGGGCCGCTTAATAAATACCAAATGTGCACTTGGAACGTGCGTGGCATGGGGGCAGTTCAGAAACGACATAGGATATTAGCCCAGCTTAACCGTAGGGGGATACAGATTGCTTGCCTGCAAGAGACACATTTGAATGCTGCAGAGAATTTGAAACTGCGCAAGAAATGGAGGGGGCAGCTCTTTGCTACCTCCTATTCTGCGTTTTCCAGAGGGGCAGCGATCTGGTTCCGAGGCTCTGTTCCCTTCCAGATGTTGGAGCAAAGAATAGATAATGAGGGACGATATGTATTTGTGCGGGGGCTGTTGGATGGGGATGCTATTGTATTTGGGTGTGTGTACTCGCCGAACTCGAATCAATCGGAGTTCTTGTTAACAGTAAACGGGGTACTTGCAGATTGGGCGGATCATCGCCTGTTGATTGGAGGGGATTTTAATGCTGTACTTGATGTTGCGTTGGATAGGTCACATCCCCCTTTACAGGCAGCTGAGAGTAAGAAACAGGCAGAGGCTCTTGAGAGATGGTCTGGGGGCTGGGACCTGGCAGACGTGTGGCGTAGCGCACATCCACGAGACAGGGAATATACTTTCTTCTCCCCGCCCCACCAGCTCCACACCAGAATCGACCACATTTTCTGTTCCCGTTCCCTAGCAGATTCCATAATCCAGACCCTACACATGGGGAAAACTCTGTCTGATCACAGCCCTGTCGAACTCATCTGGCAGTGGGGTAGGCGACTGGACCCCATCCCAACTTGGAGACTGTCTCCAGGTCTCCTTGAAGACTCTGTATTTCGGGCCTCCCTGTCTGACACTATAGTTACCTACTTCTCCACAAATGCTAACACAGCCAGCACCCGGCTAGTAGAATGGGACGCTTTTAAAGTTTGCCTAAGGGGGGCGGCAATGGCCGCTGGGATGGGTAGGAAACGAGAGGTCATTGCTCAACTGAAGGAGGTGGAGAACTCACTTGCGCCCTTAGAAAATGAGGCAGCCGGCACCAATGCACCCTTCACACCACTGCAGGAGGCTCACATTAGACACGCGGAGCTGCTAGAAGACCTGAGGCTCCTAGACTACAAAGAATACACGAACAGGCAGCATACACAGGCGGATAGGGCCGGTCCCCTACTAGCTCGTCTTCTACGTGACTCCCCAATTCACCATCCCATTCTGACTATCCTAGACCAGGCGGGCAACCCAACTAACACCCAACTCGGGATTAACACGGCGTTCAAGGACTACTACACAACACTTTACAGTCCCCCGCAGCCCCTATCCGAGGATGCATTCGAGACCTTCATGAGGGACCTGACTCTACCTCAACTCACTGAGAGTCAGGCCAAAGATCTGAAACGCACCATTACGATAGCTGAAATTAGGCAGGCGATAAGAGCTCTTCCAAAGGGCAAAACCCCTGTTACAGACGGCCTATCGGCCGATTTTTATGCGACATTCATGGACCTTCTGGCACCGCGGTTGCACACTGTTTATATGGAGGCCCTACGGACGACGTCCCTTCCACAGTCCTCCATGCAGGCATTGATCACGTCCCTATTGAAGCCTGCCAAGGAGGGGCTACAGATGGCTGACTATAGGCCACTATCCCTTCTCAATACTGACTCCAAGGTACTGAGCAAGGTGCTGGCAGCGAGGCTCGTGCAATACGTACCGCAACTGATCCACCCGGATCAATGTGGTTTTATTCCGGGCCGTAACACGGCCATGAACCTTAGGCGTTTAGCCCAACTAATGCTCGGAGACGGAAGGGACGTGCACTCCGAGGGCTGCATATCTCTGGACTTGAAACAAGCGTTTGACTCCCTTAGGTGGGACTATATGTTCGCCACCCTGTCCAAATTTGGGATACCATCTGAATTTCTCGACTGGGTCAGATTGCTGTATACCGTCCCCACGGCTAGAGTGCGCACCTCCGGACATATATCGGCTCCTATAGCCATAGCGAGGGGCACCAGGCAGGGCTGCCCGCTATCCCCGCTCCTCTTTGTCCTTGCCCTTGAGCCTATGCTCTGTCGGCTTCGGTCGATGGCTCCCCGCCATGGCATATGTAGACACGGGACGACACATATTGTGTCTGCTTACGCAGATGATATTATATTGTATCTCCGAGACTTGAGGGGAGACCTGAGCCCTGTTTCCCAGGTCTTTGAGGACTTTAGGTCGATCTCTGGTCTGACCATAAGCGAATCCAAGTCCTATGGCTTCACATTTGCGGCCACAGGTCTGACTACTCCCCTACCCTTCGCCCCTCACGAATTCCAGATAGCGGAAACCACCTTTAGATACCTGGGGATGCAAATCTATAGAGAGGCTGAACTGATGATTGACGGTAACCTAGGGAGGGCCATCAGAGCGCTGAAGTCGCAGATACAATTCTGGTTGACACTGCCACTTTCCATACCCGGCAGAGTAGCGATATCGAAGATGGTGATGCTCCCCCGTCTCCTCTACCATTTCACCAACCTACCGTACCTGATCCCAGCGGCGACATTTAAGATCCTTGACACTCTCCTCACGGAGCTCGTCTGGGGGCACGGCCGCAGACGTATAAGTTTGTCCAAGTTACAGCTCCCCTCTGACGCCGGTGGTATGGGCCTGCCGGACTTTAGAGCTTACAACTATGCGTGTCAGCTACAATGGCTGGCTTACTGGGTGGCTGGTCGCAATCTCCATGAGATCGATATGTCGGAGGAGGATCACGGTAGGGGGAGACTACACACACTACTCCTGCCCAACTCGGATATGCCGAGAGATGCCCCACCACTTCTTAGGCTAGCGATCCTTTATTGGAGGAAGGCACTGAAATACACTTCCCCTAAGTCATCCTATGCCCCCACGATCCCGCTCTTGGGCATCCCATTGGGCACAGGAGCTCTCACGACGACCTCGATAGCCACATGGCATGGCGAAGGAGTATCGCAAGTGGGCGACCTGTTTGCGGAGGGACACTTGTTGTCCTTTGAAGACTTCAGAATCACACAGGGCGTACCTGGGGGCTCCTTCCTCCTGCACGCCGGTCTCCGCAATTATATTACACATAAATGGGCACCTGAGGGCCAGGAACCTGACACAAACCCTCTCACCATGATGCACTACCTCATGGGATCGGGTGCACACCTGACGAGATGGCTTACTGCTGGCATCAGAGAAGGGAGAGCATTCACTCTCTCGCTTCTCAGGGAGACATGGGAGGAGGATATTGGTAGGCCCCTGAGGGACAAAGAATGGGACCGAGTACTGCAATTTCCCAAGAAGGTAGCTAGGAACCCCAAGTTCAAATTCATTCAATTGATGCTGCTGCATAGAGCCTACCTGACCCCGCACCGCATACATACGATGTTCCCTGATGCGAAAAGCAATTGCCCCCGCTGCGACACTGAAGATGCATCACTGATACATATGCTGTGGCAATGCCCCAAGTTAGGATACTATTGGACCACGGTCCATGCATCGCTTGAGAGCGCGGGGGCTCTGTCCCGATCTCCTACACTAGAAGGCACGCTATTGGGGCTGGGGCCCTCCCAACGCAGCAGGACAGTAGCGTCGCGCTTTGCAGACCTGGCCCTATTATTAGCGAAGCGAGCCATTACGATGAGGTGGAAGTCACCCAGGCCACCCAACCCTGAATTATGGAAGGCAGAGGTAGTGCGCTGGGGTAAGGCAGAGGGAGAAGCACTGCAGCGCGAAGAATACAGAGGCCTACGGAAAAAGCCGATATCGTTGGACTGGTTTGTCACGTTGGGAGCGTTTGAATATGGAGACGAAGGGGAGGAAGGGGATGTCAGTGACACACCGAATGTGGAATAAATATGTCCGGAGCCGGACGTTCATGCACTGTCACTGACTGTGATGCATAACTATGGGATGGGGAGCATCCACACACTGGCCTGTTGCCTCGCACCGTCTATGTGTCCAGATGGAAGAAGCTACATGTTATGATGCCAAGGGTGACCCAGATAAATGTTCATCCAATTTATTTAATTAGCTACCTGTCAAGAGAGTGTCGGGTGGGTTGTTCGAGGGTGGTGGGAGGGTTTGATCTGACCGGGGTTTGTTCAATTGCGACAGTTACGATCGCCACAAAATGTAAAATCAAAATGATAATGCATATATATGTTTTAAGCAGGCACATACATGTTTTACTCTGCTTCACTAGTCTTGGACATTTCTGTAACTGCTTTACTTACTATTCTAATAAACAGATTTTCAAAAAAAAAACAAAAAAAAAACAAAAAAAATAAAAACAACACAAAAGGCATTGTCATTTACAATGGTAATAGCTCAAACTATCATAAATGCGATACCTATTGCAATGCAAACACTTGTTTTGGATGAGAGTCTGTAGTGATTGATGGTTCATACAGGCACAGATACAATCTGATTGTGGCTTCTATGTGCATGACTGTTAAACATCTGCACCATGAGCTATTAGGAAACAGGACTGTACGGTTGAAAGAGTCTTCTCCTTCTCATCACTTTAAAAGCATTGGCGTAAATAAAATAGGCACTGGTGAAACCAGCTTTGTTAATGTTTTTTATTGCCATGTTGTACAGCAGCGCAAATGCTGTGCAGCATGGGTAAAAGTAAAAAAAGAAAAGCAGTATGGATCATCACACCATTGAGCATTTTTTTTTTACTTTTATCTGCTGTACAACATGGCTAAAATATAATTGTTAAAACCCTATAGGGGTTCCCATGAGGCACAGGGTCAGACTGATTTGCATATGGCCATGTCTGAACTGGGGTGGCAGAGTGGGCTAAAGAACGGTGATGGATTAAACCCAGATCTGTTGACTGGGTGTGAGTGTTTGATTGGTTCAGATGCTCCGTCCATCACCACCCCCTTTTGTACCGCTTTGTTCGCCATAAGTTGGCAGGGTATGCTCAGACGTGAGTCCCTTGCTCACTTTGCCACTGGATTCAAGCAAGCCTGGCTGAAGACGGCTGAAATGCCAGAAACCGGTCCTAGGAAGCTTGTTTCCGGTCCAGGGAAGGCATGGCTTAGCAGTTCGTGCTGGACTGTTCCCATGAGGCACAGGGTCAGACTGATTTGCATATGGCCATGTCTGAACTGGGGTGGCAGAGTGAGCTAAAGAACTGTGATGGATTAAACCCAGATCTGTTGACTGGGTGTGAGTGTTTGATTGGTTCAGATGCTCCGCCCATCACCACCCCCTTTTGTACCACTTCATAGAGGGGATCAGCATCATTTGAGTCGGCTGCCTGATGCACTGAGTCACTAGGAGTTGTGCTAAGTGCTAGATTGTCTGGAGCTCCCCCCTGCGGCCTGCCAGATGTAAGGGTGGTGTATGTGGTCTCATTGCCCAAGAACAGTCTGCGTTCCAATCAGTTCAATTTCAGAACACACAATACTGACCACCCTCTCCAGCATATTGTTCAAAGTGGTAGTGGTGGGGCTGGCAGATGGTAGTTAGCCAGTACGTTTCTCCATCATATACTAAAAGTTCCTGGGTGAGTGGCCGATGGATGGAAAGCGGAAGTTTCTTACAGCTATGAGGGCTGTTGGCCTTGTCACGAAGTGATGCCACCCAGTGCTTAGATTCGTACAGGTCCCCCCCGCAGGTAGCTTGAGTGCCAGAGATAATGCAGAAAATGATATGTGTGATAGGAGTAACAGGGCACAGTACTTTATGAAGTATTAAGGAGGACTACTAAGCTTTTTGACCAATGAACAGCCACAGTTTACATTGGACAATGTCACAAACCAATGAAAAATGTGGCCAGAGAGTGGGTAGAGCTTTAAGTCGCTACCTCTATATAGCATGCCTCGCAGAGCAGCGCATGAGCTGCCAAGGCTCGACCTAAACATCTGGCCCTCCAGGAAACACTACTAGAGCCGGCTGCTAATAAAAAGCATCCTCTAGACAGTGCTACGCTGCTGTCCGACCCGGAAGTCTACAAAGATAAACCTGTTTATATCAAACCGTATTTTTAGCATAAAAGATTTTATTCACGGCCAAATGGTCCTGTAAATCAGAAAACTTGAATTACATTTTTTTTTAAATCACTTAATGAACAAACTAATAATTACTTTGCAAATGCTACTAAGAATCATATTTGTGTTAAAATGTACACATTAAGCAATGGGAGTAAAAACAGTTAAAGCGGACAAACAAGCATATAAAATAAGTTAATAGCCCTATACAATATTCGCTTCACCCTATAATTGTCCAACCATAAAGTAAGTTAAAACAACTTCTGTTTTTTGCCTAAAACATTTGTATCATTAGCAAAAAATCCTATAAATTGTAAAACATGCACCAAAAAAATCAAGTAAATATAGACTATCGCAAGAAGTTAATTATTATTAAACTAAAAACACAGGCCCTCGGCAAACAAAAATGCAGATGCTGAAGATACTGCAGCTCCAGTGTTGCTGAGATCAGACGCAGTGTGAATTACTTAAGAGTGGAAAGCGCAGAAGGCAACAATTGCTTTGTGGCCACACTCCTCTCCAGTTAGAAAAAAAATCGGTTTGCATTTTTTATGTACTCACAACAACTAATTTTGAACTGGTGCTAAAGTAGTGAGGAATTGCAAAGGGCAAATAAATGCGACAGGTCAGCACTGCACTTGCCTTTTATCCAGATAAAATATTTGGGTGTAGAGGCCAACAGTACACTAGACAGCTCACTTTTGTCGACACGAGTGCGTCATGCAATAGAATTGGCATAAGTGCTGAGATTGTTACTGACATGGTTAAAGAGCATGCCTGCACAACTGTGCTTGAGAAATCTTTTGGTTTTAATATGAACTTAAAAGGGACTTACATCCTGCTGCCACGCTTTCCAGGCTTCTCATTGGTTTCTGTGTGTGCAAGGTACCTTTCCTCCATTTTTATTGCTATAGCATATTTTCCAGCATTTACCAATGCTTGTTCCTCGCCTGCTTCTCTTATCAGTTTCCTGCCACCGAAATACTGTTAACATCCACTTTGGTGGATCTATATTTTCATAAATTTTTGCCTTTTACTATTGCAGCATATTTATATAACAATTTATCACCCGGAGAGATTAGGTGAGTTGCATAGAATCATAGGATGTTGCGCTGCGCCGCCGAGACTCGAACTGGGATCCCCAGCGCTCAAGTCAGCAGCTCTGGCCACTGTGCCACATCCTCTCCACTACTGTGTTATTTGTCAGGAAGCTCTTTTCTTTTCCCGGAAGATGATTGATGAAAACCTCTTTATTCAATACATTTGCAAGACCGATGCATTACCAATGCTTTTTCATAATGGTAGTCATCACACAACTAGTAAACAACTTGATCATTGATTTCAGTAACACTCGGCATAGGAAGGTAAGTGCATGCCTCACCATCAGAGGCACACAGGGTCTACCTTCACCTGGTTACTGCAAATTAACAACGGGTACCTTGCCATGCGCTCCCAGAACACCACAGCACACAATTATGTTGCGCCATCATGGTCTGGGACTGCTGGCCACCCCCCGCCTTAACACGCAGACAACAGTTACACATTTAACAGACCAACAACAGAATTCTTTGGAAGGCAGGGGGTCTCGAGCCCGAGACCCCCCGGCCGTATTTATTAAAATATGAAACAAAATGAAAAATGTTAATCAAATTAACATTTACATAATTATTAAATGCAAACTTCAGAACATTAGATTTACATCCATATTTGACATGATATGATGGGCTAACCTTAACAAGTATCTAATACAGCGTGGTTCCTAACCGAATCTAACATCCTGATATTAAAATTGCATTTTAATAATTTCTGGTCCTACGGCAAGGTCGCTAACCGGTGTCAGGTCCTTTTACCCAGCTACGCTCTCGCGTCCGAGATGCGCATGCGCGACAAGGGCCCGTTTACCCTCGTGCGCTCCGTGAACTCCATTTAACCATAACAGGAGGGCCCTTACACTCGCGCCCTTAGCATCATAGTGCATAGTGTATGTGTGGGGTGGCTACCAGCCTGAGGGAAGCGTTGACTCCCCTCCCCGCACCCAAGCAAGCGGATATCCTGCCCCTGAAGTTCTGGGAGAGACCAGTGGCCCCTCCCCCTGGGCGACCCCTTTCGTGAATGGGGCCGCCCCCACCTAAGGACCTTAAATTGCTGCTCACCGATTATGACCTTACCGCCACAGGCCAGCGTAGTTGACCGACTATCTGGCCCCCCCAACCGCCTACACTGAAAGGTCATATCCTCCTAGTCAAAACCCTCTACCCCTGCTAGTTTGTTCCCTAACCATAGGGCATTCGCTGACTCCATCAAATGTACCCCTAACCTGCAAGTAGAGACAACCCCTCCAACCATTGCCAACCATTTCTTGTCAGCCGCTCACTGCTGGTCTCCTTCAAGCGAGCCCCCCCTGCTAATCTAAATCGTCCCTCTCTGATGCACCCCTGTGGAATATACTGCAATGAGGTGTTTGAAATACTTTCCCAATCCAAGTGTTGATCCTCTTTACCGAGTGATTCTTCCCTGAGTGATTCTGCTCACTAACGGAGTCCACCCCCCCTTTTCCTGCAGCCTGTGAAATAACTGAGATCCCCTATGGTGCAGTCTGGGTTTTATATTTTGCTAGCCTGCTTGCTACTGCGATTATCCCTTCCACCAGGACCCCCTTGCCCAATTAAACCCAATCGTTGCTACCCGCATGTCAAATAATGACTGAGGGCGGTGGGGTGTGCCTATCGCGTGCCTCTCCTTCCCCGCTCTGGATGGACAGACCCCATCCTTTGGGGTCCCTGTAGTTGCTGTGACCGGGGGTATCCTGGAACTATACATGTACACCACCCACTGGCGTATCGTGAAGTCTGCTAACCACCCACACCTGGCCACTACGCTCTGGGAAATGTTCAGTGTATGTCCACCCCTTTTACTATGGAAATCCCCACCCCTTTTACTATGGAAATCCCCACTTCCCCACAAGGGGTGCTGAGGATGTTGCATAGGCCTATTATTCCTGGGGTTGCCCAGGCTAGCAATGCCCACCCTTGTGCACTGCCCCCATCCCTATCGTTGGCCCTACCAATTGGAAACCTATGAATATACCATGCTGACACTGGTGGCCCTGCGAGCACAGGCGCCGTTATTGTAGAAATACAATTTCCTGGTAAGGAAAATACTGCCATTTTTTGTGAAGCCACATCCCACTCCATCACTGCGGCCAGCCCAATCTAGGGTTAACATACCAAAAACAATCAACCCAGTGCTGGCACCTCCTGCGTCCTTGATCGCTCGCCCATCACACTTGACGTTGTTGTTTGCCATCCTCTACCTGACGTATGCCTCCCTTGGGCTGTCCACCTGTTGCAGCTGTAGTGGCGTGGCGCACCTCACAGATATCCACCATGGACCCGGCCATACATAAATGGAAAAGATAAACACAAACCATTAGTGTTTCTGGCGATAACTGCCGTACACGTGCTTGTCTTACATTGCCATCACATGCCAAGTTCTAGATAAGATTAGCGCCAGATGTATACTCATTAACACTTCCAACTAAGTGTTTAGCATAGCCTCAGTTTGTGCCCCATGTAGTGTGTTTGGATTAGTGCTCCTTAAGGACGATACACAGTGTGAAGCGCAGTGCCACGGCACATTCATTGTTACTAAAAATTCTGCTGCAGACCAGGACATCACCTCCTATTCCTGGTTTTCTACCCACGTCTTTATGCAATAGGATCTAAATTTGAAAGGGATAGTCTGTTTGCCAGTGCAGCATCAAAGTCTTTAAGCATAGGATTAGCACCGCCCTAACCATGCTAGGCTGTAATAATGGCTTCCTATTTTCACATTCATTGTTATTAAAAGAAAATTCTGCTGCAGACAAGGACATCACCCCTATTCCTGGTTCTCTACTCACGTCTTTATGCATAGGACATAAGTTTGAAGGTGCCCCCATGACTCCTTATGGAAGATAATCAGTGTGTAGTGCAGTGCCACAGCACATTCATTGTTACTAAAGTTCTGCTGCAGGCCAACCAGGCTGTAAAATGGCACAAGAGCCCTTCTTAGCTCCCCACTTGGGCTTCTGGTAAATACCATCCCAGCCACCCTGACATGATGACAAGCACCCATGACATGTATTTCACCCTTCTCAGAGAGATATACCCCTGTCCACACCCGAGTGAACGCCGGGTTTAAGTATAAACAAAGCCGGTTCATAAAGATAATGCTGCATACATCTACCAGAAAACCAAAGCAGAGACTCTGGATAGTTCTCAAGTTTAATTGGAGAGCTCCCGTATATAGCACTCTCAGCATCAGTATCACATTGCGTTTTGGACTCCCCCTAATAATAAATGAGACAAGAGTCTTTTACATATCCCTGCTTTCCGAATTGAATACATTACTAGGCCCCCCACGGTATTATTAGTCTTCAAATTGAAATATTCCAGTGCCTTGTTTGGTTTTCTGCTTTGAGTAGCACAGAACGTAGTTACTGTCCGTGCCTAGCAATAGAGTGCCGCCCAACCTGGGAAACTGGCTTTCACACCAACGTGCCGGCCTGTACTCGACTAAACGTTACTCGCGGGGAGGACCCCAAGAGAGGTCATTAGCATAGAAAAGTTTCCACAATTGTTTTAACTATCACTCCCGGCACGCATTAAGCTTTGGCTTTCGGTAAAAGTCCATCCACACCACCTGACATAATTAAAAGGACAACCACTTACATGTACTGCACTCATTAAGCCCTCAGAGAGGTCCAACTCTGTCCCTACCCAAGGAAGCACCCAGTTTATGTGTACACGAGACCTGTTCTTCACGGAAACAACACAAACTTTTAGGGACAAGCAATAAAGTGCTGCATGAATTATGCTATAAAAGAAACAGACACATCCGGGTAGTTCTCAAGTTTAGCTGGAATGCAGCTCCAATATAGAGCACTCTCAACATCAGTGGCACACTATATTTGTTCAGCTCGTTAGTGCCCTCAGGGAAGTATAGCTCCATCCCTACCCAAGGGAGCACCCAGTTCAAGTCCAAACAAAACCTATCCAGAGGTAAAGTGCTGCATAGCTTGTGCAATAAAGCAGCAGAGAAATCTTGGCTCAATATTAGGAACGAGCAGGGAATTGTAGTTCCACACCTGGCTCTCTCTCCCATGATCAAATGTTTATATTTGGTTGGTAGAATGCAGTCCTAGCCGCCAGGGGCGGCACTGTACAGAGTACATTTGTATTACCATGGGAGCATAGCAGACTGCAGCACTCACACTCGAATAGTGTTACCAGGGCTTTCAACTGGGTATAGCTAGTTAGATCCCACAGTGCTAAATTTGTAAAGTAGAAGAATTGGGCCTGGGTCCTAGTCAGGCGGCCACGACAGTTAGCCTCGCCCAGTGCCCCTGCCAGCGCTGGGCTTGACATTACTAACACACCTACTAAATAAATGCTTGTAAGATTGTGCAATGGTAACATCATCAAGTGAGTGCACTGCAGTATTACAACGTACATCCACCTTTATGTGTAGAGTAACTAAATGAAAGAAACACTCTACTTGGTACCTCGACATATTTTGTAGGGCAGCCCTCCGCGACTAAGGGCACGCCCTCCTGATGGCCACAGGGTGGCCTCGGGCAAGCACAAGGAAGACACAAGAATAGAAAGCAATGTCTAAGGAATTCACAAGAATAGAAAGTCATATCCCAGGAAGTCACAAGAATAGAATGTAACGTCTAAGGATGTCAAAAGAATAGAATGTAATGTCTAAGGAAGTCACAAGAATAGAACAGGAAGTCACCAGAATAGAATGTTATATCTCAGGAAGTCACAAGAATAGAACTGGATTTACTCTTTTCCTAAATGTTACAAAATACGGCTGACAGTCCACGTCCGTTAACTTCTAAACATTTATAATTGCTGGAATGACCCCATTATTGAAGTAAGGTCGCATTTTGGCCCACCAACTGACTTAAAGTAATAACCTGGATTAAGGATCTCACGACTCCCTACTTAAATATTAGGCGTTCTTATTAAGGCATGTACATCACCCACGTTCCAGATGCATGTAAACCACAAACTTCCCCATTAAGGTGAACACCGCAAAATCATCGCATGCACCAAGAAAATGGCCGTGCCAATGAGCACCTATGCTGACAATTCGTCAGCCAATTGAATACCAAGATCGCTGCCCATTGATAACACAGCGCAACACCGATTAGCCTTGTATGTATCCCTTTAAGAGCTAGGAGTTTGGGGTGCCAAAAGGCACGGTCTCCAAATCTTGCATTATTTGTATGACACGCCCTGGGAATATAAAATAGCAAAAGTGTGAAAAGCATCACATGCGCCAAGCTTCAATTCGCAAAAACACTCCTACAGAGGGCACAGCGGACCCTGTGGCCTCGTAGCGGCTTGCATGACGCAGAGCATTGCACCTTTCTCTGCAGCACTTCAAAGCCATGAGTGTATGCACCCTTCTAAAATTCTAAATATACATTGTGTACATGTCCTATATAACGCATAACTTGCAGGTTCCCATCAACTGCGCTTCAGAACCATACACGAATGATTAACAAAATTAGAGCCAAGATATCACTCTAACTACACAACAGTCATGTGCCAAGACAGACTCCACAGCGCTGCCCGTTTAACCTACTACTAGGAAGGTTTATGGTCACTAGCCAGTGCGTCACCGTTTTACCGGGCAGGACCCAGCCCTCTCTAGGGCACAGCTCTCTCTAGGGCACAGCTCCCTCCTTGCTCTGAACACAGGGGGCCTGCGCGGAGAAGGGGGAGTAGCGCTATTCCTTAAAAAACCCCTGTCTGTTCACACAATCAAAGTAACTTACTAAAGACAGCGTGGAGCGCGCCAAGCCTTGCACATAAATGATATCTCTGGTAATTCATCCAACCCACATAATAAATCTGGGAGCGCAGGCCTGCACTGCCCCGTCATCCTGCAGGACCAGCTTACATCGCCATACTCTATGACCCAATTTTTAAACTCAAGAATGCCGGCTGCGGCAAAGAACCTGTGTGCCTCTTATGCCCCTATTAGTGCTGCAGGACATAGTATACCACAAGTGCTGAAAGGATTAATATCCCAGCTGTATCACTCGTAATAACAAAACTATTAGGACACGCATGGTAATGCCTCAGCACAAACACAGCAGTACTATCCTTTTGAGTGCCACAAGTGATGTAGATGAACAGCGATATTCTAGCCCCAAGAAAATGCTTGCGCATAAATTAAACGTTATCATGTAGTGGTTTTTTGTTAACTAACTGAGGATCGATAAACATTAACATTGCCCTGCAAAACATACAACTGGCAGAACAAGTCCCGTTGTTCGTCAAGTGCAATTCCTCTAGCTGAATCCCCTCACTGGTAATGTGCAGTTGTTAGAATATGATGTGCGACACAACTAAGGTTCGTAAACGGCCTCACCTTTCACGGACAAACTAGTAAGCTCCTTTCCGACGCACCCCCCATGTCCACACTGCCCAAGTATTCAAACCCCCATGGCACAGGGCACGGACAGGCATAGTTGGACCCCCGTCTCCCAGGCTTTCAGCCTTGCCATTACAATAACAATGTGGTGCCTCCCTGGGTCAGCATAGCCCGGAGGCAACACCCGCATAAAGAAAAACACAGCACCCGTGGCTCACCTAAAGCCCCACTGTCCTGCCCACTCCCGGGCTCCGTTGCGAATGATGTTAAATCTGCTCGGCCTCCCCCAGCTCTTCTGACACGACGATCGCCTCGCAAAGTTCTTTGCTTTGGAGTCTCTCTTCGACTCTTCCCGCGCCGATTCCACCAGCACGGCCTCCACTTTTGCAGACATCCTGGCTTGTCCCCGACCCGGCCGACAACCTGCAGGGGAGAAAAGCAAAAGAAAATTAAACGGCCCCACAGCAGGGCGAGGAGCGAGACTGGGAAGCGCGGGCACAAAGAGGCCGGTTCCCGTGCTCCCCAGGCTCTTAACCCCTCCTATGCCACGGTCCCGCCCCTTAACCCGGAAGCGCCAAACTGCTTCCGGGGCAAGGGCGGGACACGCGAACCAACCGTGATCGGCGGAAGGGGGGGGGGCCGGGCCCAGCCATGTGTGCGTGGGGGCCGATTGGCCCCCCCTTTCCTGATTTACACGCGCTTTTATACATGGCGCACAAGTAACATTCCATGTGTAAGCACCATACACTCTGCACTCTCGAACAGTGGGGTCCTCACATTCCAAAAATTGTCCCGCAGCAAATGGAACATGCTAAGCACCAATATTATAATGTGTTTTATGTGTCTGCCTACTCCATGTGTCTCATTGAGACTTGATGATGCGGCAGACTATAAGTGGACACAAAATTAAGACACGGTGACTATCTAAAGGCAGCCCAACAAACAATTAAAGAGAAAATAAAGTCAGTTGCAAAGCCCATCATAGACACCAACATCTCCTAATACGTGGCCGCCCTCCCTTTCTTCTGGAAGATGGTTGCCAGTGCCTAGAACAGGGGTGTCCAGTGCAGAGTCAGGAGGGCTGAACCCATGCAAGACTTTCAGGATACACATAAAATTCATTTGCATACTGTGAATTGAAAAGGAAATGATATGAAAGTAAATACAATGACATTCAGCCATAAATCCGATCGTCATTGTGCAGACAGTTTTTGGCATAGAACAATTTATTCAAATCCAAAACAAACTGTAGAGCAGGAAACACGTACTTATAAAATAATTACAAACTACAATAGGATCTCCTTAGCCGGCGCGATGAAGATTCATATTTTTGTTACATTGTAGACATTAAGCAAAGGGAGTAAACACAGTAAAAGCGAATAATCACATATAATATCTAATTATTTGCCTTCGCAATATTATTTCCGAGCCACAATCGTACAAACATAAACCAGGAGAAAACAACCCATTTCAGAGTAACTGATGCAAGAGGTGTTTTTTATTTACCCGGAAGTTCTCCGGATGTCCCAGGGGGTCACAGTAGGTATGTGTGCAGAGCCAGACCCCCCAGGATATAGCGGCATGGATTGGCAAATTTAGCGGCACAAAAATGAAAATTTAGCGGCACAAAAATGGAAATTTAGCAGCATTTAGCGGCATTTTATTTTGGGGTTTTTGCAACACCAAACACAGATATCTTACTGTTTGACCTTGCCCACGTAACGCTTGTTCCTGTGCCTGAGTGTCTAGCACTTATTGCAGTACTATACCTCAAATTATACTCTGTTTTCTCTTATAACTGCACACTTGTCACTTTCATCTCCTCTTGTGCACTTTTGACTACCTCATGCATTTTTGGTTGCTCACAATTTTTACTCAAGTATTTTGTTTGCTCACGATTGTCACTATTACCTTTACTACCTCATGTACTTTTGGTTGCTCACAGTTTTTACTACCTCATGCCGCTAAATTTGCCAATCCATGCCGCTATATCCTGGGGGGTCTGCTTAATGATCTGCGATGACAGCCCAACTTTCGTTTGGTCTAGTTATGCCACGATTGAAAACGTAACAATAAATGCCCCAAACGTAAGAATGCCCTAAATCTACATTCCATCTTCATGAAAAATAGGGGATTTTTCACAAGTACATAGGACAATGCTCATTGAAAAAGAGAGACCGGAGCAGCATCAATAAACCTTCAGTATTGTGTTTTATAAAAAATATTTTATTTTATTAGTTTTTTTAACATAGCCAGATATGTAGCTCCGAAATACAGACACGTCATACTCTATAGTTGAATGCACTATACAAGAAATAATAAGAGTGATCTTCAAGATATTACAAGATGTGTTTCAATCCAAACATAAACTGGGCATGTTCAATCCAGAGGCAGACTACAACTTTAGTAGCAAAGTGAGAGCTAAAGGTAACCGTTTCCATTTCTTCCACGTGTTAAAAAGCTTGGATAGAAGGTTATTAAATCTGTGAATGTCCTCAGAAGCTCAGTGCTTCTGTGCGGGGCTCTTTAAAATGCGCACACAGAAGGGCAGGACAGGTTGCCGCCGTGACGAAAAGGCGTGCCCTCAAGAGCAGACACTGCAGGGTGGCGCACTTACGTGTCCAGGCAGACGGGTGCGAAGTCTCTGAGGAAGAGTCTTCGGCCGCTTCGTGCTCTCTCCCCCTCTTGCTGGTGTGGTGCTGGTCTTCTTCCTCTCTCGGCCGCCGTGGTCTTCTCCCTCGCGCGTCCTCGACCTCCTGGCTCCTTCTCTAAGCCGCAAATCAAATGGAAAATGGGTGCGGAAACGGGAAACGGCAAATTTCGCGGGCTTTATGCCATATATCGCGGCATTTGCGGAGATCGCGCGATTTCGCGATTTTTTTGCAAATCGCGAAATCGCGATAAGCTGGAGGGTCTGCAGAGCCGAGATTCTTGGAGCACTTTACTGCTATGGAGGAGGCAGCGTCGCACAGGCATACATTCAGGACACTCCCCATTGCACTTGTAAACAGGAGAAGTGACCTACATTAAGGCAAAGTGTTCCTCTCCTTCCCTGCAGTCTGTTCCACCGCGCTCGGTTGTTCGAGTGCTCTTCCGCTTTGCAGGTTGCAGCAGGAAGAGGACCCTCTCATTTGACCCCAGGCACGGCGGGAACGCGCATTGTGTATCAGCATGATGACATGAGGAAAGGACCAGCTGCATGCGGCAGGGGCGGACTCGCCTGTGGGGCAATCTAGCAGTACCAGAAGGGCTGGTCTGATAGGGCAGTGTGTGGGCTGGTGTTATACCTGTTTTATGGCCGGTGGTTGGGTTTTACTATTGATTTTCTTGATATTACAAAATGCATTCCCCGGAGCAAGCTCAAATCCATGCAATCGCCCATACCTGGTAAAACAACTATACAGCTTGTTTTTTCAAATTCAAAATTGCTCCGATTTGCAAATATGGTCCACTTTTTTTTAGCTCTGATTAGCTAATGGGTCCAATTTTATTCTGGTGTCGGGCCTTGTTTCTACCCTAGTCCGACCGTGACAGAGGTTCACCCAGACTAGACAAAGGACAGCATCGTCGCCTGCACCCTCAAATGACCCCCAGATGTTACTAATAGGTTCTGAAGGAGCACATCAACGACAAACAATATAAAAAAATTGGCTATCTCCTTCCAGCACTGAAATGGTGATCAGAAAGCATAAACTCGTAGCAGAGCCCACTTCCCTTACCCACATTACTCAAGTTCAAGGCGGAGGCCATGGCCTTCAAAGAACCAAGGTTGACGCATTCATTTAAGATTGGTGTCCTTCAATCCATAGCTTAGCAACACACCGTGTGCCTTAAACTCTGATGTGTGCAAACAGTAGCCAGAGAAGGATGTTTTTTTTTTGCAGATTTATATAGCACAAACTGGACCCAAAGGTATTGGAGTGCTTTACATGCGCACCAGTTACGGTACACAAGGACAAATTTATTTTTTGGTAGGTGCTGGGAGATTAAGTGATTTGTCCAGAATCACAGGAAGCTGAACCGACGCCGAGACTCAAACCTGGTTCTCCAGCTTAAGATTCGGCAGGTCTGGCCATAAGGCGTCAACCTCTGTTTGGACAAGGGGTGTTGACTTATATTCAAAGTAATATACGTGAGAGAAAAGATAGAAACCAAGATATAGTGGGTAAGGAAGAGGTACTAGAATTGGAGAATGGCTCCTCCAACACTAGGGAGAAGGGAAAGCCAGCACGGTTCAAGAAGGGGTTCTTTGTCAAGGGAGTCTAAGCCAGCATGCTGCAGCCTTGAAGCTCAGTGTCACACGAATAGAAATACATATTTTGGGACCCTAAGAGGGCAATGAAGGCCCTGAATTCAGTTGTTGGATAAGTTACAGACTCACATCAGGCCCAGTGAAAGACTGAGAGTTACTGAAGTCTGGGTTAAATGTGTACCAATCAAGTGATTTTCTTGGAGTTGGCAAAATTGAAAGCATGCACTGATGGAGGATGACCACAACATCATACAATTGAGTCCTGTTTTTATGACGCAGTTTGTGATAAATTGGGTTGTATTGTGCTTTTATGTTATATTTATGTTCTTTTTTCTTGTGTTCCATTGTTTTTGTGTATCGTGGTATGTTGCGGTTATGTTTTATGTTGCAGTTTGTTTGTAGTGATGATTTTTTTGTGTTCCGAGGTTGTGTTCTTGTTTTGAACTGTTGTTTTAACCTTCGTTGTGCTGTTATGGTGCGTTGACTTCTCTTATTTTTTTCGTAATGTTGCTAACTACAACAAACTACAACAAAAACTGCAACGTTTCCATCCAAAAGTAGAACATTATGTTAAAGTACTAGTGTAAGAGGTGAAATGTTGCCATCCCAGCTCTATGTATTTATAAGATATTTAAAAAATAGGCCAAAGCCATGCCCCAGACCATGCCTTAAAGTAGCACTACCCAGGCTCACTTTATGTGATATGGCCAAGGATGGGGATTTGGTGCGGGTGAGAGTTAGAAACCAATACAGGGTGAAGCAGGTAATTATTCTGATGGATAACTGTTATGTCCACAGTACAATCTTATACTCGCCACTTCTTGTTGAAGCACAGACAGACAGACAGACAGACAGACAGACAGACAGACGCGCACGCACGCACGCACACACACGCACACACGTGCACCCCCACCCCCAATGAAGTGTATATTTATTATTTTAACTCCATGCAAGCTTTGATACTGGGTTAGGTTTGCGGACCAAGGCAAATAAAACGGCACTTTTATGTTTTATGATACAAAAGTACCTCAACACGTTGCTGGGATGGATTCTCGAGGCACACTGGTCCTCACAAAGATGGTGTTTATCTGGTTCTGTCAGGGTTCACCCACAATCCAAGGACTGATCCAGACCTGTCCCCTCAGCGTGGGTTATACATGCCCTCACACACACTCTCTCTCTCTCTCTCGGTGATCTGACATTATGATTATTCTTGCTGTCAGTTTGTTCTTGTGTTAACCTTACATTGTGATTATTTTGTTGACTTGATGCCATGCTTTGATTTTTCGGTCGTTGTGCTAATTTTGCACCTTGTATCTGATTGAATTTTGAATTCCTGTAATTGCTGTTATTCGTATGACATCAGGGATATCCATGCTCAGTCATGGTTCTGATGTTGTGTTCTCTCTGCGTCTGGGTGGACCCTGCAGTATGATGATAGTGCTGTTTGTGCACTCGTCTCATCTAAGTGTGTTGTCCTTAAAGACTATGCGACAGGAACTTTAACTCCCATCCAGGAAGTCTTTGTGCGCAGGGGCGGTGGGTGACATTTGAAAGTGGTGGGGCGCAAAATGATTAGCATACTGCACCGTAGCGAGCGAGCGCAGCGAGCGAGCCCGAACCCCAAAAGGGGGGTTTGGGGTGATAACCCCCCCCAAAAAAAAATTGAAGAAAAATCGTGCATTTTCAAGCAAATTTGAGAAAGCAGGAAGGTTAATAAAGCAATTGTGAAAGTGCAGGTATTACATTAATAGATGGCATAACATAGGTAGCTGCTTATTCTGTATAACGACAGAATGACCATGCACGGTTCTACAGCATATTCTAAAGCAGAACAAAACAAGTGGAACTACCCCTCCCATAAACCATACAAAAGAGGATGAATGAACTAGTCAAATAACAAAAAACAGGGGAGGAATAGGAAACATACATGGGCAAAAAAGCAAAATGACAGGGCAAAATTTACAGCGTGATAAAGAAACCAGTAAAATTAATAAAATATCAGATATGCATGTAATAGCAACCCAGCGGTAGGCTGCTCTCCCTCCTAGAGAGGGTAGAAGAACTACAAGGGCTGGCTACAGAGCCATGAACACAGTTGGATGGCTCTCCGGAAGAACCAGTGCACAAATCTGGGGGAGACCCTAAGATTATGTGGTTTTAATGCATTCACCGCCATGTATCTGCAGCAGAAATGCTCTGGGTCTGAGAGAAGCACTGGCTTTTGAGAGATTTTGTTGCTGCCGTCTCTTGCTCAGGAATGTGTGTGTTCTCTTGCTCTCTCCTCTGTGTGCTGCTTCCCCTTTAGTTTCCCCCACCTCGTCACTTTCATTGTTGCTTCCCTCTACTCGTCCATAGCTTCCTCCGCTCGTCCCCATCCCGCTCAACTTATTATAAAATATTTCACCTTTTCCCCATTAGCCCCTAGCCATTTGTTGCCTGGCACACCTTCCCATGCCTTCTAACCCTTTCCCAACACTCCTCTTCCATTTTTTTCAAACCTTTTATCTCTGAGTTTTTTGTTGTTTGTATTTCCATTTCGAGGTTGCTGTGTGCGGGTGTGCTTGCACAACTAGGAGCCGGGGGCACTTAGGAATACTTTGGTAATACTTTAGCATATCCCATTAAAAGCGTACATCCATCCATCCCTTTAAAAACCACATCCACTTTGGGAACTGATGCTTGTCACACAAGTCCTTTCAGCCAGTGAGAGATCAGTGGTCGTTCAATACTCAAGAGGCAAACTTGAGGCAAAGTTGGCAGGGTATGCTCAGACGCGAGTCCCTTGCTCACTTTGCCACTGGAGTCAAGCAAGCCCGGCTGAAGACTGCTGTAATGCCAAACCGGTCCTGGGAAGCTTGATTCCAGTCCAGGGAAGACATGGCTTGGCAGTTCGGGCTGGACTGTTCCCATGAGGCACAGGGTCAGACTGATTTGCATATGGCCATGTCTGAACTGGGGTGGCGGAGTGAGCTAAAAAACTGTGATGGATTAAACCCAGATCAGTTGACTGGGGGTGAGTGTTTGTATTGTCAACGCTCCGTCCATCACCACCTTTGGTTTTTCTTCATAAATGAAGGGAAGCATTTTTTAAATACAAAACACTCACAATTGAATGTTCACATGGAACCTGTGTTGCACAAACTACCTTTAGATGTATGTCCTGTTTTTTCATAACTCACATTACCAGAAAGACATGGGGGAGGTGTACTTTCTTAAAGAATGTGACTGGGCTGCAGATGGCTACTAATTTCAAGAGACCTGTAATTTTCAATATACACATGATTGTGTTTTGCCTCCTTTGGATCGTCTTACTCTCAAAAATAGCCAACAACTTTCAAAAGCAAGATCAAAGTCCTGAAATACTCTCCTAGACTGCAGTGGTTCTAAAATATCACTTCTAGCTGTGGGACTCAGAAATATTCTTAAACCTGCTGGTTGATGTTTTATTACTGAGTCACCTGCTTTATTTCCTATGACCTTATGGGACTCTAACAAGTCCAAGAGGCAGTCTGGCTCTCCACTCCGATCTCAGGCCTATAAAATGTAGAGTTGAGTGATTGCAAGCGGCATCCTGCACAGTTATTGCCTTACACTGACTTTTATCACAACAGCTAACATTTTACACACTGAAGTAGTCAGACTTTCAAAAACTAGGCTCCCTTCCAATTTCAGTCTTAGCATTTTTCTCACAAACTGATTAATTCTGGAACTATGTTAGAAAACAGGTACCGCTGTCAATGACATCAAAGAGTAATTATTAAATGTATGGATATTCTGTCCAGGGCCACCTCAAAGGAATTTATACATGTTACTAATATGATGTGATCATTCAGTACAGCGAAATTGCAAAGGACTGTTGTGGACGTGGTAAATATCAAGATGTACAGGCAACTTGTCAACATTAATTGGAGACCCGTGGTTTTGTTTGGCAAAAAATGATGATAGTCTAGATTTTACTGTCTTAAAACTTTCTTCATGTCAGTGAAAGTTAATTTGTAAAAATACACATTTCCCATTATCCCATTCTCTAAATTCACAATTCCAGATTCTGGCAAACACAGATCACAGCCTACATTTAGAGATATCAGCTTGCCCCATGTCAGTGAGTAGGCCTTGCCTTGATTTGAGTTTTAGTAGTTGTAACCTTGCACTTATAAATGTAAGATAACTAAAATTACATTCAAGTGTTTCAAAATGCAAAGTGAAGTAAACAGGCTTTCCTTGGTTTTTAATGTGCTCGCAGATCTATTGTGTTGCATTTATCCAGTTCATACCAAAATACCAAATACCACATACCAAAGCTGGGATCCGATTTAGAAACATTGTGGTTCTTGTCAAGCAGCATGTTAATCTAATTCTATTGTAATACAACGAGAATTTGCATAACTTCACATATGATCAGGCAGGTAAGCCAGAACTACATGCTCTACATTTCTATTCCATTGCCACCTTCCTATTTTTTATAACTATAAATCGACAACTCACTGGATATATTTCATAAATTTAACTGTAACAGCTCATGTAAAGCGCTCTGATACCCATACCGGGTCTAGTTCGCGCTCTATAAAACTCTATTAAGGTAAACACAAGTCCTTAGTAAATCTCTCCCCTACTGCTTAGTTCCTGAATTGAAACTCGAAGCTTCCCAAAGGTAAGCATAATTCGCTAAGTATTTGAAATGCTTACATGGCATCTTTGGGGTGTGTGCTATGATTCTTCTTTGATTTTGTGATGTGTTATATCCTGTTACAACAAATAAAGAGAAATATCAAGAAGCAAGTAAATCCATTTGTGTTTGGCTTCCCACTCCTCATATCAGTGGAGATTTGAAAACTTCAACAGGACATAAATCAGCCTGGCTTGCTTTGCTACAGGCACCCCCAAATAATTCTCCAAGGCACTACGAGGCAATACAAATTACACATTTCTGTTATACTCCCACTGCTTCAAGGGGTCAGAGCATAGATGAAATATTTAACCCCTTCGACGCTCATGACGAGCTGGGCTCGTCATGAGGTAGCCTCCTCGCACGCTCATGACGAGCCCAGCTCGTCATGAAACATGGGAATGAGTAAATCCCAGCGTACGGGCGGAATTCCGCCCGCACGCATGCGGTTAAAATGCACGTTGTCTTTTAGTCATTGTCCTGCACCAGGAAGTAAATAATCATTACACAAGAGAAAGCTATGAAGCGCCGCGAAGCAGTTGATGTGCGATATTGTGCCTGGGAGGGGTTTAAAAAAAAGTGTAAACGGTATCAGCGCTTTACAACATTTAAAGGGCGGATTGATGGATCTGGGCTTTGTGTCAGTATTAAACATGAAAGCCCTAACCGAAAATCCTATAAACCCAGAGGAAATTCATAGAAAGTTTTACTCGGGAAAATCCACAAGGCAAGGTTCAGACTGCAACCACTGAAGGTTTAATAAAAATGTCGGAATCAACACAGAAGGCAAATGGCATTAGTCGCTCATTTCAAAATCCAAATAAATATAAAATCATTGGCAGCGAAAATTAGCCCTAATTTAGTCACAAGTCAGCATCGAATATAGTCCATCACATGGCAATGAAAACCAAGGAGCACTTATCTTTAAAGACTGCGCTATTAGTCAGGAGAGAAGAAATATGGAAAGTATTCCAAGTTTTATTTTTTTAAGTTAACAAAAAAAAAAAGCAGACAACTAAGAGCAGGAGCCGGTGACATTTGCAGGCCTGCTAACGAGAAGTGTGGAGCTGCCGGGCGCCGAGTTCGGCCAGGCTCGCAGTAATCACTGCCAGATTCGGGGGGGGGGCGCCATGTCACTTTTATAAACACTGCAGTTTAATTTCCAGATGGCCGCTGTCCCCACCACCAATGCTGTGCCCGTCTCCCCCCCCATGATTTAATGACCCCGGTCCGCATCTCAAACAGTGTCCATATCTTTATGTAACTCTCAATCCCGTGCCTCACCACTCACCCTGTGACCCTCGCCAGCCGACAGAGTGACTCACCATATTCCAGGAGCTCTTCGTCTTCTTCCACTCGGTGTGAGCCTGAGTTCCTCAGCATGTTAAGGCCGAAATCTAAAGCACACGACACGAAAGAGATGCCAACCCCGGCCGCGACAGAGCTCTTTGCTGGACAGGATGTCCCCCCCCCACACGCGGCATCCAATGGGATGCTGCGCCGGTGGACCAGCAGTGCCAGGATTGGCTAGGGGGGCCCATTTGCTGCTCGCCCTGTCGCCCCTTGTAAACCCGGGCTGTGTCAGGCGAGCAAGGTCCCGCTGGGGACCTTACAGTGCGGTGAGTGCACATGCTTGTGCAAGTTGCAAACAAACTTGCACTTGCGCACTACGGTCTGCTGCAGCCTGAGTGTGTGGACTGTGTCACTCAAGCTGTAGCACGCCACCCCCCCTGCGCAATTCCCGGCGGCTGCCGCTGGTATTATGTTACAGTCACAGTAATTTATTTATGTAGATAGGAATGGAATGGATTGTGGCCGGCGGCCGCGATGCGGGTCCATGTGGCTGGTAGGGCTACGCCCCTACGCCCCAATGGACGCACCGCGGCTGGTTGTGCGGACTCATTGCTCTGTTACCTGTTGTCTCATCCGAATGAACCCTCCGCCATGGTTTGTTCTGTTGTTGTACTTGTTTAGCATCAGGATCGGTCTTTCACTTTTGTAACTGTTGAGATCTGTGGACCCTGATTATGCTTTTCAAATTGATCCCTTCTGCTCTTTCCTCCTTTAATGATCCTCTACAGACCCTCTTCCGCTCGCTCAAGGACCTCTTGCTGCCACCCATCCTATGGGGACAGGGCTGCATCAGGGTTTCACATCAACTCCAACGCAGTCTGTAATGCCTCCCGCTGATTCTAAACATTGCTGGTTTGACTTTTTGACAGAAAGCATGCACAGGGTGTGTATCTGTGCCACGGAGTTTCATTTACACCACTGCCAAGGCCTTCCGTCAACTGCCCTTCAGCATGTGTACGGGCTTGTTGCATTCCATCATCCTTTATCCAGTGATAACTCTTGACTAACTGTCTTTTATCTACTCTATATCTCTTTCTAACACAGACTTGCATTATGTTCACAGACCATCAGTATATCCATTGAACCACTGGTATGGCACATAAGCCTCCTATCTAAATGAGAAACTGACAATCTCTGGAGCAAATAGGTGTTCCAGAAATGCCTAATCTCTGGTTCTGGAACCCACACCCCCACCTTCAATCAAGAATGAGACATGAGCCAGTCATTCTCTGGTAGTGCCACAAGAATTTGGAACGTTGTGCCTCCATCCCCCCGCCTAACCAACTGCTTTTCACCTTCAAAAAGAACCTCAAGCTCCTCTAATTTGACAGACACTTTGGTTAATCGCCCTCGACCATACTTAAATACTCTCTCCACCAGATCTGAACTACCTTTGTTATGTGACCCCACCATCTAAACCGATGCTTTAACTGTGTACGACCTTTGACCAACTGCTGTAATTGTCTCATGTGGTAACTCCTGCATGCATCTACCGACGTAAATGTTTGATTACTGTAACTCGCTGCTACCCATCTATCCTGCTGCTGTTGTAAAGCGCTCAGATGCCTTTGGGCCATATCTGCGCTATATCAAATTGCAAAAATAAAACAAAATACCTAAAAAAAAACCACTCACCACTTATTATTCAATTATGCATCTTCTTCAGTCCTCTACACTCATAGTCCTAATTTAAACCACGCATGCATAGCACGTTATGTAGACGTCCTTTCAGCCCGTCCATACCATGGCACCAAAGCAAAGCATTGGTCAGATCACAGTTGTTTTCGTTACACATCTCTATCCAGCTGCAGATATTCATCTCCGAACCTTTCAGGATGAGTTAGCGTGACCACGCTCCCCATCATAGCATTGAAGCTATATAATTAACAGGCAATAGACAACCATGCATCCTATTGGGAAAATAAATGGTAAAGTCGTTTGGTGCGTACACCCATGCACATAGCACACTACTTGGATCTATGGTAGGATCAGACAAATGTATATCATAACATTCACTGTACAATCCATCTCTAAACAATAAGGGCCTGATTCATTAAGGTAAAGTTACACTTTTGTCTAAGTTTACGATTGTTTGCTATTTACAAAGGTATTTACTAGTAGTAACTTGACGACTGTAGAGTCTTCACACACAAAATGATAGGACTGTCCTATATTTTTATGTGCGGAGACTCCACAATCTTAACCTACTTGTACTATTAGTATCTTTACGACTGGGGAGTCTCTGCAAATACAAAGATACACCCCACTTTGGTTGGTGACTGGCCTGTGCAGTGGAAGGTGTCCCACAGTTATGCGTGGTGATGAGCAAGTGAGACATGAGTTTATTTCAAATTGTCTGTATTAATCGGAGGTCCTGGTTTCAGCCTTGTCTTGCTTACTCCTCGTGTTACAGTCTTCAGCCTCTGTATGTGAAGTCATGATGCAGTAAAAAGAAGGTGCTTGATTCTGTATTTTTATTCTTTTTTAGGAAAAGGAGGAGCTGTTTTTGCGTGCCTTATGTTTATGCCACACTGTTCGAATTAAAGAGCACGATCAGACTGATGGACGGCCCTTCTCGTCGGAGCGTAAATATTCCTACATTTCATCTTCCCCTGATGAAATTGCTTTGGTGACAGGAGCTAAAAAGTAAGTTCGCCATTGAGGTTCAGTTGAATAATATCTCACGTCTTAGAAATATTCTTTAATTTTGAGATATTCTGTAATATCTAGGACACGTGACTTTATCAACATGTGTATTTATGTAATCTTTATATTCATATTTTGATTTCTGTATCACAACGTGCTTCTAGATTGCAGCTTCAGAGCATCTGGAAGACAGAATGGCTGCAAACTGCTAGAGTGGTGATGTGGGTGTGTGGGGAGGGGGCCAATCTGACCATAGGGGGTAGATGATCTATACAGATGTGTGGGCATAGAGTTATATAAAAAATGCCTACAATTGTGCTGTCTTGCTTGACTCTTTACCTAAAAGTTGCTGCTTCTCAACTCGTTAGATCCCGTGTTTTTTTCATCCACCTTTGCCTTACGTTTTGGTTGAATGACTTCCTGTATGCCATGTATCGGAGCGGCTAGTGCCAAGAAGCACGCCAAAAGGATATGCATTCCATATAAGGGCAGGTCGCATGGGCGTCAATTCACCAAAATGCCTGGGGTAGCGGAAGTGACATCATAGACAATGTGACCTTGACTCTGAGTCACACACACACACACACACTTAACCATACACACACATTAACACAAACTCAGATAAACACACTCACCTACAAGCATGCATAAAACATAAATTTAAAAACATTTTTTTCTTACCTTAGCTGTCAGATATGGTCATATTCCAGCTAATTAATCTCCATTTTCTTATTACACTAATAGTGAATAATATTGTTCACTATTTGTGTAAAAAAAAATTGACAGTAAACCATGAAAATGGAGCTACGCGCAAAGTGCATTGGGGTGAGCTGCTTTGGTGTTCCAGGCACTGATTTTGCCACGTCTGAGGCCAGGAGTCGCAAAGGCATTGTCAAGGAGTATCAAGGGGCAACCAGGAGTCGCAGCTGCGACCCCTGGCAAACCCTAAATGACTTCCATGGTAGCTCACCCAGCAAGGATAGCTCATCTTGCATTTGGATCAAGTGGGTGCTTCACTAAGTGCCCTAGAGTAAGGAGCCTAGAAACAATGTTCATTTCGAAGACACTCTAGTGCTCAGGCCACTAATTGGAGAATGCACCCACGTGTCCAACTCTCTTGACTCTTGCAGTGGTCACTGCTTATTTTCACCAGTTAAAGATGTCTTCCGAGCTGGTAAAACAATATGTTCTAGTAAAGCTGTGATTGGACAACTTTATAGAAGGTCTTAAAATTGATTTCATATCCCGTAATGATGAGGGGCACAAGAGCGCTGGATGGCGGGAACACGTACGAGAGACAATTCCCTAGCCCTACTTTGTGGCTGGCATTGGTTGTATTCAGCAGCCCTGTAGCTGTCATAAATTCATTTGCTGAGAGGGTCCTTTGGCTCCTGCCTATGAGTGGAGAAGTGAGTCCATTACAGACCCTCTGCCCATGGACGTAATTTAGGGGTCACCAGGAATAGCAGCTGTGACCCCTGGCATAGACCGGTTAAAAAGGACAAATAGGGAGTAGGAGAGGAGGGACAAAGGTGAAATAGAGACAGAACAGGTAGGAAAGGATAACAGCGAGAGAGGGTAAACATGTATTATAAGGAGATCAGTGAGAAAGACACAGTTAAGATAGAGAGGAGGGGTGAACAAGAGTCAACAACATCTGAGTAAGACGTGGCGGATAATAGAAAAGTAAGACAGATCCCAATCAGCTGAGGGAAGGCTGACAGCGTGTCTTAAGTCATATGACATCACATCCTGTGATGTCATTGGGGTCAAAACATGTGACGCCACTTCCGCCACCCCAGGCGTTTTGGTGAATCGATGCCCATGACTCTGCCTTGGGATTCTTTTGTGCTCGGTACGTTTTCCATAGGATGATTAATCATGGGAGGGGATAGACCAAGTGGGACCCCTTTCATTAGCTAGTCAGCAGGGACGCGGGACCTAAAGAAAAATAGACATGACATTTTGTAAAAAATGTAATAGTTTAATGATCAAGTGAACCTGAAACTGTTTTGTCTGATCTTTTTACTGCACAGATATGGTTTTACATATTTGGGACTGGAGAATGAGTACATGAAAATACAAAATCAAAAACAAGAAACTGAAATGTAAGTAATGGCAACTACCAATCTTGCATTTAAAGAAAGGTGTTATTATTATTACATATGTAATCTATCTCATTTGTAAAACGGTTTTATGGCATTGCAGTGCCCTTAACCCAGTAATATCCGGGTAAATGTGGAAGCTGATTTACATTAAAAAAAACAGGCAAAGAACGGTTAATTTCATTCATGTGGCAGATAACTAAAAAGGCTGTCCTAGCGCCCTCTAATTCAACTGTGAAGATGATACACATTCCTTGGGATCTACACATCTCTCGCTCTAATAAAATCTTTTTGTTCGTTATTGGCTGATAAACAGATTGCCTCAACCCTCCTGTGACCCTGAGACTAACCTTTCAGTTGATTCAAAAAATGTTGTTTCTTTATTCTGCTTAGTATATGTTTATTTAGATGACGGCATATACTTGTTCAGTTTAGATTCATAGAACTGTTAAAACATGCTAATGTAGACCCAACTTTCCTAGGACAAAGATTGCATTCAGTAATGGGCGTGGCTTGATGTTCAGAAGCATGTTGTATGTTTTCGGGTCTTCATTGTATATGGGTTGGCTGCTCTTCCCCCCCAGTGGACGAGATTGTTCTGCCAGTGGGAACCTGCATCCCTCCCATTATGCAGTGGCAGGGAGTCACTTGCCAAATCATCTGTCAGCAGAAACTGTTCACAAAAGACACTTCCAGCCACCATTCAATCACACATTGCCATCCGAGAGGTTTCCACGCAACACTCCTATGTAGCGTCAGGCAGAGCAGGCACTGGCAAAACCAATACGTTTTGCTTGCATTTTCAATGACCACTCATTCCTATAGTGCCCATTGGTACATGTTGTGTGTGTTTG
Source organism: Lissotriton helveticus (assembly GCF_964261635.1). NCBI lineage: Eukaryota > Metazoa > Chordata > Amphibia > Caudata > Salamandridae > Lissotriton > Lissotriton helveticus. Next base: position 1,930,096,507 of record NC_136063.1, read on the forward strand.
GTACGCGTGTTGAGCATTACGTGTGGGATTGCTGCTGGTGTTTATGTTCTGGGTGCTTTGTAGGGTCTCTCTGTCCGTCTGTCGTGTATCATTATGCGATCAAGTATCCCTCAGACTGTTTTAAACCGTGCTGTTCTGAAGCCTTTGTCAAAGAGTGAATTAATTTTGGGAATATTCCAGGAGCATAGCTATCAATAGTACTGAAGGTGCAGTGGCACAGATTACCAAATGTGTGAAGGGTTCTTTGCACCCCAGTTAACCTGTTGCATGCTTTTGCGTGCTTCTGTCGGCCAACGGCCATCGCACGCACTACCTCCGTAGTGCTGCGCACGTCCGTTGAACGACACGACCCCGCCCACTTATCAAAGACGCCGCACCGCAGCGGAATTGCCGCCGCGGTAAAAGGGTTAAGACTGTCATTATTATCTAACCAGGGGAGCCGTTTACTGCCCCTATATTAGGCCCCAGGGCAACCTCACTATGCCACTGCAAAATGCATAAGAAAGAGCAAAAAACAAAATGTTCCACTCCATTCACATGGGTGTAAAGATGGAAGTCAGTTGTAGGCGCTGGAGTTAGCGGGCGGGGGTGTTGCAGCACCCCCAGAATAACCATGCTGGAGTTCAGATGGTGAATATGAAATAAAGATGGCTTTAAATTATGTTTTCATCTTGTTACATCTGCTATGCTTCAAAGTCGGAGGTCAAATGTCAGACTGTGTCTTTTGAAAAACTGCTTATTCTTTTAACACCAAGATCAGTGTTAACTTTCTCTGACTGCAAAGTGAGAAGATTTTTTCAAGTAAACTATGTGATGATCCGCCAGGGGGAGAGGGAGTCTAAAAGGAAAGGGTGTAAGACACAAAAAAGTAAATACTTGTAAATGAACTGCTCAAATATTTCAGAATATATTAACAGTTGGGAAAGGACAAATAAAATACATATTTTGTAATTCTGAAATAAGATGGAAAAAAAGATTTTAAAAGGATTAAAACAAATCAAGACACTTACGTGGTGATACGCAAATGATAAATATTTTGTGAATCTCTATTTCCACACATTATTTTTGTGCACTTATTTATTTATTTATAAAGTTTTAAATAGCGCCTATGTTGTTTTATCTGCAAACATGTATGTCTGTGCAATTTATTTTTTAATTTTTTAATTTTATTTTGCAATAAACTACAATCGGTACATGATTACATAACGACAGGCAGTATCTATAAGCGTTCCATTCATTTAAACAGTTTCGCTTTTTCTCATACATTCCCATACTATTTGCTTGTATATATACAAGGTATACAGTTATGTGGGATTGTCTTTTGACACATTCACTTTTCATTCTAGTCTCCATTAGTCACTAACATCAGATAGTGCGTCCTCTTGTAGGGGTTCGCATATATTACCACGGAAGGTGTTCATTTTTCTCCACACCCAGGCCCATTTTTTGGGGCATCCCCTATGCACATAAACTGCTATTTCTGTTACCATAGCATTGTCCATGTCTTCGCACCAATTTCGCTTCATAGGAGTCTGCCTCGATCCCCAGTTATGGGCTATATTTCGCTTTGCCAGTGCCATACCAAGTGTTACCAAGTCCTGATTTGCGTGGTTACGGTCTGTTGGTTCCCATATATTGATTAGACATCGTTTTAGTTCTGGCGGCACCTCCACCCCCATGTCTTGTGATATTGTGTTCATGACCGCCTCCCAGTATAACATAATTTTGGGGCATTCCCAGATGATGTGTAGGAATGTACCAGGTAGGCCACACTTTCTCAGGCAAAGGGACGTGTCAGTAGTGCCCAGCTTATGAAGAAGCGTTTGTGTGTAATACGTTCAATGTAGGACTTTCAATTGTAGCAGCCTCAGTTTTGAGGGGATTGCTTTCTTCTTTGGAGATGCCAACGCTGCCTGCCGATCTGCCTCATCTAATGGTCCCAATTCTCTCTCCCATCGTTCCTTAAGGGCTACCATTGGGTCTTGTTGATTGTTTATTATTTTTCGATATTTCTAGGGAGATGGCTTTCTTATTCAAATGATCTGTGAGGAGTCTATCTTCCAGAGGTGAGGCTTCTGGTAGTTGTCTACCCTGCTGGTGTACGCTTTGGAGTGCATACCTAACCTGCAAGTATCTAAAGGTCTCTTTGTGTGCCAACCCGTATGTTTTTTGTAATTGGTCAAATGGGATGACCTCTCCTTTCTTCCAGATATCCCCGACCTGTGTAATGCCTATCAGGTTCCATTGTCGGAAACCCTTTGTATTTCTCAGTTTACATAGGCGTTGGGTGTCCCATAGTGGCGTAGCCTTTGTGATTACATCCTCCCATCCCATCGCGCACTGTGCTTCAAACTATATCATGATCGTATGGGCAGTAGAGCCCGTAAGTGTCAGTCACCGTGTTTTATTGTATTATGCAGTGGCGATTCCTCCATGGGGGCGTTTGGGCGCAGCCCCCCCCCTGCTTTCTCGCCGTGCGAGAAGGCAGAAACAAATGGTAGTGAATTTATTGCCGTAATATAACTACCATTGTTTCTGCCTTCTCGCACGGCGAGAAAGCAGAACTTCTTGGTTTACAGTGGTGGTGTTACTCGAGGGCAGGGCGGAGTGGCTTGGGGGAGTGGCTTGCCCACTGTTGTTAATACTGTCTGTTTGGGGTGCTGAGGCCGCCCAAATAGACAGTATTAACAACAGTGGGAAAACCACCCCCCAAGCCACTCCCCCCTCCCCTCGAGTAACACCACCATTCACTCTCCCTGTTCTCTCTGTATGCTGCAGCAGCAGCATACAGAGAGAAAATGACGTAGCCTGGGGCAGCCGGCCGCACCAATGAAAAACGTGGCGGTGGAGAGGGAGGCTGCCTGCCGCGCTGCCTTCCTGATGACGTGCTGCAGGACTTCAAAACGAGGACGGCGGGAATCGGGACGGAGTCTCCGGACGGTAAGTTTACTATTTTATTTTAAATATATTTGTTGTAATGTGTTGTTTCCAGTCCAAACCCCTCCCGCCTCCCCCCTCATGTCGTCGCGAGTGCGACCCCATTTCCAACCCCCTCCCCCCCTGTACCCCCCCCGCCCGTGACTGTTCCAAGGGGATAGTGGTGAGCCCACTTCAATTTCTGTCTAGATGCAGAATGATCTCCGGCTGAATAGGTTTCTGTTTGTTTCATCGAGGACCGCAGCGTTGGGTGACAACTAATACACTACCCAGTGGCTAGGTAGGCATCCCTAAGGGTAACTGTTGTGTACAATACAGCCTCGAACCATCGAATGGTTCCCCATGCTGTGCCTGAGGGTCGGGGGAACGGGCTGCAACTGGTGACTCACCATTTTTAATCAGTGACTGGATCACATTTTCAGTGCGGTACATGCTCAAAAGATGAAACGGTCTATAGCACTATATTTAGACATTTACATGTGGTAGATGGGCTTGTAGGTTAAAGAGTAAATTGCATAATCCATATGCTCAAATGTATGCTACATTTCTAATACTAGCAATTACTGTGTTACTAGGTGCGCCTCTGGGCTAGAGAGAGAGCGCGAGAATGGGTCGGTGGCACTTTACAAAACATTATCATGTCAGCTGAATGTCAGTGAAGATGTAATCAGCAATCACATTTAAGGGAATGCACTGTTTTGAAATATTGGTTTCGACCTTAGTTTTGTCCGTCTCATAGTGCTGTATTTAATTTCTTCCACACAATGTATTAATCCTGAAAGTATATAAAGATGCGATGTCCCGCCTGGCCAGGTTTTAAACAGCTGAACTATAGGTAAAATACACAGCAGAGGTCAAGCTAACTCCGTTTTGGGCATGCTGTTACAAATACATTGCTAAAGGAATGTGTGCAAATTATATTACTGAAGGATGGTGCAGGAGTGCACTGCAATTCACATAATGCACATTTTCACTGAAAAGTGCATTACATTTAACAATCGTGCACTTCTACAGATAATTTTATAAAGCAATGATTTGCCCACTCTTTAAAAAAAAAAAAAAAAAAAAAAAAAAACCTCCCCAGAACCTCCCTTATGATAGTCAGGCTACCTCGCTTAGCTTGCAACATAACACTCATCCACGAATTTTACGCCCTACCACTTTCAAATGTCACCAGCCGCCACTGGTATTATGCCCCCAGAATTCCTTCTTTGTCAAGGAGGTGTCTGTCCATGCGGAATGCTGGCTCGTCCTGCGGCACATGAAGCCATTGGTTTATTACCATGAGTTGTGAAGCTCGGTGGTATTGTTTTATATTAAGGAGAGCTATTCCTCCATCATACCACCCTCGCATGAGTTTGTGCATGGCTATCCGACTTGTTCTACCGTCCCATAGCAGATTGCTTACTTCCGCGTAGATCGCTAAGAAATATGTGGGAGCGACCAGGAATGGCGTATTTTGAAGGGCGTATAGAAACCTAGGAAACGCCATAATTTTAAACAGGGCTGCTCTTCCAAGCAGTGTTAACGGCAATGAGCGCCAATGTTTGACATTGTTATGAAGTCGTGTCAGTGGCTGTGTGAGATTTTCTGTGATGAAGCATGTGTGGCTGTGTGTTATGTACATACCAAGATATTTGAACCCTTCATTCGTAATTTGTATATCGCAGTGCCGCGGGAGCCTCAGTGCGGGCCCGTGTAATATATAAATGAGGGATTTTGTCTAGTTTATCGTGTATCCAGAGGCTCGCCCATACGGCGCACATATATCTAGTAGACAGTTTATGGAGCGTGTACGGGACGCCAGATAGAGGAGTATATCGTCCGCATAGAGCGAGATACGGTCTTCCCATCCCATCGCCCACTTCAGTCCACGAATGACCATGTCTAGCCGGACCCATGCCGCCAGAGGCTCCAGCACCAGCGCGAAAAGTAGAGTTCTACTGGTAGCCCGTTGGGCCCCAGTGCTTTCTCAGTGTGTAACACCCAGATCGCTAGTTGAAGTTCGTCACTGGTCACATCGTTTTCCAACTCCCAGGCATCTTCCGGTCCCAAGGTTATGTCTGTGCAACTTTAGTAGCGATTTAAATGGAAAGTGTACTTGCTGTCTGTAAATGACAGTTTGCAACCACAGCATTCTTTAGTAATATATTTGCAACAGTGTGCTCCAAAATGCCCGACTTGCTGCATACTACACTCTCTTACCACTGTATTGCTGGATATATTTGCTGCACTTGTTGTTTGTGCAATTCTTGGATTTTTCACAATCCCTATGACTTCAGTGATGTAATTTTGATGACAGCACTTCCAGTTTGAAAATTGTTCCAGCACCACTGAAGACCGTAATGAGAAATATTAAAGCATACATTAGACTGGGCATATTGATTGTGGACAACCATGAGGGCTCATCAGTTGCAGTGCTTGCTGGGCTCAGTGCCTAAAACTTGACCCATTTTAGATGATGAAAGAAAATGCCCTTGAGAACGGTGTAGGGTAGTTGAGGCTGTACGCTGGTGTTCAGTGGTGGATGAAGGTGGCTCTGCGGGAGCTGCGGGCCCCATGCTGTTGTCAGAGGAGCACCGTCTGCCACTTCTGTAACAGCAGCCTTTGGTCCCATAGCTGGCGATGACTGCCTATAAGGAGCAGCTGCTACCTAGCCCCAGTGGTAAAGGGTTATCGGTGTGCTACCAAATGGATAGTGTGTGGGAATTATGGACTGACCTAGTGCTCGGAGAGTAGGGATGAGCAAGTATTAGGTGGGCACCAGTGATGAGTAGATGGTAACTGGTTGTGAGAAGGGCAGCAGTGCAAGGCAGGTGTGTGCAGGGCACTATAAAGAGATGGTAGAAGGGTATGGGTGAACTGTGCTTTTGGTAGAGTGATGGTGATGAACAGATCTTACAATAGTAGACGTGAGGAAGTGTTAGTCTTGTAGACTTGGTGGGCATGATGGTAGGAGCTTTTATGTAAGCATGAGGTAGGCTTGTAGCAAGCAGGTAAGAGGGTACAGATAGGCAAGCCATATCAGGGTCCTGTGTGTAGTGCTAGGAGTGTCCTATGTGTAACCATGATTTGATGGTGGTAGAAGGGCGACAGTGGGGAACAGGTGATATGAGGGCAGCTATGACTGGAGGATTAGGTGCTGAGCAGGTGGTAGAATGGTAAGTAGTAGTTACTGGGTGGGCGGAAGGCAGCGCACGCTGGTGAGGATGTGTCAGGATGGAGGTCGGACACTGACATCATAATAAAATGTTGCAAAAGCGTACACTTTATCGCATAAACATTAATTAAAAAAAGTCACGATTTACCCCATGGACCTAGTGAGATGAGGTTGAGGGATGCATGCATAGACAAAAACATCACAGTTCAGATTTAGACTGCATATGTAGTAGTGACTATATTTGTGTCTTATTTGTGCGTGGTCAAGGTGTTTTTATTGCTTAGTTCATGTCATATCATTTTTTAGGGGACTCCCAGGATCTGTGAAGTCACCTCTACTGCACCATGATTTTGGTGAAATGACATCACTTAAGTAATTAAGTGTTTGCAAACATGACACATGATGTCTTCATGGTATGATTGACTCGTTTTCACACCAAAGAGCCTTGTGTAGAATGCTGGGATCTTATTGGTTTCAGTTGTTGAATGTGCTTATCTCTGGTGTCCATAGGGATGAGCTGGCGAGCACTGCAGTACAGTGAGTCTGAAGCCTGAAGATTACATTTGGAAAAACAATATTCAACCCCCACAAGAGGGTTAACAGTGATCATCAAAGTGAAGGTGTTCTACCCACAGCGTTTGTCAGATGGGGAAACCAGAGAGTGAACCCAATACTAAAACCCTTGCCCCCTATAGTAATCTGAGAATTCATGTAGCCCGGTGCCTGTCTTCAGGCTTCAACACAATGAAATACCAAAATACCTGTTAGCTTCAACATACGCTCTGCACAAGAAATACGGCTGGCCTACTGTGTTTGTCATACATTTTAATAATAATAAGATTGAACCCACGGCATCTGATATATCTTTTCCAGTCAGCTATTGATATACAGTCATAAAATCACAAAAATGTACAAAATGACAGTTGGCAAAACAATATATAAGCCTTGCTATAAAGACATAATGATTCTCAAAGTACAAATCTTCTATGAGAGTTGTTTGAGGGAGAAAACAACAAAACCTCTGTGTGCCATCATGATTGGTGAAATTCTATGTTGCATATTAACTGTATACAAGCTTTAAAACCGTGTATTGATAATCCACCCTCAAAGGTAAATTGCCTTTAACATATGCTCTTTGCTATAAATATGTTATCCCTAAAATAAACAGATCAGGGCTATAGCCTTTTTTTTTTTTTTTAAGAACTTTATTCGTGATTGTACATGTTCAGCGTGGTACATAGTCAACAGTAGCACGACATACATCACGGTTTTCATTTTTCATCCCCAACCTACCCATAATTTCAAAGCTTTGAACATTTGTTTTCAAGTTCAGCGTCATTCCCAACAGTTATAGGTTCTGTGTACTCCATGTGGTGCCCCCCTCCTCCCCTTACCCTCCCCAACTAACCCTCCCCCCACCCATCCAACTTTGGTGCTTAGTCTTTCTGCCCTTTCGATCCACGCTCCCCAGTGCTGTTCCGTCTCTACCAGGATTTGCAGTGATTCAGTCATCGCCCAACCCCCACACATCACAATGCCTTTCTCATGCTATCAGAATTCCTCTGGGGTCTAGCACGCTTAAGTGACTTGGGACTGGGGTTGATCAATGTCTTCCAATGCTAGGAGCGTAGTCTCCCAGTCCAGTGCCACCGGGATTTTCCGCCTCCCCCCTTCTTCCTCCTTCCTAAGGGCAGCACCCTCTGCTCTACCCCATTTCACTACTTCCGTTCGCCATTGCTCCACCATAGGCGCTCCCAGGGATTTCCACTGCATTGTAATTTGCCGGACTGCTATGAGCAGGGCCAAGTCTATAAATCTCAGTTTGGGCTTCAACTTCTTAGGGCGAGGTCTGGCTCCTATCAGGCAATACAATGCACTATCCTTCACTTGAATCCGGGTCACCTCCCGTAGCGTCTGGCACACCTCACTCCAGTACCCCCTCAGTCTCGGGCATGACCAGAGCATATGGAGGAAGTCTGCCTCGTCGGTTTTACATCTCGGGCATTGATGGGAGGCACTGGGGAACATTTTATGTATCCTCTTCGGGGTAAGGTACGCCCTATGGAGGATCATGGCTTGGATGTATTTAAATCTAGCATTTCTGGAGACCCTCCTCGGGTGTTCCAGAGCCACCTGCCAGGTCGTGTCTGTGAATTCCTCCCCGGTATCTCGGGACCAGAGCTCTCTTAGGGTGTCAAGGGAGATCGCGGCCTGGGCCCTGATCCCGGTATACAGCCATCGGACCAAGTGTCCCCCGGTCCCCATGTAGTGCATTAGGTGTACCAGTTCGTGTTGCTGTGGGCGGGTGCTTTGGGGCGCCCATGTCGTCCTAATGTAGTGAGAGATCGTGGCGTGTAGTAAGTAGTGTCTGTCCGACGCCCCAGTCACCTGCACGAAAGTACGGTGATCTAGTAGTAGGTCGTCCCCAAAGACGCTGCCCACCCCTTCAATTCCACTCGCCGTCCAGTCCCTAAGGGCATGTCTAGTGAGTCGTCCCTGTGGTGTCGGGATGCCGAGCAGTGGTATGTTGTCCGCGTATGGCAGAGCAGCGGACGTATAGGCCTGAGCCTAGGAGGGCAACGCGGAGCAGTGGGTGGCACTCCCGCGGAATTCTGCTTTTGGGTAGCAGTAAGGCGTGTAATTCCCCTCGGTCTAAACGGCCCGCCGTCCATCCTATCTCCTGGAGGTTCCTCCCCGCCAGCCAGTAAGACAACCATTGAAGTTGGCTTGCATAAAAGTAGCCTTGGAAATCAGGAGCCCCCAGTCCTCCCTGTGAGGTACTGAGTTGTAGTTTCCGCAGACCAACCCGCCGTCTACCCGGCCCCCATATCAGGGTAATCAGTAGGGATTTCAGGGACTCAAAGGTACGGCGCGGTACGCATATGGGTAGATTCACAAAGTAGTATAGCAGGCGTGGTAGCATGACCATCTTAGATATCGCGACGCGGCCTATGACCGACAAGGGGAGCGAGGTCCAGAAGCCGATACTACCCCGGAGGCCGGTTATAGCCCTAGAAATGTTGCCTTCTAGTTGGTCCTCCGGCTCCCGGTATACGTGTATTCCCAGGTATTTAAAGCTTATTTGGGCCACCTGGATTATATAATCGCCAAATGGCAGAGACGGCGGGCGGGGTCCCTCATGGAAGTAAAACCCCGTTGATTTGTCCGGGTTGATAGCCAACCCCGAGGCCGTTTCGAATCGGCGGAAGGTGTCGTATAGTGTTGTATGGTCGGCTTCCAGATCCCGTAGGTACAGCAGCATATCGTCTGCGTATATTGAGAGAAGGTGATACGAACCCGCCACCAGTATCCCTCTCTCCTCCGCGTGTTGGCGTAGGGCAATTGCTAATGGTTCCAGTGCCAGCACGAATAACAGTGGGGGCAGGGGACAACCCTGCCTGGTGCCCCGGTGAACTGGGTATTCGTCCGACACATGGCGTCCCGTGCTCGCCCTAGCAGTGGGACCGGTATACAGCAGCGTGATCCATCGTATCAGTGGGTCCGGGAACCCGAATCGGCGCAGGGCCTCGAACATAAAGGGCCAAGAGAGCGAGTCGAATGCCTGCTTTAGGTCCAACGAGATACAACCCGCGCGCGCCAGCATAGCCGGCGTCGCCGTCATGACAGCGTGCAGGCGTCTCGTGTTGCGGGAAGTGCTGCGTCCCGGGAGAAACCCGCATTGGTCGCAGTGGATAAGTGTGCTCAGGTGGGGCTGAATTCAGAGGGCAATGGCCTTACTCAGGATTTTGTATTCTGTAGCCAACATGGACAATGGTCTGTAGTTCGCGAGCTCTAGAGCATCCCTATCCGGCTTAGGGATAGATATCACCATAGCCTGCATGGTCGAGTGTGGCAAGTGACCTTTCTCGAATGCCTCCTTGTAAATTCGTTCCAGGACCGGCACTAGTATGTCGGCATAAGTGGAGAAGAACTCCACTGGGAGTCCATCCATGCCCGGGGTTTTGTTTCTATTCAGGTGTTTGATTGCGGCGCGTATTTCGTGTTGGGTGATAGGGCCTGTCATGGATTCTCGTACCTCTGCCGTCAGTTGGGGAAAGGGGAGGTCCCGCATGAAATCAGTCAGAAGGGCAGGGTCTTCCGGTCCGGGTCGGGCATACAGGGCCTGTAAGTGATCATAAAACGCCCGGTTTATGCCGCATTGTGTGTCTACCAAGGTGCCCCTTGGGTCGCGTATCCGAGTGATAACCGGGGTGTCCGGCTTATCTCGTATGATGCTGGCAAGCAACGCCCCTGAGCGGTCTGTCTCTGTATGTTGCCGTTGCAAGTAGGTCTTGTAGTCCATATTACGCAGCGTTTCTAATGTTTCAGCGTGTAAGATATGTTGTGTCTGCAAAGCCAGCTTCCTCCCATGGGTCTTCCACTGCTCCCCGCTCAAGTTCCGCCAGGCGGTCCTCCACCGCACACAGCTTCTGGTGGATCTCTTGTCTGGCGCCCACTAATTTCCCGATCGCCTCTCCCCTCACTACCACCTTCATCGCATCCCAGACTATGAGGTTAGAGGAGGCTGTATCCCAGTTAATCTCCCAGTACCGTGACAGGGTCTCCGAGAGAGCAGTTTTAAACGGGCCGTCTTCTAAGTGTCGGGGGTTGAGTCTCCACGTAGGGACGGGAGTCGGGATCCTGCCCCAGGAGGTAGCGCACCTGAGGAGCCTGTGATCCGAGAAGGTCTTTGCCAGATATTCCGGGGCGTTCATCTGTGAGATCAGTGCTTGGGAACATATGAAGCGGTCTATGCGTGTATGCAGGTCATGTACAGGGGAGTAAAAGGAGTATTCCTTATGTGTGGGGTGTGCCTCCCGCCATACGACTCTGAGTCTCCAGCCTTCCACCCATGCTTTGAATGTGTCGGTGAGCTTAGTCGCGCCGGCCGCCTGGAGGGGCGGGTGCGACCTATCTAGGGTCAGGTCCAGCACAGCATTCCAGTCCCCGCCAAGCACCCAGGGAATGTCCGCCCACGGGGAGAGGGCCCTCCCGACCCTCTGTAGAAATGAATCCTGATCGTAATTCGGAGCATATATACTGCCTAGGACTATCAACTTGCCATTTAAGGCCCCTTTCACCAGGATGTATCTGCCCTGATCGTCCACTTTCTGTTCAATGGCAGTGAACGGTGTTCCGTGTCGCACCCAGATGGAGGCCCCTCTGCAGAATGCAGAGTAGGATGTTGTGTATATAGTACCTCTCCACTTTTTCCGTAGCTTCTGAGCCTCGGATATCGTAAGGTGTGTCTCCTGTAAGAAGGCGATTTGTGTATGCTGCCTAAGGAGATAGGCGTGGACCCGGTGTCGTTTTGGCACTGCCCCCAACCCACGCACGTTCCAGGTGACTATCTTATATGTGCCTGTCTGGTCAGCCATGGTCAGTGTGTGGGGAAGTCAATCTCGGGGTTGAGCCTATTTCGGGAACATCGGGGAGCGGAAGACAGAAGTGTGCACCTGTAAAAAATGTTAACAGTTCTAAACCAAACCTGGCACAGCCATACAACCTAGCTGAGCCCAACGTTAACAGTAACAACCTATAGAGCCAAATGTATGTGCATTCGCCTTGGGGGGGTGGGTCCAGCACACATACAGTCATTTCGTTAGCAATTCCGGTCTCCACCGGCTCAACTGTGGCCCGCCCCGGCACTCAATGCAATCAGCTTGTGTTCACGGACAGGGTTTCATACTAGACCAGTATCGGTCATGAGCCGCACCCCGGGGCTCCACCGTGCAGTACCTGTTCTAGCAGTTTTTGGTGGGGGGGAACGAGTTCTTGTGTGTCCATTCCACTCCTACACCCCTCCCCCGCCTCCACCACCGCTCCTGCAGTGTCCAACCCCCGGGGACTAGGCATATCAAAAAAGGATACTCTTGTGCTTTGTAGGAAACTCGCTGCAGCCGCCGTGGAGGATTCTACTCGGGGAACCTCCGGCAGGTCAGCTGTCTATGAGATCATCTGCAGCTCTAGGCGTGATGGTGGGAAAGAGCAGCACACTGTTGTCTGAGTCCGAGTGACCGGTGGTGTCCTCGGAATCCGAGGTTATTTTCGCTGAGTCCTCTCTGATTGTGCCGGCCAGCGAGATGGCCTCCCGTTGTCCATCCCTCTGGTGGTTCCTTGACGGGCCGCGTTCAGTGTTTCTTCTTCCGGAGACAGTTTGGGATCGGCGACTACCTCCCGGCTCCTCCTCCGGTGCTCTCGCCTCCGCGTCCTGGGATGCCTCTTGGCTGCCGTCTATGCCTGTCACCTCTAGCCATTCCTCAGTGTCCGTTGGACTTTCAAAGAAGTGGGACTTCTTTCCGTGGATAATCTTCAGGCGGGCGGGGAAGAGTAAAGCATATTTCAGGTGCGCGCTTCTCAGTTTCTTCTTCACCTCCAGGTAGGAGGCCCTCTGCTTCTGCACCATATTCATATAGTCAGGGTAGAGCGATATCCTCGGTTTTCGAAGTGGATGGTGGATTTCTCTCGAGCTTTCCTCAGGAGGGTGTCCCTGTCCCGGTAATTAAGAATGCGGACAATGAGAGGGCGAGGCGGACGCCCCGGCTGGAGCTGTCCCGTCGGGATCCTATGCGCTCGTTCCACACAGAAGTACGGAGAGAGTCCGTCCGTCGCCACATGGTCTCTGAACCATTGTTCCATGAACTCCGCAGCCCGCGGTTCCTCACATCTTTCCGGCAGGCCAATCACCCGTATGTTATTCCTTCGGTTGCGGCCTTCCGCATCCTCGACCCGGTCCATCAGTGTGGCCATCTGCCCCTGGATAGCCTGGATAGATTTACCGTGGTCCGCCACCTTGGGTGTGATGTCCGTGAGCGTCATTCCCTGGTCCTTGACCCTGTCAGCTAACTTGCCATGGTCTGCCTTTAGTAGGGACAGGTCACTGGTGAGGGTCCCCAGTTGGTGCTCCAGCGCATGTCGGGAGTCTCGGATCTCTTGGAGAATGAGGTCCAGCTTGTCCGGCTGTACCCCACTCTGCTCTGCCTGGCCAGCCCCTCCGTGTCTCATTCCGTCTTCCCCAGCTCCACTCAGCGGGCCGGATCCCGTCGGCTCGCTCGGACCCTCCACAGTTCTCAGCCCCTTTCGACCCATGGTGTCCTAAACCAGGTGGTCGTCGCCGAGTCCGTCAGGTGTCTCTCGGTGGGTAGTTCGTACACAGTGGCCTTCTCAGTACCGGGTGATTGAGCAGGGGGCCCAGGAGACAGCCGCTCGTGGTCCGGCAGTGGCTCTACTGTCCAGAGGTCGTAGGGTTAATGCAGTCGGTCTCCGTGCAGGTCCCGCTCCGCACACACTGTGGCCCCCTGTTCACGTGTAAAGAACCCAGCAGCCTCGTTGCGGTGTCAGCCCTCCGGCCGCGGGGTGCGTCCCCGTCTCCTAAAGCGGTGCCTCAGGCGTTCCCGCTTCCAGTCCACAGGTGGGGGGATGGGCCGGCGCGCTGTGCGGTTCGGGTCCGGGTAGAAACAGTCTCCTCCGGGGGGGCCCAGGCCCGCGTCTGGGCCCCTGCAGAGAGGATCCCCCCCCTGATGTGATCGCTTCCTGAGGCCGGGGCCCCCGCAGGGCCAGGGTCGTCTTCAGAGGCGGCCTCGGTCCCACACAGAGCACCGTGTCCAGTCTCGGCCCTTCTCAGCCCCCGGCCGCAAACAGCTCGCCGCCCCCGGTGCCTTCAAGGGCGGAGTATTGTGCGCAGGGTGTTCCAGGGCCCCCAGTAGTGTAAAGGGCTCACCTCGCCCCCGGCCCTCGCCGCAGTCCGGCGGCACAAAATGGCGGATCCGCTCTGCCCAGCGATCCTCGGCGGAGCCTCGGTGCTCCCGCTCTGGTCCCCCTCGCTCCACCACGGTCACTCCTCTTCAATGCGATGGTATCCACGGATGGCCAGCCGGTCGGCTCCGTCTCACGCGGGGTGCTCCCGTGCCGTCCCCCGTCGGATCCCAGTGCTCTCAGGGCCGCCGGAGGGTCGGCAGCGCACTCTACCCCCACGGTTTCACGGGCCTGCTCCACGGGTCTCGGCGCGGCCCGGAGATCGCTCTTAACGGCGTTCTTTCTCGCCGCCGCTCAGGGTCCCCGACTCCAGGCAGTGTCCCGCTGCAGTTGCAGGTGGTTTCAGCGCTCAAGATCCCCTGTGTGTCCGTGTGTTGACGGATTAAGCCCGGCCGGGCACGGAGCACTAGTCAGAGCCGTCCGCCATCGTGGCTGGTCGGCCACGCCCCCCAGGGCTATAGCCTTGATCATCGGTTTGTCACTTCATCCAACTCAGTCGTGCTATATTGAGCACGAGCTTTCTTACAAAGAAAAAAAGTGCAATTCCAGCACTCTTTTTCTGCAGAAGTACACAACTTCAGCCTAGTTGAAATCTCTACTTCGGTAAATGTCAACATTTGGATGGAGCAAATCCCCTCTCTCGTTTTGCTTCTTAAAATAATTTTTGTTGATTGCATAATGTCTAGTACTAAAAATGTTTTGCACTTTTTTGAGTCACTTGATTGTTTTTACTACATGACAATAGATTTGGCAAAAATGGAGATTCACCACATAAATATAAGCCGAGTTGTAGAATATAACGAGATTTCCTGCTTTGATAGTTGCTTGCAAGAGTTTATATTTGAAGTATAAATAGTGCAGGGAATAAAGCGATCCAGCAGCTATTTTTTAGCCAGAACTGATATCCTAACTGGAGCTCCAGTGAAATATGCAGAATGTGTCTTGTTGTAATTTGCCAAGACAGGGACACAATCAGCAGGGCCCACACGTTATGTGCTTTCTATTTGGATTATTGTATCCCGAGCAGGTAGCTGACTGGACGCTCGATCTAAACATTGAAATAAGATACGCCTACCGATCTCGGACCATCACCGGAAATTCACAATGAGGAACTGAACAGTATTTTAATTGAAGGATGCCCACTACCTTCTCAGTTTGAGGCGGATCTGCACCAACACACCTAGTGGATAGGAAATAGACAAAAGTGGAGATAAGACTCACTACCATTCCACAAAGCATCCACCGAGAAGTAAGATTTTCGAATATAACCCCAGGTACAGAACCAGACACAACCAGGCGACAGAAGCCGTTGTGTCTACACATATAGGTTATCCTACAAATAGAAGGCTTTTGCCATCTACGACTGTTTCCTGCTTAAACGAGAGTGAAATAATTGTTGGTCTTGAAAAAGATGGAATAAAATGTTAACCCATGGAAACGCGTCGACGCACACTAAGTAGTACACAACCCCTCAGCATCGCACTACTTGAACGGCTAAACTATATGGAAATGTTGTCAAGTATTGTTTGTATTATATAGCAATACGGGGTGTGTGTATATCACTAAGACCAAGTGAATAGGTCTGGTACATCACTTTTTTTATAAATTCTCTCGTATGTTTGCATTTATCTGTGAATGTTGTTTTTTCATATTGTTTTTAATTGTGAGATGGCATATAAAATTGTATGGTAAAGTTTTAATGAAACATATTAAATTAATTTGTAACCAAATAAATTGCAATCTATGGAATTCAGTGGTCTTTGAGGCATATATAGTTATAGGGACTACAGTATGTTGTTGGTGAGTGAAAGGAGTGAATGATATCTTGAGTCTCATCAAGTGTGTGACAATTCACTTTAAATAATCTACCCATTGGGATCTTGCTACTTTACACTTCCTATTTGGAGCAGCAACCTGCAAGGTGTGAGATGAGATTTCTTATTTTCACTCCCAGCTGGGCCCGACACAAAAGTCTCAATTAAAGGGCCATCAGCCCTCAATATGTTTGAGTTATATCCTAGCATGGAGCTATCTGGAGTCTAACACCTAAATGCCAATGCACTGGAAGGAAACAAAGACACTCGGCTTGTTACCACTTCACAAGTGCATAAGAGAAAGTGTGTATATATGAAAGTATTTCATATTTCTATAACGCAAACCTATCTAAAACACAACAGTGCACTCAATAGGAGAGGAAGTTAGGTTGTTGACGGTTACTGCATTGTTATGTAGCATTCTTTTAAAGAGGTGAGTCTTCAAATCATTTCTAAATTGAAGCATGTTGGGGTGGTCCTGATGCATATAGGGCTATTGTTCTAGATCTTGGGTGCATGGATGAGAAAGACTTGCTGTCTTTAAAAAAAAAAAAAGGAAATTATACTTCATAGTCTGCGATGTGTTGGTGGGGTTCCTGGTTGCAGGTATGCCAAGAAACACCAGAAATGAGCATGTCTGCAAGATAAGCGGGGATGCATATCATGATGGCTTTGTAAATGATAAAGCTTGTTTTGAAGATGGTGTAGGCCGGCAAAAGAAGCCAATGGAGTTCCATCAGTACAGGGGTGTTTTTAATGTTTTTAACCAGGGACAGGTCACTGGTGAGGGTCCCCAGTTGGTGCTCCAGCGCATGTCGGGAGTCTCGGATCTCTTGGAGAATGAGGTCCAGCTTGTCCGGCTGTACCCCACTCTGCTCTGCCTGGCCAGCCCCTCCGTGTCTCATTCCGTCTTCCCCAGCTCCACTCAGCGGGCCGGATCCCGTCGGCTCGCTCGGACCCTCCACAGTTCTCAGCCCCTTTCGACCCATGGTGTCCTAAACCAGGTGGTCGTCGCCGAGTCCGTCAGGTGTCTCTCGGTGGGTAGTTCGTACACAGTGGCCTTCTCAGTACCGGGTGATTGAGCAGGGGGCCCAGGAGACAGCCGCTCGTGGTCCGGCAGTGGCTCTACTGTCCAGAGGTCGTAGGGTTAATGCAGTCGGTCTCCGTGCAGGTCCCGCTCCGCACACACTGTGGCCCCCTGTTCACGTGTAAAGAACCCAGCAGCCTCGTTGCGGTGTCAGCCCTCCGGCCGCGGGGTGCGTCCCCGTCTCCTAAAGCGGTGCCTCAGGCGTTCCCGCTTCCAGTCCACAGGTGGGGGGATGGGCCGGCGCGCTGTGCGGTTCGGGTCCGGGTAGAAACAGTCTCCTCCGGGGGGGCCCAGGCCCGCGTCTGGGCCCCTGCAGAGAGGATCCCCCCCCTGATGTGATCGCTTCCTGAGGCCGGGGCCCCCGCAGGGCCAGGGTCGTCTTCAGAGGCGGCCTCGGTCCCACACAGAGCACCGTGTCCAGTCTCGGCCCTTCTCAGCCCCCGGGCGCAAACAGCTCGCCGCCCCCGGTGCCTTCAAGGGCGGAGTATTGTGCGCAGGGTGTTCCAGGGCCCCCAGTAGTGTAAAGGGCTCACCTCTCCCCCGGCCCTCGCCGCAGTCCGGCGGCACAAAATGGCGGATCCGCTCTGCCCAGCGATCCTCGGCGGAGCCTCGGTGCTCCCGCTCTGGTCCCCCTCGCTCCACCACGGTCACTCCTCTTCAATGCGATGGTATCCACGGATGGCCAGCCGGTCGGCTCCGTCTCACGCGGGGTGCTCCCGTGCCGTCCCCCGTCGGATCCCAGTGCTCTCAGGGCCGCCGGAGGGTCGGCAGTGCACTCTACCCCCACGGTTTCACGGGCCTGCTCCACGGGTCTCGGCGCGGCCCGGAGATCGCTCTTAACGGCGTTCTTTCTCGCCGCCGCTCAGGGTCCCCGACTCCAGGCAGTGTCCCGCTGCAGTTGCAGGTGGTTTCAGCGCTCAAGATCCCCTGTGTGTCCGTGTGTTGACGGATTAAGCCCGGCCGGGCACGGAGCACTAGTCAGAGCCGTCCGCCATCGTGGCTGGTCGGCCACGCCCCCCAGGGCTATAGCCTTGATCATCGGTTTGTCACTTCATCCAACTCAGTCGTGCTATATTGAGCACGAGCTTTCTTACAAAGAAAAAAAGTGCAATTCCAGCACTCTTTTTCTGCAGAAGTACACAACTTCAGCCTAGTTGAAATCTCTACTTCGGTAAATGTCAACATTTGGATGGAGCAAATCCCCTCTCTCGTTTTGCTTCTTAAAATAATTTTTGTTGATTGCATAATGTCTAGTACTAAAAATGTTTTGCACTTTTTTGAGTCACTTGATTGTTTTTACTACATGACAATAGATTTGGCAAAAATGGAGATTCACCACATAAATATAAGCCGAGTTGTAGAATATAACGAGATTTCCTGCTTTGATAGTTGCTTGCAAGAGTTTATATTTGAAGTATAAATAGTGCAGGGAATAAAGCGATCCAGCAGCTATTTTTTTAGCCAGAACTGATATCCTAACTGGAGCTCCAGTGAAATATGCAGAATGTGTCTTGTTGTAATTTGCCAAGACAGGGACACAATCAGCAGGGCCCACACGTTATGTGCTTTCTATTTGGATTATTGTATCCCGAGCAGGTAGCTGACTGGACGCTCGATCTAAACATTGAAATAAGATACGCCTACCGATCTCGGACCATCACCGGAAATTCACAATGAGGAACTGAACAGTATTTTAATTGAAGGATGCCCACTACCTTCTCAGTTTGAGGCGGATCTGCACCAACACACCTAGTGGATAGGAAATAGACAAAAGTGGAGATAAGACTCACTACCATTCCACAAAGCATCCACCGAGAAGTAAGATTTTCGAATATAACCCCAGGTACAGAACCAGACACAACCAGGCGACAGAAGCCGTTGTGTCTACACATATAGGTTATCCTACAAATAGAAGGGTTTTGCCATCTACGACTGTTTCCTGCTTAAACGAGAGTGAAATAATTGTTGGTCTTGAAAAAGATGGAATAAAATGTTAACCCATGGAAACGCGTCGACGCACACTAAGTAGTACACAACCCCTCAGCATCGCACTACTTGAACGGCTAAACTATATGGAAATGTTGTCAAGTATTGTTTGTATTATATAGCAATAGAGGGTGTGTGTATATCACTAAGACCAAGTGAATAGGTCTGGTACATCACTTTTTTTTATAAATTCTCTTGTATGTTTGCATTTATCTGTGAATATTGTTTTTTCATATTGTTTTTAATTGTGAGATGGCATATAAAATTGTATGGTAAAGTTTTAATGAAACATTTTAAATTAATTTGTAACCAAATAAATTGCAATCTATGGAATTCAGTGGTCTTTGAGGCATATATAGTTATAGGGACTACAGTATGTTGTTGGTGAGTGAAAGGAGTGAATGATATCTTGAGTCTCATCAAGTGTGTGACAATTCACTTTAAATAATCTACCCATTGGGATCTTGCTACTTTACACTTCCTATTTGGAGCAGCAACCTGCAAGGTGTGAGATGAGATTTCTTATTTTCACTCCCAGCTGGGCCCAACACAAAAGTCTCAATTAAAGGGCCATCAGCCCTCAATATGTTTGAGTTATATCCTAGCATGGAGCTATCTGGAGTCTAACACCTAAATGCCAATGCACTGGAAGGAAACAAAGACACTCAGCTTGTTACCACTTCACAAGTGCATAAGAGAAAGTGTGTATATATGAAAGTATTTAATATTTCTATAACGCAAACCTATCTAAAACACAACAGTGCACTCAATAGGAGAGGAAGTTAGGTTGTTGACGGTTACTGCATTGTTATGTAGCATTCTTTTAAAGAGGTGAGTCTTCAAATCATTTCTAAATTGAAGCATGTTGGGGTGGTCCTGATGCATATAGGGCTATTGTTCTAGATCTTGGGTGCATGGATGAGAAAGACTTGCTGTCTTTAAAAAAAAAAAAGGAAATTATACTTCATAGTCTGCGATGTGTTGGTGGGGTTCCTGGTTGCAGGTATGCCAAGAAACACCAGAAATGAGCATGTCTGCAAGATAAGCGGGGATGCATATCATGATGGCTTTGTAAATGATAAAGCTTGTTTTGAAGATGGTGTAGGCCGGCAAAAGAAGCCAATGGAGTTCCATCAGTACAGGGGTGTTTTGATCATATTTCTTCATGCCCTGGATGAGACGTGCTGCGGTATGCAGGATGCCCTGAGGGGTGCAAGTGTGGAGTCTGGGAGGCTACGGATTAGGGCATTACCACCATCCAGTTTTAAGAGTGCAAGGGCTTGAATAGCATTTCTGAAATCTCTCTGAAAAAAGTGGTTTGACTTTCTTTAGAAGAGAGAGCTGGTATGAGGCCATCTTTGTTTTGTGGCTATGTGTTCCTAGAGGGTATGGCTGATGTGCAGGATGATTTCAAGTGACTGGGCATGTCATTAAGCCAGGTTTGTACTGTATCTTGTTTGTTCTTTTTTGGCAAAGTCAAATAACTGGAAGCCTTTCTCCAAACTATTATTTGGAGGCAGGTTTTGGGGTTTGTTCAACCCCTGTATATAAGAGGTATACATGCACTATTAGAATGTCCGCTGCATCTGTTATTACACTAATAACGGTTTAATTAGCACTTATTCATTTTTACTTAATATCTTTAATAGCGCTGCTCTTCCTGGTGTAGGGCGACAGAGCACTTTACATCCCACATCTTATATATGTAGAACTAATCGTACAAGTGTGTAAATCAATGTACAAAAAATGAAGGGTTACAAAGTATAGGAATCACATATCATTCACACTGGTAGGCATTAGGTGGAAGAGAGTCAGGATTTAAAACGTAGGGCAGTGGTTGGGCTTGTTTGTACTAATAAGACTATTTTAACCAAACAAACCCAACAGAAGCAAACTTAGAATTACTGGGAGAAAATTGTTTCAAAACCCTTGCTGTTTGCATGCAGCTATTTGAAGCCCTCAATTTGGTCCTCTTTGAGGTGACAGTGTGACCAGGTCCCCAACCTGGACCCCAAACCGAAAGTAAAAAATCTGGGCATCCTTTTTGATGCCCAGTTATATTTTGAGAGCTAGATCAAGGCCACGGCTGGCACTCGTTTTGAAGTGTTAAAGTTGCTAAGGAAGATTCTAGGGCTTCTACCGGACTCTGCAAAAAAGACGATAATTCAGGAGCTTCTGGTGTCCCGGCTTGATTATTGTAATGTACTCTGTATGGGGGTCTCGAAGGGAAGGCTGGGAATGCTTCAGAGAGTACAAAATGCAGCAGACCGGATGCTGCTAAAAATTCCAAAACGGCTTGCCATTAGCTCAGGTCTTGCTGAACTTCACTGGCTCCCCATTAAGCACAGTCACTCTGTTTTACACATTGGATACTGAATCAGAGGGGTCCAAGTTATTTGTATCCTCTGATTCAAACCTATACCCCCTCCAGACAGCTTAGGTCTTGTGCAGCGGCTTTTACCGTAATCCCTAGAGTGCGCAGAATGTGCCGGGGGTGGGGGTGGCAGTTTCTTTGGATTCCTGGCAGCCAAACTCCGGCGCTCAGTGCCATTGGATCTGAGACTCCTTCAGAAGCAAGTTTCCACAAAAATCACTAAACCTGGCTTTTTAGGCAAAGTAAGTATCTTGTTCTTAAGACGACACCAACTCTACCGGACTAGGGACTGGTGCTACCTTCCTAGCACAGGGACACTGCTTGGAGTAACCAGGCGCTTTATAAATCCTTTGGCATTTAACATCACCACATTTGATGCCGATTAAGAGCTCACAGTACTTCAGTAGAAGAATTGTAACAGTCCGTTAAGCCAGAGGCGCAACTAGAGTCAAATTTCGGGGGGGGGGGGGGGGGGGGGGGGGCTGAACCTTTAATCAGTATGCAGAGTGGAGCTGCAGGGGCTCTTAGAAGGGGTGAAACAACTGCAAGGCCTAATTAACATTCAAATGGTCTTTTAAAGACCTGTGAACGTTCAGGTGCGGCTCTGTGTGTGCCCGGGATCTGTCTCAAACCGGGCTGCCGCACACGAGGGGGGGGGGGCTGAAGCCCGGTGAGTTCAATGGGTGTTGCGCGCCTGCGTTAAACTGAATTACTGTGATATGCAGTACAGACTCATTAACAACCACTTTGTGGTTTTGTATGAGTCAAAACTGTGACAAGACAAAACATAGATATTTGACTTCACCACTAAAGTTATCGCACCAATATTAATATCGCCTAGAAGTTGCTGAGCTCACCATAATCTCTGCAGCTGATGTCTTAACCCCTTAAGATATTTTAAATGTAGCCTGTTTGCGACCAATTAAGAAAGCCAGAGCACATTTGTTAAGCTTTCCTGTATTGCCAAGTTATTTGTGGCAGAGTTTTCGAAGAATAAATGTACAAGTGACTCTCAGACTCTGATTTTCATGACTCCATCCCTGTGAGCCCCCCTCCCCCAGATCCCTCCACCCTTTCCACTGCCACACTTGACCCCCAATTTATTGGACCCCAGAGCACTATTTTTCAATTTTCAGCGCGTGTTCCAATTACGTGCAGTGTTGTATTGTAGGTCCTGTTAGCTGCGTGCGCCGTTCTAGGGTAAGAAAAGGATAATACTGCCATCTAGTGGCGATGATTTAAAATTTCAATCAGCTGCAAACTGCTTGCAGTGAATTTTGAACAAAAAGACTTTAAAATGACAACTGGAAGACAGATTGGCTTATGTTCGCTTTTCAAACAAACTGCCAAAGAAACTCGTCACATGGCTGCCGCGGTCTGTACAGGGTGGAGCTGTAAATCTTTCCGGGTACGAGTTGACGTTCGGCCACTAAATGGAAATAAACCCCGTACAGCATGTACGTACCCGACCTCAACATAGGCTCATAGTAGCTGGTGTCACATAACAAACCGCTCATTTTTAGTGACACATGGATGGAATATGTACTCCGATTGACAAAGAAAACTCGTAAGTGTTGTGCAGTATTTTAAATATTTTGGCGCTCTTGGTGTATGTAGATACATAATTTTGCAGATCTGTTCTCGGACACTGTTGCTTTTAATGTGTCCCCTAAAATTTAGATCAGTCACAAATTGCACTTTGGAAAAACAAATACTTATTAATTTTCTGGTTAATTGACCTTTAAGTGACTAGACATCGTAGGGAACTATAACTTTGGATTTTCACGCAATACGCTCCTTAAAAGCCTAGTCCCTCCCACCCCTACGGACCCCCATGGAACTCGCTGCGAAAATCAGGCCGAGTTCTTTGATAACAAAGTTCAGAACATTATAAAAACGCTTCCTCAAATCGATCCTGTATTGATGAGCGCCCCAGCAGACCGCCCCCCCGCCACCAATCATCCCCTGGAACGTTTCCCCCCTCTCCTCCTTGAAACGCTCCTGACCATTATGCCCACAGTAAAAAGTGGATCACCAAGAGACCCAGCCCCCATGAACATCCTAACTAAAGCTGCATCTGTTATGGGCCCCACAATCATCCATACTATCAACGCCTCACTCTGCACAAGAGTAGTCCCCCCACTTTGGAAGGAGGCAATGGGTAAGACCCTTCTTAAGAAGCCGCACCTCGATTCCGCAGATCTGGGCAACTATCGCCCAATCTGTATTTTACCGGGATCTCAAAAATCGCCGAAAAATACGTCAACCACATCCTCTCCAATTTCCTGGAAACCTCCAACCTGCTACACCCTTCTCAAACAGTCTTCCGGCCTCTCCAGTGTGGCGTAAAACACGGGGTTCTTCACTGAGCCCTAATCTTTTCAACGCATATATGGTCCCTTTGGCTTCTATAGTGGCCCCGTTTGGGATCCACATGGTTATATATGCCGATGACACCCAACTGGTCGTAGCCTTAAACCAATTCATACAATACTCCACGACCATGAAAATATGTTTCACGGAAGTCGTAAAATGGATGGGGTCTTCCCACCTGAAATTAAATGGAGAAAAGACAGAGATCATGACCCTGGGCACATTTGATAACACCTCACTCTTGCATGGGCCCAGTTCCAACCCCTAAGCCTGAAAAAAAGAGTCTGGGCATCTGTCTAGACCATAATCTGACACTCCAAGCGCAAGTCAGCAAGACAGTAGCAATTTGCTTTGGCCTGATCAGAATGGCAAGAAAAGTACTTCCCTGCTCTCTCCCCATGCCAAGAAAATCATGGTCCAGTCTATTCTACTCTCTAGACTGGATTATGGCAATGCACTTTATCTGGGAGCCCCCACCTCAGTAATCAATAAACTACAGATAATCCAGAACTATGCAGCCAGATTGTTGACGGGGACAGCCAAATTCTTCTCCGCAAAACCTGCCCTCCGTCTCCTACATTGGCTGCCAGTGAAAGAGCAAATTATCTTCAAATCACTTTGCATTGTCCATAAATCCCTTCAGGGGATAGGCTCTCCCTTGATCTCGGCTATAATTCATCCATACAAAGCAAGGAGAAAGCTTCGCTCGGATGACCTCCACCTTATCGAGACCCCCAGAATCAAACGAGCCAGAAGTGGCGGTAGACTCTTCTCTTTGAATGCAGGCAGACTTTGGAATGCCCTGCCGCTCCACCTCCTAAAAGAGTCTAGTCATTGCTCCTTCAGGAAACAACTCCAAACCTATCTAGTCCCTTAAACTAATCACTCTGTCTCGTCCACCCGTTCATCAGTCATGCCTAGCGCTGGGAGGCCTTCTGGTAGCCATGCGCTTTGCAAATGCCCTTTTCATTTAATTTAATTTCATTATAAATAGGGCTCCCGTTTTTTTGTTTTTTTAAAATGATTTTTAAAACATTTTCGTCTGTATTTATCCATATTTGTTATTTATCCACATTTATTTTATGTTTTGAGAATAAATTGAATTGTAAAATTGTATATTTACACACTTATTTAACTGCTAAACGTGTGATCATACTTTGATGCCTGTTGTGCTTTAGCAAGTTAAGCAGCCAAATAAATCAAAACATTACACCGACGGGTAAATATATGCAATATATTCAAATATATGTTGACATGCCTGTATTTAGGGGATACTCCTCCTGATTTTAAATCCCCATGGTGTGTCTATGCTTAGCAGTTGGGCTGGAATTCATGAAGGACAAGGAAAGGCCCTCACAAGAAGCACAATTTTCTGTATTTTTCTGCTTTTAAAAATGAGTACAGACTGGAAATATATTTTTTCCGTCTGTATTAATCTGTAAAATTCAGTAAAAACAGAAAACCGGAAGCCTTAATTATAAAGCCATAGTGACGATTGGGCGGTGTTGGGTAGTCTCCCTAGCCCTTCCTTGCCGACCTCCGAGATAAATGTAATCCATTTCCTGACATCGGTACACAATCCAAGGTGTGCACCTTCTTGTGTTCAGAAGTCAGTGCCTAACCCACCCCAGATTGGCGAGCTTCCCTTCTGGGTCACCAAGCATTTACTTTTTACTTTTCTCTTTCCCATCTGTCTATAATGATGTCCATAGATTTTCTAGTGCGTAAACGGTCGCAGTTTATTACATTGTAAAACATGCTGGGTCGTATATATCATCACTAGACATCAGTCGTTAGTATGAACCATGCATTACACATTTTTTTTTAACAAACTTTATTGCACGCCAATAAGTGTTACAGTATTATTATTGAATACATCTAGGCATGTTCCTTTTGTTTTTGTTGAGACATCTTAGCCGAATATTTCCCATCGTGTAGGAAATTACATTTTGGTGTGACTCAGAATACATCAGGGTAACGGTTTTTCCTATGCCCGACCAAGTACGTTCGCCAGATTGATACATAAGTATTGCCTATGGCAGTTACAATTGAAGTGCAATTTAACCTATTACCCACATCATAACATCCCCTCCCCCCTCCCTCCTGGTCTGCGTTTTGTTACGTGTCCTATGGCTTATTACTGTACATCTAGCTAAGAACCTTTGAGTCCAATTGTCGGTGCGGCTTGTCTGGGCGATGAGGTAGGCTCTACAAACCAACTTCATGTATGTTGTGGCATGGTGGGTGTAGGATGGGGTAGGTGTGACAGGTTCAGGTGTTAGAACTAATTGCCAAAACACTTCTAGCAAGCGGTCCCATTCTAGGGAAATGGTGTGTTTTCGTAACCCTCTTGCCTCCTCCCATCTAATAGCCGCGCCCTCAGCCTCGCACCACTTTATTGTGTCTTCCTGCCATGAAGTTATTGGAGGGCAGCGGGGAAATTTCCATCTCATGGTAATCCCACGTATAGCTAAGATGGTCAAGGAACCGCAACTGAACCCTAAGGGCGCCATTACGTTTGCGCAGCCCAGCAGGCACTCCACAGTGTTGTCATGAATCGTGAGCTGTGTGGTCTCCTCGAGTGCCCTCCGGACCCTGCCCCAGTAAGCACCGAACCATGCATTACACATAACGTCGATGTGTAGACGTAATCATTGAATCATTGTGGAACAGATCATTAGGTGTCCATAAGTCATCTGTGTTTACTATTCACTCCTTGCTGTATAATCTTTAAGTTAGTCCATCATCAGGCTGTCAGCCCTTTATTTGAGGACCCATTGTTGTCGAGCGCCTCATCTTCTAGCCTAGTCACTGATGTCCGGCGTTCGCAGCCCTCTGGTCATACCTGGGCTGCAAGTGTTGTGTACGCCTAGCGCTGACCCTTTGCTGGCCCTTAGCACCTGCTGCAGTGAGTCCCTGCTGTGAGACATCCTAATGATTCTGTTCGAGCGGCTATTCTTCCTGGTCTTCTGTGTTATTATTAGCAGTCACTGATGCTGTCTCTGCCACGCTGCCAGTTGTTTCACCTCCGCTGGAAATTGCCCGTTCTCTGCCGGTCTTCACCCTAGGAGAAATCTATCCTCTCAAGGGACCACACTATGTTCTAAAGGAACATGTCCATCCCTACTCCAGATGAATGGACCCTCTCCTCCGCATAGTTGCCGGGTAGCCTAAGGTTAATGAGGCCATGCCTGATGTATTCCCATCCCTTGTCTTTGCAGAACTTGCTCATTTGTATGTCCAGTTCTCGCCTCGACCTCTCCACAGCCGCATTGGTCCTGAGCCCCCCTCCACTGGAAATGTGCTATAACTTCTGACCATACCACATTTGCGGGTCGGACTAGCCTTGCGATTGCGGTGATGTGTGCCTTCATGGCTTCCAAGAGGCTCAGTCGCCATAACCCTGCGAGGTCGTTGCCGCCAAGGTGTATAAGCACTGCATCCGGCTTGCCTCTTGTTTGTAGGGCTCTGTGTACCATAGGCAGCAGCTGCGCCCATTTCATGACTGGTATTCCCATCCAAACCCTTTCAGTGTTGTGTAGCCATATGATTTTGTAATCCTTCTGCAAAGCTGCCCAGTTCCCTGTTCTTGCTATGTATACGTGGCCCATCATCCAGACCATTTTCCTCCTTTCTGGGTGCCCTGCGATGGGAAGAAATGCCTTGCTTTAGTTGCACTCTGGTCTGATGTAATCCTGAAAGCCATGATTTCCACTAGCCAATGCACTTAATGCAGTCTCCCTCCAGGCTGGCCAATGCAGCGGTCTTTGCTGTCCCTCTGCGGAAGGAGTGCGACCAAAGTTTTCCAGCTGGAAAGCCTGCTTTCTGCAGTCCTTTTCGAAGCACCGCAGTGAACTGACACCTGTTAGGATATGTCCCATCCTGATGCGCAAACAGCAGGGTGCCCCCTTGCAGTCTCTCCTGCAGATAGGCCCATGTAATGGCAAATTGGGCAGGCCCCATGTGCTGCAATGCAGTCAATGCTCATAAAGTTCCCTTTACCTTCCTTGTCTGTCTTTGACCGTCTCAGCCTTAACACCATGTGCCCCTGCCCCGTTTGGACATCTTCCAGCTGCATTCATGCTTCACCTGCTTTATTTTTTACCGGGGCCACCAACTCGCTGACCCTGTAGGCCCCAAAGAAAGCTACTGCAAAAGCCACCCTGAACAGGCTTATCTCCCCGTCTCTTGTGCAGATGCCTGCTAATGCTCATCTATATGCGTGCCTATCCTAGTATTTCTACCCGGCAATAAGAGCCTATCGGGTCTGACCTCCTGTGGAGCTTAGAGAAGTAGGCAATTACGCTCAGGTGTGCTTGAGCCCATGATCTCGTTTCTCCTTTTGTAAAAGCCCAGTGTATGAACCTTTCACTTTCCCAGCTCCCTATACTTCGGTGGCCCTTGACCCCACCTACTATCTTCTGAAAAAATGCCTAGCACATAGGGTATTTAACTGCGGTCCTAGGTGTCATAGCCTGGTCCACAAGTGGAGTGAGGTCAGGTCTCCAAGGTTCCATAATTCTTCCGGGAAGGTGAAATCTCTTGTGGTGCTCGATGCATGATCTGCCGGAACCTAGTCTACTGAAAGAGAGAAAGAGGGCATCAGCAACTGAGTTATCGCAACCCTGCATATGCCTGGCTCTAATTGCTATGTAGGTACCCAGCTGGCAGCCATCCAGGTAGCCAAACTGCCCCAACCCCCTTGGGCACCAGATCGTGGTTATCCAACTACTGTGTCACGAAAGTTGGTCCCGCCACAACCAGAGTGCTGCTACAATGGGGAAAAGCTCCAGCAGCATTATGTTTCTTCTTCATCCTTTATGATGCCACTTATCCAGCCACTGGGCCACACACCAGTCTGTGCCCATAATGCTCCCAAAGCTCTCGCTACCCACTGCATTCTTTAAAAGCTCTAAATTTTCCGCTGTTATCCAGGGCTAGCGCCACACCAGTGTGCCATTGAAAGTTGTGAGAAAGGTGAGCCATTGTTGAGTGTCTTCTTTGACCCCGGTCATAAGCCTGATCCTATGGTGTTTTTTGCTCAGTCCATTTGTCAACCAAGCCATGTGCCTGAACCTACGCCCGGCAGGGATTACTCTGCTTGCGAAATTCAATTTTCGTAGCCAGTGTTGAAACTTTCCTAGTGTTGCCTTTCTTTTAGCCAGTTACGCTTCTTTTAGTAGTCTCAACTCTGCAATTTTCTTGGGAAGTATTGTACAAACCCATTCCACCGTGTCCAGATCGATGCCCATACATGTGAATTTGGTTGTGGGCCCCTCTGTTTTTTCATGGGCTAATGGCGCTCCTAGTTTTCGCAGTCGGTGTAATAAACTTACCCCTGCAAAATTCCGCATGGCGGTGAGCTGGGGTCCCTATGAAGAGGACATCATCAAGGTAGTGCAACCGCCAGCCCACCAGCTGCCTTGCGCCTAGCTCCCATTCCAGTCATAGTAGAAGAAGTCACCCACTTAAAAGCCAAGCAGGTGGAAGCGGATGGAGTGCACTTGGAGAAGCCTGAAGGGCGATTCAATGTCGGCTATGGCTATCATTGGTCCCTTTCTGGCTGTCCTGAGCATGTCCACTGCTTCATCTAGCGTGGCATAAGATACTGAGCAAATGTCCTGTTCCAACCAATCATTTACCGATGACCCCTCCGTCTAAGGAGAATGGAATCCCCTTTCCAAAAATAGTGGGTACAATTGTAGCAACCTCCGACTTATGCCCTGGGTGGAGGAAAGAGGAAAAGTAAATAAACTATGTTTTAGTACAGAGGCCCAGGTTTGGAAGTCAGGTGCTGTATGTGTTTTTTTCTTTGTAAAGTATTTTATTGCTGTTCTATGCATGTACGAAACATAAGCAAGTGGCAACAGGGCTCAGAAGCAGACTCTAGAGGGCAACATTTAAAACAAATAATGGACCGTTTACATTTTTTAAAGGTAACATTGGTCCAAGAGTTCTACAATCTATGTTCTGTTTATATGGAACAACTACTCTACACAGGGAAATAACTCCCCATAAAGTGAGGAGGCCTCTTAGATGTGGTTTTACCTTACTACACAAATGTTACCCCTTGCATCTTCATTTAATTGTATTTTCTTAAAACAAATTCACATGAAAAATGTCATGGCATAAACAAATAAATTAGCCATGCATGCTGATGCACAGCGCATATAATGCTATTGATTGCAGTTGTTTATTCGAGTCGGGGCATCATAACTCACTCACAATAAATGGCTTCTCCTTGCCATCCAACAGTAATAATTAGCATATTTCCAAACCCTGCATAGATGCGCTCACTCAAAATACACGCAGTAGGGGCAGTAAATTGATGTCCAGCCAAAACCTTACTTTTATGGTAAAAGAGCAGTTTTATTTGTATAGTTATGATGGTTATTCCCCGTTCACTATAGGAAACATCCAGGGTAAGCCCTACTAGTAGTCAGAGTCTCAAGAGTCCACTGTTACCCTATTTTATAGTCCAAAGTGTTTCAGCACCAAAGATCTATCTAGCAAGCATGCTCCCCTGTGGACAAATGGCCCATATTCAGTCATTCTACACACTAAAGGGTGACTGTGGGTCTAAGAATGCTGTCTATTGAACAGTGCCTGAGACTCAACTCAAAAAAGTCATAGAGGACCAAAGTGAATCAAGTGCCACAGGATACCTTCACATTTGTAAAAGTACCCATCAGTTATCGATCGGTTCCGCCCTTATCATCATTTGGGACTCCTAACACCGAGTAGAGCAATCCTGCAACCACTTGATTTTGAAAAAGTGGTTGTCCTAATATGTTTTAACGGTGTAAGGTAGATAACTGTGAAAACTGAAAGAAGCAGTGCATGAAAGAAACAGATATTAGTGTGAAAAATAGTGAGGGAATATAAAATTGGAGAATTAGGAGAGAAAACACTTTATTAGGTATCTCCTATGTTTCCAACATTAAAAATAAGTGCTGAGATATAGTAGAAGAACAAATAACTACTATTATAGGTCTTAAACGGTCGACATGTTTCTGCAGACTGCGGACCCACCAAGGTGTCCTGCTGCTTTCATCAGGACCACATCTCGCTACTGCTTTAAGCTCCAAAAGGAGGTACGTTTGTAAAAAAGGTTTTACTTTATGTGTCTTATAAGTGAACAGATTGTCCCTCGACAGGTACTGGTCCTTTGTAGAGATAACAGACAAAGACAACACACAAAACATACAAATTAAGGTCAGTTACATCATTTAGTACGACCAAAATGCAGGTATGCAAATTACATATCCTCACTCATGCCGAGTTATATTCATCTGAGGTTCCTATATAGGTCAGTCCCCTGCTTAACTTTTAGGTAGGTGGCACACGCTACGCCTCACCTGGCTGCAGCTCAGGTAGGTGGAGCACCGCGCTATAAATGACAAAAGGAGGTGGTACATATAAACATATCACACATAGTGTTGGTCATGTAATGTTGCTAATGTTAAGGTTACAAAAACCACGGTAATTGGATGGCCTGTATTAGTGTTTGTCTGATCACGGCAGAAGTTAGTAGATGGATAAATGAATCAATGTTTACGCCCCTAGTATGTGAGCGGGTAGTCTATCATAGATATTAATTACATCAAAGCGCTTTAGATCGAAATTCATAGCTGTATGATTATATAAGTGCCGATAGAGGAGACACACTCTCGCAAGGTTCTAATTCTGAAAGCAAATGGCCTGTCAATCATAAGGTCCAATATCATTATCCCATATAGAGAAACCACACACAAAGTCAGAAACAGGCAAACTCTGTGAATACAAGTTCGCGGGTACTCAATCGGGGAACGCAGCATCGCGCTTAATGCGGAAGTTCCTGTTCTTAATGAATATTGCGTTCAGCAAGACGGAAGGAGGAGCGCACAACAAACAGGCGTGTGGTATCGATATGAGCATAATGCTTGGCCCCTCACTCCGTATAAACGCTCACCTCTCCGTCGGTACTCCGGGCGTCCTCTGGGCCGTCTCTGGGAGGTGCCGCGGCAGAGGTGAGCACCATCTTTGTATTCCGTTGTCGTGACATCACTGCGCTCACCATAACCCGAAGCACATGACCCCTGCGCCTGTTGGGAGATGTAGTACTCATCCTAGATTGATCCATACTTGTGAATCTGTGTTATTATGCTAGCTTCATAATGTATTCTATTATAATGACATCACTGCGCTCACCATGACCCAGGGCACATGATCCCTGAGCCTGTTGGGAAATGTAGTACTCATCAAGATTGATCCATAAAACTTATGAATCGGTGTTATTATGTTAGCTTCAGAATGTTTAAGCTACGAAGTATGTATAAAGCTTAACGGGACATTATTATGCTAGCCCGAAGGATGTTTAAGCTCCGTGGGTAAGGTTTTATATTCTAACTAACCAGCCAGTTATTCCTCCGTTCATACAAAAAAGAGCTTTTTGCTTTATAGTTTTGAATATCATCAGTAATATAATCCGCAATATCAACCCCATAGAGATGGTATAATATCCTGGGTATCCAGTTATTTGTCCACAAAAAAATCGAAGAGGGGAGGAAAAAGGGAAGAGGGAACATCTATAACAGTAAGGGTGTGTATATTGTCTTGAGATGTTTCGTTGTTTGACCCTGCCTATATGATGTAATAGGTGGATTTTCTAATTGCACTGATACCAACACTGAAGTCAATGCAAAATGACAACTTCCTCTCTACCTCACTCAGTAGCATCACAATGTGCACTGATCCAGAACTACACATAAAAATGTGTCTCTAATCACAAAAACATCCAAGGGATGTCTTTGTTCAAACCCGCCTTATCAGTATTGAGTCTGTAGACCCATTTTTGTTCCATACTGAACAGATATTTACTGGTGTCTACAACATGGGCAGGGATAACCGGTTGCTCAATAACTGTCCACGTAAAATCGGTGGGCCCATGACCAATTTCCAGAAAATGGTTGGTTAACTGGGTCGCTTGCTTCTTGCACCGAATGGTGCTTTTATGTTCTGATATGTGAACCCTGATTTTCATATTCAGTCATGCCTGCACCTACAGGATCGATGTGCCCAGAGTTTCTGAGCACACCCTCTCTATGGGCGCTGGAGCGGCAGTGGTTGATCAGATAAGCTCGCTGCATGTGGGCCCCACAGGTGGCACTTCATAATCCCCAAGTTCCTCACACCCAGTTGTGCGCCCGTAGCAATCCCAGGTTTGTTGCGGCTCCTCCTGACAGGATAAGTCTTTGGACCATTCTACGGTGGGGGAAAGGCGGTGCGAACTTCCAGATGCAGATCCCTCATCCCAGTGTATGTTCGTAGGGGTTACCATGGGGGCCTCACTCCTCAAGCAACGCTTCTGGGCAGGTCCACCTTCTTGCTATTCTGGCGACCCGCTTCGGCATACAGGGTCACCATATCTTTACTGTACAGATCACTGACCTGATCGGCACAGCAGATTTCTGTACAGCAGCCCCTCCTGGCATACTGGGTTGCTGGCTGTTCACAACGCAAGGCCTACAGCCAACTCTGTATGGCAATCCATCCATGGCTGCCCCTCCTGGCATCTGGGGTAGCTGATTCCTCACTGCACATGGACAAATTACAGTTCACCTTGTGGCTGCCCCATCTGACATATGGGACGCTGATGCCTCACTGCACACAGGCTCCAGCCTGGTCAGCACAGCTGTATCCGAAGCTTACTTTACAGCTGGCCTCTTCTGGCATACGGGGAGTCGAAGACTTTGTCCTGCACACAGACAATGACCTGATCAGTGCAGCAGCCGTTTCCTCACAATTTGCTCATAAAATCCACTTGATTTCCCCACTCGCTTTCCTCTTCCTTACAGGGCCTATTGGTCTTGGCAAGCAGGCTGGCACTGGTACTACAGCTCCAGGACTGATGGCCTTAGATTCCCTGGGTGATGTCCCCTCTCCCAGCAACGTGACTAGCAGTACTTGGCCCCTAGTGTAGGTTGCAAGCAGAAGTCTTGCAGATCTTATCCTCCTCGCACAGCCCGACTGGCTGCTTGACAGTTGGCAATATTTGGGGTCTCAAGCTCCCCTTCTTATTGACCATTTCCAGACACCAAATGTGATTTAGGGTCTGCGTCTTCGAAGTTTATGTTGGAGGTCTGCTTCATTTTGAAGTGCTCGCTCCTCCACCCTCTCTGCCCCAGCAAGAGTGACTCCAAATCTTTTAGCCCCAAAACAAAGGCTAAGGGAGTGACTAGAGTCAGCCATAGTGATATATGTATAAAAAGGTTAGCCGAGGGCCTCAGCCCTAGTCTTTATGATTCTCTTATCAGCCCCATCTCCTTCCTGAGATGTGCTCAGGCCCCTCCCTTGTGACCTCTCTTAATCAAAGAGCTCCCTTC
Source organism: Lissotriton helveticus (assembly GCF_964261635.1). NCBI lineage: Eukaryota > Metazoa > Chordata > Amphibia > Caudata > Salamandridae > Lissotriton > Lissotriton helveticus. Next base: position 1,930,130,357 of record NC_136063.1, read on the forward strand.
GAAGTGTTCATTAGGTATACCCTCAGCCTTCTATTGTGGCCCGTGCAGCACCTTTTGTACATTACTGGGCACGCCCTGCAGATCCCTTGGTGCACGGCCCGGCTACAAGATATTGGCTGAACATTGCTGTCTGGATTGGGCTCCCCACCCCTGACATTGTGCCCCTGCTGTGCCCTGCACACTGCTTGCCCTCGTCCTGGTAGCAATCATGGGTCCTACTAAGGGCACAAAACCTGGCCCAATTCCAGGTCGGGAAAGTCCCCAGTTGAGACGGACACAATTTGACGGCTCGTTAGCCTACACGGGAGAGGATTATATACCACCACCAACAGCGGGCTCGGTTCTGGATAAGCTCAATGTTATCCTGCGAGAAAATCGCGACTCTTTGGCCGCCATAGAACATCACATCAACACACTGGCTTCGGACATAGACCACTTCTGTGAAGACCATCACAAACTCTCAGATAGGGTCAAAGTCACAGAAGCGGAAATAGCAACTATGGCTCGACAACAGAAGACCCACATGGCAGAATTGGATGAATTGCACTCCACTTACTTGACAGGGTGGAGGATGCAGAGGGTCGATTACGATACAATAATGTGCGTATTATAGGAATACCTGAAGGGGCCCAATGCCACTCTGTGTGTTGGAAACTGGCTATGGACCAGTGTAGCTCTGCAGGGTTCTTTGACTTGTTTACTGTAGAGAGAGTGCATAGGGTTCCACACAGTCACCAGGGCTACGTCCCAAACCCATCGTAGCTCGTATCGTGAACTACAGAGAATGTGACACAGTGCTCCAGAAGGCTAGGGAGAATAAACCAGTTGTTTTTTACAACTCTAATATGATCTACTACACTTTAGCTGTTGAGCGCAAGTGTGCCTCCTTTCTTGCAGCAAAGACACTGCTCTGATTGGAGGTACTGCCATACGCTTTGATGTTTCCAACATGCCCAAGAGTTGTTCATGACCAAAAAACATTGTTCTTTGACATCCCTGAGTCTGTCTGGGACTGGCTGGAAACACAATACCCAAATACCCACTGCCCTCCTCCAGGAGCCATCGCAAAGAACTTCTCATGGGCTCCCTCAACGCCACAGTGTGGGACCCTTCGGGTGCCCCCTTCCTGGGAAGCCTGTTCTCCTCATTAGGCATTGGAGGAGCCATGTACGGTGTTGGCCACCATGAATTTGTCCAGACTGCAACGATCCTATTGCCCCCCAACTAGCTTGTTCACCAGTGCTGTCTAAGACACTGAGTCTAATATGAGCATAGCCCTCTTTCCCACGGTGACACCACAAACGGCGGATGTGGTGATCTGACCACCCCACCTTCTTGCCTCCAGTCATGAAGTATTATTCTTACGTCCCAAGACATTTAGAAGACAAGTATGGTCCTCCACGTCACCATGGACTGAAGTATTGTATGTAACTTTTTATGCTGTACCACTATGCGGAGTTCTTCCTGGGGCGCCCTGGGGTAAAGTTGTGTGTTTTTACCCTCTCGCTGTGGACACACTCAACTGGTCGTCCACCTAAGCAGTTGCTCCAGCTTATGCTCTATTGAGCTATGTTTACATTTTTGGTCAAATGTATGTTCCTTGCTGGACAGAGTATTGGGGTTTGATTGTTATTTTTTTAACATTCTGTTCCACACTTTCTGCTCTTGATCCATGTATTGTGGGAGGCCTGCGGGGGTGGCTTTGTAAGATCCCTGTACTACACGGCTTACCAGTCGAAATTTATGCCACTTTTCCTTCCCGTTTGCTGCCACACCTAGAAACATTATACAAAACTTAAGCCATGCTGTGACTCGTAGGACATGTACTCCTACAGGCCCCTATCTTTGTTAACAACCGAATATAAGATATTGAGGAAGGTACTGGCGAGGTGGCTGCTCCTTATTCTGCCGGACTTGATACACACCAATCAAAATGGGTTAGCCTACGCCGGTGCACCTCCTTAAATATCCAACTTCTGTACTAGGTCATGGAGGTGTCAAAGGCCCATTACCCTACTGAAAGATTCCTCTTTCTCAACCTCCAGGACGTGTATGATACTCTGGGTTGGGAGTATGTGTTCGCCACACTAAAGAGGTTTGGCATTCCCCAACCCTACATTAGTTGGGTCAAACTCTTATGCACAGATCCCACTGCACAGACGGGCCCACACACATCTCCCCCTTACTCAAACTATTGCTTCACTAAGCATGGATGCCTCCTGTCTCCGCTTCTCTTCTTACTTCTGATGTAACCACGAGCACAAAGTATCAGACATACGGCAGGAGACTGGTGCATATAACATGGCCCGCTACAACATGCTGTTTCCCTGTATGCGGACAATATGATCATAAACATACTTGACCTGACTATGGACCTTACACCCCTTGTCATCCTGCTTGATACGTTTAGCGAACTCTCTGGCCTCCATGTTAATCATGCCAAGCGGTATAGTTCAGGCTGCTCAACTCTTTACTCATTAATCTTTTATGAGGCACAGGGAGACGCGTAGTAGGCCTATCCAAGCTGCAACTCCCACTGGAGCAGGGTGGGAAGTGCGCTACCCAGTTTTAGACCCACGCCAACATCTCCTACTTCGTTCTCACACACACTGGGCACCAACGGGGTCAGAACCAGAGAGCCACTCATTCATCCAGGCTGTGTACGAAATGGGCACAGGTAGCAACCTGGTAAAATGGCTATATAAAGGCCTACACGTGCACTTGCACTTCTCATTGGTGCCTGTACAAGCTTGTGGGAGGAAGATTTTGGCCAAGTCCTGCATTACAAGGAGTGGCGCTTCCTCCTGGAATATCCCAGTTTGATCTACTGCAACTCCCGATTTAAATGTATCCAATTCTCACTGTTGCTCAGAGCATACCTCACACCATAGAAACTGCACAAGTTGTTTCCTACAGTGCCCCTGCACTGCCCCAGATATCATGCAGACCCCCCCGCACTTGGTACATATGCTCTGGGACTGCCCTCCCTGAGGTTGTACTGGGCAGATGTTCCCTCTTCCCTTGAGGAACTGACAGGGGTCGAACACTGAAGCCCAGTGGAGCACTGCCTCTTAGGCCTGCTTCCAGTCCCCAAGACCTCCAAAATCATCTCACGTTTTGCAGACCTGGTGCTCCTGCTTGCCAAGCGACAGATTACCATATACTGTAAGTCCGCCAGAGCCCCCCCTTGTGGTCAGCTGGTGGGAGGAGGTTATTCACTGAGGTACAGCAGAGGGTTGCGCACTGCGTAGGTACGAATAGTTTGGACTACGCAAACAGCCCATAACTTAGAGATACAGAGCCAAATTTACATGTTAGGGCACCCGTGTCTCCCAGATGTTCGGGTGTACGCTAGGTCGACCTCGTACACTGTAAATTGTCTCTGTTGTCCTCCCCCTGTTTCCAAGGACCCTCCCATTGCTACACCTTTCCAAGAATTTCTAGTGGCAGAAGGCTAATTGGGGTTAGGGTGTGGAGTTGTTTATAATTACCAAGTCTAAATTTGTTACTATGTTGAAATTAATGCGACACATGCTCTGTATGTACCCTGATCATCTTTTGTTGTTATATTTTATGTGCTTCATCACCTGAAAGTTCTACTGGCGCAGTTGGTGTACATATCTGTGATGGCCCCATGCTGGGCTTTTCATGTTCTTGCACTACTATGTCTACAGCATACATCATGTATACTCTATTATCTGCCAAAACTTAATAACATTTGTTTAAAAAAAATATATAGATTCACAGGCTCTCACTGGTGGTCCTAATTTGAATCAATTTATGATCTCAGACCTTTAGTTTGAAGAGTTGCCTATTTGTAATATGTGATTTGATTCCGTAACTCGAATATCAATGTGCTCTTACTCACATTTCTCAATTGGTCATTTATCGCACCGTTGTTCTTCAGAATTACCATTGTACCGCAGAGTTACTATATTGGTATTATAGACTAGCTGTCTACACTACGAGTTCAGTAGCTCTGCATTTAACCAATGAGGAAAACTTCTAAATGCCTTCTATTTTTCTGTTTATCTGCCTAATGTCATACTCCCTTATTTTTCTTTATCTTTTGTATATTTCTTCGAGTTAAAACCATCAGTTCTGTACTGCCTGTTATGTCTTTTTAGGTATCAGCTCCTCCATGTTTTAAACTTTGACCCCGTCCGTCGACGAATGAGCGTTCTGGTGAAAAACAGTGCAGGTAAGACTGTAGGTGTAAATTGTTTGGTACAAAACACAGCTTACTTCTCCACCCTATATTTTGCCCTGAACATTGAACAGTCCACAAGAGATTTCACGTGAAGCAACCACCATCTAAGTTCAAAACATATTAGAGGCCGCCTTTATCCACTTCCATGACATATAATCAGTAATCATCTATTGATTGTCAAACTGTGTTGTTCTTTCAATCACTGGGTTTACACATCTTTCCTGTAGAGATGTGGTAAATCCTGATGTTGGAAGTAGAAGGACTTGGACTGCGGCTCTGGTGTCCACGGGCGATCCAATGCTACATTTTCTGCCTCGTTCATTATTTGGATAAAACAAATATTAGAAATTATAACACACATGTATAGCGCGGTAGTTCTAGTTGCTCATGTCACGTTGCCACACAGTCCTCAAACAACTACCTTCAGGTATATTTGAAGACCACAGAAGAGGACAAGTCACCGATTTCAGCCTCAAATTGTCGTGCCACATTCTATAGAATTTTACCGTGAACGATCTTCCTCCATTAGACTTCAATTATGGTGCATCATATCAATGAAAACGTTATAGGACAACCATGAGATACAAAGAATGTTTTGAGGCACTTGATCTATGTTTGCTCGTGATGCAGAAAGAGCTTAAAAGTTAAAATGGGTAGGCCAGTACAGTTGGGCTTGTCCAGAAGTCTTTAGGTCCAAATAGACCTTGCCCTATTTAATTTTTTTCTGAAAACCAATATTTTTTTAGGGTGTTTGCTTTAATAGTTATTTTTCATGAAGTTTCTGTTTCTCTTGTCTTTGAGCAAAACACTTGATATATGCACCATTGATTTTTGGTATTTCTGCTTTGTGTCTTCCAATTATCCCATTGAATTTTGTGTTTCGCACCATTTTTTCAATTGGTTTGGGGCTGTGGTTTCCACTCTCTGGTTTTTGTTTTGTGTTAATCTGGTGTTACTCTGATACCTTTTTTTTTTATTATGAGGCTCAATTTGTCTGGCCCATGTGCCTAGAATAGGACTTGCCATCCACGGTTCCAGGGCCCAATACCGGAAGGTCTGCCTTCTTGATATCTAGGGCAAAGAGTTCACTGAATTATTTTCATCTATAAGAGAATACTTCGAAGCAACTTCCAATTCCCAAAAATTTCTTTTGTAGGCATCTAAAACAAGCATTGGCAAAGCCAATAAGTCTCGCTTTTGCGAGAGGCTCTATTTTGTTTTCTCTATTCTACAGTAGTTGTGTGGATAGTAAGTGTAGATGGTTTGTCTTTGTGCTAATAAAATAGTTTTTAATGTTTTGCTGATTAAGTGATGTATGTTTTGTCCGCCTCGGTAGACCTACTGGCATTGCAAATGTTTTTTGTCTATGTTAATCGGCTGAAACATTAATGCCATGCAGCACCTCAATGCCATTGAAGCCATTACTGCAGATTACATAAGCTTCCTTTGGCATGTGTTCAGCAAGGTATGGTATATGCCTTTAAGCCATTTTGGCACAGCACACAGAGACTTGGTTACTTAAGCAGGAGAGGAGGTCTTATTTTAGCCTCCATTCATTACAGAAGTTGTATGTGTAAGGTATTTATATATAAACCTAATTCAAAGGCAGCGGTGCTCTGCATACTGTCAAGGCAGAGCATCACAGCATATGATTGAAGTGGTAGCTGGTTTGTGGAGCATTGCTGTTGCGGTTTGACTTAACAGTGTGAATCAATGTCTTTATCTCAATCACGTCTTGCAGCATCACCTCTGCGCAACCCATCGGTGCACTTGAGTCATGTGATGCAGCAGGAAGAAGTTGAATTAGAGTACTCGCACAACTGCTTTCCTTGCTCCTGAACATTAACTTTTGGAACTCGCAGACTAGCCGCAAGACAGTGCACTAACAGTTCATTTTATAGAATACATAGCTGTAAAGTTTGGGTTTCTATATATGGTTGCGGTAATTATTGTTAATGCAATGTGCCTTTGTGGGATGATTGGCAGTCTCACGAGTAGCTCTCCATTGGAAGCAGTCTTATCAAGGGGCTGGGAATCTAGAGTGGGACTCGAGGGGGGGGGGGAGGAGATGGAAAGAGCGGTCGACGATGGAGGGGGCAAGCAGCAATGAGGAAATTGGGTAGTGGACGAAACAGGCACTCGAATGTGACAAGATTTACAGGCTTGTTTACAGAGATGGCGCTAGGAGCATGAACACTACAAAGAAACAAAAAGGAAACTTTTCCAAAATATGGGCTCAAAGAAACATAATAAATAGTGCACATACAGAAACTGAAATAGAAAAAAGTGAAAGGATAGAAGTAATAGACTACTGCTCCGTGAGAGGGTGCAAGACACAAGAAGGAGGGACAAAAATACCCACATAAAAGTAAGCTTTTGGGAAAGATACGCGAAGAAACTAATGAAAAGCAACTGGCAGGCTGTAAGCCCACAGAGTGAATACAGCATGGCTCGAAGAGACAGCGCATGCACTGCTGGGCGAAATTTAATGAATGGACTCATCTTTTAGAGCTAAGCAATGGTAGTCCTTCAACTTCACTTGTTGAATGGTTGTTTCTTGGTGGCCACTACAGTATCTAAGCAGAGAGCTACAATGCAGGTCTTGTGCTCACATGAATCATGTCATTGTAATATGGTTTTGTTAAAAAAACGTGCCTTCCCCGTCCAGAAAGGAGTTCAGACCTTTGCCTAAATAAAACCTAATTACTAACCTCTTCCCTTCTAAATCCACCCTCCTCAGTGGAGACTTCATACAGTGGATATAAGGGTGGATGCTGGTTTTGTGCCTGTGGGGCCATTTTTGTCATTGGGGGACGGTTTTGCAGCAGTGCTGCAATATTGGCCCCCCTGTAACAAAAGCAGGAGCGGTGCTTTTTGCTTGCACCAGCCCCCCCCTTTCCCTCCCCCCCGACTCCCCTCGCCTCCAAGGGTCAGTTGAGCAGCAATCTGCCAGGGCTGATTGCTGTTCCCACTCTGGCCCTGCCTGTGACTCACTTGCTATCAAGTGCTGTAAGCTTATCTCAGACATGCTTGTAGTCAGAGGGTTTATGGTGTCTTGGTTTTCTCCGCTTTACTAAAAGATGCTTAGTTCCTTCTGTTGCTTTCTCATTTGAATATCTTGTCACAAAGAAGCCATCATTCTAGTTTGTATGGCTCATAGGACCATTACATGTGTTATGCGCATTCAGAGCGGAATGTTTCTTTGACAGTGAGGAGACTCTTCACGGTATGTATGCACTTTACCAAAGCAAGGATGATGAGGACAGGTCAGATCTAAAGCACAGTATACATTAGGATTAACAGGGCAGGCTGTGGTGTTTAGTTATTTCTTGAAATGTAGTAGGATCTGTGGTACTAGAAGCATACATTAATGGTATACCTAGGCCAAGTCATTTTAACTGAGTGGACACAACATCCAAGTGGTTGCAGGGAATTGAGAAGCAACTGAAGTCAATTTTACAAAGGTATGTAGAGAACAGTGACTACCTGATGATGAAAAGTACACCACAGCTGTAAAGCATGAGGTGGATGAACCAGTCCTAATCATTTGACATATTTTACTAAGATACTGTTAAGGAAGAGCATTTAGTCTGCATTTGGGTAATTCTTCTGAAGGAGAACTTGCAATTTTAAATAAATCTTTCCTAAAAATGTTCTTCCCCTGCTGTCTTTGTGAGCACTGTATCCTTCAGTGGTCAAAACTAAATACACTGCTGCCCCTTCCGGCCATTCTGAGAAAACAGCTATTTGCTGTGACTGAAGAGAGCTGTGTTTTACCTGCAAAGTATTCTCAGTTTCTTGTTGCTTTGATGTTTGATCCATATGTCCGATTTCATTCCTTTTTAGGTCTCGCCTGTCGATGCGCATGCGCATCGAGCAAGCGAGACTATGGTGGCTTATCCACTCTTTATCCAACTTGCAAGGAATCGTGGCGATTCCTTGCAGTGCACGAGAAATTTAAGCTCAATGCGCATGCGCATTGAGCTTAAAAGCGCGTGCACATGCCCCCAGCCGCCTGCCTTGCCTACTCTCCCAGCTGGTGCCGCTCCACCCCCTGCGGCATCAAAGGCTTTCACGGCCGGCCGGCCGGCCATGCTTTCAGTTTCACGACCGGCCGGCCGTGTGAAGTACATTTTAAAAGCCCGCTCTCCCTGCTCCGCCCCCTGCTCCGGCCGAGACGCATTTCTCCTCCCTCCTCCCCCCTCCTAGGTCAGTTCCAGTCCACCTCAGCCCAGTAGTTGATGTACCGCCATCATGGAATCCCACTGAGTGCTTGTGATAATTCCTTGCTGCTATTTTCTTGCACGGTTTTTGAGTTTGGAAATCAGTTAATGGTGAGATAAAAACAGCAGCAGATTTTTTTAGCATTTTTAACGTACATATGGGGATTAGCTTCGCCCACCCACTCCCCATATCTCTGCCACATTAGTTATAGTCCCATTTTGTGTCACTCAAATTTAGATGCCCTGACCCCTGCCAGCTGCCAGGCCCCTGCTCCGCCCCCTCCCCTGCCCGCCGTGTCGCTCCAAAGCAGCCTACGGCCAGTATAGATAAATCTGTAGCTCTGAATTCGCAATGTATAAGCACACCGATGATTGGGGAATACTCCACAGTCTGAGCAGAACTTTGAAGTATCTATATTGTTACTTTTCATTGAAAAAAGCGTGAGTTTTGCTTTTTTTCTTCAGAAACATTACAATAATTTGCAGTTCACGGAGTTCACAGCAAAGCGTCCAACCCTAAAAGGGAGTTATTAATGTCACAACTGCACGCAAGTGTGCTTCGGCCGATTACTGTGCATTTTGGGAGTTGCACAGATGACTGCTCAAGAGCGTGAACATTTATTGCTTCATCAACGCTGAAAGCAGTTGCTTTAGGTGCACAATGTTCAAACGCACACATCCCATATACCCCCCCCCCCACCCCCCGTCAGCCACCACGTGCTTCCCACATTGAGCAACGCGGTCAGTATGCCGGCTCTCACGTGGGTACCGTTTCCTGTAACTGAAATGCGACCATGCTTGACAAACATCCCGCGCACAGGAAAAAGCCCCACCCGGGCTGCTGCTCTCTCCCTCCGTCCCTCGAGCCACAATAAGCCGCTTCTCACAGGGTGATTCCAACGCCCTCCAGAAGTAAGCACCAGGTTCAGACCTCCAGGGGGCATTTCTCCTCCCCCCTCCCCTTATCTGCCGTTCCTTCGTCTGTTCCTTCTCCCTGCTCCGCCCCCTCCCCTGCCCGCCGTGTCGCATTTCTCCTCCCCCCTCCCCTTATCTTCCTTCCCTCCGTCTTGTTTATATCTGTAATCTATTGACTTTCGTAAAAAGCCGTGGGAAACGGTTTATGGGGTGATGGATGTTCGCCTCGACTCTGGGAGTAGGGCATGCTGCTGGACTTTGGGAAACCATGCATTCCTTCCTCGAGGACCAGACGTCTCTGCAGAGGTAAAACATTTTGTATATTAAAAACAAAACTCTGCCTTTCCCGCGACAAGTTCAAAGGTGCAACATTCAGTTTACAGGACGGACACATTCTAAACAAACTGTGCACCTAACCCTGCTCGAGAGAGTCCTCGTGGGCGCAGGCTGCCTCATTTCCTGTTGCACGTGCATACCACAGCCTGTCCTGCTTTGCAGCACCCCGCCCCAAGGGCATGGCTCCCTTCCAGGAAGCAAGGACCGCGAGAGAGGGGGGGGGGGGAAATTGAATTACTATTTGAATCACATTTTAACCTCTCCAATTATATATTTTTTATAAACCGTTGCTTTTTGTTGTGCGTCTAGAAAACCTGGTTTGGATCACGCCTCCAGGATATAAGTTTAAGAGCGTTTTTCACCCACAACAATCCTCGCGGTACAGAGTGGAATGTATATGCACATGGACATCAGCTCATTAATTCGCTGAGGATAGCGAAAGTGACATCACTGATTATTTGACTCCTCGCCAATGACAGCACACATTTGACTGCCAGGCCCACCTTTATCCCCTCAAGAGACTCCTGTTTCATGGTGCTGGGACCAAAGTTAAGAGCAACGAGAGGCATCACTGATTATTTGACTCCTCGCCAATGACAGCACACATTTGACTGCCAGGCCCACCTTTATCCCCTCAAGAGACTCCTGTTTCATGGTGCTGGGACCAAAGTTAAGACACAACCCCTCACTCACCCTCACTCACCCTCAACCACTCACCCTCACTCACCCTCAACACCTCACCCTCACTCACCCTCACTCACCCTCACCCTCACCACCCTCAACCCCTCACCCTCACCCTCACTCACCCTCAACCCCTCACCCTCACTCACCCTCACTCACCCTCACTCACCCTCATCCTCACTCACCCTCAACCCCTCACCCTCACTCACCCTCAACCCCTCACCCCCTCACTCACCCTCACTCACCCTCATCCTCACTCACCCTCAACCCCTCACCCTCACTCACCCTCAACCCCTCACCCCCTCACTCACCCTCACTCTCACTCATCCTCACTCACCCTCAACCCCTCACCCTCACTCACCCTCAACCCCTCACCCTCACTCACCCTCACTCACCCTCACTCACCCTCAACCCCTCACCCTCACTCACCCTCAACGCCTCACCCTCAACCCCTCACTCACCCTCACTCTCACTCATCCTCACTATCACTCATCCTCACTCACCCTCACTCACCCTCAACCCCTCACCCACCCTCACTCACCCTCACTCACCCTCACCCACCCTCACCCTCACTCACCCTCAACCCCTCACCCTCACACAGTGCAATAGGTCTCAGACCATTTCAGTTAGAGCTTTTAGAAATGTTTATGGCTTTTTTTATTTGTAATTCTTTAGCATTGGCTACAGGAAACAAAAATGTTAAACATTTACAAAAAAAACCCATAAACAATTCTAAAAACAGTAACTCTAATGGTGCGAGACCTATTGCATTTCCAATGCTTGTTTGTCACATGGCTTTTTCAGTAACTTGGTTTGGACCTTTTGCGTTCGTCCTTTATACCTTAGTGTTGTTCTGTTTATGTTTTACACTGTTACTGCATGACTTTCTCTGAGGAAAGTCTTGCTCTTGATCAAGCTGCTATATGCGAGTTGGGGAGTCCTTCCATAGGGTGAGATTGGTTTGGCCCTGTGAAAGTTCGGTCACAGCTCCCAACACGGCCGTGCTACGAGGTGCCTCTGGGTAAGGTAGATAATACGCGGGATGATGTGAGTCCTCACAGTGCACCACGCCTAGCCGGCCATGATCACTTGATTGTTTGTGATGTGCTGCAGTAAGTACTACCTCGGTGTATGTATCCAAGCAGATAAATATTAATATTGCATGCACAGTGACTCCTGCAGTAAGCGCAGCCTTGGAACGTCCTGCATCCAGTGCCGGCAGTGTGGGAGCGTACGCTTTCTATAGCTTAGATCAGAACTAAGCCAAGGTCTGGTGCTGATTCAGAAATCCAGGTCTCGTTGTCATGTTTTCGAGCCGAGACAGTGGCAAGTTTGCAAGAAATCAAAGTCTGTCCATTGGGAGGACGAGTCAGGCTTATTATATGCTAGACTCTGTTCAAAATATATACTAAACACATGCTGCAGAGATCTTTAAAGCAAGGTCGGTGTCAGAGGAGTGATTCTCAAACCAAAGGCATGAAGGGATTATCCTATCCCCTCGATTAAAAGTCTGCTCCCAGGTTTCCAATGAAACAACAGATATTCCTATGTCTTTTCCATTGACTGCTGATTTGTTTGTGTTCTCCTGGTGTAATGGAGAGTTGAGTTCCTTCACTGTTAGTGTGTCTCTTGAATGCTGGATCGGGTGGCTCATAGTGGCGGAGGAGTGTCGCCTTTAGGGCCGGACTGGGAACAGAAACCGGCCCTGGCAAACGGTTCAGCTGCCCCCCCCATCCCCACCCCTGGGGTGAGGAGTAGTGCAGCTGAGCAGTTTGCGAGGGCCGGTTTCGGCCGATTTTGTTACAGGGGGCCGATATTGCCGACCCCTTGTAACAAAAATGGCCCCCCAGGGTCCCAAAACCGGCCCCCACCCTAGTGGCCTCCCAGGGAAACGCCCAGTGCCCGCTATGGCCAGTATTGCCTTAGTCGCCTTACTGCTTTATGCGGTGTAAATAAAGGAACAATAAAATAATTACTCAAGGTTATTGTCTTTTTGCCTTTTCCCTTTGCGGTGTCTTTGTAGAGCGGGGTTGCTCTCAGAGCAGGAGGAGAAGTGGTTTGCAGTCCTTAGTGAGCATGTGATAGGCCTGCCCTCTTCGGCAGGCCTGCGCACATAGCATTACAGCCTGCATGGAGAACATGCCCTCCCCTTCAGCTCCTGGCTGAGCGCTGTGTCACAGCGCTCAGACTAATCACAATGCTGCATTGCAGCATTGTGATTGACTGTGGGGAGCGTGTGTGCCCTGGTGCTTCCTGTTTCCCCTAAGAAGCCAAGAAGAAGACTCTGGAGAGGCGGCAGCGGCTGGCCAGCCGGTAGAGAAGTGATTTTTTTTCAACCCATCCCCCCGCCCCCTCCCACCCTGCCTCACTGCTGCTTCCAGGTAGCAGCCGCCACTGGTGGTTCAATGAACTAATGCATCCATTACAGGGATCTGTGCTTAACCCCTAGGTTACAGGTTCAAATCCCAGCGTATCCACTCAGCCGTCCATCTTCCAAGGGCAATAAAATGGAAAAAATGTAGTTGGATAACAATAAACACTCAATATCTGGCAATAGAGCAAAGGACGTACACTCTAAAAATAGGTATGTTAGTCATGTTTGTGGCAGAGGATTGTCCATCTAGGAAAGATGGAATGAATGAATGAATGAATACAGGGCTTTCATTGGCCGGGTCTCACCGGTGCTGAGCATCGGCAAATTCTTAAGGGGGCGTCAAAAGGGGTCTCTATTGGGCTCTGTTTTGTGTCATGGCATAGGCGGTCCGCTTTTTCCGGATTGCAGTGAAAGCATGCACGTCACTAGTGGAGAAGTTACGGCATGACGTCATGCCAGTTGAGCATTGTAAGGGAAGGGAAATCTTTTAAGCAGAGACGTTTTCTCTCTGGATTTTCCTTCTCTTTTTGAAGGTCAGGAGCAGCAACATTGCTGTGGTGTCACCAGGGCTTTAAGTGGAAGCTTTTTCAATATTATATACAAGCCATAGTTGCTGCTTATTTATCTTATGCAACTAACAACCATTGACAAAGCCAGTAGTCCTGACTTATTGTATTATATATCTGGATGTAATGACAGAAACAGCAAAATACAAGTTGGGCGGCACACTATGCACAGATTTCTAGTTTATGTATTTTTAAGACTCACCTTTAATTACATTGGCCACGCCCCTTTGAGAGACCTCCCCCCCCAGGTTTTTTCATCCCACTTAAAGCCCTGAATAAATACCAATTTTGAATGCAAGACAGTGACAGAATTATTGGATAATTCAACCTTTCCTTGTTTATTGCCATGGCACGTTCTCGGAATCATATTCTTTGAATAACAAGCAGGTGTAGTTCTTGCCAATAGGTGTGCACGAGGAAGCAGTTGGGTGTGAGTTCTACATGTTGTCATTGTGGTCTGTTATCTCTTCCTTCAGGAAAGATCTTACTCTTCTGCAAAGGTGCAGATTCTTCTATTTTTCATCGAGTCCAGCAGGATGAAGTGGAGCGGACAAAAGCACATGTGGAGCGCAATGCGTTGGTATGTACTGAAACACAACGCACTCTATGTCCTGTAAAGACTGAACTACTATATGTGACATCACGTGAATTCGATGTAAATAACTATCAGCCATGCTCTTCTCTATGCGGCACCTGTTGAATCCAGTCTTGATTCTATCTTTGTGATTGTCCTTGTATAAAATGTCCCTAATTTTCTTGCAGTTTTCAAGCCTCTCTATCAAAAATGTGCATGCAGAGTGCATCATCTTATTGCTCTGCTGTCCTTTGGCGATACAGATACTGCATACATACATACATACTGTTCGAAATGGGGGTCTCTAGTTGGCAGAGGTAGGTACCTTTTTCGAAGTAGGGACCCTTCTTCCTAGTCAGGGTAAGGGGATACACTTCTTAAATAACCGCTGCTCACCCCCTTGGTAGTTTGGCATGAGCAGACAGGCTTATCTCAGAAACAGTGTGTAAAGCAGTAATACAGTGAAAACACTGCAAATGAACCCCACACTTGTTTAGAAAAATAAGTAATCTTTATCTAAACCAAAACAAGACCAAAGCGACAAAAATCCACAATACAGTACTAAAAATATGATTCCTAAAAGGTAAAACAGTTCTGTTCCACGAAAATGCGGGATGTGACACTGTCCAGTTCCAAACGTATCCTCGGGGTCGAACCGATGCTCAGAGGGGTCCACCTCTCGACAGCCCCAAGTCTGGAATAGATATATACGCAGACTTTAGGATGGTCAAGCGGGAAAGGAAAGGATGGGGACTGCAGGGAGGGAGACCTATGAAAACAAAAAGAGAATATAGTGATACTCTTCTGTGGAAGCGAAACTACTACTCTAAATGCTCATGGAAGTAATTTGAACCCCTGTAATTACCAGGAAAGGAAAAAAATATGCAACCTTCTAACAGGGAGGTGAGCAGGTGATGACAACTTCTCAGCACCAATACTGTAAGAAGGAAACAAAGGAGATATGTAAGTACCTATGTGTCTAAATGAGCTCCATACCCCGCTGAGGAGTGAATACAGTTCCTATCACACATAGCCTTAGTGTTAGAAATGGCAATTTCCTGTTGGCTAAGGCTTTTGCCAAAGCCAGGCAAAATCCACCACTCTAGTCAGGGCAAGGAAGTCACCCGCCAAAGATAACCCCTGCTCACCCCCTTGGTAGCTTGGCCCGAGCAGACAGGCTTATCCCGGAGGCAAGGTGTAAAGCATTTGCACACGCACCCACCAGCAACAACATCCCAGGCCCCCCACAAAAGGAACTCCGACAAGGTTATATATAAAAATAGCCTTTGTATTATACCAAACACATTAGATAATAAACACACAATTTACACTGTGCCACTGGCACGGCGGAATTTACAGGGGATTATGTACATAGGACCGGGCCACATGGACCACTGTCAGGAATAAGCACTTGGTAGAACTAGCACTTAGTAGGAATAGCACTTAGAACATAGAATCATTGTAGAACCAAATGGAAAATGTAGCACACAACCAGTAACCACTGGTAAAAAGTAAATACACCCTACGCAATCCTAAACACCTTAGGCATATATCACGCAGGGAACCATGAACTCACTAGCATAACCTATACTAGGAAACACAACCTCCTAAGCATAAACACAGTTAGAGGTATCAGAACACAGAGTGCGCAAAACATACTACACACAGTACATTGCCTAACACCCAAAAGCATCAGCACATAAATCAGCATTGCACATAAATCACATTAGGGTCCAGGTTGCGCCACTGCGCCAAAACTTAAATGTAGCAGCTGCCCACTACTTGCTTGGCAGCTGAGGACAAGAACAGGGCCTAAACGCTGCAGCTGTCACTAAGTGCTGCACAGCTGAGGAAGGCCAAAGTAGGGATGAAGGAGTGCGTCTCACTCCTACATGCAAAGTACGTGTCCCTAGAAAGAATAACCAGCTGCCCACTACTTTCTGGGCAGCTCGGAAGCAAATTGCGACAGGGCCTCTCACTAGCCCCTCAGGATAAAAACTGCCCCAACTGCTGGAGTCATTTAGGCTCGGCAAATAAATCATGTTGGAGCTATCTGGCTCTGGACCAAAGACTGCGCAAAACGTGGGAGCCTCGTAGGCTATGCAAGGCAAAACTGCTACCAACCACGTGAGAGCCACGTAGGCTCTAAACAAAAACAATGCCCCAACACGTTGGAGCCCTCGGGTTCGGAGAATAACTGGGGCTTGACACTGCCCCTGGCCCCACTTAGGTGAAGAAAGGCCCCAATCGTTGGAGCCATCCGAGTCTCAGGGAAGTCATTAAAAAAACGTTGGGGCGGCCCACTGCCATCCAGGGCCGCCCTACATGCACCCCTGACGCTGTGCCTTACACAGGCACTGTTAAAATGGAGAGGCCCGACTTACCGGTCTCTGCCCGGTGCGGCGGTAGCGCTTTGCGGGGCTCTCTCACCACATGAGAGCCCCGCCTTCACAAGGCGCCCAGCCCGCTTCACCCGGTCCCCCATCTCGGAACCGGGACTTAGTGTTGGGGCAGCCCTCTGTCGAGCTGGGCTGCCCTGAAGATCAGCGCAGGCCATGTCTCCCGCCCAGCCCTCACTCACCGGGGCACTCCTCTACTAGGGCGGCGGCGGGCAGCATCCCCGGTCTCCCCTTCCTCACGGGAGACCGGAAAGGGCGGCAATGGCTTCCCCCAGGCCGGGGGAAGCGGAAGTGAGGCAATCCAGGCCCCGCCCACAGTCAGGCGGGCGCGGGCCTGGCTTCCAGTTTTGCCGTGGCGGCGGCACCAGCATTTTCTTTCTCTGGGGCATACGAGGGGTAGGCTCCCTCGCCAGGCAAAACAAGCAAAGGAGCGGGGTGGCACCCGAAAAGTAAATAAATGAGCAGGGTAGGCACCCGCAGGGACTATAAATTATAAACGAAGACGCAGGGTGGGCACCTGCGCACTCAGGGGCATACAAAGGGCAGGAGCGCTTCCCTCAGAGGAAATATGACAGCGCTCTGCCCGGACAAATAAAGTGCTCTCAAGGCGCTGGGTGCACAGACAGCACCAGGCCCCTAAGGAATGACCCCTTAAGCAACCAGGGCCCCAGCAACAAGGTCCTTCTAGGTGCAGAGGGCAGGAGGGTCCAAAAGAAGTCCCCCAGCACCCAGGCAAGGCAGAGGGGTCCCAGCACACAGTCCATCAGCAATCCAGGGCCTGGGCAGGGCCCAGGGAGGCAAGCCTTCCCCAGGGCACCAGCAGCAGCACGCCCCTGGTAGATTCAAGTCAGGAAACAAGAACATTTAACATGAGGTCATAGCCTCTTTTTATACACCCAATCCTTTTGTCTCTAGGGTGCAGGGTGGGGGAAAACCAGACCCAGCTGGTTCTGGAGCACTTTGTTTTGCTCAGCCCCTCTCCCCATTCACAGGACAGGCTAGGGTCATCAGTCGCACCACAGGGGGCGGAGCCAGCATTGTGGAGGGAAAGCCCAGCCCTATTCAGGTCCCAGGTGCAGCCCCTCCCTGTTATCAACATGCAGATCTCCCCATTCACCACCGGGGAAGACCCATCCTGACTTCTGGAGCCAGGCACACCAGCCAGCTCCAGCCAATCACAAGCCAGACAGTCAATTCACATTTACTGAACAGGCAGGCCAACTTCTAGAAGTGGCACTTCCACACTAGACACATTAAAGCCGCACACATCATCGCGCAGCATTTAATCACACGAGTCCGCACATACCAAACTCAACCTTGCACTCCCCACGCATCAGGAGTTACCATGGACACACACATTCCACATGCATTCCTATGGGAGGGCAGGTCAATCTCACACACGCACTCAGAGAGCGCACGCACTTTACACTGCGCCACAGTGCTAAAGTGCGCAAAGACCAGAAATCATTATACTGATGTAACATTAAAAGGCAAAAAGTTCAGGGGTGAACCTTCCAGAAGGGGCAAGTCCAACACTTAGTATCAGGTGGAGAAGACCAAAAGAGAGCATAGAATTCTCAGGGTAAAATTACCTGCTATGGACCACCACTGTTGAAGGAAACACAAAGATTCTCCAAATGCTGATTATATCAGTTGGGAGTAATATCAGAAAGTAAATGCAAGAGAAACATTTCCCCTAACAGTTATTCATATATTCCATCAAAGAAAACAAATACGCTGGTATGGCTCGGTTTCCCTCCTGGAACCACACCTATCCAATCATAGTATCTTAGCACACTTAGTGGATGGTGCCACAAATTTTGAGAGTTGTCATCACTCTCCTTACCAGGGCGAACAGTAATGCCTGTAAATTATCTTCCCTGCATGAGCCACAGAACGTGACTCACCAACGGGGAAGAAAACAAGTAACGAACTGGCCTAGCAAATGTACAAACATGAAACACTTGAAAACAGAAAATACCTTACTCCCTCGCATGAGCCCCTTCTTTTAAAGAACTCACCAACGTAGGGAGGTATACGTATGAACCACGGCAAATCAGTAACTTCTGAAAAGTACTTAGAACACACCTTACTCCCTCGCATAAGCCCGTTCTATCAAAGAACTCGTCAACGTTGGAAGATGTACGTATAAACCACTGCAAACCAGTAACTACGGCTATGTCCATCCATAGACCAAGGACCTTGATGCCGATAAGAAACGGTGCATACAGCACCCTTACCAGACCAGGAACGGCCACCATACCCCCTAGGAAATGAATAATCGGCAGCTCCGTCTGCAGAGTCCCCGTCTAAATCCGGATTTCTTGACGTTGCGCACTATGGTATGTCTGACAAGAATGCGCATCCCCAGTCCCTGTACCTCCAAAGCCAAACAGTCAATACACAACCTAGCAGAGGCATACTAGATGGTTAGGCAAGAAAATACTACTTTCTAAAAGTGTTATTTTCAAACCCAGAATGTAAAAAGCACCCTCACTAAATTCATCTTAACATTTTGAGTTCAGTTGTATCAAACTTTACTTTCCAATCTAGTCCTAATGGTAAGTTATATTTATAAGATGTTATAAAGACACTCCCATTCTAGCCTATGGGACAGATAGCCTTTCAATAGTGAAAAAAGCGAATTTGGCATTACTTCACTAATTGGACATACCACACACATCAGGGCATGTTCTACCTTTATAATAAACATCAAGCCGGAGAGAAAGTAAAGGCCAGAACTAGTTCACTTCCCCTAGTAATCTGTTAGAATCAATTGGAACTAGCTACAGGGTAGAAGCTCCTTGTGTATGTTTGCAGATGAAAAAAAACATTTGAAAAAACTTTAGTTTTTTATAAATAGCCTCACGGCAAAATACCTGCTCCGCTGTAATCAGGTGTTGACGCACACCCAAGGTACATTCGGTGCCTTAGGTGGGACCCGATGATGGAGCATGCCACCAACCAGGTTGGTGGGTGAGGAACTTTATAAAAAACAAATGTTTTTTCATCAGCAAACATACACAAGGAGCTTCTACCCTGTAGCTAGTGCCCATTGATTCTAACATGTCCTACCTTTCACATTCACTGCACCCTGCACACAGGGGTACCTTGGGTCTACTTTAGGGGTGACTGACATGTTAGAAAAGGGCAGGCTAGGACCTTGCAAGTGTGTGCACTTGCCAGGTCAACATAGCAGCACACACTGAGTACAGACACTGCAGTGGCAGGTCCTAGTTACTTTTACGGGCTGCTTATGTGGGTGGCACAATCATTGCTGCAGACCCACTGGCAGCATTTGATTTACAGGCCCTGGGCACACACAGTGCACTTTACTAAGGACTAACTAGTAAATCAGATATGCCAATCATGGAATCACCAATCCAAAACAACAATTTACGGGGAACACTTGCACTTTGGCACTAACCAGCAATGGCAAAGTGCCCAAAGTATATAGACCAGCAAAACAAAGTCCAACACACAGCAACATAACAGGAGGCAAAGGCAAAAATACAGGAGAACCCACACCCAATGATGCCAGGTCTAGCGCATACATACAAACATGGGTGCATGCACCGTCAGTGGTCTGGAGCTGTATCCCAGCAGTGGCCTCTGAACTGCCTCTGTACTCATTCTGTATCTTTGCTGTATGCTACTGCCTACTCTGTTAACTTTGTAGGCGCTTTACTTGCAAAGTAAGTAGTGTAGAATGTTGGCAGCTTCAGTAGAACCCTTATGGAACTGAGGGCCTGATTTATATTTTGTCCGATGGCTCGCCGTTCTGCCATAGGGACTGAGTAAATTACTCTGTCCCCGTGGTGAAGAGACCACCCCAGAAATTAATAAATTACCCCTAAGTTTTCAGTCATTTTTAAATCATTGGCAGACGCCGCTTTCATAGCTGTTCCCATCAATGCATATTGCACGTTGGTACAAGGCTCCTCCACTAAAAAATTGTCATCTTATTTTATTTTCAAAAAGAAAATCCTGAACTATGATTTTCTTCTTGCATAAAAAAAAAGTTTTGCTCCCTTCACCATGCTGGTCTTCTCCCATGGTGGGGGGGACCATTATTTGACTTTTTCTTGCTTGTCACTGACAGGGTTTGCCTGGTAGTAACTGACCGTTAAAAAAATGGCGATATGCCTGCCCATCCTGATTGGGTGAGCAGAAATACAGACATTTTTCCAATGACCATGACTTTGTCCGGCCATCGGAGAGGTTTGGCTTTGCAGTGACGAAGTAGTCACTGCCATTGTCAATAAAGTTGTCAAGCAGACCATTATGTTGGCGGTATGTATACTTTGTCTCCGCTGCGACGGAGTATACATACCGCCATGATAAATTATAGCCCTTAGTCAAAGTACAGTCGAAACTCAGCATATAATTCACTTGAAGGGGATGGGGAATGGCTTCCCAAATGTAGAAGCTTCAACATTAGAAGATTGCTTTCTTGTCTCGTGGTTTAAAGTTCCTTCAGCAGTATGTGTTCTTATCTTGAGGAGATTGTTGTCTTTCTGGTGAGCTCTTGAAGTGTAGAAGTGTTGCTGGAAGATAATCCAGGGGTCTGATTGGCTTCCAAAATTAAAAATAAATGTTAAGACCATTTTATTCACCTTATGTTACATGTGACCTAGAAATCTCGAATCTGTAATCGTGATCATGACAAGCTGATGTTCTTCTTTGTTTACTTGTTGATGTCAACAACTGAATTCAAGAAGAGAGTCTATTGATAAACTACCCTTTAGATGCAAACTAGCAGACGTGTTCCAAAAGACTTTTCAGAAAAAAACATAAATCCATTTCGTGTGGAAGTCTTGACCATAGCTACTGAGCCACTACCGTCAACACTTACACACACAACCACACCTTCTGCTTCTCTCTTCCAACCACAATCAACTACCTGATGGCCAGACAAGACTATTTGTTAGAGGAGTGCCATTGCAAATATATATGCTGGGTGGTTCTATATACTTTAGAACATATATTCATTTTTAATACAGATTTGGTTGTTTACTTGAACTACTACAGTACCCAATCAAAAATATTTACAAATCGGTTTATTAGCTCTCGAAGTACGAGCATTCAGGGATAGTAATTTATGCAATAGACATTCTGTATAGACTGAAATATTTTTAACTATTCTTCCTCCTCATGGTTCGGTCTGGAGAAGCCTTTTTCCATGTTTTTTTATTTTCAGACTTTATGAATGATTGACTGTATTTTGTTTATAGTGCTAACGTGTGCCAAAATGGGTTCATGGTGCTAGCATTGAAAAAATGGCCCATACAAAAACCAATGCTGAAACAGTACTAACAGAATAAATGTGTTTTCAGAAACTTACTAAAAGACAAAAGGTTTCCTGTGAAATGAATTGATTCCGGAAGGGAGTGCCACAAGGTGGAAGCAAGTACCGAAAAGGCTCTACCACCCATACTTGTTTTGGTGATGCGAGGATAGTACAATAATGGCAAGTTGTTTGATCAAAGTGACCTTAAGAAGTCTATCTTGGGAGCAAAGCTTAAAAAAACATAGGGGCTTTTGCGTGGTACTCTCTGTAAGAATAGTATAGGACCTTGAAGTGAAGGCTCCTTTTATACTGGTAACCAGTGTAAATCACGGTGGACTTCCGATATATTTGTTAAAATCTGTTCATGATGCCTTCTTACTGCCTGATTTTGGACCTTCTGCACCTGCGTAGGGGCAATGACCACCTTAACATAGGTACAAAGGTCTTGGGGGATTGATAGCAGGATCTGTCTTAGCTTACCGCACTGAGGGAAACAGTCCTTAACCACATAATTAAGGGATGCACTTAGTTCACTATCAAATGAAAAGCCAAGACTTGCTACTTTATCAGGCATGGCAAGGGCAGTAGACCATAAAGTAGGATATCTGAGGTTGCTTTTACTAAGGAAAAGCATCTAGGTTCGGACTTCATTCAGTTTTAACAAATTGTGGTTCCCCCATTCTAATGCTGAACAGACACAACCTGCCAGTTGATCTTGAATAGTCAAAGAAAATTTGTCCAAGTGCAGGATGACCGGAGTGTCATCTAAAAGCCTTTCTTTCAAGTGTTAAACTAACCAGGTGAATGAGTATTTTTCTGTCCCCTTGATTATTGTAGGAAGGAGAGAAATAGGCCTATTGTTAGCTACATCCCGTGAGTGTAGGTTACATTATTTTATCAAGGGATTAATAATTGACTTATTCCAACAGTGCAGCACAATTCCAACACTGAAAATGGAGTTTAAAATCTGAGTAATACCAGAATGAAAGGAGCGTGCAGATATTTTTAAAGTTGAGACAGGGCATGTTTTATCTAGTGAATTACAATTCAGTGTCGTAGGCAGTGTTTTAGTCTTCGATTCATTCAGAGAAAGGTAGGAATCAGTTATGCATTTTCCATTAAGAGACTCACTATCCTGAGTTGCGGACTCATACCGAGTGTGTTCTGATTGGGGCTTGATGGAGTTATGTTATGTTATATGGGTATTTATTACGCGCACAATTACTCTTGAGTATCCTGGCGCGGAACCACAAAGAAATCACATAAAGAAGCACAGCATAACTTTAGTAAGCTTGGTTGAAGAGGTGAGTTTTAAGAAGCTTTTGGAAGCAGCTAAGGTCTCTGGTGTTCCTGAGATTGAACGGAAGGGCATTCCAGAGGGTAGCCGCTCTGACTGAGAATGATTGGCCGCCCAATCTGGTGCGCCTAAAGCGCGATGTTACTAGCAGGCGTTGGGAGGCAGATCTAAGGTGTCTGCTAGGCACGTGGAACGTCACTCTTTCCCTGAGATAGACTCGGCCAGTATCGTGTAGTGCTCGATGAGTGAGAACCAGAGCCTTAAATTGAACTCTTTGGGCCACCGGCAGCCAATGAAGAGAAGCCAGTTGGGATCTTATGCTAATGCGTCTGGGAATGCCCAGCAGAAGTCTCGCCGCCGCATTTTGGATGAGCTGCAGCCTGTTTAGCAAATAGGAGGGGGAGCCCAGATAGAGAGCGTTGGCGTAATCTAGGCGGGACAGTATAAGGGCTCTGGCAACCGTTTCTTTGGCTGGTTGGGGCAATAAGGGAAAGAATCTGCCCAGGGATTTAAGGGTCCCAAAGCAGGCACCCGTCAATCTTTTTATCTGCTCTGAGAACCTCAAATCTTCATTGAACCAGATGCCCAGATTCTTGGCCGGGCCCCCCTCAGAGAGGGGACGGGGGAAATCGGGAGGCCAGATCAGTTCAATAAATTGGTTAGGAAAGTGGCCATATAGTATAATCTCCGATTTTCCCTCGTTGCATTTAAGTTTGGCCTGTGCCAGCCAGGTGAATACGGCCGCCAGGCACCTTTGTGCTGCAGTCGTTTCTAATTGTGAGTTACCCCAGGTGAACAGAAGCTGGGTGTCGTCGGCATATGCCATTATTTTCGCACCCAGCTTCTCGGCCAGGTAGATCAGCGGGGTCATATAGATGTTAAAAAGAAGTGGGCTCAATGTAGAGCCCTGTGGGACCCCCGTCTGAACTAACCTGGCCGAGGAGGAGTGTGGGGGCATCCAAACTTGCTGGTACCGCGAGTCCAGGAAGGACTCCAGCCATGACCAGAGAGCCCCCGTGAGGCCGATGTCAGTGAGGCGAGCCAGAAGGAGTGGATGTATGACGTTACAACTCATACTTTTACAACGCATACCTTTACAACGAAATTTTTACAACACAAAAACTATTACAACGCATGTATTTACAACGCATGTTTTTACAACGCAGGTACCTTTACAACGCATACCATTACAACGTAAGTATTGGTAAGTATATATTAATTTTTTTAATTTAAATTAATTGAAATTAATATTTAATTTAATTTAATGTAATTTAATTTAATTTCATTTAATTGATTTAATTTAAATTTAATTTTATTTTATTTTTACCCTGTACCCCTGTACCCCAAAACTGACCCTGAACCCTAAAAGTACCCCTGTACCCCAAAAACCCAAAAGTGACCCTGAACTCTAAAAATACCCCTTTACTCAAAAACCCAAAACTGACCCTGAACCCTAAAAATACCCTTTTACCCAAAAACCCAAAACTGACCCTGAACCCTAAAAATACCCCTTTACCCAAAAACCCAAAACTGACCCTGAACCCTAAAAATACCCTTTTACCCAAAAACCCAAAACTGACCCTGAACCCTAAAAATACCCCTTTACCCAAAAACCCAAAACTGACCCTGAACCCTAAAAATACCCCTGTACCCCAAAAACCAAAACTGACCCTGAACCCTAAAAATACCCCTTTACCCAAAAACCCAAAACTGACCCTGAACCCTAAAAATACCCTTTTACCCAAAAACTGAAAACTGACCCTGAACCCTAAAAATACCTTTTTACCCAAAAACTGAAAACTGACCCTGAACCCTAAAAATACCCCTTAAAAAACCCAAACATATAACATTTTAAATATAATTATATACTTACCAATACTTACGTTGTAATGGTATGCGTTGTAAAGGTACCTGCATTGTAAAAACATGCGTTGTAAATACATGCGTTGTAATGGTTTTTGCGTTGAAAAAATTTCGTTGTAATGGTAGTGCGTTGTAAAAGTTGCGTTGTAAAGGTTGTTTCCCAGAAGGAGTTGATGTGGAACCATATCAAAGGCGGCAGAGAGGTCCAATAAGATCAGCGCCGCTCTGCCACCCTTGTCCGTGCACTCCCTAATGACTTCCACCACCTCTACCAAGGCTGTCTCCGTAGTGAAGGAGGCCCTAAAGCCCGATTGGGCTGGGTGAAGTACCCCAGACTCCTCCACAAAGGTGTTCAACTGCCGGAAGATCACCTTTTCGCAGACTTTGGCCAATGCCGGGAGCAAAGAGATGGGACGGTATTTTGCTGCGACAAGGGGGTCTGCTGAAGGCTTCTTTAGGAGGGGCAAAAGTTTCGCTTGCTTCCATTGCCTAGGTACCATTGCAGATTGCAGTGACCAGTTGATCATAGCTGTAACTTCTGTCACTACACAGTCTGCTACTCCAGCCAAAACTCTTGCCGGGCAGGGGTCCGCAGGGATGCATGTTTCCCAGTCGCTAGGGAGTTCGGGGAAAATATGTAGGCATTCACAATGGGTATGAGCATTGCACTGATGGGCACTGATGGGTTGCAGTCCTCTAGAGTAGGCATAATCGGGGCAGAGCTCCGATGGGGCTCTTGAGCCAAACAACTTCATGGTAGCAGTGGTTTCTTCTGGGATGATGATGGGCCATGTGGTTAGCGTTGGTTGTTTGGAAAAGATTGGGAGGCATTGGGCAAGGTTTTTCGGGTCTGGTTGTGGGTTGAAGTTTCTGTAAATGGCACTGATTTTGTTACTGAAAAGTTGAAAGTGATTGTTGCTGAGGTCCTGCGAGGGGGTGATAGAGTTGGAGGCAGCCACTGGTAAGGTGAAATCCGTAACAATGGCAAATATTTATTTGCTTCTGTTGGTGCTGGCATCAATGCAGTCTGCCTGAGTGACATGTTTTGTGGTCTGGATCATTTGGTAGAGTCTCAGGGTGAATTTGAATGTGCCCCTACCTGCATTGTGTTGGCACATTCTCTGTTTGTGCTCCAGTTGTTTGAGTGGTGTTTCCTTAGGTTGAACTATTCCGTGTACCAGCTTGTCTAGGATCTAGGGGCCATATGTTAAAAAGTGCACAATTGTGATCACCTAATTATGATTTTTACCGAATCACAATTCCTGATGTTCAAAAACGTACATCTTTTAATCAACCAACCTCATGAATATTTATGCGGTAGGTCGCAGCTTGCGACTGATTAGGAATGATGGCCATTACCACCAGGCTTGTGATTGCTTTTGAATAAAGAAATCACCTGCAGCCTATTTTCCTCAATGGAAAACAGGTGTGTTTTATAAAAAGAAATTGAACGTTTTGAGTTTCTTTTTTTTAAGAGTAGGCAGGGGTCCATTAAATTTCTGCCAGCTCTTAATAAATATTTTGTGTAACATTCTCAAAAGGAAGGGTGTCCCTTGAGGACACTTCTCATACCTTCCCATTTGTCAATGGTTACCGTCTCCTACGAGGTGCTGGTTAAAAATGAATGTTTTACAAGTGTAATTTGGTCACAGAACATTCGTACTGCAATTCAGTATTTGGAAGAGACGTCCTAAACACACCCTTTCCAAATACTAAATCGCTAACACAAATTGTTATTCTGTAAGGTGTTACTAAATACCAATTTGTCTTTTGGACATTTAAAAAAACCTTTATGCTGTTGTATGACTTGTACATATGACCCCAGATTTGATTGTATAGGTGTGTTTGAGTGGTGCCAGGGAGTCGGCGCAGGAGGTGATCCAGTTGTTGATATTCTTGTTGACTTTAGGGAGGCTGTTGCTGTGTTCGGTTCAGTAGAGGTTGAGAGCAGTGTTCCTGTTCTTGTCAGGGATGCCTCTCCAGTTATGGCTGGCTAGTCTGGTGGTGGAGTGTGTGCACTGTACTGGGATGGGGATGTTGTACTTGATGCGATTGTGATCTATCTTGGAGACTGGTGTGGGCTGTTCTAATTTGATGTTGTCAAAGGTGGTGAATATAGGATCCAGAAAGAGTCCTGTAACATAGGTAGGCTCCTTTACTCAATGATTGAGGCTCGGGCTTCCAAGATCTTTGATTAGTGCTTTTGAGTTGGGATCAGTATGGTCTTCCAGGTGAAAGTTTAGGTCTCCAAGTAGGATGTAATTGCTAGCGTTGATGGCAAGTGGTGCAACAAAGTCCCTGATGGTGTTGGTGAAGCGGTGTTCAATCCAGGTGGTATGTAGCTGAGAGTGCTGGTTAGGGTGAAGTTGACTGTGACATGAAGCTTGAACGACAGGTGTCTAAAGTCTAAAACATCCTCGCATTCCAGTGATGTACTTTCTTCCGAAAGTACATAAAAAGGCCAACCAACCGCCGGGCAGACCAATTTTGTCTGGATGTGAATCCGCTTTGGAACAAATGGCCAAGTATGTTGATTACTTCTTGAAGCCCTTTTTACCTGAGGTACCATCCTATTTGAGGGATACCATGGAGTTCATCAACAAGATAGAGAGGTTTGAATTTGATCCGACGTTCCACATCCTAGTTACAATAGACGTGGCCTCTTTATACCTTCAAATCCCACAAGACGATGCCATTGAATTTTATTTGGAACAGAGATTGAGACCTCATAGAGTGCCAACAGATTTCATTCTTCGACTTGCGTCATTATGTTTATTAAGGATTTACTTTAAATTTGATGATGACTTCTACATACAAATCAAAGGGACAGCCATGGCCGTCGGCTTAGATGACCGCCTGAGGTACCGACGGGAAGAGCGATGCCTCCTTTGTCCTGAGCTTGTTGCCAGGTGGGGTGGGGCCTCTCCTCCATACTCTTGAGATTTTCCAAGAGGTTTAAGGAATCCTGACTGTGAGAAGCTTGTTTCCCAGTGTATCCTTTATATTGTCTAATTTTTCACTGTTTGCAGTAGCATTTAACATCTACAAGGTCCTGATGAAAGCACTTGGTATCCTTCTTACCGCTTAGTGCTGAAACATGTTGACCAATATTTACTTATAGATGGCTATTTATTTAAACTGTCCTTTTGCACTGTTTTTTACTATTGTTCGTATCAGACATGAATAAAATAGGAGTCTGATTATGCTTCAATTTTAGAATTCACTTTACACCTTTGCACTGCACTATCCTCCCATACACTCAACAAATAACACCTGCTCACATCTGTTCTTACAAACTTTGAAAACATCCTTGGGCTCCTCCATCATTAGGGTGGAGTGGTAGGCCTGTTAAAGGAGACCCAGATGATGAAGCAATGTCACCTGGAATGGTGAGTGATGGGAATCCATACACATTTGTTGTATTTTTGAGAAGTCTTGGTTTGTTTTTGGCATTTTTTTGCTCTTCATAATTAGACTTCGGGATATATATCGTGTATTTACCATTAAGTAGGTCCTGGGACGGGGAGGAGTGATGCCACTTTCTGTGCAGGTGAATGTTGGGAAATTCTGTGATATCACTTCCTGTGGAGATGGATGATAGTAAATCCAGTGATGTCACTTCCTGTGCAATGAAGGGTGGGAAATCCAGTGATTTCACTTCCCGTGCAAATGGATGATGGAAATCTTGTGAGCTGTGGTGATGCTCACAATACTGTCCGCTTTAAGCTCAGTGCTGGTCTTGCCTCAGACATCAGTCCCAATTCCATTGATTTCTGGGGAGGAACACATTCTTTTGACTCCCTCCTTCTAAAGATTGTGCCTTTGACATTGATTTGGTATGTTCTTAATCTACTCACTCTTCTTAAGGTAGTCAAGAAGTTTCATAAATATACACATGATGTAGAAACATGCTTTTGTTCCTAACAGTTGAAGACTTCTTCAACAGTTGTCAGCATGGGAATGTTGACTTTCTTTTGAGATGTAGTCAAGAAGAGTTGCTGTAAGAGAATTAATGATTCTGCTCATACAAATATATAAAGGAGGATTCTTTCTTCAACTTATGTTCGAAGTCACCCACATCCAGATTCCGTGGTCACTGCCATGGCTAGCAGATGCACCTCAATGTTCCCTGGCTCAAAAGAGTAGATTAGGCTGATACACGGTGTACATTCTTGTTAACTTCCAAAGAGTTTCCCTGTAATAAAATCTAACGGCTAAGCCCTGCAGCTAAGGCATCACAGTGGATACCATTACATGGAATACCGTATTTGAACACAGCTATAGATGCACATTACGCCTTGAATCAAGTTTCAAAATGTGTTAGATCCTACAGAAAAGAAGCCTTTTCTACCAGTCTTGCTACATGTAAGGAAATGCCTTGTTTTGTTTGGTCACCCCGTAGTATTTTTCGACTGATACTGCTGGTTTTTCATCTGAGTGTACTGAGGCCTGCTATCCAGACCCCAATGCTGGTGCCCTGACGCTAAAATGTATATCGAATTGGCTATACCCAATTGGAAATGGCTAACTTACCTGTACATCCCTAGCAAATGGTACCCCGGTACCGAGGGCATTTATGTTAAAGCCGTACCCCAGGACTTCCAGCACTGATTGTGCCACTCAAGAGGTCACTTAAGTAAAACAAGTTTGCCACTACAGATTGGTAGAGCAGTTGTCCACAGCAAGCGCAATCTCGTCATTGAAAGCAACGGTAAAGCCACCATTTCCCCATGATATGTGTGAAAGTCACACCTCTGGCACGTCTACCGAGCCCTAAAGGCAGGGTGCAACATATGACACTGGCAGGACATGTACTTTGCTTGTCTATACAGTAAAACCTTTAAAACTGCACTTTTACAGTGCAGGCTTACACGCTGCCACCTCAGCTGTGCTAACTCCTGAATTGTTCAGCTAAAGTAGGCACTCCAAGGTATCAAATAACTCATTACATTAAGTCTGACTTGTTTCTCATGTTGAAATTAATTTAACTTGTTGCATTGTGCAGCTTTTTCAAAGCTGCCACTCTGTTGCTGTTAAAACTCCTGTCCTTCCCGAGACACATATGAAGCCTGCCCTCCAGGAGAGGCATGCCAATGACTATCAGGAAGGAGAACAATGGGGGATTGCAGGCCAGGAAGGTGTTACCTCCCTCCTTTGGTGTTGGCTCCTAAAGGCAGGCTTCAAATGGAAAGCCACATTTGAAGGGCACCAGGAGGGAGGGCTGCCCCATTGTTGAGGTAGACAGGCTGGCACGGGAAGCCAGTTGCCAAACTGGTTTCCCATGGAGTGTGTAGTCCTTGGGTAGCCACCCCCCAGGGGTGGGCTAGGGAGGTCTGAGCACCAAGAGAGGGGTCTCACCATTGCGGGAGTGGCAGAATGGTGCATCCTGGGCTAGCCGGATGCCACACTTTACAGGAAGGGATCATCAGGTGGGAGGGAAGCTGGTTGCCCATTGGCTACCAACTGCATCCTGCCATGAGGGCACTTTCTGGGCTTAAAGGGGGCACCCAGACCTTCGGTCTCGACTGACTTGAAAGAAGTACTGAAGGTGGACTGCCCTGCTGCACAGAGGGACCAGGAAAGATGCGCTGCATAGACAAGGTCTGCACCAGCTGCACCGGGTGGCTAGCAAAGAGAGGGACTGTGCCTGCCGTGTCCTTATAAAAGGGAAGCTGTTTCCAGAGCCCAGTCAAGCAAAGAGAATTCTATGGGCCAGTTGACTGGCCTGTTTGCAGCACAGGGACACAACAGCTGAAGAAGCCTGCTAGGGCAAGTTGGTAGCCCAAAATCTTCAAGCCACTACCACCGCCGATTTGCAGCACCGGGGCCAAGTCTCAGCACACAGAGTTGCAGCCGAGTTCCCAGAGTTGCTGGAACCCTCAGAAGCTGAGTTATCGACCCAGGAAGGATTGGCTTGTGATGGCAACAGGCGACTGTACTTTAGCCAGACCAGAGAGTACTTCCTGGAACTGCTTCTTCTGTGAAGGTAACTGTTCTTGAGAACCTTGCTGGTCCTCCTGAGTAGCTTCCTGCAGGAGTTGGTAACCCAAGTACTTGTACCCAACAGCATTGACAATTATCTAAGTTTAAAAAACAAAAAAGTTTGTGTCCAAATTGTTGACTTTGCCAAGGCTTGTTCACGGTTAAGTGGCATCTTTTTCATTCTAGTGTCTAAAAACGTATAAAAATGCAGTCTATTTTTGGAAATTGGTGTCGGATTTCTTGAGTCATGTCGATTTCTTCTTCAGCTGTTTGGTGCAGTTTAAATGCTCAACACTTGTTCCTCTGTGTAAGGGTTGCTGATCAGTGCAGCAGCTACACAGGCCTGATCTGAGGTTAGACGGACACAATGCAAAGGACTTAAAGAGGTTGGTTGGTGAATTGCACACAATAGCAGCTTCTGCTATAGTAAAGTGGTGAGAGGGGGCTTGGGGTATGTTTTAAAAATAAGACTTGCCCACTGCTGCTGGCAACTGCCTCGTTGCTCCTCTTATCCTGGAAATGGAGGGGCTCACTGCAAAGGCTTCCCAACCAATCCAGGCGCTGCTCTCATGCTATTCCTAGCATAGGAGAAGCGCCTGGATTGACCTAAGCGGGTTGGTTTAATGCTTGCTCAAGGAGCCTACAGCTTTTTTCCGATCTGGTTGTACAACACAGCTGGGAAGGAGAAACCTAAGTGCGCATGTCTGTTTGGGTGGCATAGACATTGGCCAAACTGACATGCACACTTATAAGTGCCTACCACTCCTCTCTTCTGCTGCTGCTGACGTGCCACTCGTCAGCATGGCCTCACCCCTGCACTAATCTCAGCTTGCAATAAGATAAGAAAAATAATAAAACTATTTTATTATCATTTTCTTTTTTCACTGGAGCGACTATCCTATGCCGTATCGGGGGAGCCGCCCCTGATTACATGGTGAGGTGGCACAACACATCATATAGTACACCGTTCCCTTACATTACATAAGATTTTGTCTAGAGCATGTTTCATTTAGGATTTACATTTGTTTTAAAATGACTGTAAGGACCCAAGTATGATGTGCTGTGGTCAGTGGCATATGAGCTACTACACCTCTGCAATGATTGTACGTTCAGCATTTGAATGATTTGATGGGCGTCCCCCTCCTTTCCTTGATTGTGCCTTCCTCTTCGCTCTCCCCCACCCCCTCTGTCGCCAACCCCACATATAGGAAATGTAACGATTGCTATTAATCCTGTGTATTTTTACCCGCACCTACTAGGGGTGCATGATGACGCTGCAGTTGTAGTGTTTCTGTTTCTAATTTCTATTTATCCCATTGAGCCTCTGTTAGTAGGTGATTATGGCTAGTTGAGACCCCGCCGTTGAGGGGTGCTTATTCCTTTGTATCACATTTTAATATGTCAAAAATGCATGGCCTATATAACACATTTTACCCCCCAAAATTGTTTTTTGAAAATCCATCATTTCATGGCTTACAATTTTTTTGTATAATTTATTAAGTAGATTACTGCATGAAGTAGAAACAGAATGAATTTTCTCTGAAAAAAACGTTTGCTGTTTCTGTAAACATAGTAACTCAACTTTTCTCCCCTAAAAAGGATGGCTACAGGACACTGTGTGTGGCTTTCAAAGAACTGTCCCCAAATGAATATGAAAAAATTAACAAACAGCTCGATGATGCCAAGATGGCTCTGCAGGACAGAGAGGAGAAGATGGCAAAGGTTTTTGACGACATCGAGACTGACATGCATTTGATTGGGGCAACTGCAGTAGAAGACAGGTAACTTTTAAAGCACATTTTTGAAAATACTGTCAATCAAGGAACAATGTTCAGTTCTCCAGCAATTCAATTCTGGTTTGTAAGGAAGGAGTTGTGTGAATTGGGTGAAATATTACATTTGTTGAATGATCAAAGCACTCATACGCCATCAGTTTTCTACCGATGGTGTATAGGAGACAGAACCATGGATATTCACACTTTAAAGTGAACAACACATTCTGCAGTTCTTTTCTCAGACAATTAAATGATTTTATTGTTTTCTATTCACATTTGGTATTACTTTCTCTTCTTACTAAGGCATGCTGACCCTTGCTTTAGCAACATTATGAGTGGTCCTATGTGATTCATTGGATAAAGTCCAGGAGAGCTCAAAGGGCCTGGGAAGGAATGTTTGCAAATCAGTCTGATGTTATAGGATTCTGGCCGACTAGTCGAAAGAGTAGTAGGTAGCGGAGAGCAACAAGTAGGAGGTTCTTGGCTACACAGCAGACAGCTAGTGATTGCATCCAACCCGCCTCTCTAGTGGTACTTGTGCTTCTTGAGCATCATGGAGCCCCTCTCCTAGTGCCTTATTCATTGATATTCTGATTCATGCTTCTGCCTTCTCCTTGCCATTGGATGCCACATTGCGCACCCCTCGGTGGCACAGCACACAATGAAAGGGACTATTTAGGAGCTCCTGTGATTCCTGAACCCTATGCATATTAAAAGTCCTTGAGCTGGGCATGGGACGCCTGAACAGTAGAAACCCCTGTGCACCATAAGGCTTCAGCGGGCTAGGTCAAGCCCCTAGTTACCACCATTACTATTCTCCTTCCTGTTGTCTTAAGGGTGGGTTATCGGGCTTTCTAAGCAGACCTTCCCATTCGGGCTCAAACCAATCCTTATTTATTCCTCTAATTATATTTTCTTCCATCTCTGCAAGTTTCCTATTGTATCTCGGCAGCTCTTCTCTTTTATCCAATGACTTTTCCTGTGTCATTTAGTAGCTTTCCTACCGTCCTTTTTAGTTTATTTTTTCATCTCTCCTTTTCTCATTTCCTCGTCTCCCATCTGTTTTCCTGTAGTTAACTTCTCTTCTTTTGACCCCTCTCTTTCTGCATCTCTTTTACCACGTTGCCTTACTTTCTCTTCCTTGTATTTTTTCATATATCTTCCCGACAGCCTGCTCTTCCATATATTTTTAGTGGAGATTTAAACTCTTCATTCCTAGAATCTGTGTTTTTTCAACCACCTGTCTGTTGTATTCTGCCTATACCTTCCTGTTTGCTCTTGGGGTTCTCTTTTCCTCCAGTCTGCTCCGTATTGCTTAATAACGCATTTCACTACTGTCTCGTGGCTTCTTTGTCACTCTTTCTTCCTTCCCTCACAATTCTCCTATTTCCCTCTAGGCCCATATTTCTCTTTTGTTAGCTCTCTTTTCCCCCTCCACATTCGATCTTTATCTCCCTATCTGTCATGCAGAAATGCCATGTGCTGTGGCAGTATTTCAATCCATTCCCAACTCCGAAAAAGCACCTCAGTTCTGATCTCTAGCAACCTATTTATGACTTGACCTACACACTCCAATTCTGACCTGCTGCCCAACCTGCTATTTCATTATACGAATCCACACACATTGTGCCATTGGGCTTTCGCCTTGATCTGCATCATTCCATGCTTCTGAAGTGTTAGGACCGACACAAGCATCTTTGCCAGTGCACCCAATTCGTGACCTGCAGAAGCCCCAAGTACACAAGTACTGTGACTAAGACATAGCTCCACCAGTGCACGTCAGTCCTGGCACGTAGCACCTCCTGCAGTTCTAGTATCTGGCACACACAGAACTCTATCAATTCCCTTCAGCTCTACCTGTGGTTCCTACCTTTTCTTCCAGTACTTTGACCTACACCCAGCTCTAGCAATGCACCTGAGTCCTGGAAAGCTTCACCTCCTGCTATGCCCCACAGCTTTTCCACCGCATCATCTATTGTTACACTAGTACTCAGTTCCAAACATGGTATAGTTTGAGATTCCAAAACACTCATTTCCACTGCTACCACTGAGTCAGAAGAAGAAATTACCCAACTTAAACCTTCTACCTAAAATTCTGCTGAGCAACACGAGATTTGTAGTGATCAAGTGTGGCTAGTGATTAGGGAATCATGAGATGTCAAGGGAACAAGAGGCTGTGTTTGAAACAAGATTACTCATAGAAACAGTACATGAGGGTCATAATGACTTTGCAGACACCTAGTCTGTCTGAATTCCCTTGTTGTTCTCATCTTACAGGATTGCCTTTTTATTCACTGGCATTTCTCTGTGTCTTGCCCAGGGCTGTACATCCCAACTGCAAGCCACTCACACAGAATCGACACAAACCCAGATTAACAATAGGAAAGCTCATGGTTAAAAGAAGCAGTCTCCTCTGTACACAAGGTTTACCAGGCAGACCCGGTTGTCACGGTCCGAAGAAATGGCACAAAACATCCTTGATGAGAATGCCACTCTTGGGACAGAACCGTGTCCTGCTATGGATTCTCCTGTGCCTCGTCAAGTGGAGCCCATCTCTTTGAGCACAGGCAGCTTGATGGATATGTCTGCTTTGTGAGCATTTTGAGCCTGTAGCGATAAGTCTAGTAACTAAACTCCTAAGATTTGTTTACTCTGAGGGATTTTTCTGTTGAATGCAGTCTGGGATTGTGAAATCTGTGTAACTTTTTATCTTCTGACCTGGCTCCTTCCAAGAAGATTCTCACTCTTTACAGATGACTGACCATCTAATTGGAAGAGGCAGGTGAAAAAATGAAAGTTACTGAACAGTGTGTGGGAGCCCACCAATTGAAGCCATAATCATCATCACATAAATAAACAGCTCAAGACCAGAACAGAAATCCACCATTACAAAACAAACATACTCATGCATTCAAGTTCTCCTTATTCATACTTACACAAGTTAATTCAGGACTACACAGCAATACAGCTTGTCACCCCACAGAAGGATCCAGCACCGGGAAGTTGGCAAAACTCCTTTCTCCTTCAATCTGGGCATTGAAGACTGAATATTTTCCAAACATATTTTGGGGACCCCTTAAAGAGGAGGTGCTCTAAGGCTAACCAACCTCTGCTACCAACTCAACTTTGTTGGGGGCTGGACCTCAATAATCACATGAGCCCCAATATTTGATCACCCCAAAATATTTACCAAAAGTATTCTGCTCCTGAGTCTCCAGTTGATCTAGCGGTTAGAGACTACACTCCTCATCAGGGAAAACACAATTTAGCTAGTTAAACATAATAAAATATTAGATGCAGAAAGGACTGAGGTCTAGATCGAAAATAGAGCAAAAAGGATAGTTATTACAGGTAGTCAAAAATGCAGTGTAGAGGGAAAGTGCATTGAGTGCCATGTTGGCCCAATACAGAAGGGCAAATAAAATACAAAATCATAAAACTACATAATCCCTAGTTAGACATATTCTAAGCAAAAAAAAAGTGTCAAACTAATAAAGAGCATTGACAGCATAACTTGTCACCTACGAGGAAAATGGTAAAACAAACCCCGAAAGGCAGAATCCCTAAGGTTTTATAGACAAATCACACCAGCTGGTAATAGATTTTGCAAATTCAGCATGGTATTATCCTGCTTATGTTCTACGCAATTATTTAGCAATAACCCATTTCGTAAGGTAAGAGTAATCTTCCACTTGCTTCCTCAGCTTGATACGTTGCCAAAAATGGGGAGGGATGGCTTTGCAGCGCAACACTGATTAGGAGGGGGAAAGAGCAGGAAAAGTTGAACAGAATACTAGAAACTGCATCCATTTTATCATGATGGCGCATTACACCTCTAAGTGACCTAGGTAACTCATTTCAGGTGCAAAGTTCGTTGGTTACAACTCTAGCATCATTAAAACGCAACATGATCAAAATAATTTTCTATAACATGATATGTGACTTAACCCCTCGGCTGCGCCGCCGATGTTGCGGAAGTGCGGCACTTCTGCAAAACAGCTGGGGCCGCATCAGCCATCGGCCGACGGCAGCACCAGCGAGGTAGTGCAGCCATCGGCCGACGGCAGCATGGAAGGGGTTAAAACATGGTAGAAGGCTATATTAATTTAATTTGGAATACTTATGAACGATTTTAAGTGAATTAGTGCTAACAATGTACCTTTGTCGCCACCCGGTTGTCACAGGTTTCTTCTGGGTAAACCTGAAACCTCAACTCCCTACCTCCTAAACCCCCTCCCTGCCCAAAAAATCAATGATGAAGGGTTAGGCATGCTTGAAATATTTGAACACTTCTGAATTGTTTGTTAAACCTGTGGCTTTTTGACCAGTTTATTTGAAAAAGATCCCACAATCCCATTTCAATCCAAAATATTCTTTGGTGAAGGGTCGCCTAAAGCTTGTCAATAGTGAGCCTTTTGCTTGTTTTTACTGAGCAGCTGCTTATCCTCCTCCACTTTAAAAGGCAGCCAGTATTATTTACTCCACTAATGCCGATATAATACTATCTTTGACCATTGCAGTCGGCTGAAACTGTATTTGTTCACTTACAAAATGTTGCATTCAAAGGTTTTAAACATTGCTATTCCCATTCTCAAACCTGGAATATGGGTTAATATAAAAACTCCAATCAGGCACTCATCGCACGTAGATGAATCTTCAGCCTCCTTTATACAGCTTGTAAAGATAACTCTAAAGCCACCGTACCAGGGTTCAAGCATGATGGGACTATTTACTTTGTATGTTTCTCTGCCTTCAGTTCTGGAGGTATGTTACAGAGGTAAATCACCGTATTCCTTTATGCCAGGTAACAAATCCAGGTTTTATGTTTGGTTTTGTGGCACATGCAGATATCCCTTCATATTGTTTAAAGGCGGTGAGATTACGTGATTAAAAGTAATTTTGGAATATAGAAGGGTATTTCTCATGCAGATGCTGGAGAATGGAGGGGAGGCTTGAGTGGAGATTATTTTAGGTCTGTATGGCTCTACTGCAATATTTCTTCTTTCCCCCATTTACCCTTTCCTGTCCCATTGCATAGTCCTTGAGCAGGCTCTAGCTAGGTAATGTGTCACTCCACTCTGAATAGGTCTGTGTACAACGCACAGCCTTTAAAGTGGATCTCACTTTAATAGGAAGCCAATGCAGTGATCTGAGGGTAGGTGGGATACATGATTTTGAACTTTTTGCTGTTGGTCAGGTAAGAAGCTCAGTGCTGTTCAGTAATTTAGGTGAGATAATAACATAACGAGGATTAGTGCAGCCTTTTAGCTGAACTGTAGAAAAGTAGTGGGAAATGTCTTGATGTTAGCGTAAATGGTAGAATGTACATTTGGTGCCTTCGTTCACATGAAGTATAAGTGTAAGATTATTGTTGTACATCATCGCCCTGATAAAGGTGTAGCCCCAGCTGGGGCCGTACACCGAAACGCGCGTCAGCGCTTTTTGTGTGGGGCAGCAGGATTGTTTTCCATTCTCAATCCAAGTTTCATGCCTTGCTGCTACCCCTCTGTTTGATGACTTATTTCCATCGTGTCATCCTACCAGTTTGTGGCGCATATGTACCACTATGATTATGCATGCGTCTGTAGTTTGATGTATGGTTAAGAATGGAATGTGTGTTGGGATGTTTGTGAGCTTTGAACGGGGTGTGTGGGACCTCTTTTGTTATAGAAAATGTTTCCTTGTTTTAACGAAATTGATTATGTCAGGATTTTGTATTTACCGTTGTTTGCCTATGAATTGAACTTTTAAGTCTTGAGAAAAAAATAATAAAAATCATTGAATGTATTTGTGGATTTGACTCTTGTCTCCATTGATGGGTGCTCCTATGCCTAAGCTTGTATTTTAAGGATCCTCTTGTAGGACCTGATTTAAATAATATTATTGGCAGGTCTTTTCTCTGTTTTTATTGATTTTTTACTTTCCCCTGGTGACCTGCCTATATCCATTCAAGGGACCCCCTTCTGTCTAGTAAGATTATTGTTGAACATAAACCCAGGCTGCGATTCTTCTGAATTGACGATTGGCTGAGGCCAGACTCATGGGGTCTGGCAGTGAGAAAGGGCGAAGTAAAGGGTCGACTCGGTCCACAAGTAATGTTTCTCTCTTCTGACTGTTAAGGCAAAGTCAACTGTGGTGCATCCAGTGTTGTACCTTCTTCAGACAGTGTTCAACCTGATTCCATTGCATGTGCTAGTTTGAGGAATATTCATGTATCCTCTGCATATATGTGAAAATCGAGATTATGAGCATCCACAGTGTATGTCATTGTCGCCAAATGTACATTGTAAAGGTTGGGAGAACGCGTGTAACCTTGAGGGACTCCACAGATGAGGGGAGTAGTCACGGACAAGAAATAAACCAGCTTGACCTACTGAATCTGATTTGTTGCCCACTTCTAAATATGTCTTTAGTCTGTCACTTAAGAGTTTTTTTAATCGATTGTGTCAAATCCAGGAGGGAACTCTAGTAATATCAAGCCAAATAAATTGATGAGGGGCTGGTTAATGCTTATTTTCATGATGGGTAATGTTTGCAGAATGAGACACCATTTTACTGGATACAGTGTTGTGAATGTCATTGTTTCTCGCCCCAGGCTTCAGGAAAGAGCTGCTGAGACTATTGAGTCTCTGCATGCTGCAGGCATGAAGGTGTGGGTGCTCACAGGAGACAAGATGGAGACTGCAAAGTCCACATGCTATGCCTGCAGGCTTTTCCAAACCAACACTGAGCTACTGGAACTAACTATAAAAACAACTGAAGGTAACGAACGAAGGGAAGATCGCTTGCTTGAAGTGCTGCTTGACTATCATAAGAGGTTGGTGCAGGACATTCCCAAATTAAAAGGGAGCATGAAAAGGTAAGACATGCAGCATCTTTCCCTTGAAAGTTTTCTTTGTTTAATCTGCACAAATGACATTTTAAATAGATGTGTTTTTCAAAGCAACCTATTAGAAAATATGCTATTATTGTATATGTAGCCAAGGAAAAATATTTAACCAAACATTATTTAAATTGTAGCTACCAGCCATAACCCTATAGGAACATGTTTGTGTAGGAGCACCGTTTAGCATAGCCGTCCCTTGAACGTTACATGATTCCCTGTATGCTTTTCTGATTCTTACATTGAAACTAATATTGTAGCTTTGCAACAGGAACTTTACTAAATAACAGTCATTCTCCAGTACTAACTCAAGTTCTTAGTACAGTAGCCAGACTGGATCTAAACATTTTGCAAAAACTCCCCTATGCCAGAACATTGCGCCATGGTTCCCAGACGACTCCTGGGATGTGGCACCAACTGGTGCTCTGTTATCAGTTCCCTATTTCCAGTGCCTTATTTGAAGATGTTTCACATTTTTGCAGTCTTTTTGATCCTGTCACACTCGCCCTTGTTGGTCCCCTTATTGGTGTGTTCCTCTGGTGCATCCACGTGGCTGGCTCAGGCCGCCATTCTTGCTGACTCCAGTGGGCTGTAAGTGTATTTCTCTGAATCTGCCCCCTGAGATTTATTTGAAAATTAATTCTCCCTGTTGTGGCCTCCTCACTTGGAAAATGTACTTCCATCATGTTGAGACATGTCCCTCTTATCCACCATCCATCTCTGACATGAGGTAGGTTTTTGTATGGGGTCACTCCTAGGCTCCATCCTCGTCTTGATGTTGTATTCAGACTCATCATCTGCCAAGCTGAGCAGAGTCCTGGGTCCAGTGCTTGGCTCTGTTCCAGCATCCTGCATAATGTTGCCAGAACCATTCATGGCTTTACTTGCACCTGTTTCTGACCCCGCTCAAGTAACCGCATTAGTCAGGCTCTGCCAGTGAAGCTTTGGCTTTCTCCAACTCCTTCGGGCAAACCGTTGGACACTAAAGAGTTTCTAGGCACAGCATATGCCCACTCCCCACTGGAGAATGCTGTCCCGGATTTGTCTTTGCCAGCAAGTGGGCTTCATCCTGGTTCTGGCATTTGTCCCTCCACCAACAGCTTCTGCCTCATTGCTGGTCAGCTTAGATCACCTTGTCAGCTTAGATCACCTTGTCATCTCCATTTTGGCCCCAATGCTTTCCATTCATTTTGCATCTGAAAGGCCCTCCCACCTGGCTCATCCTCAACATCAACAATGATATTGTGGACTGCATCGATGCAAAAACCTCACCAGCCTCTTGGGCGTCATTGTTTTTTCAACTGGAAAAGATCCAGCTCGGGCATTGCTGTTGTTGTATTCCACTTTAGGTGTCCGTATATAGGTTTTCCTGATGCATGTCCTTATATAGGCACAATTCGCATTGCCCTTATATAGGCATAAGATCCCAGTCCTTATTTAGGCACTAGCCATGCTATCCAGATACAGGCATGGTCACCTACATCCGTCCACCCCATCGTCACAACGAGTTCTTAGAAACCACACCCTTAAGCTGTTGGGAGTTTCCCTAGCCCAGGATTATTGATTTCTCCAAGAACTCATTTATTATGCATGAACCGCTATTCCCTAAGGGTTCATTCCTGAAGTCTTCCTCTGCCCGACTTTACGTCAATGCTAACATTCCAAGACACCAACCAGGTAAAAATATACCTTCCCTTGCCCAAGCAAGTAAGAGGAGACCTCAACTTTAGAGGAGCCCGTGTCCCGGCCTGGCGCACTGACAAGATGCTGTCATCGCTGCTCGCAGGGAATCCAGCTTCCAGTGTTCTGACTCCCTTCGTGAGGTGTTACAGTTCGAGACCCGGAAAGATTTCCCACCTCTCTCATTCTCAAGGTATGGAGCTGACTAGAACCTAGAGGGACTCATGGCATACAAACTTGGCATACCATACGATAGCCTATCGCACCTACTTCATACCTTGTACTACACTTAGGTACACTGGGGTAGAACTAGTTAGAGAAGCATCTTATGAGTACTCGCATTTTTAGCATATGTTATTTATGTATATGAATATATGTGTCATAGCTAAAAGATAATTCTAGTGCAGTATTATTTCTTCCTACTGCTTACGCTGTACACAATATATCTTGCATACTGTCTTACGATTGTAACAGCTCATATCTCTTACACGAGAAATTAGACTGTTCAATAAATCCTTTTTATTGAAAGGCCGGTCTATACTTTCTGTGTAACTCTGAAGAAACTAAGCATGCACAATTAGCTAAGTAAAACTGTTACCTGTTGTTTCCACGATTCTGAGCGTGTTCGGATTCTAAAGAAAAACAAAGTTGTCATTTATGCGGTTGCCAGAAACTACTTCCTTCTTGTTTACAAGGAGTTGCTAGTGGCCTCTGAGTTAGCTGCCACACAAAGTAATTACGTTTAATATACTCGATAGGGGCATAAGGACCTCAGTCCTATGCCAAACCTTTAGTGTATATTATTCCAATGCGCAGAGCCTATTAGGGAAGTAGGAACTACACTACACTGTAGGTGATATGTTGCCTTGCACATCAAGAACTCGACCTCGGACTGTGGGCAGGCTCGCTCTTCTAGATCATCAGCTTTGGGAGGTTGTGTGAGATCATGGATGATTTCAGGGTAATGGTTTGCACTTTTTCTTCTTCAGAGTAACACAGAGGTTTTATTAGACTTTTAATGACAGTAGTGGCTTGGAGTTAGAGCCTGAAGTTGATCTTGAATGGGCCCTAGTCTCATTTCGAACAATTTGAATTTCCATGGGACTGCGCAAGGCTGAGGAGTCTTGCTTTTTCCTCTAGAGGTTAAAACCAACCTGCTAACTGAAAATCACAAGACTGGTCCTGCCTCTTTAGGACCCTTTCTGCCATTTAACGAGGTACTGAGAAAGCCCATTAGGAGTATTTGGAACTGACCTTTGCCACTCCAGCAGTCTGCAGCTGGACCTTGAATGTCATGCCTTAGTTCCTGAGGACCCTAATATTCTCTCTTCTAATCTGCATCTGACTGTGTTATATGGTGATTCTTCTTATATCACAGGATTTGTGTCTTATGTCCACCATTGTCTCTTTAGGTGGTATGAAAGCAGTTTAATGCCATAAGGAAGAAAATATTTAATCGAAAGCTATAACTTTTTGTTCTTGTAAAGCTTCTTCCTTCTTGAGCCACTCTTCTATGTTCTTTGGGAGATGGTACAGATTGTTGTTCTTCTGATTCCAGATCATGGAAGTAGTTACTTTGTAAAGGTAGTTCATGATTAAGACCACCGGAATTATTCAGCAGGGGATGGCCAAATTATGTGGCAGGGTTGAGTAAATTATGCGGCAAGAAAAGGCAACTTATGTGGCACATTTTGTGAAAGTATTCTTCCATCATGTTTTCATTTTTAAACTTGCTAAAACTGTCTGGGTATTCATTAGTTGCACCTCATTAGTACAAGGTTAGCGCCCAAATATACCAATAAGCTACGGAAAGGTGACCTTTCAACCTTTGCAAAGGGCGTTCCATTGCTCAGTAACAGAGATTGCTGCATTTTTAGTAAATTTTGAACCGTTAGAGCTAGAAACAATTTGTTTTGTTAAAATCTGTGGATTATGCTGCAGATGATGGATTATGTGGAAAATCTACAATTGTGTGAAAACCGTCATGGCTGCTCAATCATGTAGTTCCAGTGGCCCTGGTTATGTTATATGTCTAACCAGCTACTTAGGTCTGGCCCTGACACTTTGAACTAATAGACTAGATAAATTGGTTCTTGAGTGTCCGTCTGCCTTAGTGCTCACTTGCGTACTTCTGGTTTTTCATGGACTGTCCTGGTGTACTTCTTTGACTTGCCTTTTGATGGCTCCTGTCTCTTTGGAACAGGAGCTGAGCAAATTCTGGAAAGGTACAGACAGGAGCATCTGCCCTCTTGCCCTAAGTAGCTGGTTTCTTTTGTGAGGGTGTTTTGAAGTTGCAGAGACCTCAGAGGTGACAGAGGTTCGTATCTCGGTCATATGGTCTCAGCTGTTTGTTGCTTTTCAGTGCACTCTTCCATGTTCACTGGCTTTGTGCCTAGGCAGTCGGGTTTGCCTTGATGATTCTTTCCATAGCTCTAGAACTTTTCTACTGGGCTTCACCCTCTGCTTTGCATCAGTCTAGTGCTTATGTGGTTATAGTATGGTCTTTTCATGTATGCTGTAGCATATCCGTCAGTGGTGTTCCTAATGTTCTTGGGTACAGGGCTGTGGTTTGTGTGGAGGCCTTGTCATAGATCTTTCTCGCATGAGCAGACATGAGATACCATGTTTATGTTGGAACAGAAGATTGAACATCAGCCTGTGCCTTTTTTCATTGTCTTTGAAAGTGACCCCTTTTATCATGGTCAGACAAGTAGACAAGGTTTTGCACCAGCTTAAAACGAGGAGCAAGCTTATTAGTCAATCAGGACACAGGACTTGCAAAAGCTCACCCAGAGTTATGTATGTTACACTGGTCTTTCATCATTACCAGACACTTGCAACTGGTTAAATCTGTCAGCAGCATTTTGCAGCCTTAAGACAATGTGCATAGCAGATCACTAGAGCTATGTAAATAGATCTAGCTATCCCCCAAACGCTGTGCTCTAAACAATTTTTTAAGTATGTTTATTAGTTTGCATGTAAATTAGCAGTCCATTTCTGTCATCTCGCCTCAACAGCATGGTTACTAATCGGAATTAAAGATGCACAATCAAAATAATCAATCAATCAATCAATCATGCCATTTGTATAGCGCACTACTCACCCGGGAGGGTCTCAAGGTGCTTGGGGGGAGGGGTATGCTACTGCTCGAACAGCCAGGTCTTGAGTTGTTTCCTGAAGGCGAGATGGTCCTGGGTCAGCCGAAGGTGGATGGGGAGGGAGTTCCAAGTCTTGGCAGCCAAGTAAGAGAAGGATCTTCCTCCGGCGGTGGCTCTTCGGATGCGTGGTACGGCTGCGAGGGCGAGGCTGGTGGACCGTAGCTGGCGGGTGGGCGTGT
The DNA here is from genome assembly GCF_964261635.1 of Lissotriton helveticus. Lineage (NCBI taxonomy): Eukaryota > Metazoa > Chordata > Amphibia > Caudata > Salamandridae > Lissotriton > Lissotriton helveticus. The sequence continues at coordinate 1,930,174,742 of NC_136063.1, forward strand.
AGAAGGTCAGGCGGTCGTTGAGGTACTTGGGGCCCAGGTCGTGGAGAGACTTGTGTGCGTGGGTGAGGAGCCGGAACGTGATCCTCTTGTCGACGGGGAGCCAGTGCAGGTTCCTCAGGTGGCTGGAGATGTGGCTGCGTCGGGGGACATCCAGGATGAGTCGGGCGGAGGCGTTCTGGATGCGCTGGAGTCTTTTCTGTAGCTTGGCTGTGGTTCCGGCGTAGAGGGCGTTTCCGTAGTCCAGTTGGCTGGTGACGAGTGCCTGGGTGACAGTCTTCCTGGTCTCGGTCGGGATCAAGCGGAAGATCTTGCGAAGCATACGCAGGGTGTTGAAGCACGATGAGGAGACGGCGTTGACTTGTCTGGTCATCGAGAGGGAGGGGTCCAGGATGAAGCCCAGGTTGCGTGCGTGGTCGGTTGGCTTGGGTGCGGTGCCCAGGGCTGGGGGCCACCAGGAGTCGTCCCAGGCGGAGGGCGAAGATCCCAGGATGAGGACTTCCGTCTTGTCCGAGTTCAGTTTCAGGCGGCTGTCCTTCATCCACTCGGCGACGTCTTTCATCCCTTCGTGTAGGCAGGTTCTGGCGGTGTCGGGGTCTCTGGTGAGGGAGAGGATCAGCTGGGTGTCATCGGCGTAAGAGATGATGTTGAGGTTGTGCTGGCGTGCAATGGCTGCGAGAGGTTTCATGTAGATGTTGAAGAGGGTGGGGCTGAGTGAAGATCCTTGCGGGACGCCGCAGATGACTTCGGTGGCCTCGGAGCGAAACATAATACAACTGTTTCAGACATAAACCAGCAATCTTTCCATACAGTGTTGGTCTTTTCACAAGTCTTCATGTACTTAATTAGGATCATGCAGTGGCACAGCAGCACAACGGCACTGCTGGCTGATGCACGTCCACAAAGGAGAGGAAAGCACTGAAACAGGAGTGCCCACAAAATGTAGTATTGTCTGAGCCACATTCATCAGCAGAACTTCTAGTACAAACAGCTTCTTAGAGGGTTTATAACCCCAGACAACCATGTTATCAGCAGTATGTCTCAAGCATGTGCAAAGTCCCTATGACCAGTTCTGGCACTTGAGGGCCCTCAGAACACCACTCTCAGTTTCAGCCGGGCTCCAAAAAATTATTATGTCCCAAGATAAGATCCTGTGTGATAAACATCCAGGAGCTGCTAAAAGGAACTGTGATGTAAGCAATAAAACAGTAAATTATCTAAAGGATATCTAAAGGTAGGAACTAAATATAGAAACTTCTCAACTTATTTATATCCATCTCCAAAAGCAAGTATTCTCCTCCCAATCAGCTATCACTATATGACTGAACCTGAGCTTTCCACTGACCTGGGAGGTTACTTTTGGGGGTTGAGGACAGCCGCAGACCGAGCGCTGCTCCTCTGACAAACCGGACCTTGCAGCCTGCCGCACACCGATCACCGCGGCGAGGCGGGAGAACTACACTACCCAGCACCCCTTGCGCCCAGGAAGGCGCGCATCCAGCATCCTGCCCCGCCCCTGGAGGTGTGCTTAAGGCCAGCGCGAGCCCCGGGGGAGCGGGGAACCTGAGCTTTCCACTGACCTGGGAGGTTACTTTTGGGGGTTGGGGACAGCCGCAGACCGAGCGCTGCTCCTCTGACAAACCGGACCTTGCAGCCTGCCGCACACCGATCACCGCGGCGAGGCGGGAGAACTACACTACCCAGCACCCCTTGCGCCCAGGAAGGCGTGCATCCAGCATCCTGCCCCGCCCCCGGAGGTGCGCTTAAGGCCAGCGCGAGCCCCGGGGGAGCGGGGAACCTGAGCTTTCCACTGACCTGGGAGGTTACTTTTGGGGGTTGAGGACAGCCGCAGACCGAGCGCTGCTCCTCTGACAAACCGGACCTTGCAGCCTGCCGCACACCGATCACCGCGGCGAGGCGGGAGAACTACACTACCCAGCACTCCTTGCGCCCAGGAAGGCGCGCATCCAGCATCCTGCCCCGCCCCCGGAGGTGCGCTTAAGGCCAGCGCGAGCCCCCGCGTCGCGGGACCGCGCGCGGGCTAAGCCCGGGCAAAGGTCGGGCCCTCTGTGGCCCTCAGAGGCACGAGGAGGACGGGACGGGCCACCCCCCTTGCCAATTCACTCAAAGAGGTACTGTGATTCCCCTTACTATTTCTATCAACCCATATCTTTGGAGACTCGCATCACACCATGTCTATCTGGGAGGAGCTCAATGCTATGTGTGGATCTAAATATATCCCTGATTTTGCATCCCCATAAGCACAGCTACCAATCCTGACGATGTTAGCGCCACCCTGCAGATGTCACCTCTTTGCTCGAATAAACTCCAAACTCCAATCAAACCACTCCCGGGTGGGCTCAACATCAAGATAAATAACGATGATGTCACTGTTAACGGGAACCGAGCCAAAACTCCAAAACTATGCTCCTGTCCCTCTCAACATCACTCCAACTTCAGCTCTGTGTCGGTGTATATGGATCATGGAAAAATGGTGAACTGCCCATCATCCCCTCAACCAACTTTATTGGCCCAGCTTGAGAATCTATTAACCTCCCTAATTTCACCACTGGTGGAAAAAATTAATGATCTGGGGGACAGGATATCTAATATTGAACTGATAATCAAAACACACATTCCATCTGGAACTAAATCAGTATTATCAGACCCTCCTATTCCCCTTACTGTCCTGGAAAAACCCAAATTGATTTCCTGCAGGAATGCGCATTCTCAAACTACACCGCTTGTACAAACAAACCACATCAAGGCTAAACCTGAACCTGTTAGAATGCCACGAATAAACTTACCCCCTGAAGCCGCCCCTTATGTGACCGTTGTCTCTGGGATCCCACCACTAACTCACGGAAAACTTGAAACTCGTCAAGATTTATTACATAAGGCTATGTTTTGGTTACAGACCAATAGACCCCTGCCACCCAACCTAGATGGGGGGATCCTAAGCGTTAGGAGGGTGGGATGGTTGGGCACTTTGCCAAAAGACATTCCAGGGGACTTGGCGCTAATTAGATTCAAGCATAGGAAAATAGCCCGCTATTTACGATCCTGCAAGCATAAAGAGGGGGATGGCCCAATTCGTATCTGGGATTTACATGACTTTTACCCGAGTATTCCACCCACCCAGTTACCTAGAACACAAGGGCCAATGTAAAAATGCTGCTCTCCTTTTTATTTTTTTAGAATTCTGCATAATATATATTTTTTTTTTTACTTATGAAAAGTTTTGGTTCCCCTGATCCCCTTCTCAAAATGTTAACTTTTTCCCTACAAAATGTTTATATTTTTTATATTTTTATCTATTTTAATGAATTGACTAAATGTATTGTTGTATATTTTTATTTTATTATGATTGCTTGTATGATATTCTTTGAAATATCGAATAAAGCTTATTTGATGATGATGATGACTTTATTTTGCAGTAGAGATTGAATAATGCAAAGATGAAATGCTACTATAAAGCTCCACATATTGGATTGATGAAATAAAACAACAGTTTGTTAATATTTCATGTAGTGATGTTGGAAATGATGCACTTCCACTTGTTTTAAAAAACGTTTGATTACTTAACCCTACAAAATATTTTGAACGTTTTGGAATAAATGCAGATTGTTCATGATAAAGTACATCAAGCTATTAACGTTGATAGTTTCCTATTTCTGCAACTCTCAATTATAGATGTCACAGTAATTGTATACCTTCACAAATGTTCAAGAAAAGTCAAGAAGGAAAATTGAACGGGTGTCAGTTCTGTGTCATGGAAAGAGTAAAGTTCGGCAGTAGACATGAGGACTAAAAAAAACGAAATGGATTATTCGCCTCTCAATATTGTCTTCAAGAAGCTTGAATAAAGTGGGAGGTTTAACAATTTCTATATACTATATTTCATTCTTTGAAACAGTGCTACTTTTTAAAGTGTGTGAAGAGAAAATGATGTACTGCATCTAGAGGGAGAGAAATTGTTCCTTGAAATTAAACTAGATGAAAGGAGGGCTTATGTTTTAAACTATTTGAACTACCTTCTTTTGGTTTGACTCTTATGAATCTCGCATTGAATCAAAAATTGATCTCACTTCATAGTCGGTTAACTTAACTTCACTAGCATTGGCTACCATAACTTTTGTGTTAAATGAAAAAGATGCCATTTTAAAGTCCAAATGTTGAGATTGGATTGGGAGTTTCAAAATGGTGAAATGTACCTTATCATTAATAGTGTAATCAATGACCCTTGATGGACAGCATTTATTGGCTCCTCATTGTTGAATTCGGTTTTATACATAACTTTATTAAACCCCTATGCTGTGCCTGTTTGTGGCTTGAAATATGCACAGGTTTGGATACAAAAATTAAGGCTGCTGTAGTTTGTAGAAAATGAATTAAGGGTGCTATTTGTTTATAACTTAAACTTAAAATAAAGGTGGAGAATATTTTCAGCATTTTTGGAAGAGATACTGTGGTGACTTATTAAGAGTTGTTTCACATGTCTAAGTAATCATATTGATGGCTGCCTGATTTTGGAAATTCTACATCAGTCTATTAACCGTTATGTACAATGCATGGAATCTTGATTCATATGAAAACTCCTCAACAGAAGAGTTTTGCTGTTCCTCTTTAGGGAATAGATCATTTTTGGGAGGCCATCTATGGTGAATGCGGACAAAGGTGTGCTGCATGCATGCATGATGCTGTGATAGGCACATTGGGGTTATTAGTGGAGCTGTGAATCAAAAAATTGTGCCTAATGGTGCCGATTTGTTTCACTGAAACATTACATGCTAGGATTTCTGAGTTCACTGGAGAATTCAATGAAACATTGCTTAGTGCTCAGATTTCTGCACTCAGTGGAGGATATTATTTGGTGGGAAGAAGATGATTCAGAGCTTTGCAGTTTTGAAGAGATCTTTTCACTTGGTGATGTGAGATTTTTAAAATTCTTTGGGGGAAGACGTGATTGAAGGCTTATTTGCAAGAAGTATCTTCCAGTATTGAGCGGTTTTCAGCAAACGGTTTCCTAACTTAAATCCTTTTCTCTCACATTGATGTTGTGGTCTAGTGTGTAGTAGAATGTTGTATGTTTGACTTTCATGCTTTTAAATGGTGGCCAGCAAAACACACAAGATGATGGACGGAATGTTGCACAATGGCAAAACATTCACCCCCAGTCACAGATCTGGGTTTAATCCATCGTTATTTTGCTCACCAAGCCACACCAGTTCAGACATGGCCATATGCAAATCAGTCTTGACCCTGTGCCTCATGGGAACAGTCCAGCCCGAACTGCCAAGCCATGTCTTCCCTGGACCGGAATCAAGCATCCTAGGACCGGTTTCTGGCTATCAGCCGTCTTCTGCCAGGATAGCTTGACTCCAGTGGCTTTGTGAGCACGGGACCCACGTCTGGGCATACCCTTCCCACATAGGGTGAACAGCAAAACACACAAGATGATGGAAGGAATGTTGCACAATGGTAAAACATTCACCCCCAGTCACAGATCTGAGTTTAATGGTGGCCAGCAGCTTACCAGGGACCTGTGCTGAAGTGACTATAAGTTCTTTGATGTGGATTGATGAGGTTGTAACGAGAAGACAGCGTACTGATGTTCTTCCACTTCACCGAAATTTCTGATTGAGTGCGTAGTGATTTAAGAGGACTTGAGAAAACTGTTATGGGTTTTCTTTTTGAGGGCAATAGTAAAAGAGACATTGTAGCATTTGCATTAGTAATGGGGAATAGTGATAACTATAAGCAAATGAGGCAAAGGAGCAATAGGTTTCAATGTGTTTTGTCTGGAATGAGTAAGTTTGTAACCTGAGAGCAGAGTGCCAAGGAGGTACTGAAAATATGAAATGAGTGGTTTATGTTTTAAGGTGCGAAATTACCTATTAGGAAGCTCTAACCTCATAGAAGCACTGTGCCTGCACCCCCTAATGTCAACGCTTACCCATAGGAAACAAGCGAGGAGATCACATCCTGAAGTAAAAGAAAAGAAGACTTTTCTGGTGTGCCACTTCTGTTACACCTGGCTGTGTCTATTGTGCTCGAACTATGATATGTGCTTTTCAGTCAACAGGCTTGCTTTAAAGCCGAAGGACTATTATTGCCCATAGGCAGTACCCATATAGTACATCGCTCTTTTGCTGTTTACATGCACTATAAAGTGTTTTGATACAAGGCAGAAATGTAGGTCTTCTTGGATTAGTCTGAATTCCGTAAGAAAGATCATCTTTAAAAAGAAACATTTAATATTAGTTTTTAACAGATTGTGTCCATTTACATTCTTTTACTTAAACAAAGCAATATCAGTCTAACTTACGTTGGGAAACAATTACATCTGATCTCCATAAAAATACTGTTGAAATACATTCTGAAAGTGGACATGTATATTTTTTAAACCATTCACCATTTTGAACAGTTGGGGATCTGGGGTCCCTAGTTAGATTGTCATTCAAATGCTAGCCATGTCACAAAGAGATACTGCAACATCTAGATAGTTGACTCTGTCACCTGGTAATCCTACCACTGCACTGGGGTAATCTGAGATGATTGGAACCCCTCCCCCACTTCAGGAAGCACCTACTTGCTACCTTCTAGTAAGCTTTCTTGAGCTTAACTCACAGGCCTCGGGCTTGAAATGGTAAAAAAAGAGTCAATTGCGGTATTAATGATCAAAATGCAACACCTCTGTACACAATTCCTATATACCCCATTTATCTCTTGAGTGTTCATGGAGGCCTATCATCATTCCTCTTTGTCTCAAATTCTAAAAACAGCGTATCCATGCTTGCACAATTGATGTCCTTATGACTCCCCTCTTTTTTTCATTGTGGAAAGTTGCACTCCCGCTCATCTCCCCACTTCATTTCTCCAGTGTTCGGAGTCTAGCTGACATTCAGTGCATCACAAGGCGTCCCTTTTTATTGATAACTGAGCAAAATCTATACATTTAGTTTCACCTTCAAGCTCAGTAAATATGCCTCAGCTTTCTTCATTTCTGCTTTTTCTATTACCTCCAAAAGAATATCAGTCACAGTTGCCCAGCAGTTTGTTGTAACCTGGACACTGTCACAACATAAGGTATAATCAAGCGTCCTCATCTCCATATTTTGGGCAGTTAACTCAGGAGTGAATACATCTGGTCCACTCTGCTAAAAGATCAGGTAGGACCCATGCAACAAAAAAATCAAGTTAAACAATTAAAAATGGGAAACGGCCACTACAACGAGGCCGTTTCAACGAAAACCATAACCACGCATGCATTACAACGCATGCGTGGTTACAACGACTGCCTTTACCACGCATACTTTTACTACGATGTACGTAGTAAAGGCATGTGTGGTAAAGGGTAAAAATAAAAAAGGGGGGCTTGGGGGGGCTTGCCCCCCCAAAAATAAACCACTAACCTTTAGAGGAGATGTGCAGGAAATCGGCGGCGCAGGAGAAGGAAACGGCCGTTTTTTTTTCTACTTATGACGTCACCACGGAAAAAACGTGGAGAAGGAAAAGCGTGAATATAGTATTCCGTTGTAACGCATGCGTGGTAAAGGCATGCGTTACAACGGAGTTCGTTGTAAGATCATACAACCATTAAAAATACAGTAACTTGATTGAGGCACTCCTAAGCCGTTTGGGACTATAACTCACTAATAATTAGGTCTCAGTCTGCCTTTCCATGCTCTTTGTCCATGCCTCCAGGCAATTTCATTTTGAGGTCCTCTCAGGATGCTTAGACAATTCAAGGGCACTTGATTGTGATATATCCAGTTGCCCCCGTAATGGTGAATATATTTACCACACCATGTGTTGGTGCTTCTAAATCTCCCTTTACTCACTCTGTTTTATTGCCCCATTATTTTCTCATACATCAAGAACTGTCTGACAGGAACATCTTGACTAATGTGCTCATTTTGGACTCATGTTTAGCATCACATGGTCTCTTTGTGATGAGTGGTCCGAGTAAGAGCCAGGGTCAGTAGTATCTAGCTTCGTCGCCATCATCCCACACAGCAACATCCTGCCTTAATGTGCTCCCATTGCTCACACCACAGCTGCACCTGGCTGTGAGACTTGTTTAGCTTTGCGCAGCCTCGATTTCCTTCTACTCATTTTTGGTGGTAGGTGGGGAGTTTTTTCTCCATATCCCGCGGCATATTCCTCCACCCCATCCCTGTGTGCCTAACTCTAAAATGGAGGGCTGCAAGTCACTAAGCACCCAAGGAGGACAGAAAAATCCTGGTGTGTCAATCAGCAACTGAGGTGCTGGTTGGATTTGCATCCTGGGAGCTCCAATCCATGAGTTAGTCAAGCCCCAGACACCCCGGAGACACTAAATGTGTGACTGCAATGCAATGGAATTAATGTAGTATCAAGATTTTGAATCAGGGAGTCTCTGAAACACAGATCTGTGAGAGTGGCAACTTGTTTGACCCAACAGGGAGCAGAGTCTCATATTCTTAAACTCTCATTGCAAATTATTTCACAACGAAAACAGCTGTAAAAGTTAGGTAGTCCATTCTATGTGCATACCTGTATGAGAAGATTGTAAATCATGCCCTATATTAACCCTGAACAGTAGAATAAATGAAAATCTGGAATCCCCCATTAGTAAATATAGGTCCATGGATTCTTTATGAGTGCATTAAAATCACAAGTGGAGGGGTTGCAGTCTTATAATTTCTGAATTCAGTAATAAATGTTATTAGAATCCGTGCAAAAAGCCATTGAGGGAATACCGAGGGCTGCATGTCTTTAACAGAACATGTCAAGAAGACAACCAGAGATTCTGCTTTAAAAATGCCAACTTAACTTATTTCACTGCAAAAACAATTTGAGCCCACTTCTGTGTAACACAAGATCCTAAAAGATGTTTAAAGCTAACGGAAAATCCAGGTCAATTGAGCATAAAAACCCTGATGTAGGATATCTAATGGATAAATAGGCCTCAAGAGCAAGAATACACAATTTAGTTCCCAGTTCACTTGTTATATGTGAGATTAATTGTCTAGCAGACTATAGTAGTCTGATTGTCAAACTTTTTTTGTAGTATACTCATGCAGCTAAAAAGTGCATACTGCACATTGGCAGAATGTTATCCACCCTAGAGCTATATCTAACCAAGTACCAGTTTTAAGGTTAGAGATCAGGACCACATTTAGAAGGATTGAAATGAAATAAAGACCTTTCAAAGTCCCAGTTCTATATGATCTAAATAATTGTGTGTTTCTCAGCTACATATCGCATGTGGCACATCCCGTATTTGTCAAGCGCGAACTAATCACCCCTAAGGGTCTCAAGGCGCTGGTCCATCGGGGAGATTAAGTGAGCTATTGCTCAGAGTCGCATGGTGCTGAGCTGAGCTGCCGTCGGCGCGGGGGATCAAACTGTGACTCCCACTCCAGAGTCAGCTGCTCTAGCCGCTGTGCCACACTTCTCCTCATACTCACACTCAATACTCACTGGTTCTACTGTCAAAGACAGAGTCTGATACAAGTGTACCAATTTGAACATTTTGTCATAAGAATGTTAACACTAAAACGGTATAATGTATTAATACAGTATGTGTTTTCGAAAAGTATTTGTGTGTATATATATATATATATATATATATTCATTTAATTTGTGTAGATGGTTGCTTGCGTCTAGGTTTAAGGGCTCTCTCTTCTTGTTAATCTCTGGTTGATGATCAAATACCTTAAATGCATCTTTTTTTATTGTTATAGAAGCTGGTCAGTAACCCAAGAATATGGCCTAATAATTGATGGCTTCACGTTATCCCTAATATTAAATTCAACTTTAAACTCGAGTTCCAGTAACTACAAACATATTTTTCTACAAATTTGTCAGAAATGTACAGCTGTTCTATGCTGTCGAATGGCTCCTTTACAGAAAGCACAGGTAAATATGGTATTATTGCTGCAACAATAATGTGTTACTTTTACAGACTGTTGATTGTAAAGTGTTGTTGTAAAAATCACCCAAGCTCTGCTGTGGTCAACCACTAGTACTGCAACCCCGCACACAGACAATGGCGGTAGGAACTTAAAATTATACCCCGTAGAAAATCATGTTAAATTATTTACAACAGTTAAAAAAGATAAATAGATATGTAAATGTTAAAAAAAACTAAAAATACAACATTTATTATCTAATTATAAAATATTTTTACAACCTGTTTCAAATTTACTAATTAATGTCATGTGTTTTAATAAAATGTAATTAAGCTGCTTTTAATGAATTCTATACACCCATGTTCTAATCTATTGAGACGCGATCCGAAGTTGTGTCTCAAAGCATTGCAAGGGCATTCTCAAAGAGCTCTAAAGACATGGGTCTCGAGGATTTTGAAACAGTTTGTGATCTTAAATTCAGTTCCCCACCCCAAATTCTCCCTTTGTAGGGGTCAGGCTCGCTCACTGCATTCGCTATGCACCCTATGGGGACTTATCTGACAAAATTTACTAGGGCTGCTTTGTGTTAGCAGTCAGGCCCTGGTGACTACAAATACCTTGCAGAAGATTGATAGCCATTGCAATGAAGAGCCATATTGTAGCCTTGTCCATTGAGCCGTGTTAGAGTAACCTAGGCACAAAACAGAGAGTGATATTGAGAATTCACAGAAGTGACATTTCCTTGTGGACATGTGCTTGCTCTTTCTTTAAATGAACTTGCCTAGAATAGGTATGAAAGCAGGGGGATAGGGCTGCATGGGAGGAGTCACAGGCCGATGACCGATGCATGACAAAATTATACATAAACACCAATTCATGCTCTTTTCCAAGATAAACACCAATTACAAAAATAAACAGTAAAACAATTATTACAACCAACCATATCTACAGTACAAGTGAATTAGATCACAATAATATTGGTAAGTACTAAATGTAAAAATTAAAATAGTACACAAAAATGAAGGGCAAAATGCAAACCTTGAATGATAAATACACACTGCTGCCTTTTAGAAAGCACTGTAAAGTGATTTTAGTGTCTGCCAAAGATCTGAAATCTAATTAGGAAACCTATTTTAGAAGATTTATAACCACCTGAGCTTGTAATTATGGGGTAAGAGAGATTCTGAAGGCTGACAATATGCTAGAAATGCTTAATGTCAGCCCAATAAAAATAATTTCATCTCTAGTTCTTCTTTATACATGTTGCTTTCTATATATCATCTTGCCTATTTATATTGACTATTATAAATGTATACACTGGTTTAAAGCAAGCATTTATCTGTCCAACAATACAAAAAATGAATGTTCTAACCTTTAAGTATGTATAAGTTATAGTGTACGTGATTGTATATATATTTTTTTTCCCAAGAGATTTCTCAATTAAAGTCCAAGCAAAGACAAAGAAAAAGCCTGCACTCCAGGGATTGACACCAATCGTATTTATAGCTCTGGCTGACGCGTTTCCACCACCACAGTCGTTGTTAAAGACCCCGGTGGTCGAAACGTGTCAGCCAGAGCAATAACTACGATTGGTGTTAAATCCTGGAGTTCCGGCTTTTACTTTGTTTGGACTTTAACAGATAAAAAAAAAACTTGAATTCTAAAACGGGTCCTGCACCCACTGCTCTGGACCGGCCCGATAGGTGGATGCAGTCAGAATCAGCAGGATGAGATATATATTGATATATATATATATAGATATATATATAGATATATAGATATATATATATCTATATATATATATCTATATCTATATATTTCAGCTACCAGTACACCAAATAGTGAGGCACTCAATCGGCGGGTGCTGCCTCGCGGTGGTGTACCGCGATACAAATCAACGCTCCAAATTCTCCCCAAATCCTTGGAAAAGAAAGGCAGCACACCCGGGACACTCCAGTTTCACGAAAGCTTTATTGGCAAGACAGACGCGTTTCGGGAAAGCTCCCTTCCTCAGTGTCTAAACACACTCTCAATACGCAGCACCATTTTAAGGCAGGCAGTTCATCAAAATAAAAGAGGGGTATCGCATAACGCGATAACACCGGCGCCATATTGAAAGTATAATACTTTCATTGTGTAACGCACATAGCAGTAATTTTACATATATACTGTCAACAAAAATGCTAATGCATACATTTCTACATCAATTATGCCACCTTGACAGATATCTTGCCGTGGATCGGCAAAGCAACCCACTTGGGTTGCAAGTCCCTCTAAATTTCAGAAAGTTAGCCTGAAACCTTACAAAATTATTATGTTAAAATGCAAAGTGGATGAACTGTAGATGGTATTAGCATCCACACTCTCTCATTAATCTTGTCATTTTATGCATAAAACATACATATTACCCTACATTTTTGTTCAAGCAGTGAAGCAATTCACATATTTAAAATAGTAAACAAACAATTCAGAAAAATTCAGAAAACTCTTAGATAGTAGATATTACAGGGACAGTCTGAACTTGTGAATATACATATAATCCATCATTCCCCAATCTACACACCAAGGTGCACCGCCAATTCTTCTCCGATATTCAGGCCATCAGGGACCTTAGTTTGCAAATCTACTATGTACCTGGACTCCAATCTGCGGAGTCTCTGCATTCTATCTCCGCCTCTCGGACTCTCAGGTACATAGTCCAGACAGAAATATTGACGTAAATTTCTATCACTTTTGTGTTTGATTGCAAAGTGCCTAGCCACTGGGTAAGAAAAGTCCTTATTTGCGATGGCCCGCATATGTTCGAGAATCCTAAGCTTTACTGAATTGATGGTGCTACCTACATACTTCAGATTACAAGGACATTTGAGACAGTAAACAGCATAAGTGGTATGACATGACATGAATTTGTTGATTTTCTTCACTCCCCTGCAACCCTTTACCTCGTAGGACAATATCCTTCTGCTAAAGGCACAGGCCTTGCATCTGCCACATGGGAAAAATCCCCTTGCCTCCTGTAGTGACCCTGTTTTTTTAACCACTGGTTCAAGATGACTATGCACCAGATGGTCTCGCAGAGAACGAGCTTTTTTAAAGGTAATCGGGTGCGGGAGGTACATCCGAGCCAATAATGCTATCCGTTCTTAAGACATGCCAATGTCTCCTCATGATGGATCTCAACCATGTAGAATCGCGTGAAAAAGTGGTAATGCGCCTACATTTTCCGTTGTCTTGAGTGCCTTTCAGTTTCTTATCAAACAGATCCTTCCTGGGTATAGATTCTACCCTAGTTAATGCTTTTTGAAGGAGTTCCACCTTATATATATCTATTCTCCTACTGGCAGTAGTTTCCATAGGAAAAGCGTTTTTGATTTGCTAATAACTTTTGAGTTGTTTGATGAATCTTTGCGAAATTCTCCAAATGAAAAGTCTATCCAGGTCAGCTCCTATCCTGAAAGTTTGGAGGTGATTCGTCAATCCTAGGCTGAGAAAAAAGGGGGGACCAAAACGATTTTTTCGGGTGTTAATTTCCATAGGAAATTTTGAGACAGGCTACAGCTGGAACTGCTGAACAGAATTATCCCAAATATGGCAAAACGGTAATTCTTGGTTCAGAAAGCGACCTTTTATAAATGTTGTAGTTGCTGAGAAATTCAAATATAAAAGTTTTGATATCTATGGCCGCAGTGGATTTGCGAACCCTCCCCACCACAAGCTTTATTCCAATTGGCTGTCAACACTTCAAACCAGGAAGTTTTGGCAGCCCTCTTGTGACTCGGTTCTACAGGGAATTAGGCATGAAAGACAAGAAAAGGGGGCAGGCTAAAAACCCTCTAGGCCTGCTCAGGGGGTCCAACAAAGACCCCCAGGCCCAAAAAAAGTATTTTTTTAAATCGGCCGAATTCGCGCTGGGTGCGCGAATCCGGACTGAAAAGAAAAAAAAACGAAGCCTAGGCTCCCACACTTCATCTTCAAAAAGCCCCCGCTTGGGCCAGGCCCCGGGGTACTCATAAATTATATTGCGGGGGCTCCCGCAGCCCCGGGGACTATCACCTCCCTGGGGCTTATTAAATTAAATGCGGGGCACGCAGCCCCCCTGTAGCCCCGGTGACCGCCACCTCCCAGGGGCTTTCTAAAGAAATGCGTGGGGGTTCCAACCTCCCCCCCACACTGCTCTGGGGACCGCCACCTCCCCGGGGGTACAAATTGGTAGGGGGTGACTCCAGGGCTGCTCCGGGGACCGCCACCTCTCCGGGGCTAAAAAAAAAAAAATTAGTGGTGGGGGGGCTGAAGCCCCCACACACTGCCCCGGGGACCACCACTTTCCTTGGGCTTCACACATGTTGGGAGGGGGGCCGCGCGGCCCCCCTCCTGGAGTTCTCAATGGCCCTGGTGACAGCCACCCCCCAGGGCCGGTTCCTGCAGTGTCCCGGGGTGCCCAACCCGGGACACTGCTGTTTGCTATGGCAGGGTGGGAGCATGGATCCCGCCCTGCCATAAGCAAACTCTGCTTTGGATTTTGGAAACTAGAGCAGGTTGTTAACTTCTTATATCAGGCATGTCCCCTCCCTCCACCACTGTCCAAACGCGCACCCTAGCACGTTGTAAATTGAGAGATTAAGTCCCCTTGAATCCTGAGGGTCCCTGGGGTACAACTAGCCCACCAGGTACTTCCAGTAAGTGCCAAAGAGCTGCGTTGTAGAGAGGTGTAAAAAGGGGCGTGGCCTTGGACCACCTCTCTGCAAAACAGCTCTGTGGCGCTTACTGGAGGTACCTGGTGAACTAGTTGGCCCACAGGGACCCTCAGGATTCATGGGGACTTAATCCCTCAATTTACAACGTGCTAGGGGGCGCGTTTGCACAGTGGTGGAGGGAGGGGACAGGCCTGATATAAGAAGTTATTATGAATCCGAAACCGGTCCCAGGATGCTTGTTTCCGGTCCAGGAAAGACATGGCTTGGCAGTTCGGGCTGGACTGTTCCCATAAGGCACAGGGTCAGACTGATTTGCATATAGCCATGTCTGAACTGGGGTGCCTGAGTGAACTAAAGAATGGTGATGGATTAAACCCAGATCAGTTGACTGGGGGTGAGTGTTTGATTTGTTCAAACGCTCCGTCCATCATCCCCTTTTGTATCGCTTTGATATAAGAAGTTAGCAATCCTGCTGTGTGGGACTTACTGGTGGTAATAAAAGGGGTAGTTGGCCCCCAAGGTTGACGTTAGGGGCTAATTACTCCTCCTGTTACCTCCAGTAAATCCCACACAGTGGGATTGCTAAGCGGTGTTTCGAAGGCCCCGCTCACCTTTCTCCACCACTCTGGAAACGCAACTGGTATCTGTTAGAAGGTGGTTCTGACACTATGAGCCGCCTGGATTTTATCGCTTTTTGAGCACCTAATTGTTGAGCTTTTACTATGGGAGAGCCTCATAATCTGGGACTCACCCACAGTGAACTCATAATGAAGGAGACTGCATGGGTATTTTACTGGTGTCCCCCAGGCTTGACCAGGCCACTACGCAGCAGCTGGAGTAAGGGACACCGGGCTGGTTACATGCAGACACAGCTGTACGTGCGTGTGCACACGTGTATGGGCTGCGCAGGGGAGATTCCTAGCGTGCGCAGTCCAGGAGGAGCTACAGAGTGAATGGTGTGGCAGGACTTAAGCAGAATAGGGTGGTGACGTGGAATAGGCTTTATACACTGAAAAGAAACATGCCAGGGAAAGTCAGTGTGTTTTATTGTGTTTTTCACTTCATTATTCCCTTATGGGGATGTGGTGCCCATGGGCTAGAGTAACTTCCATAAGGCGTACAGATTCCAGGCACGCACTAAAGTCCACTGTAGCGGATGTGAATATTTGTACTGCTTTTGGGTCATACAGAACTATCATATTTCTCTGAGCCAGCTATAACCAGACCCTGGCTGAGGGCTGACCTCAGCAGGATGGATTAATAACCTTTCTCCCACAAGCGAAGGCCTGCTCTTCAGGAAGAGAAGATGGGTGGGGCTATAGGCTCATCCATCACTGGGTGCCAGGCACCAGGCTGCACCAAGGAGGGAAGGCAGGGTGGGGGGGGGGAAAGAGGCTACAGAGCCCATTAGGCCAGAGACCCTGGACAATGCTATTTTGAACAAACCCAGAGCTGGACAAGAAAGAGGGAGCAGGGAAGTGATGTGTTTCTGTTTGACCAACATAGACTTCCTGCCAGCTCCCTACTCAACTTTTTAAAAGTGCTTGCACAAGAAGGGAAGCTCTCTCTGGGGTGTGGTCTGCTGAGGTGGAAGGTGCTGGAGCCTGGCACTGGGCAGTTGGAAGGAGAGACCCCCTGACTGCCCCCCAGGGCCCTAACAGCGCCAGAAGAGCCCAGTACCGGTGTGCAGAAGCAGGGGCCTCTGCGCAGGGAGAAGAGAGGCCCAGGAGGAGAGCCAGGTGAAAGGCTGGCACAGGGAGCCAGTGAAGACCGCTCCCTGCAGAATGCACCCTCTTGGAGACCCGGAGTGGGAAGGAGGGGGGCACCTCCAGGAGCAAGAGGACGTGAAAATGGGGATGATCGGACCCCCATGGGCTGAGATATGGCCCCCAGAAGGTAGGCTACCTTTGAGCCCTAAGAAGACCGACGACGAAGTATGTGGGGCTCCGACGCCAATCTCTGACATGCCCTCAGTGTGGGTCAGGTCACGGGGGCTGGCCCCAAAAGTAGTCAAGTCGGGGGCAGCGTCGCGCTCCCCCGTGAAAGTGCCCAGTGGGGTGCCAGGAGCCCACCCTGGCCCCTGTCACGCTCCCCGTGAAGAGGTGCAAGGGAAGGGACCTGGGATTACAACTCCTGGCCATGTATGTGACCAGAGGTTGGGGGGGGGAGTGCCATCGCGCCCCCCCTCCCCATGCGCGCGAAGACGGAGGCGGGGGGCGGCTCCCACGGCAGCACATGAGGGTGCTGGCCGCATGGGGAGCCGGGGGTTGGGCTCCCCAGGCTGCCCTCCACCAAAGAAGGCAGGCGGGGGTCCCAGGTGGGACCGTGACTCCAGAAGCAGTGTTGGGGCATCGTGGGGCCTGGGTTGGCCCGGGCTCCGGAAAATCGGGCGGGGGTGGGCTCCCCAGGCCGTTATGCTTACCTGGGGGTCCGGGTGGGACCGGACCCCCCCAATGTGGCCTGAAGATGCAGCGAAGCCACCATCAGTTCAGCGCGGATCTCCCTGGCACAGCGGGAGAGCCGCTCATTAAATATGCATGAAAAGGAGCTGAAGCGCCCCATAATGCCTTGCAAGGCATGGGGAAAACATAGTTTTGGTGCTTGTGGTGGTCCCAGGAGAACTGGGTCACCGCCAAATTTGTGCAAATGTGCTGGGGGAGCTGCTGAAGAAGCGCAGTCTACCCCCTGCACGAAGAGAAAAGTCCCACCCTAAGGGGCCCATTAGCATGTCTGGCGAATCACCACCGCCCGCATGGCGGTGGTGATCCGCCTGACATCTGTATCCGCCCGCAAGCCAATTCCCCCTGCCATATTACTATGGTGGTGGAGACCCCGGCGGACGGAAAGACTGTCTGCTGGTTGTCCGCCGGTAGGCAATCTGCCCGATTGCCTACCGGGCGAAACCAGCTTGTTTCGTATAATCAGGCTGTTTGCTGCCGACGTCGATAACGCTGTGGCCTCCTTTTTGAATCAGACAAATTGTGACATATGTCCAGCTGTTTCTGAAAGAACAAAATACTGAGAAGAGGAAGCATTAAACAATAAGAAAGTGGCTATCCTCTGCCCATTTCCTGAAATACACTTCAAAGCATTTCCTATGTTGAAGCTCCTGTCTCTAAATATTCGACAGACTGTCCTCACCAACTCATATAATAACATTGATCTAAATAGGAAATGGATGGTTGATACTTTTATAGGGTCATCACATAGATGCATAAAATCCATGTCCTGATGATGGTCTTATGAAATAACTTCGCCAAGACCGAAACGTCGACTATTGTGTCTAATTCTGCACGTGATTTACCAACTACGATTGACTTTCATTTATTTTTTGATTTGAAGTCATTGTATTACCATTTTTTCAGCAGTTTAGACCTATTTTCTGATGTATTATAGGAGTGTATGAAATCCCCCCTTGTATATCTGAAATGCATTTTTTTCCTGTACCCTTTTATATTATCTAAATCTCTTTGTTCTTAAGAAAATAATAATCTTTTTGATCAAAAACCTGGTTATTGTATTTATTTACTTTGTTAGTGTGGTAACATTATTCAATTGTTCTTAAAGATTTTTATTTTTCAGCCACTAGATTTTTAATAGTGAGGGTTTTTAATCAATTCAAAGTCCCTGCCTAGCTGACATTCATAACCTAAACAAAATCCCTTGCTGGCCTCATGTACCACTGAGACATCTATTCACTCACCAACGCACCCATACACACACTCACCCACCATACAGCTATTTTCAGATGCACTCTTGAACCCATACACACAGTGAATCAACCACTCACATCTATGCAGAGAGTCACACACCACCTACCCAACCACACACTCAGGCAGCCATACAAACACTCAGGCAACCAATCAATAATCTATATAGACACTCATGTAGCTACTCACCAACGCATGCAGCAGCTTACACAACAACAGACAGACTGACACAGGCATTCACAAAGTTGAGTCACTAACCCATGCTTTCAGTAAGACACATTTATTCACTCACTTATACAGTCAGTCACGCTCCTACTAAATTTTCCATCCAGGCACTTATACACCCACTCAGTTTTTACTACACCTTAACATATATATAAAATATATTTAAACTTTATAGAAACACACAGTCACTGGATGATGTCATCAGTGATGTCATTTAAGATATCAGTGATGTCGTCAGTGATGTTACTGACCATGCCATGAATGATGTAATATGTGACGTAATCAGCAGTGCATTGCGGGGGCACGAGTTATAGTTAGCTGACCTAACTATAACAGCCGAATTTCTTTCGTTTTGTATGAGTGAATGTCCAACTAACTTTAACCTGCCTGAAACCTTTGTTTTTTTCAGTGAATATATATGTATATATGTACATATATGTATCTACACAATCTCCTCACTCTTACTTCCTCAGAAAGGAGAAGCGGCACCCAAACCTCCTTGAGCCATTAAGATATTATATTTTTGCTTCATCAAAAAGTGATTAATATGCATATAGACTGCCAATGCTTTTCAGCCTTTTGATATCGACTGGACCATAGAGTCCCAAAGCAGAAACAGTCTGTGTACAAATGATACGGTTTGAAAGTCCATCACCCCCTTTTTTTTTTAAACAGCAAGAATGCCCATGCTGTTATACAGACACTGGTCCATTTCATGCTGCAATTTTTTTATTCAGTGGATAGAAACCTCATGTTCCTTCCCTTACCTGCCTGTACTAATTACTTTTACTTTTAAGTAAAATGTTCGCATCAATTATTGTGCTTTTTTTTAAAAACTTGTATTCATAATTCCATATTTGAACCACCATTTAAAACAAAATGCATAAATCATCCCATACATGAATATTGAATTAAAATATATATATATATATATATATATATACGTATGTGTGTGTATATATATATATATATGTATGTATGTATGTATGTGTGTGTGTGTTTATATATATGTGTGTTTATATATGTGTGTGTGTGTGTGTGTGTCTATACATACATACATATATATATATTCACTGAAAAAACCATAGGTTATAGACCATATATAGTTAGGAATTAGCATTTACAAAACCTTGAAAATTCACTGAAAAAACCATAGGTTATAGACCATATATAGTTAGGAATTAGCATTTAAAAAACCTTATTTTACTCACACAAAACCATTGAAATTCCATATATAGTTAGTTGCACTAACTATATATCGCGCACCCGCAATCCACTGCTGATCATGTCACATATTACATCATTCATGACATGGTCAGTGACATCACTGATGACATCACTGATGACATCTCAAATGACATCACTGATGACATCTCACTTGACATCAATGATCACATCACTGATGATATCATTCATGTGATAATACAATGCATCTCCTCACACTCTAATATAACCTCCGTTACACCCAGTGTTAAATAGAGAGTATCATTTTTGAAACCATTGACACACCAATACTAGTTACTACATACGCACTCACTGATTCCTATGTCTACACACACATTCACTCATACAATCATTCATACATACAATCACTCATCTTTACAACACTATCATATGCACTCATACACCTATACAGACACTCACACTCTGCCACTCATCCATGGAGTTACTCACACACCTAGTCAGTCCTGAAAAGAATCAATCACACTTCCATTTTCTCATCTATACAGTTAAACACAGAACACCTTACATTTTTGAAACATATACTAACACATAGTTACTCTCTTATAGAATCACTGATACAAGTACACATTGATCTGCACAGAGTCACACACCACCCAGCCAGCCATACACACACTCAGTCTCCCATACAAATACTTGTGCAACCAATCAATAACCCATATAGCTACTTATATAGCTACTGATCAACACGTGCAGCAGCTTGCACAACAACAGACATACTGATGCACACTTTTAGACAGTTTAGTCACTAACCCGTGCATTCAGTAAGACGCATTTAATCACTCACTCATACAGTCAATCACGCACCTACTAAAACCTTCATTCAGACACTTATACATCCACTCATTCTTCAATATGTAAAACATATTTAAACTTTACAGAAACACATAATCACTGGATGTTGTCATCAGTGATGTCATCAGTGATGTCACTGACCATGTCATGAATGATGTAATATGTGACATGATCAGCAGTGGATTGCGGGTGCGCGATATATAGTTAGTGCAACTAACTATATATGGAATTTCAATGGTTTTGTGTGAGTAAAATAAGGCTTTTTAAATGCTAATTCCTAACTATATATGGTCTATAACCTATGGTTTTTTCAGTGAATTTTCAAGGTTTTGTAAATGCTAATTCCTAACTATATATGGTCTATAACCTATGGTTTTTTCAGTGAATTTCAATGGTTTTTTAATAGCAAATATCATAAGCTGTCGAATGTCAAGTACGTGGTAAGTGAAAACATTTTCGTGTTTATGCACACTGATCTGCTTTGAATGGTGCCCCCCCCCCTCATTTCTATTAGGAGTACTCTCTCTTTGCAGATAGTGAAAGGTAGTTAACGCAGGCCTTTGCCCCCGTTGTAATCCGTCGTGCCTGCTTCTCTCTCCATTTGATTGATTGTTATCCAAGTATTTACTGTTTTAGAATTAGTTCTCTTTGGTTCATTCTCTATTTACAAACAAACACAGAGTCGCAATACTCTGTTTAGTCTTTGCAGATAACGAAAAATCGTGTAAAAAAAAAAAGAAAAGGAATCGAGCAAAATCAGTAGGCCCCTAATGGGATCTCTTTTTGACCTCGCTAAAATAGAAACATTAGGAACAACCCCTCATGACAAATACAAAACTAGTGAGATGAACTGAACTCCACACAATGATGGCTGCAAAACAGCTCGGCTCCGCCACCCACCCCGCCCAAAATAACGATAAAGAGCGGCTGCCATGATTGGTTGCGGAATGGCCACAACGGAGCTACGAAATGGTGGTGCTCTCATGCTAACCCCAGCTTCAGTCTGAAACATCCAGAAACACTGTAGACTACCAATTCGATCAGTTCCGGTAGCGCCCCAATGTAACCCGGTAGAGAAGAACTAGCCCTCCCCTCTTTGACTGATGGTTCTTGTTGCCTGTCCCTTCTGTTGTCATTTAACAGAACTATTTAGCCTGCTGAAAGGGGTTGTGTTTCGACCGCTGGTTGGTGGAGACATTTTGACTATATTCTGGACCTGCGTTGTCGCGTAATGCGTCATATGAAGCGCCGCGTTAGCGCATCCGGAAGTCATCCGGGGCGCGCAGCGCGTAACGTAAGCATAACAAGTCATGTGACTTGTTAATAAAACTTTTCATTGGTTCATTTTACTTTTCTTATTCTAATGATGAAAGCCTTGGTCATATCACCTAAAAATTACGCTTTTAATTACTTCCGAACATTATTTTTTCTTAAATATATGTTATAATGTTCCAGGCTAATGTACTTTCCCGGAAATTTTACAACTGTCCTGCAAGTAAAATATATTCTTTTTTCGAGAAAAAGAGCGTTTCTTCGTCCCATGACGGAGCCGTTGAGCAAAAGAGGGTCGACCTGCTGTCTTAGTCGCCGATACGCCTGAATATGAGATTCTTAGCGATCACTTTATGTTGCAGGAATAGAAAACACAACAGCCCTTGACCATTTATCTTTACTGCGTTCCTTCGTATTATACCTTTTACCCTTCATGTAATTGGTCTGCTTTATTTCACTTGCCTTTTAATGATTCTAAAACAGTGACTATTATTAAAAACTTTACCAATGTATATACTACTACCATGTTTTCTTTTAAAAACCTTTATTGTGAAAATTTCATTATACAAATACGAGCCTATAACCACGTGGGCCTGCCACGGAGCAAACTGTAATCGTATATGATGAATAGACATTTACACTGTAGAGGAACGTAACGGGCGGGCCATTAGGTTGCAAGAACTAAGGTGTCTAACAGTTACGGAATCGGTGGACGTACATTTTATAATTAAAATACGACAGGGCCAGTTACAATAAAATTATCTAGATATACATTTGCGGGTAAGTACCATGGGTGACGTTAATTCGAACTTTCAACAGTACAGTAATCAATAACACATCAGAACTTAATATCAATAGGGATGTCGAAATATTCAATCAATTCTCGTCCCCGCCCGCCATGTGCTTCAAAACTGCATACGTATCTCGTGATTTCAAGGTTCTGCAACCAGTACACAACAAGGAGTTACGAGTCCCATTTATTCCGGCGCCATTTTGGGCGAGGACGGGCAGGTCCAGGATATAGTCAAAATGTCTCTACCAACCATCGACTATGATGATGTTCATATGCTGTATTTATTAGAGTAACACTCATCTGTCCACATGAAATTAATTTACCACAATCTAAACATGTCATTTTAATCTTTCCAAAGTTCTTCTAAATATTTGGGACCGTTTCCCTTGCCTCTGAAGCTCTCAGTGCCACTTCTTTGATGAATGTACTAGCAGGTCAGGGGTTCTCCTCCAAATCTCTCTTTTATGCAGCACTATAATTAATTGGTGCCACCTCTCCATATGACGATGCATGGTATAGTTACCACAACTATATTTTTTTTCGGTTCCTCTGGAGAGTTCATCGTGGCAGATGAAGCGTGTAACGTACCGGGCATTTACCTTTTTTTGCATGTACAGGAAAGGAAAAAAAAATCGAGCGTCCAAGTTCTAAGGTGTCCCAGGGCCATTTTAGTGGACCAGGCCCAAATCCAAAGAACAGGCCGCCATTTTGAGAGTCCTCTTGCAGCCGCCTGTCGCTGTAGCATCAAGAGCAGCCGAAACTCAGCTGAATGGCAACTGAAACGGTAAATGGGCGCCCCACTACATTTCAGCATTGTAGGATGACCACACCAGTACAGCAACTTGCTAGACATCACCTCGGTGCCATCCGGATCTCGGCGCCCCACTGCAGATGAAGTGCCTCTCAACTATGAAACCACCACGGTGACATCCGGATCTTGGCGCGTTGTGCTGCCTTCGGCCTATTCGCACATCGGTCCGCTACTGACGCCATCTCACAGGCTAATGGGATGACCCACGCCGAGTTTCAGCATTGTAGGATGACCACACCAACTTGCTAGACATCACCTCGGTGCCATCCGAATCTTGGCATCTCAACGCCTAGTGGTATCTTCCATACAGAAAATATTGTTACGCTGCCTTTGGCCCCATTCGCACATCAGTCCGCAACTTAGACATCACCTCGGTGCCATCCGGATCTTGGCATCTCAGCGCCTTGTGGTGTCAGTCAGAAAATATTGTTGCGCTGCCTTTGGCCCCATTCGCACATCAGTCCGCTACTGACACCATCTCACAGGCCAATAGGGCGCCCCACGCCGACTTTTACCATTGTACGATGGCCACACCAGTGGCACAACTTGCTAGACATCACCTCGGTGCCATCCGAATCTTGGCATCTCAACGCCTAGTGGTATCTTCCATACAGAAAATCTTGTTACGCTACCTTTGGCCCCATTCGCACATCGGTCCGCAACTTAGACATCACCTCGGTGCCATCCGGATCTTGGCATCTCAGCGCCTTGTGGTGTATTCTCTTCAGAAAATATTGTTGAGCTGCCTTTGGCCCCATTCGCACATCGGTCCGCAACTTAGACATCACCTCGGTGCCATCCGGATCTTGGCATCTCAGCGCCTTGTGGTGTCTTCTACTCCGAAAATATTGTAGAAAATATTGTTGCGCTGCCTTTGGCCCCATTCACACATCAGTCCGCTACTGACACCATCTCACAGGCCAACAGGGCGCCCCACGCCGACTTTTACCATTGTACGATGGCCACACCAGTGCCACAACTTGCTAGACACCACCTCGGTGCCATCCGGATCTTGGCATCTCAGCGCCTTGTGGTGTCTTCAAATCAGAAAATATTGTTGCGCTGCCTTTGGCCCCATTCGCACATCGGTCCGCTACTGACGCCATCTCACAGGCCAACGGGGCGCCCCACGCCGACTTTCAACATTGTAGGATGGCCACAGAAGTGCGACAACTTACTAGACACCACCTCGGTGCCATCCGGATCTTGGCGCGTTGTGCTGCCTTCGGCCTATTCGCACATCGGTCCGCTACTGACGCAAACTCACAGGCCAACGGGGCGCCCCACGCCGACTTTCAGCATTGTAGGATGGCCACACCAGTGCGGCAACTTGCTACACACCACCTCGGTGCCATCCGGATCTTGGAATCTCAGCGCCTAGTGGTGTCTTCTATTCCGAAAATATTGTTGCGCTGCCTTCGGCCCCATTCACACATCGGTCCGCTACTGACGCCATCTCACAGTCCAACGGGGCGCCCCACGCCGACTTTCAGCATTGTAGGATGGCCACACCAGTGCGGCAACTTACTAGACACCACCTCGGTGCCATCCGGATCTTGGCGCGTTGTGCTGCCTTCGGCCTATTCGCACATCGGTCCGCTACTGACGCAAACTCACAGGCCAACGGGGCGCCCCACGCCGACTTTCAGCATTGTTGGATGGCCACACCAGTGCGGCAACTTACTAGACACCACCTCGGTGCCATCCGGATCTTGGCGCGTTGTGCTGCCTTCGGCCTATTCGCACATCGGTCCGCTACTGACGCAAACTCACAGGCCAACGGGGCGCCCCACGCCGACTTTCAGCATTGTAGGATGGCCACACCAGTGCTGCAACTTGCTGGACACCACCTCGGTGCCATCCGGATCTTGGCGCGTTGTGTTGCCTTCGGCCTATTCGCACATCGGTCCGCTACTGACGCCGCCTCACGTGCCAACGTATTTTCTCCGCATTTTACACCCTATGCCGCATAACAGGTCATGTGACTTGTTTATAAAACTTTTCATTGGTTCATTTTACTTTTGGTTTCCTAATGATGGAAGGCTTGATCATGTGACCTAAAAACAACACTTTTCATTGGATGAAAACTTTTTTTTTTCCCAAACGATGAAAGCCCCACCTTGTTTCTGGATGTTTCAGACTGAAGCTGGCGTCAGCATGAGAGCACCACCATCTCGTAGCTCAGTCGTGGTCATTCCGCGAGCAATCATGGCAGCCGCTCCCCACCAGAAGCCTGCAGGAGTCGGAGCCCCCAAAACTTTTGATGAATTCTCAAGGCGGAGGGGACGCTTTCGAGAATGGGGTCCAAGACCTAGCAGACAAGCGTCCGATTTCCAAGGTGTCCCAGGGCCATTTCAGTGGACCAGGCCCAAAAAGGAAACAGCCTGCCGCCATTTTGAGAGTCCTGTGACAGCCGCCTATCGCTGCACCGCAAGAGTGGGCGCAACTCAGCTGAATTGCGGCTTTTGACACAGTGGACCAAAAACGGACGGAATGGCAACTGAAACGGTAAAGGGGCGCCCCACTACAACAGATGACACTCCACCTGGAGAGGCCCGTTCACGCCGCCTCCCCCGGAGCGCCCCACGCCGTTATTCGGAGCAGCATTGTAGGATACCAAAACCAGTGCGGCAACTTACTGGACATCACCTTGGTGCCATCGTTCTGCTGCCTTGGAACTATTCGCGCAACAGTTTGCTACTGATGACCCACCCCCCGCGACGCCCCATGCCGTTATTTGCTGGGTGGCAACTTACTAGACATCACTTTCGTGTCATCTAGATTTCAGCGCGTTCTGCTGCCTTGGAACTATTCGCACAACAGTTTGCTACTGATGACCCACCCCCCGCGACGCCCCACGCCGGAAATCTGGACGTTGTGCTGCGTTGGGACTATTCGCACAGCCGACCGCTACTTCGTTGTTTTTCCCTAAAAATGTTTATATGTTATTACTATTTTTGTTTTCTTGTATATATTTATAAATTATTAAAGTTTTATAATCTTACTACTTTGTCGGAGTGCTATATATTTTTAATGTGACACATAATTGTAAAAACTTTGATGTACAAAGAGTCATCCCTGGAATCTTCCGCTTCAGGCTCGGTCCCCTCCCCAATCACAATACAGGATGGTTTTCAGATAATAGCAACGCTTCTGCTGTGACGGATCTCATCGAGTGTGGGCCTTGATCTACTATAACTCCTTTGAAGAGGGGTGATTCTTTACAGCTGTGGCCATAAACTACATCTGCAGGGCTAGCTGATACCCTAGGACCAGCCTGGACAATCGGACACAGAGGAAAAGGAGTGTCAGAGGGTGCGGTAGTGAATAGGGCGAAAGGGAGGTGTCGGGCGGGCACAGGGTGTGATTCTCAGGGAAGAGCAGCGCAGATGGGGGGAGGTTTATTACCCATGCATAAGACAGAGAGCGGGGGTGACCACTGCCTGGGGGAGATGCTTGCGAGGGTGGGGAGCCATGCTAAGGATCGACAGCGTGCACAGAGTGGGTCTGGTCAAGGCATCTAAAATGGCTGCCGTGCACGACAAAAGTGTGGCATTTGAAAAAAGACAAGATGGCGCAGACAATGTTTTTCAACACTTCCTGATTTCCTTCGAATCGAACGTTAACAGACGTTGGGGCATATTACCAAAGTTAAGCGATATTTATCCCTAACGATGCTTAGCAACGATTTTTTTACCGTCAGAAATTATCGCAGATAAACCTTGCTATTATCAAGGTTTATCGGAAATACGATAAAAAACGACCGCAATGCATTAATATCGCTGAAAACTCAGCGATATTCATGCATTACCGAGCTAATGCTCTTAGCCATGTTATCCACCTCCCATTGGATAACATGGCTAAGAACTGCTCAGGGCAGGTGGTAGCTTTTGGAGATATTCGCGCTTATCTCGAATATTTCCAAAAGTTGATAATAGGAGATAGCGATGTTAGCGACTGTTTCCAGTCGCTAACATCTTGGCATGCCCACTTTGCATGTCATTAGTGATAAATATCACTCACATGCAAAGTGGGGCCCAAGATGGTCGCTATATTCTACTAGCCGTCGCTAACTGGTGTTAGCAACAGCTAGGTAATACACATATAATTTTATCTCCGCGAAGCGGAGCGCTGTTACAGATATATATCTTGTTTCTGAACGTTAATTTCTCAAAATGCACTGAAGCACATATATTGAGACCTAGCAAAGGCACATCGGGCTACCAGTCCCTACAATTTTGCCAAGTTTCGTGCAAATCCATTCAGCTGTTCGATCCTACCGAGAGACAAGATGGCGGCCGCTACGGACTGTTTGGAATGTTTACAGACACCGGAGAGCCAATCAGCTTCGCTTCGCAAAGCTCCGTAACGCGAAAAGTACGCGAAGCGGTGCGCTGTTACAGATATATATCTTTTTTTGAACGTTAATTTCTCAAAATCCACTGGAGCACATATATTGAGATCTAGCAAAGGCACATCGGGCTACCAGTCCCTACAATTTTGCCAAGTTTCGTGCAAATCCATTCAGCTGTTCGATTATTATTATTTTTATTTTTTTTTGCCCCGCGGGGCCCTTTTAAAACCTCCACATCAAACCTAGGGGGTGAGCGACAATGTACTATGCCCCCTTATGGTCATTTGCCCCTTCGCTTTGGCCTCCTCTTGTCTCTCGATCCTACCGAGAGACAAGATGGCGGCCGCTACGGACTGTTTGGAATGTTGACAGACGCCGGAGAACCAATCAGCTTCGCTTCACAAAGCTCCGTTGCGCGTAAAGTACGCGTCCTGGGACGCTGCCAGGTCCGCTGTTACAGATATATATCTTTTTTTAAACGTTAATTTCTCAAAATCCACTGGAGCACATATATTGAGACCTACAAAAGGCACATCGGGCTACCAGTCCCTACAATTTTGCCAAGTTTCGTGCAAATCCATTCAGCCGTTCGGGCTAAAAGTGAGGCCAACCGCCCTATGGAAAACTCAATGTTAAAAACACGTTTTGGGACCCCCCTTTTTTCTCGGCCCCCCCTTGACGAACCCCCCCCCAAATTTTTAAGGGCTGCTCAGAAACAAAATGTGCCATTTTCCTGAAAATTTCAGCCAATTCCGTCCACAAACGCCCAAGTTATTAGACATAGAATTTTCAAAAATCCCATAGAGAAAAAATCCTAACTATATATACCTACTGGCGACCGCCAGTAGGTAATATATACATATATATATATATATATATATATATATATATAACATCGAAGCTGGGGAACTGGGTTCCAGTCTTGGCTGGGACGCTCAACATCCTGTGATTCTGGGCAGATCACTTATCTCCCTATGCCTACCAAAATTTTAATTTCTCCTTCTGTAACAAAACTGGTGCTCATGTATAGCGCTCTGATACCTTTGGGTCGAGTTTGTGCTATACAAAACTAAAAAAAAGAATACATTCATTTGTAGTGCACATCAGTCACCATCCTCTAGTGAAAATTAGTCACCATTCTCTAGAGCACATTAGTCACCATTCTCTAGAGCACATTAGTCACCATTCTCTAGTGCACATTAGTCACTATCCTCTAGTGCAAATTAGTCACCATCCTCTAGTGCACATTAGCCACCCTCACTAGTGCACATTAGTCACCCTCCTCTAATGAAACATTCTTCAGTTCTTTTCTGACTGATCAATATAAAGCACAAGACGACAAGGTAAATCAAACCCATGCGGGCAACACAGCCAGAATCAATACCAAAAAGGGAAATTAAAAGCACGTGGTAATGTCATCTGCATTCTGTAGTTGATCAGACAATAGTCACACTATCCTGTCCTATTGCAGGACCAAGAATTATGTGCAGATGCAATCCCCACTAAAAACAGAAAAAAGAAAATAATAATCAAAGCACACTGATTATTAAAATTCATACTAAAACCATTCTGGAGGAAAAAAGCTATAATGGATACTGACTACACAGCTAGCAGTTCATTCCTGTAGGTGTACCAGTAACTCTTCATCTGAGTTAAGTAAACATCTACCATAGGTGTCAAGAAGGCTTTTGATGAAACACGTTTATCCATTTATGTTATTTTTGCCTACAACAAATCATTTTGCATGATATCCCCCTCTGTAGTGCTGATGTTTATTTGTCTGAGGAGCAACTTGGTTGAAATATTGGGCGCTACCTGAAAGCTGTTGTGAACCAGGAATGAAGGGCGCAGGCAGTGTGAATCTACTCGGGAGTTTATTTTTTTACATATTTATCTATATGTTTTATTTTGTTTTTAATAGATCGTGAAGATGGTGAAGAACACAAAGGGCAGCCCTATTACGTTATCTATCGGTGATGGTGCAAACGATGTTAGTATGATCCTAGAAGCACATGTCGGTATAGGTAAGTAGGTGTTTATCAGTGAAATTATTAGTGCAATGTAGGACATAAAGGATTGTGAGGACAGAAAAAAATATTTTGTTGTGAAATTTTAAGAATCCCTTCTCCATATAGTGTATGCGTGTTTTCAATCTTTGACTCTTCCACTTGATAAAGTGAGGTTTGTATAAGGTTAGAAAAAAGGTCAGTATCTAATATTTACTGGGGCAAGTTTGGCCATTATATTATCAACAGTAAAAATTAAGTTTACTTTGCCATCAGTGGTACTGTAATTCATTAATTGACAAAGGAGGCTGTATCAATATCTCATTCTGTGCGCTTCACAGATGCAGAAAGGGGTCAATTTGTTTTTCTCATCTTCAGTGCGCAAATTAACTTTAAACACCTCCGAGTCAGTGCATGAACTGCAGAAAGCAGAACTCAGAAACTCAGGGCAGTAAATGCTTCTTTGTGTCTCCGAGCGCTGCTGTAAGCACCTCATGAACTAAGTCTGAGATTTTCGATTTGATATATGCATAGTAGCGGGGGAAACCACCCAGCTCCCCAGGAGTTTGTATAAGGTCTTTTCAGTGATTAAAGACACTTAGGGGTCTATTAGGAAGGCGGTCGGAAAATCACTCCAATGGTAGTGGGAAAACACCACCCGATAGAACCGTGGGAAAACCCTTGGTCCAATTAGTATGCTCTGCAGTCGAAATCCGACCGCGGCGATCAGATCACAGCAGTTAACATTGCGGTGGTTGCTGCTGCCAACAGCACCGCCGCGCTCTCCAAAAAAGTATGTCCTGCATGTCCCTGCACTGTGTGGCAGGCACTGCACAGTGCCTGCCACCTGGTATAGGGACATACTCCCCCCAGTGCACCCACACCCCCTAATACATTGGGGGCCCGCAATGGACCCCCGGAGACATTCTCCGCATGCCTTTCCACGGTCCCACCATTGCGGAAAGGCTGGCTACCGCCGGCATCATAATCGTGCCGGCAGTGCTTGGCCCTGATGTGCCACAATTGTAGCGGTCCAGCTCCGCCCGCCAGGCAAGCGGGGGAACTGCAACCGGCGGAAAAGTGGCAGGCAGAAAATCTCACCGATGCGGGCATGACCGCAATGCTAATCGGCCCAGCGGTTCTCAGGGTTTCGATCGTGGGCGGATGTCCGCCACCGGTACGGCGGTTGCTACCGCCGGCCCAGCGGCGGCCTTCCTTTCCGCCATCCTAGCATCATCAGCACTTTTCCAGCTCATATTTGCCACCCATAAATTGTGTGATACTTTAGCAGGTTATTTTGTTTCTAAAATAAAATACTTTACACCATGAATTCTTGAGTTTTGTGATGAATTCCAATTGTGTGAAGCTAGGCTACCTCCAAAGCCCTTGATGACAGTGTTGTTGGAATTTTAGCTGTATCCTTTCAGAATTTAATTTACCCAATATAGGCTCCAGGATACATGAATCCTCTAATACATCATTTGAAGGAGGTCTGTCTTGAACCTATTGTGTCCAATACATTACATACACTTACAGTGAGATTTCAGTCAGCCCCTTGATCATGATTCAATCAATAAATCAATCATGCCATTTGTATAGCGCACTACTCACCCGGGAGGGTCTCAAGGCGCTTGGGGGGAGGGGTATGCTACTGCTCGAACAGCCAGGTCTTGAGTTGTTTCCTGAAGGCGAGATGGTCCTGGGTCAGCCGAAGGTGGATGGGGAGGGAGTTCCAAGTCTTGGCAGCCAGGTAAGAGAAGGATCTTCCTCCGGCGGTGGCTCTTCGGATGCGTGGTACGGCTGCAAGGGCGAGGCTGGTGGACCGTAGCTGGCGGGTGGGCGTGTAGAAGGTCAGGCGGTCGTTGAGGTACTTGGGGCCCAGGTCGTGGAGAGACTTGTATGCGTGGGTGAGGAGCCGGAATGTGATCCTCTTGTCGACGGGGAGCCAGTGCAGGTTCCTCAGGTGGCTGGAGATGTGGCTGCGTCGGGGTACATCCAGGATGAGTCGGGCGGAGGCGTTCTGGATGCGCTGGAGTCTTTTCTGTAGCTTGGCTGTGGTTCCGGCATAGAGGGCGTTTCCGTAGTCCAGTCGACTGGTGGCGAGTGCCTGGGTGACAGTCTTCCTGGTCTCGGTCGGGATCCAGCGGAAGATCTTGCGAAGCATACGCAGGGTGTTGAAGCACGATGAGGAGACGGCGTTGACTTGTCTGGTCATCGAGAGGGAGGGGTCCAGGATGAAGCCCAGGTTGCGTGCGTGGTCGGTTGGCTTGGGTGCGGTGCCCAGGGCTGGGGGCCACCAGGAGTCGTCCCAGGCGGAGGGCGAAGATCCCAGGATGAGGACTTCCGTCTTGTCCGAGTTCAGTTTCAGGCGGATGTCCTTCATCCACTCGGCGACGTCTTTCTTCCCTTCGTGTAGGCAGGTTCTGGCGGTGTCGGGGTCTCTGGTGAGGGAGAGGATCAGCTGGGTGTCGTCGGCGTAAGAGATGATGTTGAGGTTGTGCTGGCGTGCGATGGCTGCGAGAGGTTTCATGTAGATGTTGAAGAGGGTGGGGGTGAGTGAAGATCCTTGCGGGACGCCGCAGATGAATTCGGTGGCCTCGGAGCGAAACGGGGGGATGCGGACTCTTTGTGTTCTTCCGGCGAGGAACGAGATGATCCACTCCAGTGCCTTCTCTTGGATACCGATGTTGCTGAGGCGCTGGACTAGGGTGCGGTGGCGGACCGTGTCGAACGCAGCGGAGAGGTCCAGGAGGATTAGGGCCACTGTTTCCCCCTTGTCGAGCAGGGTCCGGATGTCGTCGGTGGCTGCGATGAGGGCGGTCTCGGTGCTGTGGTTGGCTCTGAAGCCGGACTGCGAGGGGTCGAGGGATCCGTTCGTCTCGAGGAAGGCGGTCAGCTGTCTGTTGACGATCTTCTCGATGACTTTAGCAGGAAAAGGGAGGAGCGAGATGCGGCGGAAGTTTTTGAGATCGGTGGGGTCCGCTGTAGGTTTCTTCAGGAGGGCGCTGATCTCGGCGTGCTTCCAGCTCTCCGGGAAGGTGGCGGTGTTGAAGGAGGCGTTGATGATGTTCCGGAGTTGGGGTGCGATGGTGGAGTCGGCCTTGTTGAAGACGTGGTGTGGGCAGGGGTCGGTCGGTGATCCGGAGTGGATGGTGTTCATCGTGCGGGCTGTGTCTTCGGTGGTCACCGTGGTCCAGGTGCGAAGGGTGGCGTGGGGGGCATTGGTTCGACGGTTGGGTGCGTGGGTCGGGCACCGAAGCTGTTGTGGATGTCAGCGATCTTGCGGTGGAAGAACGAGGCGAGGGAGTCGCAGAGGTCTTTTGACGGAGTGATGTCGTTGGTGCCGGTGCTGGGGTTGGAGAACTCCTTGACGATAGTGAAGAGCTCTTTGCTGTCGTGGGCGTTGTTGTCCAGTCGTTCCTTCAGGGATTTCTTCTTGGTGGTGCGGATGAGCTGGTGGTGCTTGCGGGTAGCGTGTTTGAGGGCGGTCATGTTGTCGGTGGTCCGGTCGAGGAGCCAGGCTTTCTCGAGGGTGCGGCAGGTCTTCTTGGAGTCCTTGAGGTCGTCGGTGAACCAGGATGCCTTCTTGCTTCTGGGTCTGCTGGGAGGGTTCTTTAGTGGCGCGAGGTCGTCGGCGCAGGCGGTCAGCCACTGTGTGAAGTTGCGGGCTGCTTCGTTGGGGTCCGTTGTGTTGGCGGGTGGGCTCTGGCTGAGGGAGGTGGTGTGCTGGTCTGCGGTGATCTTTCTCCAATTCCTGTGAGGTACCTGTTGCGGGTGGTGGTGGGTCGTGGATCTTTTGAAGCTGAAGTGGACGCAGCTGTGGTCGGTCCAGTGGAGTCCGGTGGCGTGGCTGAAGGTGATGTACTTGCTGGAAGAGAAGACGGGATCAAGCGTGTGGCCGGCGTAGTGGGTGGGGGTGTTGACCAGTTGCTTGAGTCCGAGGTTGGCGAGGTTTTCCAGCAGGGCGGTGGTGTTGCGGTCCTTGTTGTTCTCCAGGTGGAAGTTGAGGTCCCCGAGGAGGATGTAGTCAGTGGAGGGGAGGGCGTGCGGGCTGATGAAGTCTGTGATGTCTTCGCTGAATTGTGTGCGTGGTCCCGGGGGTCTGTAGACGAGGGTGCCTCTGAGGGTCGTCTTAGGGTCGGTGTGAATCTGGAAGTGGAGATGTTCGGCTGCGGCGAAGGAGTCGTTGGCGTCGGTCGTGATGCGGATGGTGTTCCTGTGGACGATGGCGATGCCACCTCCGGTCTGGTTGATGCGGTCCCTCCTGATGATCTTGTACCCGTCCGGGATGGCGATGGCGATGTCGGGTGCAGAGGAGGCGTTCATCCAGGTTTCCGTGAGGAAGGCGACGTCCGGTGATGTAGCGTCGAGGTGCCATTATTGTCTATCTCAATTCCCTGCTCCTGCTGAAATGGCTTTCCTCCCTATTCTTGTTTTTCTACCACCAAGGAGAATTTTAGTCTTGGTGTTTTTATTGACTGATATATCCTTCAGCTGCTTGTATCAGACTTTACTTTCCAGTGCTGGGGAAGGGACTATTTATTCTCCCTCTCTCTATCTGACCTCTGCTTCGACCACCCCTTCTTTTATACCTCCTCTCCTTTTCTACTCACTAAAAAGAGTCCTTCTGCCTCTGCTTGCCCCTTTATTCATTTCCCAGCACCTGCCACTTAAGAGGCAGATGGCGAGCTTAATGTTGTTCCCACCCGTAACATGTGTAAGGTCCATCTTTGTGAATGGGCTTCTAATCCATTTAAATATGGCCACTGTTGCGTGCTCACCATTGAATATGCATTGGCGGCCATCTATGTCCACTTAAAGATAGTCACATGTACATGCATGTAAATGTGCACACAAGAAAGGCATCTTTCAGTTTTCTGTAAACCTTTATTTGAGAAACATTAAAATACATCTGCCTGTACACGTGCATGCATACATGGGCAGCCATCTTTTTATATTTTTGTAAACCTTTATTGCAAAAACATGTAAAGATGGCCTCCTGCACGGGGGGTATGCAAATGCAAACATTTTTGACAAATGTTTTTGTAAAAGTAGACTGGCAGCCAATTCCCTTCCTGCTGCTTTTGCAATATTTGATTAATAGTGACGTAGCCCGATATCTGCAATTTACAATTTTTTTAAATTGCATAACAATCGTTTACATGTAACACTTCATTAAATAGGTTTGGCCGTTAAATCTTTTATTTTCATAACTGTTTTACTTGTTTTGACACGTGGATCCTTGCACCGTTCATGGCATATAGGTGCAAAACTACTAAAGGGTTTGACAGGTATACTTTAGGTTTTTGGTTTTCCTATGTAAGATATTTCTGAACATGTTGTTGCTGAAACTATGGCCCTCTAACCTGGCTTGGGAGTGTCTTACACCATGAGTCAATGGCTTGAACATAATGAATTGAAGGTGTCCAGGGCTGGACGCTGTGAAGGACCATCTTGTCTCTCTGGATTGCCTATGAAAAGAGTGAATCCTTTCAGTAGCTATGGTAAAACCTTCCATTTGAATTTACACATGAAAGGTTTTAAGTGTCTCCTGATGAGGGTCATAGTTAGGCGGAAAAAGCCAAAGGGCCCAATCTTCTTTGACAACATGCTGGCCCCTGATTGCAGAGGAAGAACAAATGGAACTGAGAAAGAAGGCACCAAATCTTCTGTAATTAAGAGTAGAGAAAGAGTTCTGCAGATTCTGAGCATGAAACTCCTTAAAGTGTTCAGCTGCATAAGAAGGGCAGAAAATCCGGGCCAAAACCCATCAAAGTAGCTGGTGAAGGTGATAAAATGTAGGGTTTGAATGCATTGTGCCACATTCATCTCAAAACAAGTCGTCCTTATATATGGTCTAGGCAGTACTGACATTGCAAGAAATGAGGTAGGCACCATCTTGAATATGGGAGCTCAGGTGCACAATATTTGAATGCCAACCATGCTATACTGGGAAGGTTAAAGTGTTGGCCCTGCTCATCTTTGAGGAGAATGGCATTGTTCAAAATTTGCCAACACAGGACAGGTTCTGCTGTCCGCTTAGGTCAACCTTTCCTCACAAGGTGCGGCCACCACGACAGGTTCCCAAAAATCGCTGCTCTTGCTGAGTCGTCAACTTGCTCTCTCTCCTGATTCAAGCCGTTCAAGAAATTACTTCTTACAAAATAGAGCACACATATATGGCCCTTAGTAGGCAAGGCACTCAAGGTATGCTCTCCTTTGCTCCTCAGCAGAGCGGCACCAACAGACTATGCCGCCTCTGCCACAAGATTAGAGCATCTGGGCCTCGAGTTCCACTTCTTTTTATTTTTTTTTATTTAATATATTTATTATTTTCCATGTTGCACACACTTTATACATTATACATTGTTCAGCATTAATACTTCATGCTTCATAGTTAAATAAGCTCTATTACAAGATATACAAACATTTCATTACACATTCCCACAAACATTATTTATATTTCTTACTTTACCACCAATAAACATTAAGCCGTTCTTGGGTCTACATGCGGCCAAATCCTTCCTTCCACCTACTTATAGGTTGCCATATTCTTAACCCTAATGTCCTTCCCCTTTTCCCTTTTCGTGCATAAATATTCTTCTCCATATTATATGCATTCAACAGATTAGCCAGCCAGGTTTGTAGAGCCGGTGGATTTTTGTCAAGCCATGCCCTTGCTAAGGTCAATCTGTATACTGACATTGCCACGAACAGGAATTCCTGCTGTGTATCGGCTCCTTCCATACCCAGACCTAAGATTATCCGAGCTGGGCTAAGTTTGATTTGAATCCCCAATGATCTGTCTAGAAAACCCTCGATGTCTCTAACTAGCGTATGTAGTTGAGGGCAGGTAGCAAATATGTGAATATCAGCTTCGCTAGCGTTACATCGGGGACAGTTTGTACCTATGGTCCCACCCCATTTAGCTATCTTAGCGGGGGTATGATATAATGAATACAAAGTTTTATAATGTTGTGACTGCATGGAGGATGAACACAATATAGTACGGCCTAGGTCCAGTGATTTCTTGGACCACCCTACTTCCACGTTAAGTTTTTCCGCCCATTTATTACCCACTTTTCCTAAGTAATCAGTTTTCCCTTTAACCAAACAGGCATAAAAAGACCTAATGGTGCGATCCTCCAAAAGTCTAATTTTTTCCAGTATCTCATTCCTACTCGCTCCAACTGTCCCCCCTGTTTTATTATTCAAAAAACTCCTGACCTGGAGATACTTGAAAAAGCCTCTGTTATTGATACCATGCTTAGTTCTTAGATCTGCGAACTGTACCATCCCCTCTGCCTCAAATAAGTCCCCAATTTGGACAATACCATTGTTTACCCATTCTAACATTACTTCATCTGCAAAGATTGCTTGAGGAAATGACCTGTTTTTATAGAGTCTAATATATCTATTGTATTTCCCCAATTTACTTCTTTTCAAGAAGGTAATCCAAATCTTAACAGCAGCGGAAAGTGTCTTAAACCTGGTTCTTTTAAAGTAGCCAAAATCGATACAATTTAAAAAGAAATTTCCCGCATCTGTCCCTAACACCGTAGCATATACTTTCGTAGACAGGTTATTAACTCTTTGATCCAGATCTGTTCCTCCTATTAACCATTGCATATATTGTAGGGCAGCTGCCATGTAGTATAACCTGAAGTCAGGTGCTCCCCACCCCCCCCCCTTTCTCTTGGGAGCGTGATGTATCTATATGCCCTACGCGTCTTCCCATGTGCCCAGATGAATCTGTTGCATATTGCCTCTAATGTGTTAAACCATCTGTTCTCAAAGAATAAAGGGATCGATCTAAAAAAATTAAGTAATTTGGGGAGAATCAACATCTTAATAACGTTAGTACAGCCCATCAACGATAGGTGTAAGTTGTTGATCCTTATTAGATCTGTTTTTACTCTTGTCATCAGTGGGGCCATATTTATCTCTACCACCATATCAAGATGTGCTGATATTGCCACCCACAAGTACACGGCTGAACCAACTACTCTAGCGTCGTTACACACTGAATATCTATTTTCAACAATCTGTGTCTTGGATTTGTTCAGTTTGTATCCCGAGATTTGACCAAAACATTCCGCCTCTGCTTCAATCTCCCTAATGGCGGCGGAGGGGTTAGGTGTCAAAATGGCAACGTCATCCGCATACGCAAGGGTTTTTATTGCACAGCCGTTCATGTTCATCGGGGCAATCTGTGGATTCTGTTCCAGCCTGCGCAGATAGGGATCCAAGTATAGTGCAAACAGGAGGGGGGATGACGGGCAGCCCTGCCTAGTCCCTCTACAGAT
This sequence comes from Lissotriton helveticus, assembly GCF_964261635.1. Lineage (NCBI taxonomy): Eukaryota > Metazoa > Chordata > Amphibia > Caudata > Salamandridae > Lissotriton > Lissotriton helveticus. The sequence continues at coordinate 1,930,212,846 of NC_136063.1, forward strand.
CTTGACTGCTGCCGAGTATCCCCTATTGACCCTAATCTTAGCCATTGGGTTGATATACAGGGTCTGTATGGCCTTGATGAAGCCCTCCCCAATTCCATTCCACCTCATGGCTGACCATAGGTATCCCCAGGAGACCCTATCAAATGCCTTCTCTGCATCTAGAAACAGCGTTGCCATGGGGTCTCCTAGGGTACCTGCTGCATCAAACATGGTAATGACTTGCCTGATGTGCTGTTTTGTTCCTTTTCCTGGGATAAACCCATGCTGGGAGGGACTAACCAAACCCTCAACCACCCCTGCTAGTCTTTTAGCTAGTATCTTTGAGTAGACCTTGACATCGGTGTTCATCAACGTAATAGGGCGGTACGAGCTTGGTTCGGTTGTGGGTTTACCTTTCTTTGGTATTACGATGGTTTTGGCTGCACTCCAGGACTCAGGGACGGATTCACCCTTTTGTGCCATTGCCATGATATTAAACATGTCCCCTATGATCACTGTTTGGAATATTTTAAAGAATTCCACTGGGATCTGGTCTGGCCCCGCTGCCTTCCCGGAGGGAAGACTGCCAAGAGCAGTGACCAGTTCCTCTAACCGGAATCCAGCATCTAACTACTCCTTTTCAATTGCGGAGAGCACCGAAGGAGGCGCCTCGCTCAGATATTTTTCTATCTCTTCCATGCTGGCTGATATATCTGAGGCGTAGAGATCTGTAAAGAATTGTTTAAAGACCTCCCTTACCTGTCCTATCTCTGTTACCATATTTCCTTGGGTATCTGTAATTTCTTTAATATCTGCTGCTGCTACTCTCTGCCTAGTCCGCACAGCTAGAATATGGCCCACCCTTTCACTGAGCTCATATGCGTTCTCCCTGTTAGCCATATATTTCTCGGCCGTCTTTTGGGCAACTCCTTCCAGGGCATCTGCTCTAAGCGATATTAGCTTAAGGATGTTTTGTTCTATCGGGACCTGTTGTTGAATAGCTACTGCTAATTCTTCTTCGGCCCTCAATAGATTTTGTCGTATTTCTTCTATCTTCCGTTTCTCTTTTTTTTGTGCGGACAATACAAAGCTTAACGTCTACCCTCTAACACAAGCCTTAAAGGCGTCCCACACTATCCCTGGGGGTGCTGTCCCTCTATTTATATCCCAGAAGTCCTTGATCCATTTTGTCATATACACCCGATATCCATTATCTTGCAGCAGCGCCCTTTCAAAAGTCCATTGCACCTCTTTTTTATGGGAATGCCCTAGTCTTATCGTCCGAACCAATGGGCTGTGATCAGAAATTATTCGGGGTTGTTTTTCAATTTTTGATTCAGCAATTAGATTATTCGAAATTAGAAAGTAATCCAGTCTAACCAACACCTGGTGAGGAGCGGAGAAGAAAGTGCTACCATCTAAGTTAGGATGCCATTTTACCCAAGGATCTTCCAGTGAGTTATGTGTTGCCATATCCGACAGTGCCCTAAACATTTTCTTTTTCCTGCCTAGATATTGTGAGCCTGGCTGCAAAAATGAGCTGATTGGGTGATGCAGATTAAAATCACCGCAGCATACAATTGGCTCAGGCCATTGTGCCAATTCCACATCCAGGTACTGAAATACGTCTGGATCATCCTCTGTGGACCCATATATTGTAGCTAAGGGGAACATTTCCCCCTTAAAGGCTATCTCGGTCAGCACCCACCTCCCCCATTTATCTTCTCTTTTCCTCTTTATAATTGTGTCACTGCTCCTGCCCAGCACCGCCACACCTCTAGTTTTGGTCCCTTGATTTGATTTTGCCATAACTTCGAACCCTAATTGGCCCAACAGATGTGCGTTGGTACCCTCTATGTGGGTCTCTTGCAGACAAACCAAATCAACGTGCAGTGTTCTAAGTAGTGCTGCTACCTTAAACCTCTTTTTTTGCTCATTCAGCCCACATACATTTATCGAGGCTATTCTACATGCCATATAGCTTTAGTACTTTTGACCCTATGCTGATATTTGTCTGTTTTATCTTTACTTTGCTGTATATCTTGTGTTCTTTTCCCTACCCAAACTTGTAATGGCAATAACAAAACACCATATCCTTGTGCAACATTTCTGCCCTTTCCCCTCCGTTCCCCTCCCACCCCTACTATCCCCCCCTTCCTCACACCCCGTGCCCTACCCTCTCTGCTCTCCCCCCTCCCCGTTGAGACGCCATGGGTACAAAATTCCCAGGTGTGGTTGTCAGTTGGGGCAGTACGTGTCAGACGTGCCCCGTGGCCCGGAATCAAAGAGATGTATTCCCTACATTTCTTTGGCACGTAAATAGAAACTTCTGCTTTACAATATAAATAGAGCCTCTACCTTACAGTATAAGTTCTGCTCAATATCTACTTATTTTGCTGACATGTGGGAGTTATGTCCTGAGTTTTGATTTGTTGTTGTTTGTTTATTCATTCAAAAGGCTTTCAGGACTTTTGCTACTTGCCAGCTTTTTGATTAGTATTCCCCCCGATTTCGTTCAGGTAGGATTCTGCTTGCACTTCACTGGTAAAGGTTTTAGTTGTGCCTTTATAGATTATTTTTAATCTTGCTGGGTTTTGAAGAAATATCTTTGCACCCTTTTGTTCGAATGGAGTAATCAGCTGCCTCATCCTCCACCAGCGTTCTACAGTCGCGTGTGCAAAATCTGGGCGCACGAAGAAGGAGAAGTTGTTGAATTCCTTCTTCCTTGTGGGCCTCGCAATATCATAAATGGCTTCTCTTAGCCTAAAATTTCCTATGTTGACCAGCATAGCTCTAGGATACTGAGCTGGCTTCTGGCTACGTTTTGGGAGTGCCAGGGGGAAGCGATGTGCCCGTTGAAGTTCAATGTTCATATCCCAGCTTTCAAGCTCCGGAAAGGCTGTCTTTACCAGGTTGATCATATACCCCCTTGGGTCATCTCCCTCAACTCCTTCGGGAATACCTAGGAAACGAATATTATTCGAGTTCCACTTCTGATTAAAGCAGAAGGGAGGAGTCTAAGGACTAACTTGTGATAATTTATTACAACTGAGTTATATTTCTTATTTAGAATCTACATGTTGCGTAGTTCATGGAATCACATTTGATAGGGGGCTTAATAGTAGCACTGTGGTTCTTCTGGCATTTTAAAAGTGGAGAAGAGAGACATTCAAAGTGCAACTTTTAGAATGCACAGCCTGCTGGGATAAACCGTGTAAAGGTTTGCAACAATATTTACTGCTGCTTCTTCTGGTGTGTTTATGAATGATGAGCCACTTGGTGTCATGGCAGTTAGTGAGCATCCTGTCCCGATTCCCTGAGAGGCAGGTCAGTCACCATAGGAGGATTGCTCCACATAGGCGGTCTACAGCTGCCCAACTGGCTCTGTAGAGTCAGTATGAGAAGTTGTTATTGTTAACAAGGTAACATCGCTGTCGATGATATAGGGTGCAGTGAGGCAGATAAGTGTTGTAATGTTGCATACATAAACAATACAAGAAATTGATGTTCCAGGATATTTTTCACGTTTTATAGAGCTACATGACCCAGACAGTCTAGACGTTCACAAACAATACCACAATGTAGCTCTACAGAGTTTTTAATATCAAGATGGTGGTGAAAGCAGCCTTTTCCTTTTCCCTTGGTAGATGCAATGAATGTAGGGTCTTAAACAAAGTGGGTGGCAGGTGGGATGGAGAGGTGGCGGACTCAGAGTAGCACGAGAATTGTGACTCAAAAAATGTACTCATCACTAGTGCCAAAGTTACTTATGAGTGCCCTTTTCCCCGAAGTGACAGTCACCTAAGACACTGAATATCAAAATAATAGCTCATGATATTCAACAAAGATGCAGTGTTGGTGCAGGACAGTGCGGGGTGTTGATTAGTGGGTGGTAAAGCTAACAATGGCATCCTCAGAATATCTGTTTAGGCAAAAAATAAGTTACACTGTGATAAATTATTAGGACTGCCAGTGATGAACCATTAAGGTCTGCGAATCCACAGAAGTAGCGCTTTCCAACTGTTTGCTATTCTAAATAGTTCATCACATTAATGTAATCCTTTTTTTCTGTTTAGGTATAAAAGGAAAAGAAGGCCGCCAAGCAGCAAGAAACAGCGATTATGCTGTTCCAAAGTTTAAACACTTAAAGAGATTGCTGTTAGCACATGGGCATTTATACTATGTGAGAATCGCCCACCTTGTGCAGTATTTCTTTTATAAGGTAGGACTTTGCACCTAGCAAACATACGTGAATACTATTCGCAGTATATATCGTACAAATCAAGCTTAATGTCTACATTTCTTTCACCTGTAATCTCGTTGAAAAATGTGTTGATCAAATAAAGCTTGAAGTAACACTTGCTTGTATGGAAAGTTAGAAAATCTATATTGATTCAGACAATTTTAATTTTTGTGTTTCAGAATCTCTGCTTCATTTTACCTCAGTTTTTGTACCAATTCTTTTGTGGATTCTCTCAACAGGTAATTAATTGTGTGCAAATAACAACACTCATATTACAAAATGTTTGCCTATGCTGATGTATCTTTGTAAAAGCAAGGATTTAAATGTATAGAAGCAGTCAAATCATGAACTTTCATAGAGATGCTATAGATCTAGTTTTGTGTTGAACTGTCTGGTAATTGCTATATATTTTGCAGCATGTCACACATGTTCTTGAGAAAGAGTAAAGGACAAAATACTATGAGTACGCTTCCCTAATGCGTGAGAACGACAGAGAAAGACTGTGCATGGAATGTGGGAGTCCACATTGTGCATCGTGGAAAGCAATAGAAGTAAAGCAGGAAGTTTGGACACAGGTTAACTTATTTATGAAAAACATTGTCCTCTTCAATCCATGCCCTATAGGGTGGCAGAAGAAAGGCAGAGCAGACCATTTTCTCCAACCACTCATTCCTAGCCACTCACCCAGCCATTTCATCAGAGCCCTAGTCTTAGATCTTGTCACTGGGGATGCAATGTCTGTGGCCACTCCCTTAAAGATGGATGTGGTCTGTAAGGCCTGCCCAATAGTTAGTGCACTTCAATATGGACCGGTACCGCCTAGGCCCCCTCCCTTACATTCCCGAGACCCAACAGGTTGTGGGACCCTCCCACGCCCCTCTCCCCCAACATCAAACAATTCAGACGCCACTACTTGTTTGGATTGGGAGTCGTAGACCCCGGCCGCATTTATTTCAAAATAATAACATTCAGATGATGATTATTTACATTATATACAATATGCAGAAAGTCCAATACATTGATAGGTACAAGGTGTTCCATTGCCTAACATTAACATGTCTCTAATACATATCCATTCCTATCTTATTCTAATTGCTGAATATGATTTACTTTCTGCGTAACCCTGTTAGAGCCTACGGCAAGGTCAATGACTGGCAACCCCAGGTCCCAAACTAACTTCCCAGACTCCTACCAGAGCGATGTTGCAAAGGGGGTCCAGCTTACTGGAGAGATACCTCCCCCGGGCCTCCCCTACGCCCAGACCCTTCACTCCATAACGGGAAACTGTAATCATGCGTCTGTGCGCCCTTGAGCGGATGAGCGTGCAGGGGTGGCCACCTGGAGGTGTGGCTCTCCGGCCCCCGCATACATCCAACTTACTGGCTGAAACTGCCCCTTGAAGTTCTATGAGAGAGACCCTCTGTCCCCCCCTCGGGCGTCCCCCTTAGATAATTGTGATGCCATCTTACAGGACTGCAGCCTATGTTCACCAATCATGACCTTACCGCCACAGGCCAGCATAGTTGCCCGACTATCTGGCCTCCGCCTCTGTTCACCCAGAAGGTCATGCACTGCACCTTGCGCCCTCTAGACATGCTAGAATGTCTTCCATGAAAGCCTGGATCCCTCTATTTGAGAGGTGAAACCCATCGCGCAAAAAGAAATTGTCACACCGGATGTACCCATGTCCTATCTATCTCACACCTTTTCCATCTTGTTGTTGATCCTCTTTACCAAGTGATACAACGCCCGCATTGACTCACCCCTCTCCACTGAAATCTCGGGATCATGTGAGATCAGACTATAATTGCCTCAGGGCATCTCTTCGCCAGCCATCCCACCTCACTGAGCAGGTCCTTCCCAACTGCTCTTCGTGCATGTGAACCAAGTCGTTACCCCCAAAATGTAGAATATAGATCAAAGGGGGTCTCTTGCTGTTACGCAGCGCGCGCTCCATCAGGTCCTTGAATTGCTTAATGCGCAGACCACCCTGCCCATTAAATACCAAATTCTCCCCTGCTTGTTGTGACCTAACCTTGAAGGCACCTGTAAAGAAATGGGTTAGTCGGCGAAAGTACGAATGCCCGATGATCCAGACGTCCATTTCGTCTTGGGCCCAGACGTGAGCCTGCGCCATGACGTGTGCCGTGCGTTCTTGTACTGCTGATTGTTGGCCTCCTGCATGGCAGAATGGCATCGCCTGTGCCGTATGATGACCCACTGCACGCTTCTTCCCTGCGACGCAGGCTGAAGAAACTGCAAAATCAAAACAGTGAGAAACAACTGTCAGTTGATCTCCCTGCACCTGGTCACAGCATATGTAAGCGCACATAGCGTTTATAACAGATTGCTGCCATCTTCCTATCCTTTGGACTTCAGTCCCGCTAAGCCCTCTGGCAATTGCTTCAGTAGCTGCCCCTATTCTAAAGGAGTGAGTCCCAAAAACAGCTGGATCCATATTGGCCTTCCTCATAGATAGCCCCAAAACCCTCCCAAACTGAAAATTGGTGGGAGGAGTCCCATTCGCATGAATGAGAAGGTGCCTCCCTGCAACCCTTGACCGTTCAATCAATCAATCAAGACATTTATAGAGCGCACTACTCACCCGTAGGGTCTCAAGGCGCTAGGAGGGGGGGGGGGGTGCCGTTACTGCTCGAACAGCCAGGTCTTGAGCTTCTTCCTGAAGGCGAGGTGGTCTTGGGTCAGGCGCAGGTCGGGAGGGAGGGAGTTCCAGGTCTTGGCGGCCAGGTAGGAGAAGGACCTTCCTCCTGTTGTCGCTCTTCGGATGCGGGGGACGGCGGCGAGGGCGTGGCTGGTTGATCTGAGGTGGCGCTTGGGAGCGTAGAAGTTGATTCGGTTGTTGAGGTAGCTCGGGCCTTGGTCGTGTAGGGCTTTGTGTGCGTGGGTGAGGAGACGGAAGGTGATTCTTTTGTTGACGGGGAGCCAGTGCAGGTCTCTCAGATGTCCGGAGATGTGGCTGTTTCGTGGGATGTCGAGGATGAGTCTGGCTGAGGCGTTCTGGATCCGCTGGAGTCTCTTCTGGAGCTTGGCGGTGGTTCCGGCGTAGAGGGCGTTGCCGTAGTCCAGTCGGCTAGTGACGAGGGCCTGGGTGACAGTCTTCCTGGTCTCGGTGGGGATCCACCAGAAGATCTTCCGTAGCATGCGTAGGATGTTGAAGCATGACGAGGAGACGGCGTTGACTTGTCTGGTCATGGAGAGGGAGGAGTCCAGGATGAAGCCCAGGTTGCGTGCGTGGTCCGTCGGTTTGGGTGCGGTGCCCAGGGCGGGGGGCCACCAGGAGTCGTCCCAGGCGGAGGGCGAGGAGCCCAGGATGAGGACCTCCGTCTTGTCTGAGTTCAGTTTCAGGCGGCTGGTCGTCATCCACTCGGCTACATCTCTCATCCCTTCGTGCAGGTTGGCTCTGGCGGCGGCGGGGTCGTTGATCAGGGAGAGGATCAGCTGGGTGTCGTCGGCGTAGGAGATTATGTTGAGGTTGTGTTGGCGTGCGATGGCCGCGAGGGGGCTCATGTAGACGTTGAAGAGGGTGGGACTCAACGAGGATCCTTGAGGGACGCCGCAGATGACTTCGGTGGCCTCTGACTTGTACGGTGGTAGGCGGACTCTCTGTGTTCTTCCGTCGAGGAAGGAGGTGATCCATTCCAGTGCCTTCTCCTGGATTCCGATGTTGCCGAGGCGCTGCACTAGGGTGCGGTGGCAGACAGTGTCGAAAGCCGCGGAGAGGTCCAGGAGGATGAGGGCCGCTGTTTCTCCGTTGTCCATCAGGGTTCGGATGTCATCGGTGGCCGCGATGAGGGCGGTCTCGGTGCTGTGGTTGGCTCGGAAGCCAGACTGTGAGGGGTCGAGGGATCCATTCGTCTCGAGGAAGGCGGCCAGCTGTTTGTTGACGGTCTTTTCGATGACTTTGGCCGGGAACGGGAGGAGCGAGATGGGACGGTAATTCTTGAGTTCGGTGGGGTCCGCTGTAGGTTTCTTGAGAAGAGCGCTGAGTTCTGCGTGCTTCCAGCTCTCCGGGAAGGTGGCGGTGTCGAAGGAGGTGTTGATAATGTCCCGCAGGTGGGGTGCGATGACAGCGTCGGCCTTGTTGAAGATGTGGTGAGGGCAGGGGTCAGTCGGAGATCCGGAGTGGACGGAGTTCATTGTGCGGATGGTGTCTTCGGTGCTGATCGGAGTCCAGGCGCGGAGGGTGGTGGTGGGTGGAGTTGCTGCGGTTGTGGCGTGCGTTGGCTGTGTGCTGAAGCTGTTGTGTATGTCCGCGATCTTGTTGTGGAAGTAGGACGCGAGGGAGTTGCAGAGGTCTTGCGACGGGGTGATGTCGTTGTTTCCGGCGTTGGGGTTGGAGAGCTCTTTCACGATGTTGAAGAGTTCCTTGCAGTTGTGTGCGTTGTTGTCCAGTCGGTCCTTGTATGTGTTTTTCTTGGTGGCGCGGATCAGTTGGTGGTGTTTCCGGGTGGCGAGCTTGAGGGTGGTCATGTTGTCCGTTGTTGGTTCCCTTCTCCATACTTTCTCGAGGGCTCGGCAGTTCTTCTTGGAGCTCTTGAGTTCGTCGGTGAACCATGGGGTTTTTCTGCTGCCGGGTCTGCTGGGCGGGGTCCTCAGAGGGGCGAGTTCGTCCGCGCAGTTGCTGATCCACTTCGTGAGGTTGTCGGCGGCCTGGCTGGGGTTCGCTGAGCCGGCCGGAGGGTGCTGGCTCAGGGAGGCGGTGAGCTGGTCGGCTGTGATCTTGTTCCAGCTTCTTCGGGCAACCTGTTGCTGGTGGTGGTGGATCGTCGTTCTTTTGAAGGTGAAGTGGACGCAGCTGTGGTCCGTCCAGTGGAGTCCTGTTGCGTGGCTGAAGGCGATGTCTTTGCTGGATGAGAAGACGGCGTCGAGTGTGTGTCCGGCGAGGTGGGTGGGGGTGGACACCAGCTGCTTGAGTCCGAGGTTGGCGAGGTTGTCGAGCAGGGTGATGGTGTTGCGGTCGCTGTTGTTCTCCAGGTGGAAGTTGAGGTCCCCCAGGAGGATGTAGTCGGCGGAGGGGAGGGCATGCGGGCTGATGAAGTCGGCGATGTCCTCGCTGAATCGTGTGCGTGGTCCCGGGGGTCGGTAGATCAGGGTGCCTCTGAGGGTGGTCTTCGGGTCGGTGTGGATCTGGAAGTGCAGGTGTTCGGCGGTGGTTAGGGTGTCGTCGGTGTTGGTCGTGATGCGGATGGTGTCTCTGTGGATGATGGCGATGCCTCCTCCCGTCTGGTTGGCGGTGCGGTCCCTCCGGGTGATCTTGTAGCCCTCTGGGATGGCGATGGCGATGTCGGGCGCTGAGGAGGCGTTCATCCAGGTCTCCGTGAGGAAGGCGATGTCAGGGGCTGTGGTGTCGAGGAGGTTCCAGAGTTCGATGGCGTGTCTGTGGACGGAGCGGGTGTTGAGCAGGATGCACTTGAGGTGGTTGCTGCTGGTGTTAGGCTTGGCGGGTGTTGGTGCGGGGTTGGTCCGGATGCAGGTGAACTTGCAGGCGTGGCAGCTGAAGGGTCCGTGGGTGTGCTTCGGGGTGGCTCGGTGACAACCCGGGATGGCGCCGGTGTTGAGTGCGATGAGTTCGGCGGCGTTGTAGGTTCGTCGGGTCGGCTTCCGTCGGTGGGGGCCAGGGGTCCTGGCACTGGGCGCGGTCCAGGCGCAGACGGGCTTACCTTTGGCACGCCTTCGGCGCACAATCGGCGCGCCCGCTGCGCGTCAACGCTGCGCGTTCGCACGGTCGCCATATATGGCGAAGTGCGCGGGGGGCGGAGCAGCTGGGAGGCGGGAGCGGGGAGGGTACAGAAGGCAAAAGGGGCGGGGTTTGGTGGCGGGAAGCGGGGAGGGAGGGTGAACGGCGGCAAAAACAGCGGCAAACAGGAAGGAAATCCACAATACAGAAAAAACAGGCAATACAATTTACAAAAGCAGATTGACAAGGTACAACAGCAGGGGCAGGTTAGGAGAGCAGGGACCACGCCGCTCGGGGGCCGGGGGCGTGGTCACGCGCCGGTAGCGAGGCAGTCCGGCAGGGAGGGAGAGCACACGCAGCAGCTGGTGGCCGTGCGGCGCGGGGGTGTCCTAGAGCTAGGCCACCCACATTGTGCTATGAATGTCTCCAGCCTGGTAACCGAGCAGCAGGGGCTACCCCTAGATCTGTACAGTATTATGCCTTCCCCCCTGCCCTCGTGATCAGTTTTGGATCTGGGGAGTGATATCATAACCAACTCCTCCCCCACCTTGACATGTCCCATCTGCAGGCCCCCGTGCCAATCCCTTTTATTCTTTGCAACCAGTTCCCCTACCCTGAAAGCACCATAGACAGCTAAGCAGAATGCTGCTTGGAACAGCGTTGCCTCCCCTGGGGTATTACAGACCTGCTGTAAGGCCTCCATTAAGTTGGCCGGAATGTGAATCCCTACTGGCCGTTCTCTCATCGAGTTGGTCACCCTGCAAACGCTGCCATCCTTTAAGGGCTTGGGGCACCATGAATGTACCTGTTGGATTGCCCCCCCCCCTTATTGATTTAGCAAAAAAAGTAGATGTATCTGACATGACGCCTAGCTGCTGCTACAGAGCTCCCCTCCTCCCTCATGGCCCTTAAATATGAAACCAAAGATACAGTTTCCTGCCACTTCTGATCCCAATGTCCCCCCAAATAGTGGCAGTATGCCCAAAACGCCCCTTCATATGCCTTCCTGGTCCTGGGTGCTATGCTAGCTGCCACGAGGTCCGATAACTGGGGGTACCAAGCTGCCAAAGTTGTTCTGGGAAAGTTGTTGGCATTGCCGCTACTTCTGAGTGGTAGGTCCTGAATGCCTGCATCTTAAAACGAGATAAGGCATCAGCTGCTTTATTGAGCACCCTCTGCACATGCTTAGCCCTCAACAACTTAATAATTTTCATGTACTACAGTATGATTTTCTTCAGTAGCCACAATATCATGTTACAATTTGCCGTCTGGGTGTTAATGCACTGTACTACTGCCATATTGTCTTACTAGAATATAGCAATTTGGTTTCTCAATTGTTCAGGCCAGACTGACAGCACCACCAGGATGGGGAACAGCTCCAGAAAACGTATGTTGGTCGTTAGCCCTGCCTCCTCCCACCAGGTTGGCCAACGCTGCGCCACCCAGGCTGAACTCAGGATGGCACCAAACGTCTCGCTCCCGGCTGCATCCGTCATTAGCCCCATCTCTGGGCTAGACCTGGGGGGGCTGGGCCACACCACCCTCCCATTGAAATCACGCAGGAATGCTTGCCATATTTGCATGTCCTGTTTTACCTCACCGGTTAGCCTGGTGTGGTGATGTTTCTTCTGCAGTCCTGACATTGCCTGCACAATCGTGCGTGTGAAAGGGCGTGCCATGGGGATTATTCTGAGAGCAATATTTATCTGCCCCACCACTTTTTGAAATTGGTGTAGTGTAACCTTCTCTTTTCCCAAACAAAGCTGTAGTGCTCTCACAAATGCCTCCACCTTTCCCACTGGTAAGTGCGACATTCCTTGTACTGAATCCAATTCTATTCCCAGAAGTTCTAATGTTGTTCTGGACCCCACCGTTTTGTCCCTTGCTAGTGCATGAATGCACCAAACTGTAGCAATGCCACCCTGCAGGTGCTCGAGTCTGGTGGGCCTAGGAACACAAATTCATCCAGGTAATGTAGCTTCCTGCTGTGCCCCGTTGTTTGCTTGAAAACCCACTCCAAAAAGGTACTAAACTTCTCAAAGTACGCACATGACACAGAGCTACCCATGGGCATGCACTTGTCTAAGTAATACTTCTCTCTGAATTGAAAACCTAAGAAATGGAAATCCAAAGGGTGGACTGGCAACAAACAGAAAGCAGATTCAATGTCAGATTTAGCCAACAAAGCGCCCGGACCCAAATCCCTGAGGATCTCCACTGCTTGGTTGAAAGAGGAGTACTTGACGCTGCATAATGTACCGTAAATGGCATCATTCAGGGACTGCCCCCTGGGAGCGGAGAGGTTATGAATCAACCTGTACTCTCCCTGTTCTTTTTTGTGAACCACCCCTAATGGGGAACAGACAACATTGTGCATTGGTGGGTCATTGAATGGGCCTGCCACCCCTCATTGTCCCTGACTGAGACTTGATTCCTGCAGTATGACACCCCGGTGTACCCAGGCGCAGGGATCCTGAAACCCTCCATGAAACCTTCCTTAAGCGTTTTTGCCGTGTCTGAACAGTGGTATTTGTTAAGCCAGGGGATCATGGCACTCGTTATCACGGGGATCCGGCCTTGTTAAGGGACACGCTTTCAGTCCTGCTTCTTGACCTCTTTCTCTCTTGTTCTCTTAAAGCATTTGGATTCAGGGTGGGAGGAATTGCCGCAGAAAGCACAGGCATGTTTAAATCTACATGTTCCTGCTGGCCTGTTACATGTGCGTTTGTTAAAATCCAAACAGGCCCCCTTTTTTCCCCCCGCTTCCTGTCTGTCACTGGGGGCTTGAGCGAAGGACTGCCCCTGAAATATTTCTTGCGAGTTTCCCCTTGAGCTTTCCTGTGGGGCACGGCAGTGATTCAGGTGAATGATCATGTCCTGCTTGTTCCAACACAAGGAGGGATCAGATGCCTTAGCTCTCCTAAACTCCTTGTCATAGCCTTTCCACCCTTGACCCCCATATTTATCTTGGGCGCACGTGATCCTATTGTGGTAACATGCCATCTCAGAACCTAGGTCCGGAAAATGCTCGCACATAACTGTCATATAAGTTGAAAAACCCCTTATCCAGTTCACCAAGTTTTCCTCCACCCTGTACTTTAATAGTATGTTTGACCATTCCCTGGGATGAGTCCATTCCTTGTTTTTCTTGGCCTCTTCCCTTTCAGATTTGTCTATCAACAAGGAGAATATATTAACATATGCACCCTTCCAGATCTTCTCCTTTGTTTCTTGGGACAAATGCCTCCCCAAGTGTTCCCTAGATGAACTTTTTTCCCCCAAACCCTGGGGTGGTAGGGACTTTGGAATACCTGTTGGAGTTGTATGTGCTGGCTTAGATGCTCCTGGATCCATGGGTGGGAGTATAGGTGGAGGAACTTTGCCATCCCCCACCGGGGTTGTACACCCTGGGGCTCCACCCCCTGCCGGTACTGCCATTCCTTCACTTGGCTTAGCCTTGTTGAGCTCCGCTATTATTTTCCTGCCTTCTCTGTCGCATCCCCTTCACTCCCAGACATTCCCGCAGCAGGAGACCAGTTCCCTACTTTTTCCAACCATGGGAGTAATGCTGCCAAATTGACCACCATCTCTGGTTGGGCTGGGTTGACCCCATCAGGTACTACCCCCTGGGGGACAGGAGAGCGCTGCGGTAGCGTATTATTAAGGGGCTTATTAAGGGGCATGACTAGTGCCAGGGGCGGTATAGGTGACAGCACACTCGGTATAATTGGTGCGGCTGCCGCTGGCTGAGGGAGTTCCAAGTTCTAACCGTACACCCCCCGCCCCCACCCCCCTGCCCCGGGACTGCTCCTGGCTCCCCCTCCTGATCATGACCCTCTGCTCCACCCCTCCCTTCTTGGCTCTATTTTTCTTGGTTAATGGGGGTGAGTAAGTCTTGGGGGGAACTATTGGTTGCCTGGGCCTGCTCCCTGATGCCCCATCAAGCCCCTCAGTCCTCTTATTGCTTGCACCATTACTGCCATTTCCCGCAACATTTTATTCATAAATGCCTCCATGCGAGAGGGCTGCTCACCCCGCTTTGCCTTAGGGGCCATTATCTACGTTGCACACGCCCCCAAGCCTCAATTGAACCTCAGTGGCCGACCCTCGGTCTGGGACACCCACACCCTTACCTGGCAGTTGTAGCAGCTACCAGCCAGCCCAGCACCCAAGCAACCAGAGCCACTTTCCACCAGCTAATCTAGTGGAGCAGGTAAGTAAACTCCAACCCGCGTGGCTCCCGGAGGCGATGTTAATGCGGCTTGCCGGTGCTCCCCCCAACGAGTCCTGCAGACAATGCTTTGTCCATGCAGCAGCCAACTGGTGTCTCAGCTCCTCTCCTGTATCTTTCTTGTGCCTCCTGCAGCACAATCAGGAAGAGAAGGGGAGAAAAGACAAGCACTTCCCAGTTCCCCTTCAAGCACAATGCACCCCCAACCAACCTTTCCTGGTTGCTGTGCCTGTGCCACTAATGCTCCGATGCCTCATGCCTATACTGCTGTTATATTTAGCCACTTGCTGGCAGCTCTCGTTAATAAACGCACGCCGCTGACACGGGATTCTCAACAGCTGATGCTCCCCTATGCACGATGTTAAAATTGCCCTACTGCTATCAAACGCGCTTACTGCGTTATAGTTAGCCACTCGGTAAGCACGGCACCTCGTAATTAACTATGTAGCTAATGAACGTGACTCCCACTATCCGGTCTCTTCCCCAAGCGCTATGCTGCAGCTTCTTTCAGCCCCCAAATCTTTGCTGGCACACTCGGGTACTTACTATTGGCTGGAGAGGGTCGAAAACAACGAGCACGTGTTACTGATACTCATGTGCAGTTCCTGCCATGCGTCATCGGATAAACAGCTGATTCCTTCCCGCTGCTGCTTTCACGCAACCAGCTGCAACACGTCAGCGTTGTCCTCGATCCTATGACCTGTAGCGGAGTTAAAATCAAAAGCAATTGATCCTCTCCCACGCACCAATCCTTCCACTCGCAAACCGACCTCTGCAACTTGAAAAAGAAATGAAAAATCAAAGTTAGCGGCCCTCCCAACAGCCTGGCCACGCAACCAGCGTTGTGTCCAGCAAAAGGCAGCGGAGCGAAGAGAAAGCCTCTTTGCTCCCCTCCCCTCCCCTTTTAAAGCAGTAAATGGGGCAGGATACAGTTTGGACCGATCTGCCCCTGCATTGCGACAACGCCACTGGAAGCACTAGGAAGTGCCTCCGGGCCAGGGCACAACGCACGCCGATTGGATGACCCCTTAGGAGGTCGGGTGCCGCGTCACTATTGTGTGCGGCAACCCTCCCTCCCCCACTACCGGGGGCCGGCGCAACTGCGATATTGGAGGCAGGCTCGATGCCGAGCCCGCCTGTTTAAGCATCTTTTGTATACACCACCCTTTTTTGGACTACAAAGCTGGTCTAAATTTGAACTGTGTATGTCCTCATATCACCCGCTCCATAATAACAAATTGGTATTTTCGAGGAGCAGGATGTCTACATTAACCATGCAAATCAGGCTCCCCCACACAACTTTCTAGCTGCTTTTTTAAGTCTACCACTGTGGTACTGCTGCTCTGCTCCCAGTTTATGTGCTGTGACCACTAAAATGTGCTATAATTGGCTAATTCCAAAGTGGCATAGAAAGTTAAAGGTCAGTTGTGGATTGCAGCACCTTCAGTCCATTCACTAGGCCACGCTTCTCCAACGAGTAGCTCGTGAGCTACTGGTAGCTCTCCAGGTACCTGTAAGTAGCTCTCCTGTGTGCAGCTTAGTCAACTAAATTAGAAGCTTGTGCCTAGTTGAATTAATATATGTGTATCAAAATTAAAAAGCATACATTTCAGACGAAAATGCGTGTTGTGTTGCCAAAATATATTTAAAGCTGATACTTGAATGAGAAATGGTGTTGAGGAGATTTTTTGCTAATATCATTAACTTGGTGGCAGGGCATTGCACCTATGCCTGTTATGTATTATCAAGGTAGAAGCATTCCACATTGACAAAGCATTTTCCCATTACTGCTAGCACCCATGCCTGATGCACTGAGGTGATCGCTGCTGCTAAACTTGCACAAGATGGCCGCTAATGTAATCTTGTCTGATGTGGTCTAATATATCTCAAATAATATTGGCTGTTCAGGAGAATTTTCATTGACCGTAAGTAACTTATATTACAGAAACAGCTGGAGACCCCTGCACTAGGCTGACAAAGAAAACGTGGCTTCATGCCTATATCTGACGACTATATCTAGCAGCTTTTCAACTTGCAGGCAGACCTGATAAAATAAAAATTTTGGCAGGAGGGAAGCTCTACTGTTAAATATGAAATAAGTTAGCACTAAGTAGACCCTGTGGTCCACAAGATAGGGTTCCTGGTATTTAAAAGGATAGGATAGGATCATATGTGTAAAGCGCATTATACCCGAGGGTGTCAAGGCGCTGGGTAGATGGAAGAGAAGAGAATAACACAGAACAGCCAACTAGGATGAAATAGCCATGTTTTCAACAATTTTCTAAAAAAGAGAAGTGGAACATGTTAGAATTTAATGTTTGTATGTTCCTACAATGACCAGCCACCAAACACAATTTTCAGTGTTAGGACTGTAGCTGGTTCGATGAAGAAAAAGCTGAAGCATAATTAATTTGGTTAACTGAGTATCTTTGGTTTGAAATAAGCTACAGAGATGGATTCACATTCAAAGGTGAAGTTTGACATTTGCTAAATATATCTCAAAAGTAACTTTTCAAAAGATATACTTTCTCTGCCTGAAGCCAACGCTAGCTAATTAGCACTGATGTGCCTGCAGCTAGCCTGTCAGTGTGGCTTTGAGGAAGTTTGAAATGCCGCTCCCAGAGTGGAGAAAATGACTTGGGTCTGGCAGGATGGCTTGGGGGACAGATGTCAGCTTAACCCAAGCAGGGCAGTTAGGAGTTTCCTGAAACTTCACTAACTTAAAAGGGACCAGGGGAGACCTGTACTTTCTATAGTTTAGAGATTAGAGAAGACTGGTCTTTTGATCCTTAAACTCACTTTAGCTTCTGGCTTTAGTATCAGTGCAGGAGGGAGTTGGCCTCAGAACTTGTTTAGAGTAATACCAGTAACACACTCATGATAACTAACAATAAACCTACCCAATTTTAATTATTTCATGATATTAATTTAAATTCCAAATGGTAGTGCCAAAACCTTTCTGTAGATAAAGGAACAGTTATGACAACTTTTCTAGGTTTGGTTTTAGCTACTCATGCAACTTTGTGATTTAAAGCATGTAAATGCAAGGAAAGATGTTGAGGTCTTTTTTTCTGCTCGCGTGGTCCTCCCGCCAAAAAACTACAAAAGTTGTAGAAAAGAGGCCAATTGGTCTTTACATTGGACTCTCCCTTCTCGTCACAGGCAAGTTATTTTGACTTTTTATGTTGTGAACACTAAGTGGAAACCTCTTCTTTTTTTAGGAAAAAAGGATGTGAAGTATACTTTTGCCTGAGAATGAATGTCTACTCTGCACCAGATCACTAAAGAGTTGGCATGTCTTAAAGAGTCACCACTCTGTAGCACGTTGTGGGGTGAGGACGTTTGGGTCAGGGTGTCATACCTCTGTGCCTAGGTAACTGTTGATTCTACGAAAAAATCTAACACGGGTGCCAGCAGGCCCAACTCAGAGCCCCCGGACCCAACTACCAACCTACAAAAGTGTTTATTGTTGGGGTGTGGGAAGTAAGGATGGGGTGGAGGAGCGGGGTGACTCCTCAAACCACCCGCCCTCCAAAGCTACACCCCTGGTTAAAGCCATATAGCCATCAAAGAAAGAATAACAAAGCTACTTAGCTGTTCACAGGAATGAATGAAAGCCATAAGCAACAATGCCAATGCATCGGAGCTATATAAAATAAAATACCCATCTCCTGGTGGTATCCTACTCTGTTCATATTATTAGAGAACTATAACAGTACCCTTCCATTTCCATGATGTCATGTGCTGTGCAGATCAAGATGGTAAACCCTGCCCTTCTAATGTGTTTCTATATGTTATGAAACTAAACGTATGCTTATGAATATCCATATGTATCCACTGTACTTTCTGAAATACTGCTTCAAGTAGAATGTGTAAAAAAGTTTTTATTTTTATTTTATGGACATGTGTGTCAGTCTCCAGAAGTTCAGACAGTTTGCTTGTTCAGCTAGTGTGTTGGGTCAGTTTTAATTGTATAGTTTTATAGAATAGTAAACTGAACTAAATCTGTTTGATATGTCTCTTAAGCTTACCTCACATTACATTCGAATTGTCCAACTCTTCTTTTTTGTCTCTTGCGGAGAAAGCCGCTCTATGATGCAGCTTACCTTACAATGTACAACATCTGCTTCACCTCCATGCCTATCCTGGCCTTCAGCCTGCTGGAGCAGCACCTCACCATTGAAACCCTAATGGCCGATCCGAAACTCTACATGTAAGTACTAGAGCCACAGTTCTTGCGTCTGTGGAATGTTAGAAAGGCCCTCACGACGAGGGGGCCGATAAGTTCTGATATGTGCAATAACGCGTGTTACAGAACTTATTGGAATTATGAGTTCTGTTTTAAATAATGCTTCTTCCGTATACATTTTAACAGGTCAAACATGCCAATATTTATCAGGGGAAATATTTTTGGTAAACACTAAAACATGTGGATATTGGTGTGGCAAGCAGCAAGATCTGCACGTCATCCCCCCAAAACTTTGTGATAGGTGATATTAATCACACACTATAAATACTGAACACCCTGGTGTCATTTTTTATCATGTGTGATAATTATCGCAAGCGATAATACCAAATCTTTGAGGGCCTAATTGTTAGTCAGAATCTTTGTATATGCATTTCGCAGAAAGAAAGAACTCTTGGCACCTTCTTTTGGTCCAGTGTGATCAGAAACGTATATACATTATTGGCAGATTCTTATTTGTTTTCAGACTGAGATTCAAAGTCAGGAGCAGGTAACATTTTTTAAACCTGGCCTGGATTGCACCAGTCAAGTGAGTATTCTGAGCCCTCTTCATGGATGGGTGTGGCGGGGAGTTTGCCCCCAAAAACATATGTTTTTAAACTGGGACATATTGGTGCAGTTGCAGCACAGTAACAGTAGTGACTACTGCAGCACATAAGGGAAACTAACCAGCAGTAATGCCATAACATGTTTATCAGTATGAATAAGGTCTTAAATCCAAGAATTATCTGATAGATCATAATGATGCCATTGTTAACATTGCCCTAGACTAAAATCACACCATGTCAGGAGTTTTTACATTGCCCCAGTGTGTAGAACACATGGTCAGAAACGCATTGTGGGATTTTGTGTACCATCACTTTCAAGGCAAAACTCCTATTGCCCTAGTATGAGACTCAAAAATGCCATTCACACATGTATTTCGCGAAGATGTGTACAGCATCACTGTCATGCCAGGATTCAAATTGCCCCAGTATATAAAGCACCACTGAGGCGCAAGCATCCACATTTTGCTGGTTTGTTAAATAACCTTGCCAGTCAACCCAGAATCTATACTGCACATCGGTGTACACTATCATTGCTCTGACAACTTTCGTATTGCACAGGCATGCACAACACCACTGTCATGTCATAAACCAAATGTCTCTGTTATTTAAAGCCTCATTTTTGTACAATCTCGCATGCTGACATGATCAACACCCAAAACCTTGTCCCACCTCTTCTTCCCTTATCAATTTTGTACTTAAACTGACTGGGTTGAACCTGAGGCTGGAGGTTGAAGGTGCATTCACTTGGAACTGCAGTCTTGCCCATCTATAACTCACCATAATGCTAGGTACTAAGTATACTTCTGCACAGATCGAATGATAGCTGTACTTCCTTCTTCCATTTTCGATCCTGTGATAACACAGACCTCTCTTCCAGTCTACTGCTTCTGCTACAGTCACCAGCGGGTTAATCCTTATATAAGCTTTTACCTGTACATATGCTGTAGCAGTATTTTACAGGTTGCCAGTTTTTTTAGCCTGGAAAACTGGGGTGTACTTGGAGTCAGTCTATGTGCCACAGTCAGTAGGCTGTGGATCGATTGAGGCAGTGGTGGCTTTCAAGGTTGCATCGCACTCAAGCCTGTAACCTTCTTGGTAAAGAAGAAGTTTCTTGGATGGCAAGATCAGCTCTAGATTTGACATGCTGATTTTGCGCC
The DNA here is from genome assembly GCF_964261635.1 of Lissotriton helveticus. NCBI lineage: Eukaryota > Metazoa > Chordata > Amphibia > Caudata > Salamandridae > Lissotriton > Lissotriton helveticus. Next base: position 1,930,232,948 of record NC_136063.1, read on the forward strand.
TCACCCATGACAGCAAACAGCCAGTGCAAGGAATGCTCTTAAAGAATAACCTGTTTGGTTTCCATCCACAACTTTCCTATTGTGCAAAGTCCTTGGGCTTCCACATTGACACCAGCCTCGGCTTCAAGACCTACACAGCACAGAAACCATCTAACACCTTGCTGGCCAGCATCGCAGTGACTCACCTAACACTTCTGAAGAGTGTCTTCACGCTACAGCTTGTCTCATGAAAAGCCTTCACAAATGTGACAAAAACTCTGAATCTCCGAGAACATCACTAGCCTCAACTGCCCACACGCATTACGCAAAAGATCAACTGATTCATCTACAAGGCTGTCAATACCAATCCAACATACCTTGATTCCAAGATGTCTGTCAGAACAAGCACAATGTACACCAGTAGCATCGAAAGACTGGAAATGACTTGAGGAAATGAGATGCCAATCATTCTTCTGCTACAAGCCCAGAGTAAGGTATATCACCCCAGTTCATATTTGGAAGGCAATTTCTCTTTCTAATACCAAATGGAGGTGAAGATTCATCTTTTCAAGCAACAGTGTTTCACATTATAAGTTATTATCAATGGTATGAGGAGGAGTAACCCCCTCACAGAGCACCACCTTCTAATCATCACCCTTTTTCATAAGCAATACCACTCCCTCTTCTCTTCTCCTCCGCTCTCCCCAATTCGTCCTTTGCCCTCGCCTGATATAGCCATTTTGTGTTCTGGAAGAGAAACCCAATATCACCTGCCTTTTGTAGTGTTCTGATGTTATTATAATAATTCATGATCGAGCAGGAATACTGGAGTTACTTGGATTTCATTTCCAGTCAGATATAAGCACAAAACCCAACTGCCCAGCCAGGTGCAGACAACCTATGGGAAACAACCTTTACAACGCAACTTTTACAACGCACTACCATTACAACGAAACTTTTACAACGAAACATCCATTACATCGCATGCCATTACCAGGCAACCATTACAACTATAATATATGTAAGTTTCGCCAAAAATTCGGGTAATTTAAGCTCTGGATCAAATCCATATACAATTAAGTTCACGTAACAGGGAGCCGTACATTTTAAATAAGCATGGAGCAAAGTAAATATTCTGCCCCAAAATACCTTAATTCTAGGACAATAGACCATTATATGAGACCAGTTAGCTAAGTCCGGTTGACTACATCTGAAACAAGTAGATGAAATATTACTGTACATTTTCACAATAGCTACTGGAGTGTGGTACAAAAGCCACTTACTAAAAAAAAGCCTTCTTCGCCAATTGGCGCCTCTCAAAATACTAAAATTAAATGTATTTAATATTGTCCAAGAGTTGTCAGTTAGTTTAGAATTTTCATGTTTCTGCCATTTTTTAATTGCTTTAACGCTTAATTCATCCTCCCTGCTTTGCGCTAAGCTACTTCTCCATTTTCCGGGGTTCTTAAAAAGTGGAGACCAAAAAAGATCATTGGTTAACTGTGAAGATTGACCTATCTGTAATAAATCATTTTGAACCAGAGACTTATAAAACAAGTTATATGAGCTTATCAAAAGAAAATTTCCACAGATTAGAGTGGTCATCTCATTCGGAGTCAGCCAAGATCCATTTTTCACAAAGTTTGAGAGCGTTAAGAACCCATATCTTGCCCAATTAGATATAATTTCTACCCCCATTTTAATCCCAAAACCAGAAATAGCGTCACTCAATGGAGTCATTAAATTCATGAGGCAGAGTGAATATCTTTTCAACATACCATCACGTTTTTTAAAGAGCCAATTCAAAATCTTATATCTGACTAATTTGGGTGATTTAAAAATCGATATTGGGGAGGGAATTTTAGTCTCTTTACAGATTAAGTCAAAAAAGAAATTAATAAATAATGCCTGACTTAATGCAGGGTGTTTAAATCTAGATAGGTATTGTCCAAAGTATGCATAATGGTAATCTTTAAGATTCGGTAGACAACGACCTCCTTGTTCCCTATCTGCATATAATGTGCTAATAGCGATTCGGGGCGTCTTTTTTGCCCAAACAAAGGCTGAAATTAAGGACTCGACTTTTGAGAAAAAAGAACCGGGAAGGGAGCAGGATATAGTGGAGAACAAAAAGTTAAATAAGGGGAGTACTGACATTTTGATTAATGCCACTCGACCTAAAATAGATAAAGGCAAAGCATTCCAACGCGTAAACATATCGCGAACTTTTTGAATTAAAGGTTCAAAATTCAATGAATATAGATCCCGTACTGAGGGGGAAAAATATACTCCGAGATATCTTTTGGGTCTATTATTAATCCAACTCTGAATATCAGGGTGCAAACCGGGATTTATACCACCACAAATCAAAATCTCAGTTTTCTTATTATTAATTCGATACCCCCCCAAGGCTTCAAATTCTGCAAAAACAGAAAAAGCCTGTATTTGTGAATGCATCTCAGGTTTCAATAATAACATTATATCATCTGCATATAGTTTGATCTTAGCCATGGAGGCAAGAGGTGGAGAAATATCAGTGCGGTTCCTAATTGCCACTGCTAAAGGCTCAATAAAAAAAGCGAAGAGGGCAGGAGACAATAGACAACCTTGCCTCGTCCCCCTCTGTACTGAAATCGAGCCTACCATAGATGTATTAACAAGGATATGAGCTTTTGCACCCTGATATAGATTTTTAATTAAGTTATTGATTTGTGAGGGGATGCCAAAACGCTGTAAAATAAAGAGTGTATCCCAAACCACCAAATCAAAAGCTTTTTCTGCATCTAAAAGGAGAACTAAAGCCGGAACCTTTCGTGTTTCAAAATTATCTAATGCCTCAATCAAGTAGTATGTATTGGTGATAAGTTTACGGCCTGCAATAAATCCATTCTAATCCGGTTGGATCAGTTGCGGGAAAACATAATTAAAACGAATAGAAAGTAATTTTGTGACAATTTTGTAATCTGAGTTAAGTAATGTAATTGGCCTATAGGAATTTGGATTTTTGGGCTCCTTTCCCTTTTTAAAAAAACTAACCACCGTTCCGTCGTAAAAAAGGACGCTGGAATTGGGCCGCCCTCCAACATAGAATTTAATAACAAAAGAAGTTCAGCAAGGGAACTAAAAAATATAACAAAAAATTCAGCAGGAAGTCTATCTGGACCACAGGCCTTACCACGTGGGAGACCCTTAACTACTAACTCTAATTCATCCCTAGAAAATAAGGTTGCCATTGTTTCTTGGTCCAGATGAGAGAGAGTAGGGAGAGGATATTTATCTAAAAAATCATTGAGTCTATATTGATCCGTGATATGATGTGAAGTATAGATGTTTTCATAATGAGACAACATTATGGTCCCTATCTCTCCCGAATCTGTGGTGTCCAAGTCATTAATTGGAGATTTTAAGGAATGAATTATATTGGCAGCCGCTTGTTCCTTGATCTGCCATGCCAAAAATTTACCAGTGAAATTACTATGTTCCTAAATTTTTGGGGACGGTCTACAAAAAATGTCTTCACTTCTTGCAAAATAGTATGCGCTTAGTTCCCGCTTTGCAGGGTTTAATTGAATCTGTATAATCACGGAGGGATTATGATACTTTTGATCTATTAGGGCCTGTATTTTTTGCTGTAATAAGTTCTTGTGTCCCTTACGACTGCTGATTCCCTTGCGTCTCTTCCTATAACAACCCCACGAATAAACGCCTTCAATGAATCTCATACAACATGAAGAGGGGTCGTCCCCATATTACGTCCAATATATTCCCTTATTTCATTTTTAAGTGATGTGACCCAAACTTCGTCGGACAGATACGTTTTATTAAATACCCATCACTTTGAAGTTTTCTTACTGTCCTCCAACACAAACTCAATTATTAACATCGCATGGTCGAAAAAGCCATTATGCAAGATCCGATGATACTGACTTTTAAGTTTTGTAGAAGCAAGGAAGAAATCAATTCGAGAATATGACTTAAACCTTCCCGACCAGCAAGTAAATTCCCTTTTGGAAGGATTCGAAAAACGCCAAGGGTCAACCAGGTCAAGAGTGTTTACATTATTGATAATTGATCTGAACGATTTGGGTTTCAACAGTTTTTTCCCGCCAGTGGTAGAGTCTAGTTTAGGATTCATAAGGATATTAAAATCTCCACCGATGACAATATCCCCACCTACCAGCAATAGGGACTGAACCAACTGCTCATATATCGTAGGGTTGTCATTCAAGGGAGCATAGAAACTTACAAACATTATGGGCGATGGTCTATTTTTTAATTTACAAGTGATCCAACACCAATGACCCTGGCCTCCCTCTTCAGGTTGGATAATCTCTGCTTCCATTTTCCTATTTAGAAAAAGTGCGGTTCCTCTCTGAGACTCAGTAAAGAGAGAAAAGCCACGATAGGAAGCCCAGGCTTTAAACATTGAAAAATTGTCCAATTTTGAAACAGGAATATGAATTTCTTGTAAAAGTATAATTGTCATGAAAGCTTCTTGAGGGCTTCACCCCACACAAATGTCCTCCGCTTATACAATAATTCTCTTATAGGCTCAGTCTTATCTGCAAACGCTAGTACAAATTTGGCGTAGTACCCCAGTAAGCCCATAAAAGATCTCAACTGATCTTAATCACACGGCGCCTGCAGCTTGGCAATCGCACTCACCGAGTTTTGTTTTGATTTTATACCTTCATTACCAATGTTGTAGCCTAAGTAGTAAACCTCCTGTGTTCCAAAGACGGACTTCCTCAAAGTCAAATCAGCCTCACTTATTATTTTAAAAACTCCATCCAGGGTTTTGTTGCGTTCAGTCTCATTATCCCTAAAACCAGGATATCATCCTGGAAAAACACAACTTTGGCAATCCCACTTAAAATCTATGTCATGATTCGTTGAAAGGCACTAGATGCCAGGCACAATCCAAAGGGAACTGAAATTTTCCTTCTGAGGTAATGAATGACGTGAAATGCTTACTGTGTGGATGGACCTTTACCTGGTTGTTAGAAATGGTATCTCTGGTTGGCTAAGGCTTACGCCAAAGCCAGGCAGAGCCCACCACTCTAGTCAGGGCTTGGGAGTTGCACGCTGACGATAACCCCTGCTCACTCCCTTGGTAGCTTGGCACGAGCAGTCAGGCCTATCCCAGAGGCAATGTGTAAAGCTTTTACGCAACACACACACAGCAGCAACCCACTAGGCACACCACAATAAAACACATTAGATGATAATCACACAATATACACTGTACCAACTGGCACTGGGCAGTATCTACAGGGGATTACATACACACGACATGGCCACATGGACCACCATCAGAATCATCACTTAGAAGAAATAGTAAAAGTAACATTTATCATAGACGTAGACCACAACCAGTAATTTCTGGCACAATAATGACCTCCGCATTATCACATTAGCATTAGGTATAAAACATATCCTGCTCAAACCTCTGGGGCATAACAACAATATGTATAAGCACCATAGCATCACATTAGGCCTCACAAGCGTAAACACCTTAGCCAACAGATTAGCAGAAAATCTGTGTGCCCCAATCGCCACCCCCTTTTGTACCAATCGGGGGGCACAGCACACTGAACCTGGCCCCAGGCCAACTGGCCTCTCACAGGGGCTCAAATGCCCGATGTTCAGACTGTCTGGGCTGGCTGCGCACGCAGCAAAAGCAGCAAAGCAAAAGATCAGGCCTAAACGTGGCACCTGCCCACTACTTGCTGGGCAGCTGTGCAATCCAAAAATGGGCACGGTATTCTCTGTCTCCACCCCCAACCCCCCCCTAGGGACTCTAACAAAATAATTGTGCCCCAAACGTTGCAGCTGCCTGCGCTCTTGCAGGGCAGCTGGGGAACTTAGGCAGAAACAAGCTTGGGTACTACAGTGCCTCTGGGCCCCGCTCTGGGGCTCTTCACACCAATTGTCTCCTTTAGGAAAGATGGCACTGGCACTGCGGGGGCTTTAGGCATCCACACTGGGACTTTTAAACTGAAATGGCCCCCAAGTCCCCCTCCGGGACTTTTAAAAAGGAATGGCCCAAGAGAGTGCGGGCACCATGGCGCCAGTTACATTAGAGTCCCGCTCTGGGACTCAAAAGGAAACCCAAAACTTTGCCCACATGTTGCAGCTTCCCTCTGACAAGTGGGCCAGCTGTGAGCACCAACAATGTGCCCTGAAGCGGGCACCAACCATGTGCGTGCGGGCCCCTCGGGGCTCGCACCAAGTGCTGGATCTCTTTCTGACCCCTTCCCGCCTCCGGCCAGCACGTCCCAGTGCAGGGTGGGCTCCCGCCTGGGTCTTTCAACGCGGCACTTCCAGGGACACCGGCACGGCTCCACTGGTGTTCTGACCGGCTCTTCTCTTCTGGGCCGCTCGAAAGCCCCGCCCACGTCCTCTCCGAGACTTCCTAGCTTCCTGTCTGGGCTGCGGCGGTGAGTTCGGGTGCAATACGGGGTAGACTCCTGTTTTAGGAGTAGATCAAAAAGAACCCTCAAGGCAGGGTGACACCACAATGCGGGGTAGGCTCCCGCTAAGGAGGTACCGATGATTGGTTGGCTCCCACTGGGTTTACAAACATTATTCAGCGGGGTGGGCTCCCGCTCATGAAGGGCACAAATGCGGGGGGGAACCCCACGCCGGCGATTCCCTCTTCAAAATTATCGCAGCTCCGTGCTGCAGCCACAAATAGAAGCGCTGCTCCTATCGGCCACAAGAAATAAAGCGCTCTTCAGAAAATAATGATATAGCGCTTCCCAGGCGCTTGAAGTCTCAAATCCAGGGAAAAAGAATGGGGCGCTCTGGCCAGCAATAAAGAGCAGAGCGCTCTTCTAAATAAAGGCAAAGGTCATGGGGGCACAAGGCTGGGCTCAGGCAGGCCAGCACACCGGGCCCTCCAGCAGGGAGGCAGTCCCTTGTGGCGGTTCCTCCTGGAACCCAGCAGCAGCCCCCAGCGTCAGGACCAGCACAGTAGAGCATTTTCATGGTGTCACAGCCCTTCTTTTATACACATTTTTCCTTTGTCACTCATCACAGGGCTGGGGGAAGACCAGATGCAACTGGTTTGGGGGAGCTTTGGAGTACTTTGTTGTGCTCAGCTCCTCTCTCCTTTGTCAGGTGGCGGCTAGGTGCTCGGACGCACCACAGGGGGCGGAGCTAGCATTGTGGAGGGAAGGCACAGCCTTATTCAGGTCCCAGGTGCAACTCCTCCCTCCCAGCTACATGCAGATCTCCCTATTCACCACTGGGCAGACTCATCCTGGCTCCTGGAGCCAACCACCCCATCCAGCACCTGTCAAACACAAGCCAGACATGCACTCCACATCAGGCAGGCAGACACAGCACACAGAAATGCCAACGTCTAAAAGCGGCACTTCAGTCACAATAAATCTGCGCACACCATTGCGCAGCATTTATTCTCACGAGTTCGCACATACTAAACTTGACCCTGCACTCCTCTTACACTAGAAACTACCAGGGACACACATATCCCCCCTGCATTCCTATGGAAGGGCAGGCCAATCTCACCACACGCACTCAAAGTGTGCACACACTTTACACTGGGACACAGTGCTAAAGTGCGCAGAGGCCAAAAACTACTAGTATCAGGTCACATTAAAAGGCAAAAAGTTTAGGGGTGAACCTGCCAAAAGGGCCAAGTTCAACACAATCCCCTTCCATCCAAATCGCAGGGCAGACCAATCACCACTGTGATGGGCTTCCCTGCTTGGGGCGATAGAACACGGACGTCGGCCCACAACTGCAGGGACACCCTCTTTTTCTACGCCACGGTGAACCCATGTGCTTCCTTCTGTAAAAGCTGTCGGGAGCAACTGGGCTACCCCACTGCTACTCCCTAGCTGTCCGTGGCCAGGATCAGGTCCTAGGCCACCCAGATGTCACTGGTCCTTGCCTATCTACAGAGTGGGGGGTAGTAACCCCATGCACATAGTAGCCATTCTCCACTCTTCCCCCTCATCAGGGCAGTTCTAGACTGCCACTGATCCTCCAGCCTAGGGTCTGCACCCTCAGGCTGACCAGAAGTCACGGGTGAGGCTCTCCTCCCCCTACCTCACCTTCTAGGGTTCCGCCCTCTCCTCCTTTGAGAGGTACCCAAAGAACACCACTCTCCCACCAGTTCAGGACCTCTCTCCAACAACTGGTCTCCCAACCTAGGGTTTAACCCCTACAGTGCGCCGTGGTCAGAGACGAGGACTCCCACCTTCTGCACCCCCTTCCAGAGTTCTGCCCCCTCCCAACGGGAGTGGTACCCCTGGAAGATGAACCGGTCAGGACACTGGTTACAGACGTCCTTCCCTCCAGGTCAGGCAGTTTCTGAACCTGGCCTCCCACCCTTGGGTCTAAACCCTTTGGTGGAGTACTTGCCTGGCACTCCAGGACTTCTGGGGACTCGCACACTATCCCGCCGAGGGTAACACATGACTCATATGTTGTGTGACATTCTGCCTGGTGCAGATTTCCCGTCCCCTGTCCACCTGACATGGTCACTCCAAGGGAACTCAGCCCTACTGGCTGGTCCCTGACCCACTGGTTCTTCTACTGGGGAACACATCCCCCATTCACCCCTCAATCTGGACTTCTGTGCCCTCCCAACTGGAGCGGCACCGCCAGACACCAAAACCACTGGAGCTCTATTTACAGATGCTCCAGGTTCTCTAGACACTAGGAGATCCTCCTCAAATGGACTAACAGGACAGCCTAGGCCCCCAACCTGGGGTTACCTGAAGAAACCAACCATTCTGAGACTGGGTTTCGGGCACCTGGGAACACTCAGTCCCATGCTCACTCCTACTCCACTGAGACAGGTTGTGAGCCCCTACACCCCTCTCGCTACACTGGGACCTAGCTGGACTGCTCTGAACCTCTTCCACCACTCTGGGTTGGAAGATACCTGTACTACTATTTTTGGGATCACTCCCCAATGGCTCTTCAGAAACTCGCGCACTTTTCCAGCGGTCTGCTTCTAGTATAAATTCCCATAGGTCAGAAAGCCCACACTCCAACATGTGTTGGCGCAACCCCGGTGAATAACAGCTGAGCAGGTGCTCTCTGATAATAAGTTCAAACAGGCCTTCAAAATCCTCTTCTGTGTGAACCCTTATCCAATCAACCAGTGCATTATTACATTCATCCGAAAAATCCGCCCATGACTGGTGAGACAGTTTCCTACTGTCCCTGAACTTCAACCTGTATTCCTCCTCTTGGGAACAAGGTACCATACTTTGGGAACTGGTAATGGGACTTCCTGCACTGGACTCTATATTGCTACCACCACTGGACTCCACCCTCACTGGGGAATCCAGAAAACTACAACTGTGCTCAGGGGATAATCTACCCTCCAGAGCTAATTTCTCTCTGGTGAAGGGCCTCTCAGCCCCCGCCATCCTCTCCTGTGCTAAGACCCTCTCGGTCTCTAATTTTTTGCTCTTCAAGGCCCAAAGCATTATGACTCAACTCCTGAGCCAATAATGCCTTTTTCTCCTCCAAGGCTAACTTGCTATTCTCCAACTCAAATTTCTGAGATTCCATATGCTCATAGCTCTCCTTCTGGAGTTTCTCTAAAGCCAACTGATGCTCTCTTTATTCCCTCCTATCTACCTACTCCTCTGGGGACAGGGAAAGGGATGGGGCGCTGCCCCCAACACTGGACCCAGCAAGGGACTCCCTATCCATGGGGTCCTCACTATCTACTGGTGTCTCTGTCCTGTCATTTTCTTCCTCCTCTTCAGGGCTCCCCTCAGACCCACCACCCTCTTGGCGTGCAACCCGGGTCCTCTCCCCCCTCACTGCGCTCACGTTCCCAGTCATCCTTCTGCCATTGGATTAGGTTTTCCCGAAGTTTGGACTGGGTGTCTGACCCACTCACTGCTATGTCTTTCTCTTCACAGAACTCTACTAACTCATACATACTGTATCTAAACAGACCACAGGAATTAAAAGCAAAACCCATTTTGGCAGGACGCTCAGACACGTGCAACACAGGGGATCTAGCTGTCTGAGCTGAAGCAAGAGTAGACAATCTACAAATGACACTCAGGAGAAACAATAAATAAAACTCAGAAACAATAATCCCCAAACACGTGATTATCTAAATGCAGAGTTTGTAGTGCAACCAGTTGTCACTGTGGTACTGCGCAAACACAAGTCCTAATCCCACCGCTGATCACCAATGTTAGAGATGCGATATCTGGTTGGCTAAGGCTTGCGCCAAAGCCAGGCAGAGACCACCACTCTAGTCAGGGCTTGAGAGTTACACGCCAAAGATAACCCCTGCTCACCCCCTTGGTAGCTTGGCACGAGTAGTCAGGCTTATCCCGGAGGCAGTGTGTGTTGCACCAACGCTTTACACATTGCCTCCGGGATAAGCCTGACTGCTCGTGCCAAGCTAACAAGGGGGTGAGCAGGGGTTATCTTTGGAGTGTAACTCCCAAGCCCTGACTAGAGTGGTGGTCTCTGCCTGGCTTTGGCGCAAACCTTAGCCAACCAGACATCCCATTTCTAACACTGGTGGTATGCACACTTTAAATCTAATTTGGAGAAAAATGTCCCCCGTGAGAGCATCAAAATTATCTCATTAATATTGAGTACGGGAAAGCTGTCCATAAGCACACTCTAGTTCAAGCTTCGTAAGTCCACACAGAAGCAAAGTGACTCATCTGTATTTTTGTTGTTGTAATTACGACAGGAGAAAGCCACTCCGTAGCTACTACCGGTTCTATGACCTCTTCCTCTAACAATTGCTGTATTATCTCTTACACTTAAGTACATGCTGCCATAGGAATTTTACTTGCCACCATGTTACTTCACTCATTGTCACCTTGCATCACTGACACATAGATAATTTTCATCTCTTTCATACACCTCTCCACTTCTTTATTGACTTTGCCATCTCAATGGCCTCTTTCAAAGTTGGATTCTTCACAGCCCACAAACGTTTTTGTGACTTTTTGCTGTTGCTATGATCAATTAATTGGCCTCTCTCCATTTCATCAGTCATTTGTCCAAACTGACATTTGGATGAAAGGTCCTGTAATCTGGCAACAAATTCATCCACAGTTTCTCTAGCTCTTTCCAGCTGTCAATAACATTTGTGGCTGCACATAACAATTACCTGCTTAGCAAGCCTAGAACGTAGGCACAAGTTAGCATCCTTGTATACATTATCCACTTCCTCCAACAGTTGTGGAAGGTATTTGAAAACATGTTCCCCTTCATGCCTAAAACTCCCAACAACAATGCCTTTTTACATATTGCTGGGCACCTGGTACCATCCAGAGTCACCGAATAGTTTTAAAAATGAATCTATACAATCCTCCCATTAAATAGATGAATCCCTAGCAGACATTAGAAATGGTGGTGGAAGGGGGGGGGTATTAGAGGGCGCACTGCGGAATGGCTGCCTTCTGAGACAGCTCTGCTGGCCAGGTACGTAATGCATTAGAAAAATATCACTTTGCGGACACAAAATCGCTGTACGTTAGCTGGAACGGGCATCGGAATGCTTCGGCTCTGGTATGAGCGAAACGTAGTGCTGTGATGACGCTTCTGCAACCAAGAATTTGAAAGCGAAAGCGGAGTACCGGACGGGCTGTGACACAGGCAAGATGGCAGCACCCTGATGCAAGGCTATATCGGAGTGATCAAGGTACAGGACTGCGTGATGAGGCGCTAAGAGGTCTACAAATAGTATTGCTGGATGCACACAGCATGAAGCGCCGCTCCTATTAGACCGCAAAGAAGCCTCAGAGGTGCCGCGGGGAGCGGTTCACATGTTTGGGACGCGGACTGCGAGGTGCTGGCAGAAAATGGCGGCTCGCACTGGCGGCGGCATTCACCAGTGCCCTGCGGCGTGATGTGAAACTGCGGATAACAAACAGAGGCACACTGAAAAGCCTGCTTCCAAATATCGGCACTGCCTGTCTTAATCCTGCTACTAGATCGGATGCTGTTGCAAATGGTCCCGTGCGCCAGAATCAAAACTTGCCCACCCGCTACATGAATACAGGATCCCGGAGGCCCGCGGTGTCACTGCGCAGCACACACATAATTGGGGCATGTGAGAGGCGAGCACTAACTGACAACCCTGCAGCACCTCACAATCAAGAGGCTGACGAGCTGGGCGTACTATGGGCACTGTTGCCTGCTGAGGCGATGGATGGTGCACGGAGTGGATCCCGCTGATTGGGATGCCCTTGCCCCAATGTTCCTATCCTGAGTGAGGTGTTCCAGTCGTGTGCGGTTCCACACACTGCAGTCCTGGTAATCGGGGTTCCCCCCTACAAAATAGATTTGTGCGGTGCCTGCTACCGGATGACCTATCTGGTGGAAGAACCTGCCCTAGTGCTGGCGTCTCACTGTGACTAAAACAACACTCCTGCTGACAGATATCTGCAAGCCCTGCTGAGGTCTGTCTGGAACATAGCGGCTACTGTACAAAACAAGGAGAGACAGCACTCTGGCCCTACAGAGTACTACACAGCACCCCATACACTTTCAGTTTCTCACCGTTGCGCTCTCTCTGGGCTGGTGATATCAAATAGCGGGACAATGGGGAAGCCGGAGAAGCAGCAGTCCAAACTGTCATTCGAAGCTAAAAAGCATACCAAAGGTGCGACGGCGCACTCCGACACTGAGCTCGACAATGAAGCGGCGATGTCCAATGGCATGGAGCACATGCTGCAGGCCGTACAGCAGAGTCTGCAGGACATAAATGGGAAACTGGACACCATCACGCAACAGGTTGACAACATGGCGGCTAAACTGGACAAGCATGGGGAACGTCTTGTCGAGGCCGAAACCAGAATCACTGCAGTGGAAGCTGAATCCCATGCCACGACCCAAAAATGCCCGGAAATGGAGAAGCTCTTGGATGTTATTAAAAACAAAGTGGAAGGTTTAGAAGCGAGATGCCGCCGCAATAACGTCCGAATTGCAGGCATTCCAAAATCCACCAACACAGGGAGGATGGAAACATACGTGGAGGACATGATCCGCAACATCTTTGGTGCAGAGCACTTCTCGACTTCTCGATGGTTCTACTAGTACAGCAAGAGCATAGATCCCTAGCTCCAAGGCCGAAACCTGGCGCAACTCCATGACCCATCGTCACCCCCATTCTTAATTACAGAGACCGGGATACCATTTTGAGGTTGGCTCGAGAGAAACGGAACATAAATTATCAGCGCAACGCGCTGGAGTTATACCCAGACTTCACTGTGACGGTGCAACTGGCGCGCAAAGAGTACAACCCAGCGAAGAAGTTTCGTGAGCTGGGAATAGAATACGCCATGCTCTACCCCGCACGGCTGAAAGTGACACAGGACGGCCGCTCCACGATCCTCCAAATAGCAAAAAGCAAAAGCAGCGCAGGACTTTCTAAAGAAATTCAATGACAGGCGCAAAGAATGGAACTGTGATGAACAGAACCAGGATTTGGAATGAACAGTTTCCGGCGGGGTAAGAAGCACAGCATCCCTGAGTTCAAAGACTAGTAAGGCATATGGGCGACATGTTGTTAAGAAAGTGAACTATTGACACTATCAGGCAGCAGTCCAGGCCCCAAAACTTGGAGACATTCGGAGTTTCACTCCAAATTGATTCTGTTGACCTTCTATGCTGCCAAAAAATGCACTAGATCGAATCTGTACCTGATATTGAGGTTTATATTTAGCTACTGTATTTAAGTTTGTGCATGGTGGTGACACCTACACAGGATGATAAACACTTTTGCATTGCGCTCACTGCATTGATTCGGACTATGATAACTGCGGTGGTGGTTCTTTGAGGATAAACTAATTTAATGCATGTACTATGCTTCAATTGTTGACTGTGTTATACATAGGCAGCAGAGGGACAGTGGAAATGTTCTGCAGGGTACTGTATTGCGCGTGTCATATGTGTTTAACAAAGGGTATTGTAGCCTCACACCTGACCTCACCTTCAACCCTAGTGTCACTAGGCACTGAGATCTTTGTGGGGGGTTGTGAGTACACTTAAGCAATTGTGTATTATTTACATCAAGTGTGAACTTTTGACACTCCTGCGGCCAACAGTTACACTTAGGCCATGTCTAGTCCGCATAATTAACGAACACCTGCCACATCCACTATGTTGGATGCAGATGTGTCCACCTGGCGGACCCCCAAGTGGGTGCTCCCCAACCAAAGTTTGGTTCTAATGTTTCCTTCTGGAGGGAAATGTCTTTGGCATAGTTTGGATGCTGAAGTCGGTGGGGGTGGGGCGCACGATGTTGGGTTTTGTTCTCCAGACCAATGCACTTGAGAAGCATCGCTGAAATCCAGAGTAACATTGCAATGTGTAACGCTATTACTTCTTTTCAGACAAACATACGAAGCGTGCATGCTACAAATGACATGTTGTACTGTAAAAGATGTTACGTTTTATCGATGACCACTGAGAAGCTACAGCCTAAACATTTAAATTTGTTAACTTGGAACGATAGAGGGTTAAATATTCCGAAGAAGATTCGTCAAATCTTGGCGTACTTTGACAGGCTGAAGGTTGACATTGCCCTCCTGCAGGAGACACACATTGCCCCTCACGCACCCAATAATATTGGCCGAAGATGGGCAGAATCAACGCATAGTGCAACCTATTCCTCTTATTCCAGGGGGGGTCCTCATTTTGATCTAGAAAGGCCTGAATTTCCACATTGATTACATCATCACAGATGAAGAGGGGTGCTATGTTATAATAACAGGGGTCATAAGAGGGCAAAAACTTGCTTTAATAAATACGTATGGCCCAAATATAGATGACCCTGACTTCTGTCACAGAGTATGGCGCAAACTTAACGATTAACAAGACATTCCGTTACTGTGGGGCGGGGATTTCAATATCGCTCTGCATGACGTTCTAGATAGGTATGGGATATCAATGGAGCCTCACAAACGGGCACTAGGTGCATTGAAAGATATTATGACAGACATGCAACTTACTGATATTTGGAGAGCTCGACACCCTGAGCGTATGGAGGCCACACACACATCAGCAGCACACAATAGCTGGTCACGTATAGACTACTGGCTAGGCACTGACGACATATCACTATGGACAAGATCTGTCACGCACCTACCTGGGACATTATCCGATCATAATCCGGTACTACTTTTAATCACTATACCACATTAAATACCGCCACCTTACAGTTGGAGATTCAATGCGAAAGCATTATTAGACTCAACATACACCAACACTATTAATCAAGCCATAACCGAATATTTTTACCTAAACGCTCCAACCACTGAGGACCCGAGCCTATTGTGGGAGACTTTCAAAGTAACAATCAGGGGGGGTCTGCATAAGCACCACCGCCGGCATTCTTAAAGATATAAGGCAGCAACTTTCTACGCGGGAAGACAGACTGCGAACGTTAGAGCGAGAATAAGAACATACACAAGATACGAAGTTGTTAGGGAAAATTAGGACTGTACTAATGGAATATCAAACATACGCAGACGATGAACTAAAATATGTAACGAAACGTCAGGTAGCTCGTTCCTACGGGGAAGGAGGTAAACCTGGTAGGAATTTGGCAGCTAAAATACGCGCGGGTCATGCACCACAAGTAGTCCGGGCGATCAGGGACACCAAGGGGGTTCTACAGCACCATGCACAGGGTATACTGCGTGAATTCATGACAGCATATGGAGAATTATATACCTCGCAGCCCACTGCCACCACAGAGGAAATTATGGAATATCTAGCTGACGTATCGATAGCATTGCTGTCTGATGCGCAGAGGGAATACTTATCGCTAGCCATCACTGTAGAGGAAGTAACTGCAATTATTAAATCACTGCCAAATGGAAAAGCGCCGGGCTCCGCAGGATTCACGTGTGAATTCTATAAATAATTTGCGGATAAGTTAGCAACCCATCTATTGAAGATGTACGGGGATGCCCATGATAAACAACTAATGCCACCAACACTGGGAGAGAAGCCATGTTAATAGCCCTTTTGAAGCCAAACAAAGACCCAGAATACTGTGATTCCTATAGGCTCCTGTCCCTCATCAACATAGATACGAAGATTATAGCCAAACTGATTGCTACACGCCTGCAACCGTTGATGACTAACCTAATCCTACCGGACCAATCTGGGTTCATTCCATCACGATCGACGGCCCATAACACTAGAACACTTTTTGCGCTATCACATTATTAAATCCCTAATACCAAAGCTGCTGCGGTTTTATTAGATGCGGCTAAATCATTTGATTCCATAGAATGGCCGTACCTACACTAGGTTTTACGACGTATGGGATTCCCTACTATCTTTTTACAATGGGTGCAAATGCTATATACCGCCCCAACGACACGTATTAAAGTTAATAAATATATATCAGACACTATACAAATTGCCAGACAGACAAGACAAGGCTGTCCTCTGTCTCCTTTGCTATTTGCAATTGCGCTCAAGCCATTGGCGTGCAAATAAGACAGGGGCACCACTATTCAGCGCTTCAATTCCCACAGAGGACATTGCATATCTCATTATATGCAGACGACATGATGTTATATGTCCGCGATCCCGCGCAACACCTAAAACATCTACTGAAGTAATATATCAAATTCGGGCAACAATCAGGACTTAAAATAAACTGGTCCAAATCCCTAATCATACCATTGACAGAAACCACATGCCCGCACTCCATAGACTATCTGTTAGAATGGCAATCAGAACCAGTGAAATACCTAGGAGTTTGGTTCCATCGGTACCCGAAAATAGTCATCCGCAACAAATTATGGTAGAGCAGTCAGTGCGATGGAAGACAAAATCAAGAGGTGGAACTGTTTGTTTGCCGTTATCGTTGGCTGATCGTTTAGCCATTGTGAAAATGGTCATCCTACCTACATTTCTGTATCTTTTTAATAACATTCCAATCAAACAGAGGTGTTTCGTAGGATTTCCACCATGGTACTAAACCTGATATGGGCGGGTAAACAAGCCTGGATTTAAATGCGCACTCTCACACTGCCCTATTCACAAGGGGGTTCAAAGTTCCAGATTTTTTGCTATATTATTTATGCGCACAAGCACAAAACGCACATTTTTGGTATCACGAGTTCCCTTACCTTACGCATGTCGCCATCGAAGAGGGATATGTGCTTCCAATACCACTGACAGCTATCATAACACACAAAAGACCCCAATCGAGATATAAACACAATAGATACGACAAATAACACCTGGCAAATAACGGGGCGGAAAGCACACAAGTTACCACTGTATGCTATCACAATGCCACTACATCATCACCAGGAACTCTCAGTCACTCGGGAAGAGGTGGGTATGGGTTTACTTAAACAAGTTGGCATAGATACCATGGGTGACCTATACCACAACAGCAAGTTTAAGTCACTTGACGATCTTTCCTTCATAAGCAATCAAACATTGCTCTTCAAATTCACATATCATAGACTGCAAGGTGCGATAAAGAAATTGTATCCATCTTACCCCTAGGAGCCACAACAACTTTCCTCACTATAGCTATTCATTACCACTCCCGCAGCTAAGCACATAGTGTCTAAACTTTATGTTAAATTACAAGAATATTAGCGAGCACTACACAGAGAGCACTAGAGAAATGGAATGTTAGTCTAGACACTCCACTGACAGAAGAGGAATAAACCATAACCTGCACACTAACTGGATTGCTAACGCCCAATGGGAACCTACGTATATTACACTATAAGTATCTCCACCAGACCTACTCTACACCTGCTAGGCTCCATAGATATGGCCTACGTACAGATTAAAAATGCCAACAATGCAATGCTGAAACAGTAGATTTTATACACCTCGCATGGTCTTGTTCAAGGGTAGCAGAATACTGGGTAAAGGTGACAGAGATGTCAAGTGCCATTGTGGACATACCTATTGAATGTATTGCCCGCACATGCTTGCTGGGTCTGGTGACTGATGTACGCGCCACTAAGCGCAAATTTTGTGTAATTGCATTACTCCTGGCTAAACGTGGAATTTCAATATGCTGGAGTGGTAGAAGGGCCCCGAAGATTAAACAGTGGCTCCGGGACCTAACGTATTGTAAAGACACCCTGCTAACTTATGAGGAGGAATTACCTGCTGGCTCAAGACCCAGAGATTACTGGAAATATTCAATTGAATATTTAAAACTGTACCAAGTTGACTAATTGCATGTACTAGCTACACCACAGTGAATGTATATATGAAGTATAATGTAATATTACTAACCTGGATAATGGATGTTGTTGTGCAACGGTCTGTATGTTTATTAACTGTTGACATTCTATGTCTTTCAAATACCAATACAAAATATTAAAAAAAAAAAATGGCGGTGGAAGAGGTATCGCATATCCCAGATTCATTTTAGTGAATTGCTGTTGTACTGTTTCTTCTTTCTTTTCCAGTCGGATCTAAGGGCTTTGTCACGGCAATTGCTAAATAATGTGAATGGTCAGCACAATGTGGCGCTTCCCCCAAAAGAAATCTCCAAGTGTGCAAATGACTGAATGACCAAGCTCTGCATTATAACCTAGCGTGCCAATAGCTGATGAACATTTACAGCTAGATTCATCAAGCGAAATGCGCTCGCAAAAGGGCCAGATTCTGAGAATCTGGCCCTTTGCGAGTGCAAATTTTGCATTTGGGATTCATCATCCCAAATGCAAAAATCGCTAATTAAGAATTCGCTAATATGCGAGGATTAGCATTTAAGGAATCTCTATTAGAGATTCCTTAAATGCTATTCATGAAACATTTAAAAATTGCGAATTCGCAATTTAGGACCGCTATTTACCACGAAGTCAAACCTCGTGGTAAATAGCGAAAACTTAGAAAAATGCATTTTAATGCATTTTTCTAAGTTGCATGTTACACATTCACATGTCCTTTGGACATGTGTGTGCACAACATCAGTGTAAATTCACATTTCAGGGGTGCTACAGGGTGTCCTTTGGACACCCCTGCACCCTTGACATCGCATCCTTATTTGCGATTAGCAAATTGCTAATCGCAAATAAGGAATAGTAGGCCCATAGGAATGCATGGGGAGTTATTCCTCATTTTCGATTAGCAATTTGCTAATCGCAAATAAGGAACATGTAGGAATCGCAATATTTTTTGGAATTCCTACATGAATCCCGTTTTGCAAGTCCGTAATAGCGATTCCTTATGAATCGCTATTAAAGACTCGCAAAACGGGTCTTTGATGAATCTAGCAGTTACTTCTTTAACTACCAAGTGGGGATAGCAGCTTGTAGTTTACATTTCTTTATAGAAATGCTGCACAGCGAATGGACATAGCAATGAAGTAAAACAGTAGACATCAACTTACCACTGCATAAGAGTGTGCTAATAACTGATGATGGTACCACTGCAGAACAGTAGAAGACCACTTAGCACTCCATGAGAGTGTGCTAATCACTGATGAAGGTACATTCTTCTCTAAATACTTTTCACACTAAACTGCTCAAGAGCATGCAGTTTGACTCCCAGCCTGAAGGTGTCAGTAATTCCTTTGTTAAACAGCACCAAACACTGTAGACCTTCTTTTACCTTGGGCGTTACATTACATTAGTTAATCTGCCCAAAAAAACGCCCAAAAAGTGACTTTCACAGAATGCAGCCAACAGAACGCTGCCCAAATCCCATGCAGACAACAGTTTAAGCATGCCTACAGGGATTAAATAGTTGCACAGGAAAGCCGAGCCAGCATGGCCAAGTAAATTAAAGCATACACTAAACTGTACTCACGCGTACCCAATAAGCAATGGCACACGCAGGGGTCCTGCAGCACTATGGTCCCAAGCAACGTTAGTCCCCACAGACTCCACCAAACCTCAAGCTGCCTCAGAGGTATATCAATGAAGCACGCCGATCCCCATGACAGATGATCATAGGGAAAAACACTCTCGCATTATGTGGCACGTTACCTCAGTACATGGTCAGCACCGCTCACTCCCACAACGAGCATGTTGCACTCCATACACCACCAGAATGAGGCCTGCCAAATACATGCATCTATTTTATGTTCTGGTTAAGAGCCATGAGTGCAGCCCTGTCTCACCAGCACACTCGCTTAAAACATTTTGTCCAATGCCCCATCTCTCGAGTCAATGTAGTTTCAAACGATGTGGGTTCATCTTGGGTTGCTTATCTCTGACCTTACCTCCTGCCCAGTTAAGATCATCGCCAAAATTGTAATAATGGAGTTGGAGCAGGAATACTTGAGTTACTTAGACTTTGATTCCAGTCAGAAATATGCACAAAACCCAACTGCCCCAGCCAGGCGCAGACATCCTTTCAACTGTCATCCGGCTCATTTCATCTCCGAACCCTCACATGTCATCGCAGGAATGTACATATGTCAAAATGTTCTCAGCCTGGCTGAGACCCGCCTAAGCTCAATATGACAGTAATGTTTCTGGATTTGTGGTTCGCTCATTACAGTGGACCCAAATATCTCAGATTTGTTCCAATTGTATGTCGAATCGGCCAGAAGACGAGAAGGTGGAATGAGACTGTACAGTAGATTGACTGTAATCCTTGTTCAATTACTGGTAGGCAAGTTCTGAACATTAGATGATGTAACAATCACACACATACTTTAAGAATCAATCCACTGATTTCAACGTTTAATCCATCAGCTCTTGGTATCATTCTTTGCCCTTGGTTCTGGTAGGCCCAGCTGTACAACTCAAAGAACGCCCCTTGATTCGCAAGCCGAATAGTTTTTTTTAAAAAGCAGCAACACTGGTGATGCACCAGTAGGAATGCAGCATATTTGATGACACTCCCATCTCTTCAGTTGCAGATGTAACTTGCATTGTGCATCATCCCCCACGGCGAAAAACGTCATCTTTCCCATAAGACATGGTCTACCAGCACCATCTTGAAAATATAAATTCTTGCACTTTACACTTGTGCCGCTCCCATCTCTCCAGTTGATTCATGGGGGCCATCTCGAAGATCGACACATCTACCTAAACATCAAACTAAAGCGACCAAACTCTGCTCTTGTATCCCATTATTTTGCCTTGTACTCAAAACTATTCCAAACTGCATCAGTATCATCTCTACTTCTTGTGCACTCTTTACTTAAATCTCACTGATTACTACTCAGAGATATTATCAGGAATTTACACTGTTCTGTTCAACTTCCTCGCTCCAATCAACTGCCTCCGTAAGTAACCATTTGATCTTCTTGACTTGGCCATATTCCGATGAGGTACACAATTTCCACTGTGCATCATCTCCCACTTCAAAAAACATCCTCTTTCCAATATGACTTGGTCAACCAGTACCATCTTGAAAACAGGAATTCTTGCACTTTACACATGTGGTTTTTATTTCTTTTCTCTGCTGGTTGAACCTCATACTGTACATCTTCTAGCCCTCTCAACAAGTCCGCTAAAGCTTTGGTGCAATCAGCTGAGCCTGTCTCTTGGCAATCCCTAACAAGCCAACTGGTCCATATCATAATTGCTAAAGACTAATACATCTGTTCAAATTGTGATTGTACCAGTCACTATTTACCCCCGGCTGTCCAGGGCATGAGATTATTCCCTTTTCCTCAGTTGACTGTATCCCCTCTTTGTTTTCAGTTCACTCAACAGCATGCTTCCAGGGTTAGCTATCTGTTATTTAATTCTTTTGTTTTCCATAATACTAAGCACAGACTGTTTTTTCTTGTTCCGTCCACCAAGAACAAACAACTAGCTACAGCTAGTGGCCCTTCATAGCACCTAGCAACAATTTCGCCTAGTGGTGACTACTCTTCCATTTGGCGCATCACTCACCCAGCAACTTCACCAATGGTTTCTGGCTCTTCCTTATGTCTCCATGTTGTCATTAAATATAACTAAAATCCCCTTACTGAAACTATTCTATCTGTCACCAACTGGCAAGATCTGACTTTCCGAGCAGTGGACGCGAGGAGTAGGTCGATTCTGATCTTACCTGCCTAAAACTAAATTGTGATTATACAGGCATTGACCTTACGCCCTGCCCGTTGAAGCGCAGAGTACTCTAATTGGAGTCTCTTGTTTTAACCCGCCAGCTCGCTTATTTTATTGAGCGGCATTTACCACTGGCAATTTTTTGCCAGTAGGCACACAGGGGATCAAGGCTGGGAGTGCTTTTTAGGGAGCACGCACCCCCTGTCCACCTGTTTTTCTGGTCCTGACGAATACCGGGCAATAGCCCTTATGGTAGAAACATGTTGACCATCCAACACATATAGAGATCCCAGGGTCGTAACCCTCCCTATCAGGATCTCGCCAGTATTAATTTTAAAACATTGTTCAGTTGCTCTATAAATAAAATTACTTTTTCTGAGTACAACCAGGACAATTTTTAACATTTTTTTGCACTTACAGCCACAACCCGCTCCACTGTAGTCCAGGTGTTGTAGCACACCTTGGTGTCGCTAGGACGCCAAGGTGGACCCCAATGATGAAGCATGTCACCACTAGGTGGTGAGTGAGGGGTTTCTATCAAAAGGATGAATTTCCTTCTTTTTGCCAAGAACCAATCCTCCAGATACGTCTGTTCTTCTAAGTCATAGTGGATACTCCTTCCTTTGTTTTTGCCAAGATCTGACTTTCCCCAAGGCAATGGAAATAAATATAGTCCTCAGAAAGAGAGCGAATGGAAACAGTCTCATTAAATTTTATTGCCTACTTTGTTCTCTGTCTCTCAAAACCCCAACCCTTTTTCTTTTATTGCCTGCTTCACAATCCCAGATTATCAAATGGCCCTCTTGGCATTTTATATGGAAACAGTTCTTCATGACTCTTATTGGTGATGCCCTAGAAAGTCGTATCACCTAAAAGCTCCTTCTCCTCCTGCATAGTGATAATATATTCCATGTTAGAGTTTTTTTTAATTAGCATTTCAACAAGTAGGACTGCACACTTATGTTTTCTGTCCATTTTTTTCTGTATCAGACCATACTTTCTACATTCTTCTGTCTACAGATGCAGACTTACTCATGTCAAAAACTGGTAAGTCAACAAACACACAAGTGATGCATCAGTCATTGGATTCTCATACTCATAATCAACTTTCTATAGTAAGAACAGATACTTTTAATGCAACTCCCCCCAACCACTTCTACCCTCCTAGACTTCCATCTAGACATCAATCACCACAAATACAATCAGAGATAAGAGCTGGATGAACTACAAGCGTGTTCGCATATCATATAGGACATACCCCTGGCAGTGGGATTATCAATGCACCTGTGGAACTAGGTCTCCCAGTTTGTGATTACTTTCTAGTTCCAGGACCTGTCTTGCATGATAAGCGTAATCTACATTTAATCCGTTGAGGCATCCTCCAAGGGTGCAGCAAATGTCGGTGCCACCCTTTCATTCCATCTTGTCCATCACATGTGGGCCTCTTCTGCACCTGCCCCTTTCAGCAAGTCGTTTCTCCAGGCCCGAATTTTAGGACGCCTGATACTCAACCACCCTACTGCAATACGGCTCTTTGCCACTACAAGGCCTAGCAACGCAAACCTTCTGCTAGTTTTTTCTTGGCATTTTCCGGGATCAAATGCAACAAACAATGCTTGATATTACTGGGGATCTCCCATCCTGTGATGGGTTTAATGTGGGACAACACCTCCTCCCAGTATATTATGATAACCGAGCAGCTCCACACAATATGAATAAAGTCAGCATTGGTGCAACCACATCTAGTGCATATAGGAGACCTATCAGGGTATATAGCGTGCAACCTCTTCGGGGACAAAAAGGCTAGGTATACGCAGTTATATTGTATCAGTTTGAACCAAGTGTTTATGGAAGCCCCACGCACAGCATTATGAATGTTGCCCCATTCTTTAGGTGTCTTTGGTTCTTCGCAAGCCTGTTGCCAGGTCACCTCCAATCCCAGTGGTGCTACTCGCTGAGCCGCCCAAGGCGCCTGATATGTATGCGTTATATGTTTACGGCCTCTGGCTTGGGAGAGTATGGTAACATCGGTTTGTGTGGGCTCTGAGGCCTCAGAAAAGGATTGCCATAGCTGCCTAGCAGTGGCCCCTTTTTTGACATACTGTACAAAATTGCCCTTGTCCAAGTCCAAACAACTCAGAAGTGTCCTGTATGGTTATAAAACGCCCCCCCTGGATAGAGGGGATAGAGTTTGGAGAGTGTAAACCCTGCCCATTCATCCATTTGTGGTGGGCATTCCTTTAAATGAGTGGAAGGATCTATAATGCATTGTTGGGCCTCGCTTCATATCAACACTTTATCCATGGAGAGACATAAAGGATAAACTCTCAGTGACAGTCCATGTTGATTTTGGCCAGTCTGTTGGGAGGCAGGTTAATTGCTGAAGAAAATGTCCCCAAAGATGGGGCTTACAAGAAAATTGACTCTTCGTTGAGGAAGGCTTTTCCTGACTCAGATCTCACCATTCGTTCTGGTATATATACAAGGAATTTGTTGCACATTCTTTGTTGTCTGACTTTATGGCTTTGTTCATGACTATGCAAGAGGGTGGTCATTGTCAAGGGATATTGAAGTCTGTGGAAAGACTGAATTTCCTTCAGATATTGCATTTGATTCAGTTAGGGGAATCTGCCCTGACTATGCCACTACCGTGGTTCCAGTTGGCGAGACACCAGAGGTTGGTGTGAGACTTTGTAATTTCCTGGAGAATTGTCATTGCACAACATCCAACAAGTGTAGCTATACGTAGGGTTCAAGAAGAGCACAATCCTTAAGAACCAATAGGATTTAAAGACTTGTAAGTCACAATACACAGACACAACAATCTAATTTAAATGTCTTGAGATCTTCCTTGTAAGACAGGATAACAGAACCGAAAGTTCATATTGTAAATTTTCTTTATTTGAAGTTACGTCATGTAGATTCAACAAAAACAGCCGACACGTGTTTCGTCAGTACCATCAGTCGGTACAATGACTTTCTCAAGGCTTAACCGGCAGAAATGACAAAAGCTGCTTCGAGGTCTTGTCTATATAAAAATGTGGCGTAAAAAACAGGAACCTAACATGTGTATGGTGAGGATGCGTGCCAAACATTAATTTCAAAAGGAGGTAGAAGTTCCAGGCAGTGGTCTTGATAATATACAGACTTCACCCTAACCGTTGTGCCGTAACACCATGTAAAGCTGGACAGGTGATCATCCACGCACTGTAATGTGTTTGGTGTCAAAAAAATGTTCAGTATGTAAACCAGAAATAGATAAAATTAGAGCCCCGACACCAATTAAGAGGAACAGCAGAGTCAGGTGAATTACCGGACTTGAATAAACGATGGTGAAAACGCAGGTCGCAAAGTGTCAGCGAACCAAAGCGCTGTCCCAAAGTCTCTAGATGCTGCAATTAGGCAGAAGGGTCCGCATAGTAACGAGCCCGCAAAACCGGGCTCGTTACTATGCGGACTCTTCTGCCTAATTGAACGTTTTCTTGACACCAAACACATTACAGTGCGATTGTGCTCTTCTTGACCCCTACGTATAGCTATATTTTTGTCAGTCTTTGACGGGCACTAGTCACTTTTGGTAGTGAGTGACAGTGGTCTGTGCAGCACTCCGTCTCAAATTGAAGATTCCATTTTACATTGTAAACCCAGTACTACTATTTAATCTAAGAGAGCTAGTGTATGTGCGGTTTTTCCTTATGGGAAGCACCACTACCGATTTTTCTTAACATCCAACAAGTGGGTGCTGAATATTCTGGAAGGAGGTTATCAGATAGTTTATGTCCTTTCCCACATCATCAGTGATGATTCAGACGCCTCTTCCAAAGGATCCACTCAGAAGGAAAGCATTGATGCTAGGGATTTGTTTGTTTCTCCTGAAGAAAATAATTGTTCCAGTCCAAAAAAAGAGTAGAGGGAATAAGGCATTTATTCAATTGTGTTCCTAGTCCCGAAGGTGAAAGGTTTTTTCAGGATCGTGATGAACCTCAAGTCTCTGATTTATATATGTACGAAAAGTTTTGTTCAAAATGGAGACCCTCCAATGGATCATTCCCTTAATTGAGGCAGGCTTTGTAATGGCTACGTAGGATCTCATTGATGCATATCTCCATGTTCCCATGGCGTCGAGATTCGAGCAGTATCTGCGATTCTCTCTGATGGGTCGTCATTGACAGTACTGTGTACTACCGTATTGCCTACGGTCCTCACCCAGGGCCTTCACAAATGTTGTAGCGCCTCTAGTGGCTCACCTTTATCTTTAGGGGATTGCAGTGTTTCCTTACCTGGATGATTGGTTGCTCTAGGCCCCATCTGTACAGGTGATGCAGCGACCTGCGATTTCACCATCGTTTATTCAAGTCCGGTAATTCAACAACATCTTAACTTGACCACACGTACACTAAAGAGACATGGTTTTGTGTTGAATGTTCCAAAATGCAATCTCCATCCCTCAACACAGAGGACATTCATAGTGGCGGAATTAGACTCTACTCTGTGCAAAGTATTCCTTCCTCACTCTAGGATCCAGCATCTACAATGCCTGCTGACATCTCTGTTATCTCAGAAGACTGCCAATTTGTTTCAGTGGATGGAGGTGCAAAGTCATATGGCGGCCGCTGTCTTCACAGTTTTGTGGGCCTGGTTGCACCTGCCACCCTTACTGTAGTGCCTTCACCATTTTGTGACATTTCTCTGTCGTGAGTGTGGAGAAATCCGCATTACTTATACCCACTCGAGAATCTGGAAGTCGGCTTTCAAAGGCATGCTTACCTTGTATGTTTGGGAGCTCCCTCAAAGATCTGAGTATGTGAGCATTTTCAAAAGTTGATAGGACACCTTTTCACCTTCGGAATGATATGAGATTTTTAAAGCGTCTGCTGTGTGTCCCTGGGAGCACACCGAATTTAGCTGCTCATGAAGAACTTGGCTGCTTGCATTTATCGGACATTGTTGGACTAAAACCGTTGTTGTGCTGGGTAAAACTATGGTTAAGTGATGCAATCCCTCTGACCCACTTGATAGTGGAGGATCTCTTATCGCTTGACCACGCAATGCGAGTACCCTGGCTTAAATATTTGAAGTCTCAATTCTTGAAGCTTGGCCGAGTGAACTTGTTTGATAACCCGGGGGATATAGTTAAGGGTGATGTTGCTGCAATTAAGAGTGCTTTTTACCTGAACCGTAATGCTGTAAGAGATGAAGTTGAGCTCTTGAAACCTAATGTTAGAATGTACATCATGTTGAGTACCTGTAATTCAATGGAATTGTATCTAACATGCTCCTTCACCACCCATGAAAAATTTTTGCTGACCCGTTTCAGGTTTAACATCTTTCATCAGCTTTTAATTAGACCCAAGTCGGACATTTTTAAGAAACCAGCAGCTCCCTGTGGCTGCGACGGGAAGTCTCCACAGGATATGCTGCATTTTATATTTTTATGTACATTTTATGAATATCCCCGAAAGCGGTTTCTGGGTACCCTTTTAAAGAAATTAAATTTTAACCAAATTAGACCCGCCCTTATGTACTTACAGTTGCTGCATCCTGATAGTGTGCTTCAGGTGTTAGAATTTTAAAAAATGACCATGAGACTAAGAAATTGTCTGGATGAGTAAATGTGCATTAACTGCAGTTTATGGCACTATCGCACTTTATTTCGTATATTCTGTATTTGGACATTACTTGCACTTTTTATTCTGATTCTGTCAATGCACTCGTTTTTATGATATATTTGAGTTGTATGTAATTTAAGATTGACTTTGTGATCACTGTGATGTTTTATTATGTCTTGTCTATTGTGTGTACTTTTATGGATTGCAATATATCCGAAATAAAGTCAATTTGAATTTGTATTTGATAGGAGATGTACAGACTTGTTGGGGGTGTGGAGGTAGAGTTTTCTCCACTTTTAAAATGTTTTTCTGCTGCGAAAATATGCAGCATTCCTCGGTGAAAAGGTCTCCTTTACAGAGAACTTCCCAAAAATGAACGAGGAGTTATTGGAAGAAGATGCATTACATGCCCGGACGTATGCCCCTAAACCTGTGCCTTGCACACGGGGACGGATTGGGCATTTATTCCATTTTGTATTTCTCTGAGTGGCTGGAGCCATTGAAGCCCTTTTCTTGAAGGTGGATAGTCGCTACCTGGGGTTTATGGCAGCAGGGAAAACGAGAGAGAGGCAGAGAAAGAGTCAGGGAGACTGTAAAGAAAAAAACAGGAAGTGAGTGGGGCTCCTTTGAACATTTTTGCCGGGGTTGCTTTTGGCTTCCAGTCCTAACGCAACTTGCGATGGGTTCTTCTGGGAATGTTTGTGAATAGCAAAACATTTAAAAATACATGTAGTTGGTATGCAAATCGGTGCCCTTTTTCATACATGTTTGTGAACTTGGCCCACTGTACTTCTTTGGCCACTGTGTATGTCATTGCTTATTAAACAGAAATAAAATCGGGCTTTGATTTGATTTATTTTCGTGGCAGGACAATTTCGGACAATGCCATGCTGCAATGGAGGCCTTTCCTGTACTGGACCTGCCTTGGTGCTTTTGAAGGACTTGTGTTTTTCTTTGGAGTCTACTTCCTGTTCCTGAACCCATCTTTAGAAGACAACGGGCAGGTAAACAAAGGAGTGCTGTTATGTGTATTTTGGGCAAATGTTAAACTGTATATCGGACGAAGGAACCATGTACATTTCTGCTAAAGATGTTTCATATAAGATAAAAATGTTCCTCTTTTGGAAAATAGGGCCAATCTAAAGGTTTTGACAAAGTTTGTCGGCCATTTGTGAATGGCCGAAACCATTCTTTTCAGATAAATACTAACACAGTGGGTGTTGATGGTGGGGTGCAGCAACAGCCCTATAATTTCATGTCTTGTCACCTATGCAACCACTTGACCCACCCATCATCTCGCCAGACACCTTCCTTGGGTCTGTGTGAACTGTGAGAAATATAGTCATTAAACTCTTATCTGAGTTGTCCATTGCTTTTCACCTCCGCCTATACTTTTTACTTTCAGTGGAGTGGATTACAAAGGGTAGTTTTTAGGTCTCGCGACCTATCGATGCGCATGCGAGAATTCAAGCAGCGAAAACATCATGAAACCACCAGCTTTTTGCTGGCGTTTTCATGGCGTTTTCTTGCCGTTCATGTGAACCACGTGAGCAACATGCACGCGCATTCACGGCCAGGGCTTCTCCTCCCCTAATTATTCATGGCCGGCCGCAGGCCGGCCGTACTTTCACTTTCCCGCTTCTCCTCCCCTAATCATTCATTCCCGGCCGCTCACAGCACATCAAAGGGCTTCGCCCAGCGTGCGCTCTGCATTCTCTCCCCAGCCAGCTTCCCCATCCCTCGTACCCCCTCCTCCTTCAGGCCCCCACCATTTGCTGTTTGCAAACATCGCATGTCTGTTTTCTGCCGGCACGACAAACTAACTAACATGACATTTAGTTTTTTGCATGTGTGAATAGTGAGTGTCTCCGAGTGTATGCACTGCTTCTCCAGAAGCTAATTCTCATGTTTGTCATTGTTTATTCCGGGTACTTTGTACTTCGATTTGATGGCTGCGCCTTGGTTTACATTCACAAATAACGCCAAATCTTAAACGAAATTAAGCAATCTTTGTGCCACGCTCTACGTATGCATATAATTCCAAGGAACGTGACAGCACGCATGTTAACGACAATACCTGCCAGTTGTACAAGCATTGGCATTGCCAATAGGTCTCGCATTTGTGGGACCTTATAAGTATTTAGTTTTGCAGCACAATATCCTTGTTGCATAATCGGATATTGTGCTGCAAAACTAAATACTTATAAGGTCCCACAAGCGAGACCTATTGGCAATGCCAATGCTTGTTACTTTTTGTTCCAAGACAGCAGTTTAAGACATGCACCTACAGTTATTTTACTAATCGAAATGTGAAAGGTACTTGAAAAAGGCATATAAATTGATCAGGGATACTTGGGGTAAGGTGAGAGTAAATTGAAAGTGTCATCAAAAAGAATGTAGCTGATAAGGGAATGAACGGGTCAAAATATTTCTTAGTTTAAATTTCCAAGTGACGAATGTCTAAAATTAGAGAGTCCAAGAATGCAAAGGTGTTTTAGGAAGAGGAAAGTGCTATGACTTTTGCATTTGTGTCCACTGTTAGGCATCCTTGGATGGTTCATATTGGTGACTGTCAGTTGTGTTTCAGATTCATATTTATCCGGCATTTGCTACACATGAGGGATCCAATCTGCTCAGTAAAAACCACAGACTCTTAGCTCAACTGTACATAGGTTTTGGACCTCCATTGCGGAAGAGGGTGTGAACTTTCACATCAGCCATCGTATGCTTTTTATTATATTGAAACAGAACTTGATGCCAATTATGGCCCCACTGGCAAACTAGCGTACAGCGCACAATTTACTAAAAGCGCACCTTCAAAGTGTTCGCTCCTATCCGCATGTGGACAGCACATGATTGGATAGCTGACTGTTTAGAATAAGCAGTGGCAAAGCCAGTAGGTTTCAGCAGTGAAGCCTTCTGACTTATCCAATGCTTGTTTGTTTTAGATAGCTGCTGCAAATACCCATGCATCCACAGTGGTCATCTTTAAATTGGTTTCTTAAAACATTAGAGGAGCATTCAAGGATATCCATTGTTGTTGTTTTTAGCACTCTCATTTTAACCCGATACAAAACAACATGCCTTCTCATACAAATTATATATGAAGCACTGGCCTGATTAAAGCATCAGTTGCAAGGGAAGGGGCCTCTCTTCTCTGCCCAGCTGGGATCCCCCATGAGAACATCCCTAATATCTCATAGTGAGTCCAAGCATGTAACCACCCATGTCCCTGCAGTCTGATATCAATAGTACCTTGGCCGTCACAGCCCACCGTCTCTCTGGCCATTCCAGCACTGCATGGGCTGTGGTGGGGAAGGCAGGGCTTTATGAGGGATGAAAAAAACTGGAGGGTCTCTCAAAGGGGAGTGGCCAAAGTAATTAGGGCGTAGCTTAAAAAGAAATCTAAAAAGCTGTGCTCAGCATAGTGTGCTGCCGACTGGTAATTTGCTGCATGTCATTGCATCCAGATATATAATACAAGTAACATTACACCCGCAACAAGCCAGGACTATTGGCTTTGCCAGTGCTTGCTAGTTACATAAGATAAATAAGCAACAACCATGGCTTCGTGTTATAGCATGCTGAAAATGCATCCATTCTCAAATGATGACTGTGAAAGTACTATAACAAGTCTCTTTGGAGTTGAATAAAAGGCAGTGAAGGGTAGTATTGCTGCAGATTAAGACTTTTTTTTTTCACCCCTGGGGTGAGGGCAAAAATGGAGAGCCCGATAGGGACCCGTCTCGACACCTACTTTTAAGAACTGCCGGTACTCCGCACTGGCAGGACCTGGCCCAATTAAAGCCCAGGGGGAGGGTACGTTTATTTACAGTGACTCGCTAAATCTGTTAAGCTCCTAGTGTCATGTATGTCATCCTAGTCTTTTCTGCAAGAAAACTCTTTTTAACCCAAAGTCACTTTAGAAGAATCATGTGGTAGCAGGTATCCTTGGATCCTCCATATGTGTCTTAGCACCTCTTTCCAGTATGTCTCTATTCCTGGATATTACCGCCAGAAAGCCAGTACATTTCTCTACATCGCACATTTTCTACATTACATGCCGATCATATCAGCTGATGTGTTCCAATTTATTAGGGGTTAGCTACCAAAGGAACATGTGCTTCTACATTATCGCTCTATTTTGGACGCTTCGCGCTAACGTTAGAATGTCCTTTAATAGAGTACTCCATCGAGGTGCATCAGTTTTTGTACACACCATTTTCTCCTATCTATTAATTTAGGGTCAAATCGGGTACGTGTCCATACCTGTCAGCAGGAATATATATATATTAGCGATCCGACCTCTAATAGACGTAAACATTGGAAAAAGCTTCCCAAATGTAGTCTTTCCAATTTGTATAGTGAGAGCTTTCTAGTTCAGGCTTCAGAAGACTTGAGGTACCCTTTAACGAAAAGATCTTTCGGCAACCAACACACCCTCCCACTCCACTTCCAGAACTTATCTCCTGACAGAGCAGGTGGGAAATGAGGGTTATGGATCAGTAGTGTGTAGAGTGAGTGGAATATGGTCACCTGGGACAAACCCATTCAGGTATCCCCTACAGAGATTCTCCATCTTCTCATCTAACTCGAAATTCCACAAAGGTTTGAAACTCCACTCCAAAGCCAAGACTTTACACTGGTGCATCACCTTCTTCCAACCTGTGGCTATATTACAGAAAGTACCCCAGGGACAAAATGGTCGTTTGCGCCCACTTTGTGCACCCCCGAGCACCTTGGTATTACAGAAGAGGCCGCAGACACGTGTGGCCCCTTCTGCTATCTTCAGGGGGCGTTGCCTCACTTGCAAGGGGACGTGCCCCAGGCATATGAGGGATTGTCTTTGCCTCAAAGCGCACGCAGAATTACCGACGCGGGCGCAGAGGCAAAGAAGCCCCTCGGAGGCACGCTGTCAGTGCGCCTCCTGGGTGCAGCCCTCTGCAGGAGGTAAATGGGGTCAAATGGACCCACTCACATCCCCTTGGAGGTGGGTGATGTCAGTTCCTGCACCCGCATGCAAGGGGATCTCTTTTCCCCTTTAAATGTGCATGTGGGTTGCCGCCTGCACAGTGAAACACAGAGTGACTGTAAAGCAACCGCTCCATATTTCATGTGAATGCGCTGCCTCCAGGGCGTAGAGGCAAAGACACTCATGCGCCACCTTAAATTTGGTGCACTTTTGTCAACGTGCCCCCTGAGAGCAACCCTCTGGGAGTGAAATGGATCCCCCAGATATCCCCTAGCAGGTGGGTGCAATCACTGACTGCACCTGCCTGCAAGGGGATCTCTAACTGGGTTGCCGCCTGCACTGTGAAACATGGAGCGGTTGCTTTAAAACAGCTCTGTATTTCTCATGAATGCGCTGCGTTCGCAGCTGCCCTAGGGGCAGCGCAATTACCATAATCTGGCACACTTTCCTTCATTGAGCCGGGCGCACAGTGCACTGTATTAAGCACTACATGGGGCCACATGTGTAATGAGACCCCTGGTAGTGAGATCCTAAGACTTTGAGATCTGTCCCTGACATGCCTTCTCCGGTGAGTGAGAAAATGTACCTGCAAAGTGCAAACAATAACCCAAGTAAATATAATCAGGTGAGAATATTAAACCATATTAACATTTTTGCAAATTTTATTTTTCTCGCTGCAAAATTCTGCACATTTTATCATTTTCCCTTCTTCACCAATCAGTGCTTATCTGACATAATAGAGATATTGTAGAATAAATGTGTGATTCATTCATTACTTTCTGAATGAGATCTAAATTAAAGTCTTTTTATTTTCTAGGTATCTGGCAACTGGACGTTTGGAACGCTTGTTTTCACTATATTAGTGTTTACAGTTACCCTAAAGGTTAGTATAATATTTGTGGTTTATTAATTTTAAGCAGAAGAACTGATATTTATCGCCTCAGGCTCCCTGTCTGTCTTTTTCATGCACATACAGTAACTGTGCTATCAACAGGATATAAAGAATACCAAATCTCTTTCCCTCTTACTGAAAAGTATATAATCCATATAACAACTTTAAATCTGTGAAGTATGGCCACATTCTTCAAGAGTCTATAGCCATGCTTGCCACAGCCGCCATCTTTATTGTATGGCTCCTTCAGTAACCGGTCCACGATACCTTTTCCAACACAAGCACACACCTCTACTTCCTCCGCAACTAGCCTCAACTACGATCTTCAATCACACTATCCACTCAATTACAATTACGTCCTCATGCAATAACTTTAAACACTATACCCCTACCATAGGTATGTCTTCAACCATCGCATTTTAGGCAACACACCTGGGTCATGCCTAATTCTACTATAGGTCTGAACATTTATCACATGTATTACTCTATGTTTGATGCACTTAAGTCAAAAACGCGTGCCATAGATGCAAATTAAACTATTGTTGTTTTCACCCGCCAAGGCGTGGCCACATCTTTGTAACCACAACTATCTAACCTGGGAAGAATACTGTAGGAATGAAAACCAATTACGTGCCCCCTTGCTATGTTATCACAACAAATAAACATAGATATGTTGCAAACCTTTAGAGCCCTAACTGGGACTTCCTGTATGTTCCTCAGAGTACCCCTTGGTCAGCATTAACAACAACCTTGGTTAGACTTCCTCTTGTATAGTAGTACCACCTAATTCGGCCATTTCAGTTGCTTCCGTCACAGTGTTCCATTCAACCATTACCCTGTTGGTGGCCCATGACTGCTGAAACATGCTTAATGATCCTCTTTATCGTAAAGCAAACCATTTGACGGGACACAAATACAGCCCCATTCTCTGTACCTGTGTCAAATGTAAAAAACTTCCAGCTAAATAGGTGGCACGGGCAGCACACCACTCTCTTAACAATAGGAGCTAACATTAACTACAGCTCTGTCCTTTTAGTAAAATAACCAACCATGACAATGATGTACTTCATGCTGTCATCACAGTGCTAATAGAAACAATGAAACCTCCCCCCCCCCGTTGGTGCCACAAACCTGTCATTTCAACTGAAATCATAGGTGCATTTTCCAACATGTGTCCTCCATGTAGTATAAAACACAAGCCTGAATATGAGTTTTCACTTTGGACTGGTGCCTGATATACCAGGTGTCTAAGAGTGGTGGATAATCATCTCCTTAACAACTCGGCAAGTGCTCCCTGCCTGTGCCCAGTTTCGACTAGTTGCAATGCTGCCCCACTAATACCACTTCCTGTTCTATAGACCTTCTCCCTCTGAGCTTTGCTGTTGCCCCTTCCTTCTTCGACCTCACTTCCCCGTACCCTGAATCCTTTGCAGTGCTAGCTCCATGTCCAATGCTGTTCCTTAGGCGTCAGTGGTGGTCATGTGCCAATCCTCTCTTCCCTCGCAGAATACCTCTCCCTGCTAACTCGTCTTATGGCATGTCCAGCCCAGGTGGCCATGTGAAGGGTGGAATTGTCAAATGTAAGTTCCAGTGAGACTTCTCTGTTGGAGCCTGTGGGAAGAGCAGCTCAATCCATTCCAGTACCCTCCAAAGTGTTTCAGTTCTGACCCAGACCTAAAATGTCCTTCACCAAATGTAAACTTTTCATCTCATCTGAATGGATTTGCTTCCACTCCCGCTTCCCAGAATGATCTTTACATCATGATCACCTTCTCACCTTTCGGAAGGCTCCCTGCCTTCCATCAGCATCTCCTCCTACTCCTACGAATATAACCTTCCTCTCAACTATAACCTATCAGTGCCTACCTAAATCTCTCCTCCTCCTGTGCCACTTCTGTTTCACATTCTTCCACAACTTTTCTCTCCACTCTAACCTAACTGTCCCCTCAGACCTGCTCCTCTTTCAGTTCCTCTTCCCTGTTTCACCTTCTTCCACTACCTCCATCTGCCAACTTACCCTTTCTTATGCCTGTTCCTTCCTTACCGTCTCCCTACAAGACCTTGTCCAACAGCATCATTCTCCTACTTCCCCCATGCACCTCCTTCCCCATCTTCTCCAGTAACCTCAATTAATCCTCAATCCGGATTTGTAAAGCGCAACTTATCACCCCCGGAGGGTACCCAGGCGCTGAGGATGGGCTGATTAGTCTAACAGCCAGTTCTTGTGTGCTCTCCTGAAGTCAGAGAGGGTGTGGTGGAGGTCCAGAGGTGGAGGGCCAGTTTGTTCCAGGATTTGGCAGTAAGGTAGGAGAAGGATCAGCCCCCTCCTTCCTCGCTCAGTCCTTTCCAATATATTTTCCCCTCTCTTCGGACTATCTTTCCCTTGTATCATCCTTGAGCCGACCTCACAAATCCGGCCCAGGAGTCTCCACCCCTCGTCTTCCATCCTATCCCCCCACAACCTAGCAGTCTCCCAGTTATGCATTTCTCCTTCTACGAACGCTGTTCCCAGGCCTGACCTGCCTTAACATCCCCATTTGTCTCACAGTGCCCCATCCCTCCTGTCACATCTATCACCTTTTTTGGGGAACTTCTGACTCCATCAGTCCCTTCTCCTTGTCTTCTCCAAACTTGGACAGCTTAATCCCATTGTCTCTCCTCCATCACTTAACAACCCCCTCCTAGCGATCAGCCTGGGTCCCTCCACTTCTTTTCCCCAGCCGATTTATTCTCTGCAAACTTTACTCACTAACCATCCCTCACCCACTCACTCCTTATTTATTGAATATTTGCATCTAGCAAACTATATGAAGATCACTAGGCACTTCACAGTGAACAGATAAGTAAAAATAGCCAGGTAAGCGAGTACAAAATCAGAAGGCAAAGTAAACCAGAAGTATAGCTGCAAGGGAAGAATGGCTGCAAACTGAGCATGGGGAGGGAAGAGGAGAAGGGAGGGAGAGGTGGAAGCAGCGAGTTTTCACCTGCTTCCTGATGGCGATGGTGGAGAGCTGGAATCTAACGCTCCGTGGAAGAGAGGTCCAGGGTCTCCATAGGAGTGATTCCTAGTGGAGGAAGTTTGGAGCCCATCACGCTCCGTCGTCGGGGCAGTGCGGCCTAGTAGGGGTCTTTGACGCCTGGTGATAGGTAGCAGAGCATCAAGGTATGAATGACTGACAGATGGCCAACGGAGAAGGAGCTCTTCCTGCAAGCTCCTGAGGTAAGGAATAGCCGTTGGCGTTAATCTCTGGTAAACCTAGCCCATCGTGCCCAACGAACGAACCAAGCAACAAATAAATAATTTAACGGAGGTAATCAAATGTTCTGTACCTGCAACCTGGCTTTTCTGGACCTATAGCAAGAGGAACTCAGGATACGATGACAATCCCCATCTGCAGTCTCCCTCAGACGATCCCGGACCGGCACTGCAGGCTGCATTTGCAGGGTCCACTGGGCTACACTCTCCTTGGCAAATAGGAGCTGTCGCCCCCGCAATGACAATAAGGAGTCGAACGGACACACCGGCAGCACCCCCCCTCGCCTGGTGCCTTCTGACATCGAACCGGACATCTCACTCATCAGCCGTCTGGAACCTTCTGAGGTCCGTCTCTCGCCCAACCGATAGGCTATCTTCCATGGAAATGAGCCCCTGTTAGAGGATCAGGCCCAAGATACGCCGTTTGCACCTGGAAGCTGAACCTTGCCCGAGGACACCCTGCACGCCCGGTTGAAGACATCACTGTATCTCCTGAACTGCTGAGACCAGCATCGGCAGGGAGAGGTGCATTGTGAAGGTACGTCTGGGACTGTCCACTGCAATTGTGTTGCCTTGGCAGTTGGTGGAGACTGACCACCGTGTCCTTTCCCTCAGCCCTAAACCCTGCTTGGCCCTTGCACAAAAGCTCCGGGGCGAGCCACCAGTCCCCATCAGCGGCTCATGACTGTCCATGGTTGCGGCGTGAGCTCCAAGTCCCGCACATCCGCTCCGGAGAAAATGAGGCACCAGGACACATAAAGCCTGGATATGCCCCCTACCATGGCCAGTGGACCTAGGGGGGGCTCATGGTCCTAATGAGGATCGAGAACACTCCTGCCTCTACAAAGCTTGGAGCCGCCCCTGTGCCTCTCCTAGGGGTGCGAGGGGCGTGTGATCAGCCCAAATCGCTGGTGTTTTTGTCTTTTCTCACTGCATATGTCACAAATTGTTAACTTTGTAGCGATGCAATGCAAACAGTTGTGCAGCAATTTTTCCTTTCTTTTCTTTTCATCTCTCTCGTGTTGTGCTTTAATGCCCCAGCCATTTTGAGCACAGGGATGCTGCTTCATATTGCCACAATTCTACTTCCTCCAAAATTGTAGCAATCTGAAAATGGCAATAGAAAGAGGACTGAACAATAAAAATAAACAAGGGTCTACAGCTCCATGATGAGCCAAGATCGCCAAGATGGCAGCCATCTTGGAAATGCTATGACCTTCTATAGCCTTCAATGAAGGAAGTGTTGGATTTGAAATAGCATAGGAAAATACTTTTTCCATTCGTCATAATCAAGGCTTATCTAATTAAATAATATCTATTTCCGATGAGGATACTACCGAATGAATCATACACTTAAGGATTTAGAGGATAGGAAAGTCATTAGCAGGAACCACAGCATGACTCATAGTTGTTTTTGAGAAAGGCAGGGGTCAAAAAGAAACATCATAAGGAAATAAAGGAGAGTGGAGACACCAACATGAGCCACAGTAGACTTGTAGATGTTTTGAGACAGGAAATGGACTAGAGGATGCATCAAGGTGAGGTCACCACTGCAGGACCACCCCGGAGTATTATATATCCCCATCAGTAATTATGGCCAGAACCAATTTAAAATCAGCAGGCAGTATTTCTTACGTCATAAAGTACCCAACTAACCTATCTAAGAATGCAGCCAAAAAATTCAAATGCATTTTAATGAGAAAAAACCCAGACACGCTGATCTCTGACTTCTCCTTTAATCTAAAAAAAAAAAAGGCATTATTGTAAATTACTTTATATTTTTCACCAGAAAAACTGCTAAATGGCGCACTGTCATGACAAAGATGCTCAGCATAAAAAATATAAGCAATATCCCACATGGTACTAAACTTTTGATCATCCCATCACCAAGATTAAGAGCGGAACAATGCATTACTATCTACAAGAAAAGTATTGTGCTTATACTAGCAGCAACCACGAGTTAAAAAGTTTGACAACCTGTTTACAACCTTAAATGAGTTAAGAGATAACACAAGTTCCCAACAACAACTGACCACCCAAGCAGTCACCTTATATGCCACCAACCCAACCACCATAAAAGTCATAATACCTAGAGACCCACAACAGCCACAACCTACAACTTTGCCTGGAGACTCTACTTTGCCAAGAGACATACTTGACAGGAACTTTTTCAGATCTAGAAGAAGAATCTCTACTAAATGCTAATATCGCCCCTACGCCATTACATCGGGAAAAATCAGTACCTCTCCCCAGGATATGATTACTCCCACACATAGGCCATTTAGTGGGAACCCCCATCCAGCAATAAAGGGTAGGGAAGCTAACACCCCTTCCATACCACCATCTACGACAGTACAAATTGCATCTGAATCCATACGAAACTCGTATCCCCCTAGCTCGATGTTAAGTTCACAGGACAAAGAGAGCGCATCTCACATAGTACACAGGAGAGGCGCAAACACCCGAACTAATGACAAAAAAATGAACACTGAAAAAGTCACATATCTAAATCACCGGGACACAAACAAAACACGAACTAGGCAGATGCACACTTCTAGTATATCACCGCATACTCAGAGAGATATCGAAACTCTTCAGATACAAGCGGACAATATGTCACAGGACGTGCTAAATGCACTACAAGTTATGGAAAAAATACTAGAAATCACTGTACCCACTCACTCCAAAGTCGAGCTCATTCAAAAATCAGTGTATGACTTTCAAGGAATAAGTAAAGGGATAGCCATGCCATAATCAAATAGGCATAATCGACCATACAAAAATCTTGAATATTTATCAGATGATGAAACCCAAGCCCTACTCCTCTCATATGAGTCTACAGCCATCAGCAGAAGGAAATTAGATCAGTCCCGATCGATGCAAATAGAACGTCCGGGCCTAATAACAGAAAACCAAACCGTAAGAACCTAAAACGAGGCCAGTTAACAGCCAATAGTCAAGAGATGAACTCTGGTATCTCAGGGGAACCAGTGTTATGCCTACTGC
The DNA here is from genome assembly GCF_964261635.1 of Lissotriton helveticus. NCBI lineage: Eukaryota > Metazoa > Chordata > Amphibia > Caudata > Salamandridae > Lissotriton > Lissotriton helveticus. The sequence continues at coordinate 1,930,272,651 of NC_136063.1, forward strand.
TCAATTGTCGTTCTGCAGCAAAACATGCCTTGGACATTCCTGCCCTCATCATTAGTCAGGAAGTGGACGTGACAATCTTAACAGAAACATGGCTCACAGAATCTTCTTCCTCGTTCATAGATCTACTGGTGCCTCCTCATTATAACATTGTGAGACTAGATAGACAAAAAAAGACAGGATGTGATATAGCCTGCATACACCGATCTGATATCGAGATCAGCCAACTACAATCCGACCCTCTTGAATCCTGTGAATACCTCGGTCTCGCTATAAGAACTGCAGATAATCAAAGGTGCAACTTGCATGTGCTCCACCATCCACCAGGCAATAATACCCCTTTCATAGACCAGGGTGCCGCTCATTCACTGACTCTTGCCTGATATAGAGGATCGTTCCTGGACGTTTGTTCCCTGCTTGCTCCCTGAGGCCGTGTCAGCTGGTGTGAGCGCTTCCGCAGTCGGCAGATTTCAACTCGCTCCCAGTGTGATATCGCCCAGGTAGAGGACTTTGGCGCGCACACAGCGCAAGGAGCCTACCGGGGGACTGCCAGGCCCAGCATTCTCCACTCCTCACAGCTGGTGCCTCATCCCCCGGCGGCCACGCCCTCTGCTTTGGAACCTTCATTACCTTTCGCGACACCCGCTTCGCGGGTGCCGCTCATTCACTGACTCTTGCCTGATATAGAGGATCGTTCCTGGACGTTTGTTCCCTGCTTGCTCCCTGAGGCCGTGTCAGCTGGTGTGAGCGCTTCCGCAGTCGGCGGATTTCAACTCGCTCCCAGTGTGATATCGCCCAGGTAGAGGACTTTGGCGCGCACACAGCGCAAGGAGCCTACCGGGGGACTGCGAGGCCCAGCATTCTCCACTCCTCACAGCTGGTGCCTCTTCCCCTGGCGGCCACGCCCTCTGCTTTGGAACCTTCATTACCTTTCGCGACACCCGCTTCGCGGGTGCCGCTCATTCACTGACTCTTGCCTGATATAGAGGATCGTTCCTGGACGTTTGTTCCCTGCTTGCTCCCTGAGGCCGTGTCAGCTGGTGTGAGCGCTTCCGCAGTCGGCGGATTTCAACTCGCTCCCAGTGTGATATCGCCCAGGTAGAGGACTTTGGCGCGCACACAGCGCAAGGAGCCTACCGGGGGACTGCGAGGCCCAGCATTCTCCACTCCTCACAGCTGGTGCCTCTTCCCCTGGCGGCCACACCCTCTGCTTTGGAACCTTCATTACCTTTCGCGACACCCGCTTCGCGGGTGCCGCTCATTCACTGACTCTTGCCTGATATAGAGGATCGTTACTGGACGTTTGTTCCCTGCTTGCTCCCTGAGGCCGTGTCAGCTGGTGTGAGCGCTTCCGCAGTCGGCGGATTTCAACTCGCTCCCAGTGTGATATCGCCCAGGTAGAGGACTTTGGCGCGCACACAGCGCAAGGAGCCTACCGGGGGGGACTGCGAGGCCCAGCATTCTCCACTCCTCACAGCTCCTCACAGCTGGTGCCTCTTCCCCCCCACTGATAAATTGATAAAGTTAACATACTCTAATATAATAAAATGTTTAGATCCTTCAGTAGATGACAGGGTGGTTCTTGAAAATTTCAAGATAATATTAGAAAAAATAAAAGGATTGCTGACCAGAAATTCTAAATCAACTAAGTCATCCTTACCAGGATGGTTTAACCACGACTGCACTGTGGCCCTAACCAACCTAAAAACGGCCCTTAAACAACCACATAGAGTTCAACAGCAAATACAACACCTCAGGCTCCAATATAATAAGGCAAGGAAGCTGAGAAAACAGGAGCTAAAACAAGCACTATGGGCTGATCTCCATAAAAGCGCACTCATAAAAATAGCGCGTCCTTCTGGCGGATAGTCAAGACCCCCTTTCTATCTGATCCTGATAGCCCTAAGATCGAAGTGGCTATAGAAGAGGAAACCTGGGTAGAGCACTTTTCCAAAATATTTAAATTAACATCTCCGACCGAAGGGCTAGACCACCCTTTTTCCCCAGTTGAATTTCCAATTCCTTTGCAATTTGACATACTTGATATAATACAGGCATTAAAATCAAGCAAAGGTGGTAAAGCACCTGGCCCTGATGGGGTGCCAGTAGACCTTTTTAAACATCTTCCGGACCTCTGGGCCCCTATACTCACAAGAGTATGTACCGCAGCAGCGAAACTGGGATTGTTGGAGTCTTGGTCCAAATCGATCATGGTGCCAATTTTTAAAAAGGGGGACCGCCAGGACGTCTCATGTTATCGTCCCATTTCATTGTTGGACTCTCTGGGCAAAGTAGTTGGCAGAGCGGTACTAGAGCAGCTCCAGCAATGGGCAGTTGACAGGAATATTATATCAGACCTACAATTTGGATTTAGGGAAGGCTTCGGAACTGTAGAACAGGCCCTTAATCTAAGTATGATCGTGTCCAAATACATTCACGCAAAGCAGGGGACAATGTTCATGGCATACGTTGACCTGTCTGCTGCGTTCGATTGCGTATCTCATGCGAAGCTATGGTCTCTCTTGAGAACCATGGGGGTGGACCCCCCCCTCCTGGATTTCCTGAGAGAATTATATTCTAAGGCTTCCGCAAGAGTGCGCTATGGTATAAAAGGGGAGCTCACCGCGTCTTTCAGAGTGGAACGGGGAGTCAGGCAGGGGTGTGTTCTGGCCCCCTTTCTCTTCTCGCTGTACACCAATGGATTGGAGGGGGAGATGCTGAGAGGGGGGCAGGACCTCCCCAGATTAAACCAACGCTTGATCCCCGCTCTACTCTACGCGGATGACGCGGTCATCCTGGCCCGCACACCAACTGAACTCCAGAAGTCCCTGACCAAGTACGCTGACTTCATGAGCGCTTTAGATCTACATGTAAACGTCAAAAAAACATTTGTTATGGTGGCTGGTGGAGGACGAAAACGAACAAAGAATATTTACTTAAATGAAAAAAAACTTGAGAGGACCCCCCAGTACCCCTATTTGGGTATAATGATTGACGAAAGATTAAACTGGAGGGCAGCCATAGAGGCTAGGAGGCATCTTTTTAAGAGGGCAATTGTAGCACTGATGAACTTCTCCCAGCGACTGGGAAGGAGACCACCAGTTGAACTGTTAAGAATTTATGCCGCGAAATGCCAAGCAATTGCGCTGTATGGGGCTGGGGTATGGGGGCATACGGATGTTGGCTCTCTCCAGATAGCAGAGAACTCTTTTATGAGATTTCTCCTATCTGCGCCGAAATGCTCCTCTATTTATGCTTGCCATGTGGAACTAGGAATCCCCTATATAGAAGACCTGATAAAGGTTCAACCATTGTTACTTTGGAGGCGCATTTGGGTCTCGGACAAAAATGTGCTGACCAAACATATTCTAGAGGATTCCATGGCGCTGGACCGCGCACACAAAATACCGTGGCTTACCTATGTCAGGCACTTTTTCTCAGACTTGGGTCTAGAAAGGTACTACCTTACACCTGATAAGCTAACTGAAATAACAAAGAAAGACTTGAAGCAAATAGCCCTGAGCCATTTAGAGACTCTTAGGATTACCTTGGTATCAACCAAACAATCCGCATTACATGCAAATATGGTACAGCTCACACTGCAAATCCAGCCTTATCTCACATTAGAGATCAGCACCTATGATAAGATGCTTCTGACAAGGTTTAGATTTAATCTTTTTCACAGGCTTGTAGCCTTTCCAGTAAAGAACACATGGGAACTAACATTGGCTCACTGCCCATGTGATGACTTGTCGCCACAGTCTTGTTTACATACAATATTGTTTTGTAAATATTTTCATACCCACAGAAAAATTTGGCTATTCCCTCTGTTAAAGCGTTGGGGCTTTAGACAATGCCGTCCCGCCATATTATGTTTACAAATGTTAGATTCTGAATGCACTTGTTATCATGTACTAAATTTTTTTAAATGTATTGTTAGGCATAGGAACAACCTCTAAAAGCTGGAACTATCACAATGAAATCTATCCTTTTAACATTCTAGAATCCTGTTAAAATATTTTTTATGACAGACTTGATATTTTTTAAACATGTAAATGTGTAATTTATGTTGTTGCTTTTATGGTTTTGCAATGTCTAAAACCGAATAAAGAAATAATTATTATTATAGACCAGTTAATGGCGCTCATCACAGCTAACTAACACTCACACCAATGATATATTGCTAGGGGACTTTAATTTACACTGGGACGATAATAATGACAAACAGGTAACCGTACTCAAAGACTTTTTAGCAGACATAAACCTTACTCAAGCCTGCACACTGCCAAAACACTCGAAAAGGGCAACCTTTGACTGGGTAATCTCTAGAGTCAAGGATAATACAATTCATTCAATTGTTCCTTGCGATTGGTCAGATCACCATGCCATAACCTTCAATATATCCATCATAAAAAAGAAGAAGAACACACTACCTGTCAAACTTAAAAAGTCGACACGGGACACCAAATATCCTAATATTGAGCAATTAGTAGCAGAATGTGAGACGGATCTAAATCCGCCTAACAACTTGATGAACGTTAGCAAATCAACTGATCACCACACCACATCAATAACGAATATAGTAAACTTCACCATGACGCTAAAACTGAAAAGAATTTCAGAGAAAGATAAAAATCCATGGTTTAATGGGATGCTGAATGAAGACCGGCGGAAGCTGAGACAAGCAGAAAGAAAATGGAGACAGCACCCATCATCCCCCCAGCTAAAAACACTCAGGAAAATCAGAAACGAATACAACAAAAGTGTTCTCAAATCCAAAAAGGAATTTGTTAGATCGGAATTGGATGATGGCAAAAACAGACCACGGAAACTTTTCGAGATGTTAAAACAACAATCCAATAAATTTGCCAAATCTGCGCAAGAAGCAACAAAAACTCAACTGAGCTGCGAGGAATTCTCTACATTCTTCCCAGACAAGGCCAACACACTAGAGAGAGAACTTATGATGGCAGCGGACTACCTCTCTAGCAAATTATCATCATAGAACGATTCTATCCTGAAAAACGCTCAAGATATGACGAAAAATAAAGCACAATGGTTGACCTTCAAGTTATATGACCAGAATACCATTGCCAAAGCTTTATCGGATATTAAACCAAATAGCCACTACAATGACCCCCTCCCCTCTAAATGCCTAAAAAGAATCAACCATATTGTCGTCCCAATATGGACAAAAATAACCAATGCCTCACTATCTCAAGGGTTCTTACCAGAGTGCCTAAAAACAGGTGAAGGCCTCCCAATCATCAAAAAACCTACAGCGGACCCAGCAGACCCAAATAACTTTCGTCCAGTGACCAATATTCCATTACCTGCCAAACTAATTGAAAAATGTGTGCAAAATCATCTGAGCAACCACATCACTAATTTCAATCTGCTGGACAACTGCCAATCTGGTTTCAGACCAGGCCATAGTACGGAAACCACAATCTTACATATTGTGGATGATGCGCTACAGGCCCTGGATCACAATCAAACATGTCTACTAGTTCTTCTTGACCTGTCTTCCGCATTTGACACAGTAAATTATGAAAAATGACTAGCCCGGCTTGAAGACAGGATGGGTTTATCTGGAAATGTTCTGAAATGGTTTAAATCCTTCCTACAGAAAAGAAGACAAAGATTCCTGGCCAACCACACGCTAGCCCCATCATGCCCTAATTTGATTAGAGTTCCACAAGCATCAACATTATCTCCATAACTATTAAACATATATGTCAAACCCCTTACAGACATTCTCCGGCTTGCAAACATATCCTGTCACATGTACGCAGATGCCACTCAGATTTACATCAAGATCTCGTCGTTAGAAGCGATCAAGACAATGAACGAGGCCTTAAAAGTGTCATTACAATGGTTAACAAGCAATCATCTGAAATTAAATGCACAAAAAACGGAATTTCTATTAATATCATCTCAAAGGAACCCCGCAAATGTGAAGAAATGGGCCAAACTGATCACAGCGCTAAACTGCACCCCTATCCTAGTTGACTCGACGAAATCACTAGGAATCACGCTTGATAAGAACCTAGACATGAAAGCACACATCAAATCAATGGCAAAAAGTGCCTCTTTTCACCTGAACTATATTAGAAAAGTGAAACCACTGATTACTACGTCTGACCTCAAAATGGCAGTTTAGTCCTTAGTTATATCAAGGATTGAATATGGCTGTACAACACTAACAGGTCTACCTAAAATCTCCACAGCACTACTAAAAGCCTGTCTCAATGCGGCCACAAGACTCATTACAGGTTCTTGAAAATACGACCACATTTCCCCACACCTGAAGGCATTAAACTGGCTACCATATGAAGCCAGAATCCACCTTAAACTGGCATGTAATACCCACAAAGAACTCCACTACAAAACACCAAGGTACTAAGCCCAGAAAATTGAGTTATCAGGGTCAAGCAGACCATCCCGGAACGCCAGAGACCTGTTGCTGAAACCTCCCATCTTCCAGAAGAAAAAAACATATGAAAGAGCATTCTCCGGAGCGACCCCCAGAATCTTGAATTCACTTCCTTCAAACATTAGAAACATTCCAAACACGGCAACATTCAAGAGGGAAGCGAAGATCTTCCTAATGAGCAAATTCCTACCCTAGACAATGACTTATCATCATCTGCATATTGGTTAATAGCCGGACGTCGCATAGTCCAGTTAGATATGGATATATCCTCCACAAAAAGACCACAAAGACACAAAAACTAACCTTAGACTGATGCCAACTAGATCTGATGTAGGTGTTACCCCAACAGGTCCACAACGAATGTAAAGATAAACTCACCAGTTAGCTGCGAAGACTTCTTAGACTGTACATTACTATAATTAATGGATCTTCGTAGTATTGATGTAAAAGATACGAAAGGTGGTCATCGTAACCTTATGTATAATACTAATGTTATAAATTTTGTACACCAAACCGATCCTAATCTTGTTATTGTTAAAACTGATAAGAAAGGCATGCACCGGAACACATATATATATATATACCAGCTCCAAATTCCTCACAATCCCCAGCCGGGTAAAGGAAAACAGCACTCGCAGGCACAGCAGTATCTCAGCAAGGGGTTTATTTAGAACAAACGCGTTTCAGGAGATAAACTCCCTTCGTCAGTATTCACATCGGAGAGCTACGGGCGGCACCATTATCTATGTTTCTAAAAACAATCAAAACAAACAAAGGACTAAGTCCCAAGCACAATATTGCACGCCATGTTGAAGTGTGCAATATTAACACAAGCCCAAAAGACATTACTAACTGATCAGTTAATCCCAATTGGCTGCCGTGTATCGGCATAATTGCATTCTCAAGTCAACCACATATAATATACAATCGGAAAAATTATAAATCCGAACCTCGTGGCCTCGAGAAACAAACGCTGTAAACACAACGTTATCATCCGACAATAATCACATATTCACTGTGTACAAATCGGGTAAATCTTGCCGTGGATCGGCTATTGCAGCCCCGTAAGACTGCTCAACAAAAGGTATAAACCAAAACAGAAGCAATTTAAAATGGCAAGTGTAAAACAGTTCAATATGCGCACCTTCAATCAGAAACCCATCTTTCCCTCAGTCATAGTATATACATCAAAACATCATATTATACAGTTTAACAGTCATAACACTGATATCCATATTTTAACCCAAGTGTGAGGCTAATTCTTCCCCCATGTTCAGACCTCTAGGCGCCTTGGTCTCGAGATCAATAATATATCTAGTCTCTAGTCTCCTAAGTGCCAGCAATCTATTTCCTCCTCTTGGATTCTCCTCAACCTGATCCAAACAAAAATATCTCAGGAGGCTCCTGTCACTGTTATGTTTGATGGCAAAATGCCGGGCCACAGGATATGTAAAGTCTTTATTCGCGATGGCCCGCATATGTTCGAGTATCCTTAACTTAACAGGATTAATCGTGCTTCCGATGTACCTTAACATGCAGGGACACACTAGACAGTAGACCGCATGGTCAGTGTGGCATGACATAAATCTGTTAATTTTCTTGCCACCTCTGCAGCCTGTCACCTCATATGTTAATGTTCTTTTGCTGGCTGAACAGGCTTTGCATTTTCCACATGGGAAAAAGCCCTTAGCGTCCTTCAAAGTACCAAGTTGTTTAGCCAATGGTGGTAAATAGCTGTGGACTATTCGATCACGTAAGGATCTTGTCTTCCTGAACGTTATTAAAGGTACATTAGGAATGTCGGGCCCCACAATTTGGTCAGATTTTAAGATGTGCCAGTGCTTAGACATGATAGATCTAAGTTTAAAAGAGTCCGCAGAATAGGATGTAATCATGCAAAATCTTCCCTCTGTCACCGGGCCTGACTTCTTAACAAAAAGGCTTTTACGGGGTAACTTCCTGACTTTATTTAAAGTGTCTTGGAGGAGATTAGAGTTGTATCCTCTCATCAAGAATCTCTCTACGCTTTCTTTTGCCGCATTTTCAAAATCCCCAGTTTGACTGCAGTTGCGCTTAAGCCGCAAAAATTCCCCGTAAGGAATGTTGGTAATGAGTTTACGGGGATGACTGCTCGAAGCGTATAGTACGCTATTACCAGCAGTTGGTTTGCGGTAGAGTTGTGTACAGATTTGTCCATCTCTGACACTCACTTGGAGGTCCAAATAATTGACCATTTCACTGTTTACTTCCCCAGTGAATCTCAAGTGGTACTCGTTGTCATTGAGGATTTGTATGTATTGGTTAGCTTCATCAATGGATCCGTTCCACACTAGGAACAGGTCGTCGATGTACCTGCTCCATGCCACCACTTTGTTGTTCCATGTGGCATGTCTGGGTGCCCAGGCTACCTGCTCCTCCCACCAGCCTACGAATAAATTCGCATAGCTGGGGGCAAAGCAGGAGCCCATGGCAGTACCAGAGAGTTGACTATAGATGGTATCCTGAAAGAGAAAAATATTATTATGCAAGCAAAATGCAATTAATTCCAATAACATCTTATTACGCATTGCATATTTAAGTTCTCTTTTGTTTAGGAAATATTCCACTGCATGAAGACCTTGTTCATGGTCTATACAAGTATACAAACTTGTGATATCCATTGTGATCAGTACATATGATGGTTGCCAAACCAAAAGTTCCACCTTCTCAATAAAGTCCGAAGTGTCTCTGATATATGACCTCAAAGACAATACAAAACTAAACAAGTGGTGGTCTAAGAACTTCGAGAGATTCTCGGTCAATCCTCCCATGGAGGAGATAATGGGTCTCCCTGGGGGATCATCCATGTCCTTATGAACCTTGGGTAGGTGGTAAAAACAAGGTAAAATCGGGTTATTAGTCTTTAGAAAAAGATATTCATCCAGATCTTCCATGGACTTGTCATGCCATTTTTTGAGCAAGGCATGTAGACTATTAATGCTTGCTAAATAATCTTGCTTCTTGATAGGAGCATAGCAAGATATATCCTGTAATTGACGCATGGCTTCTGCAACATATTTGGGCCTGGACATAATAACGATGTTCCCTCCCTTATCGGAGGGTTTACAAACAATCGTTTTATCCTCCATGATGTTTTCAATGGCCAATTGTTGTTCCCTGGTGGTATTGAATTGTTTCTTTTGATGACTCTGTGTTGTTCTCAAGGCCATCAGATCCCTGGTGACCGCATCAGAAAAAATATCAATAGAATCCACAGCGATTTGAGGAACAAATTTGGAGCCAATTTAAAGTCACTTTTAGGGGCTTCTTGATCGATGTTAATATTTGTCATTCTTTGTGTAAGAGTGTTATCCACTGGATTGGTTTCCATATCTCCTTCTTGCCTCAAATTGTTCAGAACTTCACATGCTGTCAGATCGTTTACGGTTAAAAGATCCGTGTCTTTTTTGTTTTGTCTTAGTTGTTTGACTTCTTTTGCAGTAGGTTTGGTTTTATGAAACTTATGCAATTTGACCTTCCGAATAAATTTATATAAATCAATCCGAGTCTGGGTATATTCCATATTCCTGTTCGGACAGAATGTGAGTCCTAACTTTAAAACGGACTCTTCCACTGATGTTAATTTTCTTTGGGATAAATTCACGATGGTTAGTTGGTCAGAAGCCCTCACCATCTGCCTCTCCTCTGGCTCCTGGTGATCCTCGTGGTTGCCCTGGTTTGACCACTGCCTCTGCCTCTTCCCCTTCCAGCCGCCGCGTCTGGTTTGTCTCCCTCTTCTGGGGGTTTGTTCTTCCCATCTCTTAGCCAACTTTCTTGGATGACCTTGAACTCCTGTTGAAAAGGAGTTTTGTTAGTTGGTAATGCGGGCGTGGTTGTTGTACCTGTTGTTTCATCTCCAGACAGTTCACTGGCAGTAAGGTCGGAATCCGACGTTTCCACTACTGTTTCCGCTGCAGTTTTAGGCATTAGGCTTTTTCTTGCGACTTCCTTTCGTGGTTGATCATATCGCTTAGAAAACGTCAAGACCCTTCCCATGGCATAGTCCCGTTCGTCCCGGTCAAATTTTTCTTGTTTTCTCAGTTTGATTTTTGTTTCATATTTCTGCAATCTTAGCTTCATTTTAGCCCAGAGTTGTTCTTGCTCCTCTTTATCAGTGTTATGAGAGATCAAATCCTCAAGCTCTTCAATCTCTTTTATGACTTTATCTTGATGGCTCCACGCAAATTGGATTAGAATCTCCAACATTCCTTTACAGGAATTGGCTATATGGGTAGCCCAGGTTTCAAGCACGAGGGGATCAGGGTTCTCATACGCAGGGACAGTAAAGATCCTTAAACCTCGAGGTACCCTCTGTACCTCGATATATCCCTGTAGTGATGTTCCCTCCCACCACTTGCGGAGTTCACGTTCATAAAGTTTTTCAAGTTTATGAAATGGAGATATTAGAGTGTTAGAGGCTGCCACATTGATTGTGGGTGGTGGTTTTGATATATCCGGGTTTTTATTTTTGAAGATGCTGCCCGCCGCATCCCTGCGCTCCGACATGTTAAACATGTTCTGTCAGTTATAATTGGTACCTGGTCCCAGGAACCAACCAAAAACCCAATGCTTGTTTACTGCTGGCTCCTCGCTTAACCGCCAAAACAAAGTTCAAAGGCAACCCAGGATTTGCAAATTCGAAGGCAGGCTTACCGCATCTGTAGTTCACCAGCTCATGCAACTCCCGTGTGTCGATCCGATCTAAAATCCAACGTGGGGATAGTGTGCTTCAATCCTCCTCTCACGTGTGTCGGTGGCGGTGGTGCACTCGTTCGGTTACTATTTCAGCTCCAAGTTTACACCAAAGAAACACGAGTCACTCTTTAAAGCGGGTGCTTTGCCGCGATGGTGTCCGCGTTAAACATACCAGCTCCAAATTCCTCACAATCCCCAGCCGGGTAAAGGAAAACAGCACTCGCGGGCACAGCAGTATCTCAGCAAGGGGTTTATTTAGAACAAACGCGTTTCAGGAGATAAACGCCCTTCGTCAGTATTCACATCGGAGAGCTACGGGCGGCACCATTATCTATGTTTGTAAAAACAATCAAAACAAACAAAGGACTAAGTCCCAAGCACAATATTGCACGCCATGTTGAAGTGTGCAATATTAACACAAGGCCAAAAGACATTACTAACTGATCAGTTAATCCCAAATGGCTGCCGTGTATCGGCATAATTGCATTCTCAAAAGTCAACCACATATAATATAAAATACATATTCACTGTGTACATTTACCCGATTTGTACACAGTGAATATGTGATTATTGTCAGATGATAACGTTGTGTTTACAGCGTTTGTTTCTCGAGGCCACGAGGTTCGGATTTATAATTTTTCCGATTGTATATTATATGTGGTTGACTTTTGAGAATGCAATTATGCCGATACACGGCAGCCATTTGGGATTAACTGATCAGTTAGTAATGTATTTTGGGCTTGTGTTAATATTGCACACTTCAACATGGCGTGCAATATTGTGCTTGGGACTTAGTCCTTTGTTTGTTTTGATTATTTTTACAAACATAGATAATGGTGCCGCCCGTAGCTCTCCGATGTGAATACTGACGAAGGGAGTTTATCTCCTGAAACGCGTTTGTTCTAAATAAACCCCTTGCTGATATACTGCTGTGCCCGCGAGTGCTGTTTTCCTTTACCCGGCTGGGGATTGTGAGGAATTTGGAGCTGGTATGTTTAACGCGGACACCATCGCGGCAAAGCACCCGCTTTAAAGAGTGACTCGTGTTTCTTTGGTGTAAACTTGGAGCTGAAATATATATAAAGGCTTTTGACGAAACACGTCTCTTCTCTTACCTCATGGGCTGAGGGTGTCCATAAAGAATAAATTGATGCCATACCCTGACAGCCTTGTGTCTGTGCCTGCTTCTATGGTGTATTCTGTGGGAGCTGGATGGAGTGTTCATATATATATATATATATATATATATATATATATATATATATATACATACATATTACTTGTGCTATACCCGTTGTATTATAAACTATTTATCTAATGTAACTGTGAAGCGCTCTGATACCCTTGTGTCATGTTCGCGCTATATAAAACTCTATAAATAAGGTTGGGAGAGCTGTTGAAGTATAGTGCCTTTGCTGCATAGCTATAGGGGAAGAGAGCATTTAGCGGTAACCAATTAAGCTTTCTTAGAACGGGGCAGATAGCTTTGATTATTTTGCATAAGTAGTCAGCCTGACTGAAGACTGTAAAATGGTGTAGAGCAAAGCCAGAAAACACTGAGAAGCCGCAGCTCGGATAGCATTCCTAGTTTGTAGACTTCCATTGTTGCCTGTCCCTTCGGGATGAGTGAAGAAGTGAGAGGTTTGACTGTTTTCGAGGCACTGCTCAAAGAAAATGGCATCTGTGCCTTGTTGTTGATTTGTTATAAGTTTCAGAGTGAAGCCCATGTTGCTCTGAGTGTGGACGAAAAGCTAAGGGACTCAGATAAAAGTTTGGCTTCACAGAGAACTTTAGTACCTCAGAAGATGGTGAAGCAAACCGCGGATTTGGAGGCCTCAAGGTGTGTAACTTAGGCCTCTTCAGCCCCTGCTGAACTGGAGTGTGTTCTCCCTTCCAAGGGGCTCCATCCATCCTACGGCCTGTGAATATCTGTGCAATGCAGGGTCCCTTCACCCAGTGCTTAATTTGAGCCGGTGGGGTGCAGGTGGGGCCCACTGACATTCATTTTTGTGGCTCTGAACTCCTTTTTCCTTATCAAACCTTCGCCCAGAGCAAGAGAGAGAACACAAAATGGGGAAAAAAGAGAAAGAACTATGCAGCCTTGGTATTCAGCACCCCCAATATTCGTAGCACCAGATGCAGACTTCTGAAGAGAAATTTGGACCCAGGCACTTATTGTTTTACAAATTAAGCACGCCCCATCGCTACACCGGATGGCACGCTGCAATCACTCTGCACATCAGCTCCGCGGTCAGACTGGGAACGGAAACTGGCCCTGGCAAACAGCTCGGCCGGCCCCTTGGAGAGGGGGAGGCAGGAAAAGGGGGTGCTAGTTGGAAGCACCACTCCTGTCTCACCGCTTCTGCTTTTATTATAGGGGGGTGATATTGCAGCTATGCTGCAAAACCGGCCCCCAGTAACAAAAACTGTCCCCACAGGGGTCCAAAACTGGTCCGCACCCTGACGGCCTACCGTGGAAACGGCCCCGATCGGCTCAGTGCCGTCATGTGATCCTTGCAGAAAGGTGACGGAGGCTCTGTCTACCCCCTTGCATATGCATAGCGTAGCATTGAGTACACAATTTCTCCAGGTGGCTAACATTGGCTCCCTGGAGGTGGAGCAGTGCATTCTGGGTTTAACAAGGAAGGCATACTTCGCTGCATGTGAAAATGCCCTCCTAGACCTCATTTGTTTGTTTTGTGAATGTGCGGGTGCTTTATGCATGTTAGCACTGTGTGATAATATCGACTCAGGTGCTGTCCAAAACCAATTGGGGCAGAAGCAAGCCTAATTTGAATATTGCCGGTCTCTGTCTAGAATGGCACAATGTGCAAAAAACAGATGGTCTGGAATGCGGCCCAGGGCGATTGCCAATGGCTAAGATTAATTCAAGCATTTCTTCACCTTGTTGATTTTGCTATATTATCATTACAAGGACATTTAAAGTAAGCAATGGCAAAAGAAGGCTGACCCAAAGCCCTTATGCTTATATTTGCTTGTTTGTTCACTCCCACTCACTGGGCTATCCATGCACTCAATCACAAATGTATTCACTGCACCTATCGCATGCACTGTCCATGCTCTCACACTGCCCCAGGCCCATACCCCCTGCCCACTTCTTCCATCAATACAATCCCCGCTACAACTAGCCGTTCTCCCACGCACCCACTCACCAATCCAACCATCCACACACTCACTCTTTCATCCATGCATCGTTCACACACTCACGCATCCATCCAACATCTATTCACTTATCTATCCAGTCATCCATTGTCTTATTCTCACATTTATCCACTCATCTATCCACACAACCTCACGCACAGTTAGTGAAGAAGCACACACAAACAATCGATCAAGAAGCGATTTCAAAAGGCCTCTTGCCTTTATCAGTGGTGGGTCTTTTATTTGTCTTTCTTGCCCGAGTTGCATTCCGCTTAAAACTAAAGGCTTATTCCTCAAGAACTACAATTAGCTCATTTTAGAAACATGTTGCACGGATGTTCTATCTATAGACATCCTTTGAAAAAACCCACTGTGTCATGGGCTGTAACACAAGGCGGATGTATGTCGTTACTACGCATGCTTTTACAACGCATGCCTTTACCACGCAACTTTTACAACGCAAGTCGTTACAACGACTTGCGTTGGGGGCGCTGGATAGTGAATAGTTTAATTTACTATTCCAATTCCAGTCCCCGTGGATAGTAGGGAAGGTTTTGGATAGTAAATTAAACTATTCCCTATCCTACAGCGCCCCCCCAGCGCAAGACGTTGTAACGACTTGCGTTGTAAAAGTTGCGTGGTAAAGGTAGTGCGTGGTAACAGTTGCGTTGTAAACGCTGTTTACCCACAAGGCATACACAAATACACGTGGCTGAAGGCGGGGGGGGGGGGGACCTGTTGTTAGAGTCGCAGTAATTAATTGTTAAATTTAACAGCCCAGTAGTGCAACTATCCTTTTCTGCGGTAGGGTACATTTTGCAACATAATTTTTTTATTTTATTTTTGTGATAAATTATTGTTTATTTTGTGTTTTTTTCCTTTCAGCTGGCGCTCGATACTCGATTCTGGACGTGGGTTAATCACTTGGTGATTTGGGGATCGTTAGCATTCTATGTATTTTTCTCTTTCTTTTGGGGAGGAATCATCTGGTAAGTAATTGTTCTATTCATTTATATACAATCAATGAATGCCTGTCGTCCATCAGATGTACGGTCTTTTTCCATTGGTGTGTAAGGTTACAAAGCAGAGTATGATGGGCACCTTCCAATGATACCTATTCCCTGTCACTATGCTGGGGCATGCAATCTAGACAGCGGTGCTCTTATCTGTCATGGTACAAAATAAAAGTATCACCTCTTGCCCCGCCAGATCCCAGAAAATCAGCCCCACCTTTTGTCACAGAGGGGGCGAGAAGGATAATTTGTAGCTGCCATATTTATTTTGGTTTGAGGTAAAATGTTGCTGTTGCCAGAACGCCCACCATGGTGACCCAGTAGTTCCTTGTACTGCTGAACTTCAAAGAAATAGGGCCCAAGAAGCAAAGTTATTAGGACCTCGTAGTGGAAGATACGTATGCGGATGTGGGAACTTTTGAGGGAAAATCCAGTTTGTGATTCTCAGTATCCTTAATGGGGTTTACTCACTAAGCAAGTCTGCCAGTGTGTTAGATTTCTTTTTTGAGCAAGTCTGCTCTTAGGTTAATGTTTGTGGGTCCTTTCAATGATAAACTTGTAAGAATTGAGGAAGACGGAGACGCTTGCACACACACCTAACAGGGTTATATGTGTATTTGTTACCTGTTCAGAATTGCGTAGATGGGTGGTGGTTATCCACAAGTATGTAAGTGTTTGCTTTTAACTACAGGATAACCCTCTTAGAAACCTCCCACAGAGGCAGCTTTTCTCTATTTGGAAATGCACGTGGCAGATGCAAAATTCTGCCAGTCTTGATTCTGTGAATCAGGGCTGGTAATTTGCGGTCACAGAGAGCAGTCTTGGTTCACCTAGGTGTGACTTACGAGTAAAAACACTTTTGTGAATCTGGACTTCAATCTTCCTTAGCCTGCAGATGTTCTGGATTTTCCCTTAATAAAAAGCGGCGACATTTGAGGACTTTATGGTATGGTTCTGCAGTGGGAGGGGCGATGGATTATACTACAGGCTGGCTGTTACACTGTAGGAGTGACTGACTACCATTTACGTCTAGTTGCACAGGGCGGTTTTGTTTACCCTTCTATGTAATCGCTTGCCCTCTGAAGATAAGATATTGCGTTTCTGTCTGTGTAGGCGTCAACGTGAGAATGTCAGATTTGTGAAAATTAGGTTCTTTGTTTCTATTACAACTCATTTTTTTATTTATATTTCTAGTGATGATATGGTGGCACGTTTTTCATGTATGTACCACATTAAAGTTAGATTCAGCATGCTGCTTAAAGGGAAAGAATTTCAATTTGCAGATGATCTATATGCTGGTTGCAGACCACTGATATTTTACTACCGGTTTCTTCACTTTTCGTGACTACATATTTTCGTTTTAAACTATGATGGGTTTGAATGTTACCCAAGCGGTTACCAGTGGTTAGACTATTTACAAGCATTACTTCTGTCACTTTTTGTGTCTTTGCTGTAGCGCCCAAGTGGCAAAGGGTATGCCCTGATATGGGTTCCATGCTTAATGTGCCACTTGAACCAAGTTGCACCTGAGTGTAGAGACTCAAGTAGGCAGAAAGCAGTCTTGGATTGATTGTCGTCCTGTTCAGAGAAGACCTGGTTAGGCATTTTGGGCCTGATTTGCATGTGGGTGGATCTAATCTGAGGTTGCATCGTGGGCAAAAAATGATGGGTTGGATTGCTTCCTGAGCAGTAGTCAGTGGTTAGACTGTTTTGAAGTATTCCTCCCATCATCTTTTGTGCTTCACATATTTTTGTACACCTATATCCAAATTTCTTGCTTCCTGAATTAATATTATTATGTTAATAACATGAACATTTGTCTAAATTAAAACATTTGGGCTGCGAACTGCATTGTTCATTGATGTTCGCTTTTTACAAAGGGGCAATGGTGTTTGAGGCAAGGGTCCTAATATGATATAATTTCCTTTCTCACATTAGTTACCAGAGTGGCAGTCACAAAGTTTTAATCCTGTTTTAATCCCGTGAGACGGGTCTACGTCATGGCGCACATGCATGATCTGTGCTTGCCAACAGCAACAAAAAGCAGCACTCTGTGTCCAGGCAACAAAAGAGTTGGGCACTCAGGGCAGGAGAACAGTCCTTTACCATGCAGTGGACGTTTCCATCCCAACATTTTTGTTCCTGTTCTGACTGGATATTCCTGTCTGTACTAGTTAGTGTGCAGATTTCCAGTATTCACAGTTGATTGGCAGCGATAGGCGGGGTGTTTCTGGCTCGGTGCAACCTACAGCTGGGATGGTGTCAGAAGACAACTTGCCATTAAACCTTATTCTTGGTGTAATTCTGTCCAGCGGTTCGGGCAGTAGGTTTGACAAAGTGTTCCTATGGGAATTAACATTACAAATAGACCCTTATTTTGTGCCCCTGTTTCTCGGTCCCCACTGCACGGATCACCCCAAAACTTTCCATGACGCACAGAACCTACTTTGGCACATTTTGGGGAAAAGTTTTTGAAGATTGGTCAAACGACCCCGAAGTTATAGGCAAGTAAAAACATGCTTTTCCCATGGAAACTAGGTCCTAACTATAACTACCTACTGGCAACCCCAGTAGGTAATATATATTGCCTACTATCAGGCACATGCATCAAAAGAAAAACCGGTCGCAAACGGGCAGATTCTCAGAATCTGCCCTTTTGCGACCGGTAGTTTTACATTTGGGATGCATCATCCCAAATGCAAAAATCGCAATTTAAGTAATCTCTAAATTGCGATTACTTAAATTGCGATTGCATTTCAGGAACCGCAAATTGAGATTCCTTAAATGCAATGCAGTAAAGTAAAAAAAAATGCGATTTTACTAATAGGGGGCGCAAATTACCATGAAGTTGAACTTCATGGTAATTTTCAAAAACTTTGAAAAATGCTTTTTTGAGAATTTTTCAAAGTTTCATGTTGCCCTCAGGGCATGTGTGTGCGCAACATATGTGCACATATCAATTTTAGGGGTGCAGCAGGGTGTCCCTTGTACACCCTTGCTCCCTGAAATTGCATGCACAATTTGCAGGGACCTATTGCCACTCGCAAAATTGCACATGCAATTTCCCATTAATTCCTGTGGGCCTGTAGGACCACAGGAATGAATAGGAAGCCATTCCTTATTTGCGACTCGCAATTTGCGAGTCACAAATAAGGAATGTGTAGGAATCACTATTTTTATAGTGATTCCTGCATGCATAGGCTTTTGCGAGTCCTCAATTGCGATTCCTTAATTATCGCAATTAAGGACTCGCAAAATCCTACCTTGATGAATGTGCCTGTATATGCCTATATCTTGGATCAGTCAAGACAGAAATATTGTTTTGTCCAGGTAGAATTTTATTAACCTAAGTCTTTTTTGCAAGCAAAGGCCTCTCAAAAAGGAGTGTGTAGAAAGCTCAATTTGTGCTTGTGATAAAGTAATTTAGGGTGAAATAAGGTGTTGTCTGGTGCCAAGACAGGGTGTAGGTCCTAATTGGTTCCCCATCTGGTTCTCTTGTTAGCACTCAAAAGTCTTATAGTGTTTGCTGATGTAGATAAAAGCCAACAACAATGTTTTCAGGGGTTTACATTAGGTCAAGATCACTGCCTCAGAAACAATACGGGTAAGAGATGCTTCTCTTACCTGGCCATCAGAAGTAGAGTTTGTCACCAAATGTCAAAAACTTGAATTAAATAAAATGAATTGGAATTTTTGTTAGATGAAATTGATTACAAAGCAATTGGGTACTACTCCAACAATAGTCGGGGCTAACTTGTCTGTGTTTCTTTGTGTTGTATTTGTGTATATGCATTGAGGAGTGTTTGAAAGGGTCTCATAATGATTTCACACAACTTGGCTTAGTCAAGCTTTTCGGGGAAACAAGCTTTATCCACAGCTATAAGATGGGAATAGCTGATCTTGAGAACACGGTCAGTGATAAGTAAGTTTCACCCTGAAAGTTGTCTTATCCCTTAGAAGATTATTCAGCAAACATATGTTTTGCTAGCAAAGTGTAATGGTATTAGAAGAAAAAGTTAAGTTGGCAGTCCCACACTGGAAAGTTGGTGGAGAAAAAATACAATATTTCTCCTGAATAAGTGTACTAATCGTTGATCTCCCTGAAAAAGTTTGGCACTAGGTCAAGAATGATCATTTATTTAATACAAAATGCTTCTCACAGACTGATGAACTTGTGTTTCTAATTTCCTGGAAGAGGAAATGTCAATACTGAGGGGCATATTTGGAATTATGTTTCCCTTGCTCCTTTCACTCATATCTTTAGCTAATGTTTTACCCTAGTGCTTCCCTTGCCATACTTTCTAGTTCTCAAATGATTTTCGAAGAACAGCAGCTTCCCTCTCCAAATGTCCCTAAAAGTTAGCAATGTAGGGTTCAGTTCTGCTCGCCATTAGCTGTAGGTACTGTCCGCACAATTCCTCTCCTCTTTAACAAAAATAAATTGGAATCTACCAAATTTTATATTGATCAACTTGGGAATACCAGCTTGCTTAGACTTGCCCCACTTCTTCTATATTCCTTACATGCCTCCCATAAAGTGGTATATCTAAACCAGAGGCGACATTAATATAAAAACACTCTTCAGTGGCATCATGAAAGTCTTGTTTAAACACAATGCCTCTCAGCTCTTCAGGAAACATTCAAAACCTTCCCAGGACACTTCAACATTTAACTAGAATGGAGAGTGGTTGAAGAGGGTTCTGGGCAGGTGGCATGTAAATGTAAATGTAAATTGATACTTGTATAGCGCACTACTCAGCCGCAAGTGTCTCAAGGCGCTTGTACGAATACCGCTGTGGAACCCATCCTGGCTTTCCCTGTGAGGTGTCCACTCCTGGGCACCCCCAAGGTGGAGGCCAGGCATCCTTAGCGTTGTGGGGGCCGTTGTGGAGATTAAGCAAGCTATTGCCCAGAGTTGCAGAGTGGGACTCCATGATTGGAATAGGCACCGAGGCGAGAATTATCAGGTCCGTGGAATTCTGAGCCCAAGACCCGCCGAGGCGGGGAATTGAACCCTGGTCCCGGGCTAGACCTCTGCATCAGGGTCTGCCGCTCTAACCATTGAGCCACACTTTTCCATGGGTCCTCTACAGAGGCACAAAGAGAAATATAGTCTTAGCTACCAACCAATAGTCTACCCTAATGACCTTCGTCATTCCTCATCACTTACGTGCTGGATTTAAAGTTTTGGCCGTTTGCTGTATCCCACTCATCATGTTGTTTACAATGAAAACTACTCATTGATAATTTTCAAAAGCTAAGATGATTCCTTGGACCCACAATTAAGCCTGCTTTGCTTGTGATCCTCCCATGCTATGACTTTAGAGGCAGGAGGTGCACTTACATCCAATGGTCAGATGTCAGATATAACTGATTGAAGTGCCTTCAACATCACCCATTGTTCCAGGTCCACAATAGGCAGGCACTCTGTGGTGCTTGTCACAGCGTTTCCCTCGATAATTAGTATGTCTCTTCATATATAGCAGGAGACACCCAACAGAAAACCACAAGCTTAGCAAATAGATGCTTCACAAGTGCCCCTGTGGTCTGTGACAAGTAGTCAGTAAAAAAGTAAAGGAAGTCAAACCAACTGATCCTCTCAGTGACAAAGTATCCTCTGAATAATGTTACTTAGTCTCGTATCAAAGCTGGATTCTCCAATACAGCCCCCCTCGCCAGCAGCATCTCCAATTTCTTACCCTCTAGCCTGAGCTACCTGTTATTTGCTGCTGTGTCATGGCCGGTGACATCTCGACAGGCCTCTCCATCATACTTGAAAAGCTGTCATCTCATTGAGTGTGGTCAGCAAAGGGGGGGCAACAAGCATTAGTCCACCTCAACAACTCTTGCTCCATGCTCGAAATAAGTTTCATAAAATGGCCACCTGTTCCATTGCCATCCCTGTCATACAGCTTTGTAAGTGAAGGCCTCCGGTGCTATCACAGCCCACCAGGGTTCTCCAGTGCGACTAGTCCAGGTAGCTGCACAGGCACACCCTCAGGCTCACTGGTAGCCCAGGGTAACTCTTTGCTCTGAGCCGCCCACTGACACGCTGCCAACAATTCACCCTCTGGTACTGATCCCAGGCAGGCTCATCGCAGATCTGGCAGCAAGCCCACAGCTTAGTCACTGAAGAACAGCGACCATTTTGGTTGGACTCTGATCATATTCACCACCCCTCCTCATCCTCTCCTAATGAAAACAGTCTCCCCTCTTTGAAGAGAACTCTTTTGCATGTTGGCCAATCGTGACCTGGCTTCTGGACACAAAAATACGTAGTTATGGGTACAGCTCCTCTAGGAGGTATATCTTTCGGATAATATCACAGGCATAACATTACGATTCTCACAGCTATATAAAGGTTGTTCCTTACTATAAGGTAGGGTTCTTATTTTCCAGCTATACTCCTTCCGGCTCAGACAGGGGACTGCACATATTTCAGCTGCCTTGATGAAGAGAAACTCAGCCATATCTCATCTGCCATTTTTAAGTGATCTATTATAAATTAATATCAAATGTTCAAAGATATTTATTTTCGAAGCATCCGACACCACAGTCAACTTGTTGACAAAAATAGGTCTACAAACCTTTCTTATGCATCTCTGTTCACCGTGGTACTGAAAAGAAATTGTGGCGTGTATAATGTACTACATCCTTATTAGCAGCATTTAAGTTTTGCAGAATTAGAATCTCTTGAGATGTACGCACTAGATGGCACTTCCTGCTAGGGAAAGCCTGCTGCTGTGGTAGATAGCTACTAGTCAGAAGTTCCGAAAAGGAGGCATGCTTGGTAGAGCTGCCATTCAAAACACCTACACAGTTAGATTTTTCTGTGCATACACAAACCCTTAGCATGCCAATTCCTACCATGGAAATGAAGGTGAATCTACTCTAAAAAGGTTTGCATATATATGAATAGAAAGGGTAAGGTGTAGAGAGCACCCCCAAGTTTAATGTGCTGGAGAACAATTCATTAACAATTAAATCGTGTTGGAGTAAATGGAAATTAGTCCTTTATACTTTGTCTTGACTTTTATATGCCCTTCAAACATGCCACAGTAGTACATATTCATAAGTGGTATCAAGCATAGAAATTTACAATTTGCATAGATTTCCATGAGTACAGCTGGGAGTTTTTCTGTATTCTCAAAATGTTGTAAACCCACTGAAATCTCAGCCATAAATCAATGTTAAGTTTCAGCAGTAAATACACTTCACTGTGGTGTAGAAGAGTGATACAGCCTAGGTTTGGTACAAAAACACATAGGCGTTCAGCTGTGGGCTTTATAGGTCCAAGATCTAATTTTGGTCAAAATCATGGTCACCAAAACCAAGCAACTGAGATTCTCCATAAACTTTCGGCCATTCAACACCAGGATAGTTTTTGTTTGATCATTGGTTCCAGTGGTCTTACCAAGCTCAGTTCTTTTTCTTTCCTTTTCTAGGCAAAGATGGTAAAGCAGTGGATTGTGGATGTTTCCAATCCCCTATCATGCAACAATATTATTTCTCTCATGCCTTAAAGAATTTGGTACAACAACCAAAACAATATAGGCAAAATAAATGCCTCGTATTTTCTAATTCAGGATGGCTCAGATGTTTATAACTCTCTGGTGAGGGTAAGGTCTATGAACAATGGGCTCATATAAGATGTATCCGTCTACATTTGTCATGTTTTCTTACTGCAGTATAGGCTAAACTCCATGACGTGTCAACGTGTGACAAATGTCTTGATATCAGAAACACAAGCAAGAGTGCTCTCTACTTTTCAGTAGTGCATGCATCACTATATAATGCAGCAGTGGCTGTATTCTTAAGGGATACCCCAATAAAAAGCTACTGGGGATTAGCTGACATTGTAAATTGAATGGAGTGGAGCTTGCCAACTGTCCACTCAATTCTGACATTAACTAAGTTTTAGAAATTATTAATTTACTTCGAAGTAACTGCAGAAGAAATTACAAAGATTCAAAATGTAATCCGGATTATTTTTTTTTTAAATAATGATGTACAATAAAAATTTGTTTAACGTACATTTCCATGAAGATGAAAATTCCTTCACAATTCATCAGTGGTTAGTCTCTCCAGATCCATTGGCTCAGCTTTTGCTTGCAGTGTGCCAAAAGATGTCCTTCTCATTCTTTAGTTGTTCAAACCTGTTTCTGCTTTCCATTTGTTAGTTGGCCCATGAAAAAGTGAGATGTACTTCTGGAACTGACTGCCTTGCCTAGCTCCGCCCATAGGTTATCGATTTTCTTTCTCTACAAGCATTTTTTTCTTTGTATGTAGATAACCGACTACATGTCTTGAAAGTAGGAGTGCTGTACAAATAAGTAGATGGTACAGTTGCTCAAACTGTATGTTAGAGGCATTTGTGGCTATAGATGTACATGCTGTCCATACTCCTGCCATCTAGTGTTGAGCCCAGACGTGTGAAAGTTGTTTTTCTAGAAGAATTCTTCTTGAGTGACGAGGTAGTGTGACTCCATCTCTTCCTAGTAATGCACATCGTCATCGGTTCCATTATCTTTTCGTTATCGGGTTCGAACGTGGGTACCCATGATCTGGATCGATGCAGTGTTCCTTTCGGACTTCACAGTTCCTTTCCCTCCGTTGATATAGTCTTCCATCTTCACCTTCTTTTGTATTGGGTCGACACCTGCAGTTTGTTAAAGGCGGACCTCTGGTTAACTTCGGCCCCCGATGGGGCCTCACCCTTCGCTGCCCTCTTCCCTTCTATTCGCTCTGCTGTCACCATGCCCTCCTGAGGTGGAATGAATGCCCTTTCGATGCCGCCCTCGGTGTTGTGGAAAACATCCCTGGGCCGGTCTCCCCCAGGTCTGTAATGTATGCACTATGTGGCCTATTGCAACACCTGCCGATTCCTCCGGTCAAAAAAGACTCTTTGAGACCTTCGGGCACGTCAACTCAAAATGTCACGCAGGAGTGGTGAGGACACCCGAGACCGCTTTGGCACCCATATCCTTGAGAGGGAACATCATCCGGAGACGTTGCCCACTGGCAAGGAGGCTTTCACTCTGGGCACCAGCTACGGCTCCAACCTCGAGATCGAAGTCCTCCCGGCTGCTCAACAAGTTGTGAGTACAGTTCCACTCTCCTCTTCCCCCCTCGATGCCACTCGCACTCCGAGCTTCCATCTCATAAGGGGCATTCAACCACTCTGGACCTACAGAGACATGCTTCTTGGCCGCCACTGCCTTCGGGCCATGGTCATCATAGTCCATCATTTTGTATCCCAAGCCCAGCTTCGGCTCGGCACTGAAGAAGATCCTGAAGCCTTCCAGCTCAGTGCCAACCCGACTTTTGGATCCAAAACTGTCTGTGTCAAAACCAAAATCACCACTGAAACTGAAGCATTCAGTGCAGATAGAAAATCATACATTGGAACAGTTGAACTGGTCCTCCAAAAATTTCAGGATGAACTTGACACTCACCAGAGTTATATTTTCATCCCCCTCAGGTGGGCCGAAATCTAATACAGCCTCTGTGGTCAGACACTCGGACTTCAAAGAGGCAGTTTGGGTTCGAGGAAGACTGGTGCCCACACCACCACCCAAGGAAAGACAAGGCCACTAGTCTGCTTCCCGAGCCTCTGCAACCTGTTCCCTCCACCACACCACGCAGGCCTCCAGAATCACCATCCCCACCTGCTTCAGTACCTTACCCACCTTCCTATACACCTCAGTGGTCACCCTACATTCTAACCTGGGCGAACATGTTGAGGGGGACCCATATGACATGCCCCCAGCAGGAGACCCACAGGATTCTTACGATGTGAATCCACCAGAGGTTAGGATTCCTGACCTCTGACCTCCCTGACTCGCCCCTCCAGCTGACACTACCTCCTACCACAAGGTTCTAGATAGGGCTGCATCATGCCTTAGGGTGGACATATACAGGGAACCTGTTGAAGATGACTTCCTCTTTAAAACTCTTTCCTCTGCTCACCGTTCCATGCAGTACCTGCCCATGCTAAAGAGAATGCTCAAAACCGCTCCTTACATTTATGAGCAACCGGTTAATGCTTGAGTAATTGCCCCGCTGAGTCAATAAGAAATGCATGGCTTCACTGTCAGTCCCCATCTACCTTAGGGGCAACTCCCTCCCAATTCCTTGGTAGTGCATACTGCCCGCAAATGGGCCAATGCACAAGTTACCGCAGCGCCCTCCGCTGGAAAAAGAAAGCAAGTGCATTGATGCTGCCAGCAATCACGTCGCAGCACAGTCTGCCAATCATTTGTGTATCACCAACTCCATGGGCTAGCTTTCCAGGTACAACTGGCCCAACGGGACAAGATGGAGGAGCTCCACCAACATCTCCCAGGGCATGAGCTGGTTTCGGAGGGCAAGCTCATCTCAAACACCACTTTAGATGCTGCTGACATGACTGCTTGGGGCATCAATTCCAGCGTGCTCCTCTGCAGACAGTACTGGCTCAGTGGCTTTAAACTGGACTTTCAACAACATCTCCTCACCCTACCCGTTGACTAGGAACATCTCTTTGGGCTCTAGGTTGACGAGATGTTGGAGAAGATAAAGAAAGACACCGATATTGTGAAGGCCATGGGAGCCTTACAAATACCCATCCCTTTCGTGTTCTTTGCTGCTCAGGTTATCACAGAGGCTCCAAAACCACCTCCCCCGAAGGCTCCACATCCTTTAAGCATCACCAGCCCAGGAAACCTCCACAAAAGGCTACTTCAGAGGTGCCTACTGGAATACCAGCACCATCAACCAAGCAATGACTTGCCACTTCTCCACCCCCACCCACCTCGTAACACTTGTCAGGGGAGGAGTTCAGATGTTCTTCCCCACCTGGCAACATGTCACCTCCGATCAGTGGGTTTTAGACATCATTCAACATAGTTACTTTCTGGAGCTCATTTCCACACCACCCAACATACCACCTGCTGACATGTCCTCTCCTTGGAACACCAATACCTGCTTCTGGAAGAGGTTGAAGCAGTCCTTCTCTAATAAAAGGCTGTGCCACTACACCTGCAGGGATGCCCTCTACTTCCTCATTCCCAAGAAGGACAGTCCTCAGGTCCAACCTGGACCTCATACCTCTCAACGAATATATCCTGTCAGAACATTTCCACATGGTCACTCTATAGGATGTTGTTCCGATGCTGCAGCAAGGCAATTTCATGGCTGCACTTGACCTCAAACATGCCTCCTTCCACATCCTGAATCATCCAGCACATCAGCTCTACCTCCGGTTTGTGATAAGTGGCAAACACTATCAGTTCTAAGTGCTGCACTTCAAGCTCACCACTGCACCTTGAGTTTTCACAAAATGCCTTTCAGTAGTAGCCGCACACCTGCAAAGACAGGGCATTCATGTATTCCCATACGTGGACGATTGACTGATAAAGAACACAATGCAACAGCAGTGTTGCCTACACACACAAGCCACTATAAACCTGGTGTACCAACTGGGCTGTACCATCAACGCTGTAAAATTCCACCTCCAAAACCAGCAAATCCAACCTATTTAGGGGCCATTGTCAATGCAGAGGTTGGCAAAGTCGTACCCAGTCCGGCAAGAATCTAGTCCTTCCATGCGTTGCTTCCTCTTTTTCAGCCTGATCAACAGGTCACAGACCGGATGGTCATGCGCCTCTTCGACAAAAAGACCTCCTGCATTGCCATTGTGTCCCAATCAAGATTTCACATGCGCCCTCTGCAAGAATGCTTAGCGCATCAATATTCACAGGCGCAGAGTCATTGAGAAGATCTAGTGTTGATCAGACACTGCATTCATTACTCTCTGTAGTGGTGGAACACCAACAGTTTGTTGCAAGGACTGCCTTTTCTCGACCCAGTTCTACAGATTCTGTTACAATGGACATATTTCTCACTGGGTGGGGTGCAATCTACAAAACCTGACTATTTAGGATTAGTGAGATCCCAGTCATAGGGGCCTCCACATCTGCTATGTGGAGCTGTTATCTCCAGCTAGTACTCAAGGTCTTCCTTCCCCTCATAGTGGGCAAGGTTGTCCTTGTCCAGGCTGACAACATGCCAGCTATGTATTGCCTACAGAAGAAGAGAGGCACTCGCTCTTTCCAGCTTTATCAGCTAGCCAAGTCCATCTGGTGGTGGGCTCTCTGCCACAGCATCCACCTGCTGGTAGTGGACAACAACTTTGCCGACCTCTTCAGCAGGATGCAGCAACAATTCCATGAGTGGGAACTCCACTCAAGAATCCTCCTCCAGTACTTCAGACAATTGGGGTTTCCAGATGTGGACCTATTTGCCACAGCAGAAAACACAAAATGGCAAAAACTTCACCTCCAGATTCCACATCCACAGTCCATGGGCAATGCACTATGAATGAACTAGTCCGGGACATTTGCCTATGCTTTTCCGCCTCTCCCCTTCCTACCATTTGTGGTTTGGTGGCTTCAGCAGACCTCCCTTGCCCTCATTCTGGGCCAGACAGCCTTGGTACACCACTCTCATTGAGCTTTCGGTGGTTCACCATGAGAAGCTCCCCAACAAGCAAGACTTCCTCTTTGCAAAACCATGGAGAAATCAGGCACTCGACCCCAGGAGTCTCAACCTTGCAATCTGGTTCCGTAAGTATTAGAAGTTGTCTACCTCAACCTACCTCTCGAATGCATTAACATACTCAGGGAGAGACACAGACCTACTACTTGTGTCTTATGCTGCCAAATTTAAAAGGTTTGTCTGCTATTGCCTCTCAAAGGTCATTCACCCCTTAGCAGCTAGCATCCAAAACATTGTTTGTCACCTACCGCACCTACAAATCTGTGGACTAGCCTTTACCTCCATTTTAGCTTCACTTGGCTGGTGTGGCTGCTTATCTCCAAAATAGGTAACTCGTTTCCCTCTTTATGATCCCAGTCATTAAAACTTTTATTGGAGGACTCAAGGTTTATTCCTTCTCGTAGCCCTCCGGTCTCAGTGTGGAATCTCAAAATTTTTCTTACGAGACGCGTGGGTTCTTCGTTTGTGCCCCTCCATGAATGCCATTTAAACAAAATAGAATCCACTCGGTGGTAGTGATCCCTAAAGTGATGGGGAGCACACAGTGTTGTTTAAATGCCCCTCACACACCAAAAGGCCCCTTGGTGTCATGCTTCATCATCGGGGCCTTCGCATCCCTCTACGGGACGCGGCGTGCTGCGACTCACGAATACGTAGGAGCACTGATAGTGAACTATGTGTGTGTGTGTGTGTGTGAGAGGGAGTGAGTGGTGAGGTGAGAAAGTGAAGGTTAAAAAATACCTGGCTTGTAGGAAAAAATATTTATTATGTCCTCGGCTGGTATTGTTAAAAGGGGTGCAAGACGAGGTTGTTAGTTATACGTATTAGGGTATACTAACCTCAGAAAGTGTGTCAACATGATTCGGAGTCCAGCGACTCCTTCTTCAGGACGAGGATATGCACGACTATCCTCACCTTACTCACATGGGATTGTAATGTAAAAGTGTATTCTACAAAAAAACACTAGGTGAAATGTACCTATAGGTGTTACTCGTATGTATAAGTTCTGTTGCGCCCAATTGGCGTTGAAGATAAGGAACCTGTAGGATAAAACCAAAAGCATAATGAAAGTTTTTATATAGCACTCAAACAGTAATAAAGTGAAAATCCCAAACTAATATCGAAAAATAAAGTCCTTACTAATAAATATAAGAACACCAAAATGCCAAAAACCCAATATGTACAACCGTAGATATGAAGTTTAAAAAATTGAAATAAAATAACTCCATAAAGCACAAAACGCCAACCTTAGTTATCTGGTCACTGTAGATCGGGTGAAAGTCAAAAGTTACGTCTGACCGTGATGGAGCTCAGGTTGGATACAGGGACAGGTTTGTTCCTGTGAAAAGTTTACATTCGAACCTACAAACTTTTATGGAAAAAAGTGGTCATAAGTCTTCTGTGGGGCAATCAGGATCCAAAGCAGGACTCTAGGATGGCCGGTTGCTGAAGAGCGGGGACTTGGTGCGGCCATCGATAAAAGTGGGAAAGCTCCAAATTGTCAGAGTTCGTGCCCAGGCAAGCCTCAAAATCGATGGGATGCTGCTCGGTGTTAACCCTGATAAAACACTGTACTTTCAGACTTAGAAACTTTTCTGAAAGTTAGATCTCCGTCAGTGTGGCAAACCAGCTTGTTGATGCAGACCAGCGATTTGATAGCTGCGGATTTGATGGTGCTCCCAGTCTCCGTTGGTTCTCCTGGCAGAAACTAGGCAAACAATTTCTAAGGTCCATTTTTTGCAGTTTGGGGACAGGAGGAGTACAGTCTAACACCAGCCAAGGGTCCACGACCTGGGATCCACCACTTGGTGCTTAGGACTCATTCCAGCACTGGCCGCAGGTCCAGTTGGTGCTGGGCAGTTGCAGGAAAAGTGTCTCAGGAAGCTTGCTGTATCCCTGTAGTTCAAACAAGAGGTCAGCCAACTGACCTTTGGAGTCACTTCTGGGGTCCTACAAGCAAGGCAAGCATGTCCAGTCTTTCTTCAGGTTCTTCAGACAGCAGAGGAATCCTTCTTCCGATTTTTCCCAGGTCCAGGAGGATTCTGAAGCGAGGTCTGCAGGGTCCAGTTTTATGCCCAGTGTGAGCCTGTGGGTTGTGGGCAAGTCGTTTTCCACCCCTTAAACCAGTTCTGGAAAGTATCTCTATGCCCACTGGGTTTGGTACCATCCTGACTAGAGAGACAAAGGGGAAGCTAGCCTTGGTGTGAACTCCATATGCCAGTGGCAGGGTAGGATACCTATGAATCTCAGAAAGGGTCGGGGCACAGGTCATCCTATCAAGGGGAGGAGTCCACTTCTCAACTTCTGTAGTCTTTTGTACACTGGAGGCAACACACATTTCAGCACAGGGGGGGCATCAGGGGTCAGGTGACAGCTGGACACTGATAGGAAAGGCTTTTGTTTTAGGCCGGAAAATAGTAATATCTGAAAGAGACACGTTAGTGATAGATTCCTTACCTTAGGATATCCCCAGGCGTCAGACTGGATCCGGAAATTTTTGCGTAGCAGTACCCTTGTGCGTCGGTAGGCGTCGTCTGCGGCTCCGCGTCCGTCGTGGGCGCCGTGATGACATCGTCGGAGTACTTAGACGCCGCCTCCGCGTGCTGACGTCAGTTCTTCTTTTTTCCGCGCCAGCAGCGC
Organism: Lissotriton helveticus; assembly: GCF_964261635.1. Lineage (NCBI taxonomy): Eukaryota > Metazoa > Chordata > Amphibia > Caudata > Salamandridae > Lissotriton > Lissotriton helveticus. Next base: position 1,930,303,170 of record NC_136063.1, read on the forward strand.
AGATCTGGAAAAAGTGGTACCTTAGTCACTTTTTGAATAACTCTTTTTTGATCTTTTGATCATTCTTTTTCGAGTCTTCGACTCCGATCGGTGCCGGTAGGGATGCCAGGTTTCAAGCCCTGTGAGGATTGCGACCGACTGATGTCGGTCACGACCCTCACCGTCGGTGTCTCCACTGCCACGGCGTCGATCACGACGACAAGACCTGCTCCGACTGTCGGGCCCTGACTTCGAAAGCTAGGCGGGAGCGGTCCTGCAAGCGACTCGAACTCCGGCAGTCGGTCCCGCGCAGAGAAAACGGTCCCGGTCCGGACGGAGGTCGAGGGACCGGTCGCGGGAGAGGAGCCATCGGAGCTCCGGGAGTCGACCTCACTCCTCCGGGTCGAAGTCCGGTAAGCACAAGAAGTCGAAGAGACGTCATCGCTCTTCCGATTCCCCCCGACGCTTGCACGTCGCGGCCGAAGGTTCTGGTGGCACCGCCCACGCGGCTCCGTCGGAGTCGCAGGCTCCGCGTCCGGCCTCATACCCTCCGGTGCCTGGGCCTAATGCGACGCCGGAGGAGATCGAGCGGTTCCTCATGGCCATGAGGTCCCTCTCTCCTCCGACGGGCTCCGCGGCGTCTCCGGGCCCAGCGGACCCGTCTGGGGGGCCTAGCGGGTCGGGGGCTTCGGTCCCGACGCAGTCGGGTGCTGCGGCTCCGATGCCGCCGGCGCCTTCGGGCCCGGCGCTGCAGGGCCCCACTGGATCAGTTTCCGGATCCGGGTCGCCGCCGGTGGACTTGACGACCTCCCCGACCAACCCCCCAGGTGTCACCCCCGGCGCCGCCCTCCGGCGGCGCCGTCCCCGATGCCTCCCTCGACCCGGTTCCGGCGCCGCTGGGCACCGCTTCAGACGCCGTTCAGAGAGTTTACTTTCCATGAACCGGCCCCATCATTTTCTGACCCTGAGTATCAGGAGATGGGTGATGAGGAGTATTGGGAGGGGTCTGAGGACCCTCTGACACGTGAATGTCAGTCCCAGGAGGACTGGACAGGTGAACTTGGGGATACCAGTGGTCTGAACACTTCGCCCGACACTGGTTTTGTCTCACCTCCTACCGTGGCTACGGATGAGGGGGCAACCTATAGTGTGGTGTTGACGAGGGCAGCCAAGGCCTTGGGCCTTGAGCTCCCCGTCGCGGCTGTGAGGACTAACCTCCTCACTGAGGTCCTTAAGCCGCAGTCATGCTCAGCTGAGCCTCTGCTGCTGTTTAACGAGGCCTTGACCGACGTTCTTTTGGGCACTTGGTCCAAGCCCACTACAGGTTCGCCTGTAGATAGGAACGTGGCCAGACGTCACCGCCCGGCTCCGGGTGACCCATGTTTCCTGTCCACCCAACGCACCCCCGAGAGCCTGGTCATCCAGGCCTCCAATTCCCAGAACGCATTCCCGTCGGCTCCGCCGGACAGGGAATCCAAGAGGTATGAGCAGTATGGCAAAAAGATCTTCTCATCCCTTAGTCTGGGACTGCGGTCTTCCAACACCACATGCCTCTTGGGCCGCTACACCCACTCTCTGTGGGATACGGTTGCGGAAGTGCTGCCAGAGTGTCCGTTGGAGGTACAGGCCAAACTCGGCCAAACCCTTGTGGAGGGCCAGGATGCAGCCAGATATTCTATCCGGTGTGGGCTGGATACCACCGACTCACTAGGTAGAGCGATGGCTACGACAGTGGCGGTCAAACGTCACGCCTGGTTGAGGTCCGCCAACTTTTCGGCCGATGTCCAAAACACACTGATGGACATGCCGTTTGATGGCCGTCGCCTTTTTGGCGACAAGGCAGACCATGCGCTTGAGCGCTTTAAGGACTCCAGGGCTACGGCCAAGTCCTTGGGCCTCTCGGCCCCGCGCCAGCAATCGGCTGCCTTTCACTCCTTTCGTGGCCACGGAAGGGGTGTACCCACACGTGCTGTGGAAACCGCTGTAGAGGCGGTCGGGGACAACGGCGAGGTCAGTCCACACCTTCCCACGCAGCATCCGCCTCAAAACCCTCCTAGTCCGTGCTTTCAGGCCCATGTGACGCCAGTGGGGGGCAGGGTTCGCCATCACCTCCTCCACTGGCGCACTGTCACGTCGGACAGGTGGGTGCTGCAAATAGTCCAAAGGGGCTACTCCCTCCCCTTCGAGGCGACCCCTCCAGCCATGCCACTGCGGTACCACCGTGTATCGGGGGATCATTTGCGGCTTCTGCAGGAGGAAGTTAAGGCCCTCTTGGCCAAGGGGGCCATCGAGCGCGTTCCTGGGCCAGAAGTAGGGTGTGGTTGCTACTCCCACTACTTTCTGGTACCCAAGAAGGGCAAAGGGGGCCTACGCCCTATTTTGGACCTAAGGAACGTCAACGGCTTCCTCTGGAAGGAGAAATTCAAAATGCTGACACTGGCTCAGGTCTTAGCTGCCCTGGACCAAGGAGACTGGATGGTAGCGTTGGACTTGCAGGACGCTTATTTCCACATCCCCGTCCTGTCGGCCCACTGGCGCTACCTGCGGTTCACGGTTGGCCACGAGCACTTTCAGTATACCGTGCTCCCCTTCGGCCTTACCAGCGCCCCACGGGTGTTCACAAAGGTGATGGCAGTGGTCGCAGCTCATCTGCGCAGGTTAGGGGTTTCAGTCTTCCCCTACCTCGACGACTGGTTGTTGAAGGCGGGCTCGCCCCAAACTGTTGTCAGCCACCTCCAGACAACGGCAGACCTCCTGCACCAGCTGGGGTTCTCCCTCAATGTGCCGAAGTCACACCTGTGCCCCTCCCAGAAGCTCCTCTTCATCGGAGCGGTTCTGGACTCAGCGCAGTTTCGGGTTCATCCTCCCGAACAGCGGGTCCGGGATATTCAGGCTCTGATTCCACTATTTCAGCCTTTATCCCGGGTCTCGGTCAGGTTGACGCTGCGGCTTCTGGGGCTGATGCCTCCTGCATCCTACTGGTGCATCACGCCAGGTGGCGGATGCGGGCTCTGCAGTGGGACCTGAAGTTTCAGTGGGCCCAGCATCAGGGCAACCTGTCCGACCACGTCCTGATCTTGGAGGGATCTGCGAGACAGCTGCAGTGGTAGCTCACGAACCGCGATTGGCTCAGCGACAGGCCCTCTCCCTTCCCCAACCGGAGCACATAGTTGTGACTGATGCGTCCCTCCAGGGCTGGGGGAGGCCACATGGGAGAGGCAGAGATCAGAGGCATCTGGTCTCCGGCGGAGGCCCGGCTCCACATCAACCTTATGGGCAATTCGTCTAGCACTGAAAGCATTCCTCCCCTCTGTCCGGGGGAGTGTAGTGCAGGTGTTCCCGGACAACACCACCGCCATGTGGTACTGCAACAAACAGGGCGGGGTGGGGTCGTGGACCCTTTGCCAGGAGGCTCTGCGCCTCTGGCAGTGGCTGGAACGCCAGGGCGTGACCCTGGTGGCTCAACACCTGGCAGGTTCTCTGAACGCCAGGGCGGACGAGCTCAGCCGTCGGTGCATGATGGATCAGGAATGGCGTCTGAACTCGGACGTGGCGCAAGGCCTCTTTCAGCGATGGGGAGAGCATTGGTTAGATCTATTCGCCACCGAAGAGAACGCGCAATGTCATCAGTTCTGCGCGTTGGAATTTCCAAGGCGGCACTCGCTCGGAGACGCTTTTTGTCGCGAGTGGAGTTGCGGTCTGTTATACGCCTTTCCGCCTATACCACTTCTGCCCAGAGTGCTGAAGAAGATCAAGCGCGACCGGGCCCAAGTCATCCTTGTGGCTCCGGACTGGGCACGAAGGTACTGGTATCCAGAGCTACTCAGTATGTCAGTCGATCCCCCGGTTCGTCTGCCTCTTCAGGAGGACCTTTTGTCGCAGCAGCAGGGGACGGTCCTCCTCCCGAACCTGTCCAGTCTCCACCTCCATGCTTGGAGATTGAGCGGCGACAGTTGAGGCCATTTGACTTGCCTCCTGAAGTCTGTAATGTCATTCTGGCAGCCAGGCGTCCCTCACAAAGTCGGTATACGCCTGCAGGTGGAACAGATTTGTGGCATGGTGCACAGCAAAGGCTGTGAATCCTCTTGCTGCCCCTCTCTCTGAGGTTCTTCTCTTCCTTCTTTCTCTTGCCCAGCAGGGCTCTGCTCTGGGCACTATCAAGGGCTACCTTTCGGCCCTTTCAGCCTTTCTGAGGCTGCCTGATCAACCTTCTTTGTTCAAGTCCCCTATTTTAAACAGATTTCTAAAGGGCATCACACACACGTTCCCTCCTGTTCAGTTTGTGATGCCTCAGTGGGATTTGAACCTTGTTCTTACATTTCTGATGTGCGCTCCCTTTGAGCCACTTCACAACTGTCCTCTCCGCCTTCTAACTCTGAAGACTGCTTTCCTGGTTGCCATCACCTCTGCCAGGAGAGTGAGTGAGCTCCAGGCCCTTTTTTGTACTCCTCCTTTCCTTTCTGTCTATCCGGACAAGGTTGTGTTGCGTACTAAGCCATCTTTCCTGTCCAAGGTTGTCACAGCCTTCCACATCGGGCAGTCCATCACCTGGCCAACCTTCTTTCCGCCTCCGCACCCCTCTAAAGAGGAAGAGCGGCTCCACCGTCTGGACCCAAAATGTGCGCTCTCATTTTACTTGGATCGCACACGCCAGTTCCGGGTGGATGGCCAACTCTTTGTTGGTTACGTGGGCGCTAAGAAGGGGAAAGCGGTTCACAAGAGGGCCATCTCCCGGTGGATCATCTTGTGCATCCAGGCATGTTACTCCTTGGCTAAAAAGGAGCCCCCTGTTGGATTGCGGGCTCATTCCACCCGAGCCACGGCGACTACAACTGCCCTGGTCCGGGGAGTGCCCTTACAAGACATCTGTCCGGCAGCTATGTGGGCATCACTGCACACGTTTGCAAGACACTACTGCCTGGACAGTCAAGTCCTGAGGGATGGCTTCTTTGGCCGTTCTGTCCTCCAGGACTTTCTGGTGTGCTTATTGGTTCGCAGACCCACCACCGGGGTTGGTATTGCTGGGGTATCTATTCTAAGGTAAGGAATGTATCACTAACGTGTCTCTTTCAGATGCACAAGTTACTACTTGTGTAACGATATATCTGTATGAGACATAAGTTAGTGATAGATTCCTTACCGACCCACCCATCCTCCCCGTTCTGCGAACCGATATCTAGGGTTAGGGTTATCCCCTTTCAGGGTCCTTGTTTCAATGGCGCCAGTGTTGGTTTTTAACATGGCTCAGCGCTTCTGGCGCGGAAAAGCTGTGTCTAAGAACTGACGTCAGCACGCGGAGGCGGCGTCTAAGTACTCCGACGACGTCATCACGGCGCCCACGACGCCGACGACGGATGCGGAGCCGCAGACGACGCCTACCGACGCGCAAGGGTACTGCTACGCAAAAATTTCCGGATCCAGTCTGACGCCTGGGGATATTCTAAGGTAAGGAATCTATCACTAACTAATGTCTCTTACAGATATATCATTACACAAGTAGTAACTTGTGCATGAAATCCAACCTAACCATTAAGTTGGATTTTAAATTACTATTGAAGCAAGACCTTTAACCATTTTTCTAGCTACTCCCAAACAGAATGTAGCACTTATTAAGAGTGTAAAACATTGTTATGCTGTGGGAGAGCCATCTTTTCTCACAGTAAAAGAGAACGTTGTAGTTGTTAAATACCCTGCACCCAGTCATATGGGCATTTAGGGCCCACCTTAGGGGTGGATTTATAAGTATTAAAAATAAAGCTTTAGGTCTGACAAAAAGTTTTTGCCGGGTTGTAACAGTAGTTTTAAAACTAAATCCAAACTGCAGTGGCAGGTCTGAGACATGTTTTACAAGGCTACTTTAGTGGGTGGCACAACGAGTGCTGCAGCCCATTAGTAGCATTTAATCTACAGGCCCTGGGTACATGTAGGACTGTATACTAAGGATGTTGAAGTAATTAAATGTGGCAAGTAGATATATGACAATTCTCACCATGTTTAAAAGGGAGAGCACATTACCTCAGGTTGGCATGGGTAAAGTGTACCGAGTTCTTTTTTTTTTTTTAAGTTTGAAGTTTATTGAAATAAAAACAGACAAAGGCAGAAAATGAAGATACAGTCAGAAGTTATGAAAAACAAAAAATCTCTTACAAAATGATGAAAACTTATTAAAGCTATATCAGACATAAACTAAGATGCGCAATAAAGGTCAGGAACATAAAGGAATGAGGGATCATCTTGAAGAAGAAAAGCATATAAATAATATGATAAAACATTAGATGTAATGAAGAAACAGTATAAGCAAATAAGAAAGTGCAATCATGGTGGTTTACGAACTTCAACATTACGTAATGGAGAGGTGGGAGGAGGTCTGGTAATCTTAGATAAATATTCGGTAAGGGGGAGCCATAAAAGGTCACGTTTAATTGCTAAGGAAATGGGGGAAACAAAATTAGTGTCTAGACGGTGATGAAAACAAACTGCGTTCCACCAAGCAATAAAGGAAACATCTTTAGCCTGTTTCCAATGTGATGTAATATGGTGAAAAGCAATGGCTATTAAGAGGTCAAGTAATTTATGTTTGTGGTGTGACCCGGTGAAAGCAGGAGAATGTGAACCTAGGAAAATGTGAATGACGGAAAAAGAAAAAGTAAAGTTGAAAATCTTTTGCAAGTGGGACCAAACCAAGTGCCAAAAACGTAAAATATGAGGACATTCAAATAGCATGTGTTTCAAATCAGCTAATGGGCATGGACAGGACCAACAAGTGGAGGGAGTGTCTGGGGAGAATGATGACAGAGTTGATGGAGTGAAAAGTGTACGGTTATAAATAAAGAATAAAGTTTGTGTAGTGTTAGCAGCTCTGGATGTACTGTGAACCTTGGACCAGATTTTATCCCATAAAGTGAAGGACCAAATTTGAGACAAATCTTTTTCCCAAGCCAACTCAACCTTAGATTTAGTACGATCGGTAGAAGACTGCAGAGATTTATAGATAAATGAAGCAGAAAGGGATTGATCGAGGGCATTAGAAATCGAAAGGTGTGTGATAGGAATAGAATTGGTAAGCGGGAGCAAAGCAAGGTATTGGGTAAGGGATGGAATCAGGGATAAGTATTGCTTATGAGAAGAGGAAGGTAGCGAAAATTGTGTTTGAAGGTCTTGAAAAGGAAGAGGTTGAGTTTGTGAAAGAAGTTGGGAGATCCATTTTAAACCAAGAGAATGCCAGGTTTTCCAATATAATGAGCGGTTACGGATTTTGAGGAGTTTATTATGCCAAATAGGTTGGGTGTGAGTAGAGGAAGCAGAGGGGTATGTGGACAATAAATAGGGACGAAGAAGAGAACAGGAGTGAGAAATGATGGGGGAACGTAGAGATGATACATTAGAGGAAAAGGAGAGAACTTCTGTGAATTCATGAGGATGAAGAAAAGAAGATTCTAACGTGAGCCATAAAGGAGGAATGTGAGGAAGATCAGAAGAAAGCCACCGCATGGCTTGTTTTAAGGAAAAAGCATTGTGATATGATTTAAAGTTAGGGAATTTGACTCCGCCGAAGGGTTTTATCCTTTTTCAAAGAAGAGAGTGCTATTCGAGATTTTTTACCCTTCCACAAAAATTTGACAAGAATAGAGTCTATCGACTTGAAATAATGATCCGGAATACGAATGGGAATCATGGAAATAGTATAGAGAACTAAAGGTGCTAGCATCATTTTGATGGAGTCCAAACGACCCCACCAAGAAAGGAAGAGAGGATTCCAACGATTGATTGATGTAGTAATTTTATTAGAGAGAGATTCAAAATTAAATTTAAGTGTGTCAGGAAGACGAGGAGCGAACCAAACACCCAGATACTTAATCTTAGAGGGCTGCCAGGAAAAGCCAGAGGAGTCAAAGAGATGTTTTTGACATAAAGGATTTAAGGGTAAAATTTCGCATTTGTCAGTATTAAGACGATAACCTGAAACAGTTGAGAAAGAGGAAACTTGATTAAGGAAGGAAGGAAGAGTTGTTTGGGGGTTTGAGCAGTAAAATAAAATATCATCTGCGTATACCGATAATTTAGCTTGTTTTTGAGAACCATAATGAAAACCAGTAATATTATCATCAAGTCGAATCTTAGTTAAAAAGGGTTCTAAAGCTAGAATAAACAAAAGAGGGGATAGAGGGCAACCTTGACGCACCCCTCTTTGAAGGGGAAAGTAATCGGAAGTCATACCATTAGCAAAGATGGAAGCATGGGGGCTAGAGTAAAGTAAAGAAATAAGAAAAATGAATTTAGGAGGGAAACCAAACCAACGAAGTGCCTGAAACATAAAATCCCAGCCTATTCTATCAAATGCCTTTTCGGCGTCCAGAGAGATGGCAGCAAGGGGGGTAGAGAGGGAGGCGGCTTTACTCAAAATGTTAAAGAAAACACGAGAATTGTCCGACGATAAACGACCTTTAACGAATCCAGACTGCTCAGGGCCAATAAGTTCCGGTAGCAGGGGATCTAATCTAAGAGCTATAATTTTGGCGAAAATTTTATAATCAGTGTTTACTAGGGAGATAGGACGATAATTTTTACAGAGGGTATGATCTTTATCTGGTTTAGGTATTAAACATATTAAAGCTTCTTGGAAAGTTCCCTGAGAAGATCCGGAAGCCGCAAAGGATTGGAATAACAAAAGTAGTTTAGGAAGAAGAAGGGAAGAGAAGTGATTGTAGAATTCAATGGTAAAACCATCGGGCCCAGGTGCTTTACCGCGACGAAGGATAGAGACTGCATGTGAGATTTCAGAAAGGGTAATATCCAAATCTAATGATTGGAAGTCAATATGAGAAGAATCCGGAGAGGGAATATCTTGAAAATATGTAAGAAGATCAATAGGGTCAGGATTAGATTCGGGAGTGTATAGAGTTTGGTAGAACGAAACAAATTGAGCTAATATGTCCTTGTCTTTAAATAAAGAAACACCAGCTGGGCCTTGTAAGGATTCAATTTTAGTTCTTTCTTTTCGTACCTTGAGATAATTGGCAAGAAGTTTGCCCATCTTGTTCTGTCCACCGTAGTAGCGGGAGTTGCATTTAAGAAGAGAATTTGAGGCAGCATTGGTGGTATATTTATTAAAGTCAAATTTGGCGGATATAAGTTCACGAAGAGAAGATTCAGAGTTAGAGTTATAATAGGCATATTCTAGCTTCTTAATGTTATCTAAAAGTTGAGTTGATTTAGAGATAGATTGTTTTTTCTTTTGAGAAACAAAATTAATGATAAATCCCCTTGCAGCCGCTTTAAATGAATCCCATACCATGGCAAAGGAGGATTCTGGAAGATGGTTAAGTGTAAAAAATTCGGTGATAAAGGAATTAAAACGGGTGCAAAAGTTGGAATCAAGGAGTAAGGAGTTATTAAATCTCCAGCGTCCTGAGTGAGGGGAGAAGGGGATAAGGTCAATATCCACAAAAACGGGAATTAAAATGGAGCCTATATCTGAGTGAATAGCAAGTTGTGCTAAGGGTTTGCTGAGGAAGAGGTAATCATTACGGGATTGGGAGTGGTGAGTGGTGGGTGGGGGAATAGAAAGTGTATTCTCTAAGGTCCGGATTACATAGTCTCCAAATGTCAACTAAAGCATTGTTCTGTATAGATGTGACAAATTGGGAATGCATTTTGGAGGGAACAAATTTAACTTTTGAATTCCTATCTAAAAAGGGATCAAGAACTTGATTGCAATCACCACCAAAAATAACATATTGTTCATTGAGAGTTACAAGCTTATCAGAAATAGCAGGCCAAAACAATTTATCAACACCTGTAGGGGCATAAACATTGAAAATAACTAAAGGAATTTTATCAATAAGAAGATTAAGGAGAACCCAACGACCATTAACATCGCATTCTTGAGATATAACTGAAACAGTTAACTTTTTATGACATAATATAATTGTACCATTTTTCTTACCTAAAGCGGGAGAGTGAAAAACGTGACCCACCCAACAGCGTTTAAGTTTGGTAGCCTCCGTTTCTGTAAGGTGGGATTCTTGGAGGAGGGCTACATCGGCTTTAAGCCTAGTCAAATGTGTTAAAACTCTTTGACGTTTAATGGGGTTATTTAACCCCTTAACATTCCAGGTAACTACTCGGAATATAAATTATCAAGAGAATGATATAAAAGAAATGATGAAGTAGAAGTAGAAAATGAGTCGAGAGGAAAGGAGAGAAGTAATAAGAATGCGAAAAAGAGTCTGTAAGAGAAATAAATCAAGAGAAAAGATCGAGAATAAGGTAAGTGAAAGGTGGAGAAAAGGGTAAAGAAAGAAAATAGAAAGAAAGAACAGTAGAAAAAATAGAAGAGAGTTAGAAAAATGTAGAAACATACCAACAAATACAGAAGAAAAATGAGGGGTGACGACGCCAGAAGAGGACGACATCGACAACAGAGACTCACGCCATCGAACACCTGAGGAACCAGCTTAGGTTCAATTGAAGGGAGCAAAAATACACCAGGGTGGAGAACATGAGGAGAGGATCTGTAAGAAGACAAAAATGGAAAAGAGGATGTTAGAGAGACATAAGAAAAACCAAATATATAAACTGCGCAGTACTAGGACAAAATATACTAGGACTAGGTGTATACAGTAGGATGGAGGAAACAGAAACTAGGTATAGTAGGGAAACAAAAAGATAAACATTTTAGTCAAACAGGAGAAAACATGAACAATTAAACAGGTCTTGCAGTGTCCATGTTGACGGTTTCGTGGTGACGGAGAAATTCTTCAAGGACTTGTGGATCTTCGAAAGTTGTTGTCTTGTCTTTGTAAGTGACCTTGAAGAGGCAAGGATGAAGGAGACCAAATCTGGCACCAAGATCTCGTAGTCGTGGTCTTAAATCAAGGAAGTGTTTCCGACGGTCAGCTGTTACTTTAGCTACATCTTGAGAAAGATATAAACGATGTCCTTCCCACATAACTTGTTTCTTAGCTTTTGCTGCTGAAAGTACTTGAAGTAGGTCAGTATATTGTAAGAACAGCATGATGACTCCGCGGGGTTTGGTGGAAACTTTTGGACCAAGTCTATGTGCACGTTGAATGTTGAATGAAGATGAAGGAGGAAGATCCAAAATTTTTGGTAAGAAGGTTTGGAAGAAGGCAGTTGGATTGGACCCTTCTGTAAGTTCCGGAAGATTATAAAGGCGTAAGTTATTTCTACGGTTTCTATTTTCCAACTCCTCAGTCTGCCGTCTTAAGAGAGAGACATCCTTCTCCAACAACGAAATTTTAGAACAGGAAGTTTGAAGAGACTCCGTAGATTGTTCCACCAAAAGAACCCGCGATTCAAGTGTAGACCATTTGTCGTGAAGAAATTGCAGAGTTTTAGTAGTTTCAGCCATGAAGGGTTTAAGCGCGCGAAGTTCTTCAAGGATAAGATCCATGGATGCTGAGTGCGACGAGGAACCTGGAGAGGGAGGATCCTTTTTCAGACGTTTCGTAGAGCCAGGTTGCAAAAGCTTACTGGAGGTATTAGCTTTAGGAATTGCCCCATGGGTAACATCCGGTTTATGGGAAACAGGGTCATCCATGGTCTGCGTCGTGGAATCAGAATCTGAGGAAAGACGTGGTTTGGTCTTAGAAGCAGTAAGCTTAAGGGTGCGCAGCTTCCCCATATAAGGCAAGGGAGAAAAATAGCAGTGCTACCCCAGATGCTAAGAAAAAAGGTTCTGTGAGGAAGGCACTCTTTGGTGTGATGATATATAATAACGAATGATAATGCGTGATATAAGGAGCAAAAGTTATTAGTATCACACACAGTCCCTTTACAGGAAATCCTCCACAAGATAGAAGTATATAGAAATGCGCCACTAAATGTCACCACATGAAACTGAAAGTCCAAGCATAAGGACCAGTGTAGCAGTGAGGAGAATGAACATTGGATTCAGACGATGTGTTGAACATAAAAGTCACTGGTCAGGAGGAAGAGAACAGCATTTATCACTTTTAAGAAGTAACATTGTTGCAGGCATGTCAGTAGCCTGTGAGGTAAATTGTTGTGAAGAGCGGTGCCCTTTAGAATAGTGCAGCGTAGAACGCTAAGCAGCGTGAAGGAAAAAGGCACTTGAGCTTGAAAAAACGAAGAGGAAAGGTTCCTGCTGAGGAGTTATCAGGTAGATGCGCAGATTAGTGAGACTCATAACCTCGAGGTGCTTAGAGGAAGCGCTGTGGCGTAAAAAGCAACATTTGCCGACTGAGGGAGATTCGCGGCAAAAGGTGAGGAAATGGCGGCCACCGAAATAGCGAGCCGCGTCACTAATTGAAAGTGCGCATTAGAACGGAGTAGAGGGACGCAGCTGATATCATTCTGCTCACCTCATGCTCCGATGTTCAAAAATGTTAGTGGCGTCCGCGAAAGTCCGGGAAATGCTGAGGAAATCGCTGGTGTCGGCGCTCGAACAGCGGAGCTCCGGAGTTAAGCCGCCATCTTGTGCGGCGCTCAAGCCACGCCCCCCCAAGTGTACCGAGTTCTATGGACAACAGAAAATTGGTGTTGCATCAGCAGGTAGAAATCTGGGATGAGTCTGCTGGAAGGCCACATTTCCAACACAGAGCTACAAACAAATCAGTCCCTTAATGCTATCTTGCATTCTCAGTTATCAGCCTTCCTTTTCACCTTACCTCTTGAGGCCTCAGGCTGAACATGTAATGCCAGCCACTGGCAATTGAACCTTTATTAGGACCTGTTACGTTTTGCCCGCACAAGCACAAGAGTGAATACGATTGGGTTAATCTTCTGAATGGTGTTAGTGTAAACATATGGACACATTCCATTTGCGCCAAATGTTACACTTGTGCTTGAGTTTAATTGACTGCAGTATTGTCAAACTAAGGGCCTGAGTAATAGTTTGGCAAACAGGTACTCTGCCATAAAGATGATGAATATCCTATCCGCCTAATTATAATCCATTTACCCCACCACAAAGCTTTAAATCAGGCCCTAAATATTGTATCTACCTCAAATGCATGTTGTCTGAATACCTCCCAGAGTGAGCCACATTCCATTACCCCAGTGAAGGTACACACTCCTTTCTATAGTTATATTTAGATTTTGTTTCAGTAAATGCTGCTACTACTCCAACTATGCTATAAGCCACTGATAAGGGCTGGAATACACACCTTGCTCTATTTACCCTTATTGGAATATCATAGTTCCTCATCAACAATTGTGTTCATGTTACTTTTTGCTACAGACCCTTTAGCACCACTTGGAAGAAGGCCAGGTAGCAACACCCATGTGTCAGAATGTCTAGTGTTTATTTATCAGCATGAGAGAGGGCGGTACATTTCCATACAGCAGTGGGAGACCTATGTGTTAACTCACTGCTCTATGTTTCAAATTGACAGAAGAATGCCCATAATGAGTATTTTGAAGACAATGTGGTCATAACGACAAAGGTCAAAGAGGAGACGAAAATGGAGCAAGAGAGAGAGTGAAGATGGAAAAATGGAGGGTGAGAAAAGGAAAAGACCAGCTTGTGTAGAGAGTAGAGCAAGGAGTGAAAATACTGAACTTTTCCCTAGCGATGCTACAGCAATTTCTGCCCCTGCAACTGGTAACCTCCTGTACTTCAAATATGCCTAACTTGAGGAAGATCATGCAACGTGTTTCCAGGCCTCTCAGCATCTCCATTCATTAAATCACAATCATTGAACGAGGGCAGAAGGTAAATGGTAGAATGACATGGCTGCTCTGAACTCGAAATCAGCTTGGCAAATCCTTATAGCAGAAAGGAGTCCCTGCGTGCAGCATCGTGTGCACTTCCACAAGGGCCGCTTATTCGCCGCCCTCCGTACTTCGCCTCTCTCTAAAGCTCTGGATGAAGAGCAGGCTGACCAGTCCTCCACACAGGTCTTGCTGTGGTTTTGTAACTCCGCTTTGTAAAAGAGTTTGGGCACAGCTCGAATTTTGCATTTTCTATCCTCTTGTACTATAAATAGCATGCACTGTGTATCAAAGTTTTCTTTTTGGCAGACTACTAAGTCCCCCTATTAATCTGTGTTCACTGAATAGGTTTTTCAAAATGTTAACTTGCAGGGTTCTGCATAGCTGCCAAGATTTCATTTGCTTGAGTGACACCTCAGTGTTTTCGGCGTGCTTATGTGTGACATTATTGCCATATGTGTGGCACTTAAACCGACACTTTATTGCGAATGTATCAAGACCGTAATGTCCATGTACTAAAATAAAAATCGGAAAATACCCATTTTGTGCTACATAATGGTTAAAAAGAACAAGTGACTTCACTTTGGTAATGCCTTTTCTGGTAGAAACTCTACCTAGCCTCTGATTCCTTACTTAGAATATTCCTCAGGCATTAGACTGGATCTACAAATTCTTTTAAATTTCCCCTTGCACACCTGTAAGTGGCGTCGTCCGCGCCGCAAGTGACGTGCGTGGTGCCTGTATTGGTGCCACCCAGCACGACTTCAGTTTGTGCCAAAGTAATGTCCTAAAGAATCTCTTTGAAGTGAAATGTACATTTCCGGAACTGGGAGATGGGAGGGTCGAGAAGGTATCTGCAGCTAGATAGAGTGTTTACCAGATAAGGCATTACCAATGATGAGTAACTTGTTAATCTGACAGAGACTTCTAGCCGCAGATTCCTTACCTTAGAATTGATACCAAAGCAAACACTCCCCATAGGTGCGTCCGTGGAATGTGTTACGCTAAGAAGTCCCGGAGAACCAACCAGGCGAAATGGCCGTCCAAGACCTAGCTGTCAAGGCAGTAGTGTTTGGTAAATGTGTGCAGAGATGCCCACATGGCTGCCTGACAGATGTCCAGAATTGGGACTCCTTTAGCTAGTGCAATGGTTGCCGCTTTAGCGCTGGGGGAATGAGCTCTGAAGCCCTCAGGGGCCTGCTTCTTAGCTATTGTGTAGCAGATTTTGATACAGAGGACAATCTATCTGGAGATGGTTCTCTTGTGAATGGTCTTGCCTTTCTTCACACCCTCAATACTAACAAAGAGTTGATCATCCACCCGGAAGTCTGGTATGGTCAGTGTCAAAATGACAATGCTCTTTTTGGGTCTCTTTGGGAAGAGTCTCCTCTTAGTAGGGTGGGAGGTGAAGAAAGTAGTTCCCTCCAACGTGAAAAGGTGTAACCCCCTTTGGTAAGAAGGAGGTACGGGTCCTAAGGACCAGCTTATTCTGGAAAAAGGAGATGTTAGGAGGATTAATGAAAAGTGCCTGTAATTCGCTAAATGTCCTGGCATATGTTATAGCCACAAGAGGCATGTATTGATGGTTACCTGTCTCTGCGGGCAGTTGTGCGTAAGTATTAGAAAGGTGAGAACTAAATTCAGATCCCATTAATCCGAGTAGGGCATAAAGAAAGGCTTGCCGCAGGCGGACGTGCTGCCGGGGGGGAAAGGGTGGGGGGTGTTCTTACATGTCTTAACTCTGCCATAACTGCTGCTGACAATTTTTTAGCTTTTTAATCTAGATGCTTTTTTAATTTCTTTGTTTGCCGGAAGGGGGCTTTCTGTTCCGGTGGGGCCGCGCTCTTATTGGTCCATTTTAGCCAATCAGAGGCGTACCTGTGAGGAGCATGTTGTGCCCCTAGGGACTTTAGGCTTGCTGCAGCGCGGACGCGCTGCCAGGGGGAAGAGTGTGTTGTTACATGTTTTAACTCTACCATAATTGCTGCTGACACTTTTTTAGGTTTTTAATCTGTTGTCCTGCTACTTTCCTGAGCACGCTAGATGCTTTTTTAAGTTCTTCATTTTGCAGGAAGGGGGCTTTCTCTTCCAGTGGGGCAGCACTCTGATTGGTCCATCTTAGCCAATCAGAGGCATACCTCGGAGCAGCCTGTTGTGCCCTCAGGTACTTTAGGATCGGCGCAGCGCGCATACGCTGCCGGGGGAAGAGTGTGTTGTTACATGTTTTAACTCTGCCATAACTGCTGCTGACACTTTTAGCTTTTTAATCTGTTGTGCTGCTACTTTCCTGAGTGTTAGATGATTTTAGAAGTTCTTCATTTGCTGGATGGGGGCTCTCTGTTCTGGTGGGGCCGTGCTCTGATTTGTCCATTTTAGCTAATCCGAGGAGTACCTGGGAGAAGCCAGTTGTGCCCCCAGGTTCTTTATGCACGCCGCAGCTTGGATGCGCAGCGCACACACGCAGCTGGCACGCCACAGGCAAGGCCGTCTGCGCCCGTCCGTGCCTGGACGTCGCCAGGAACCCCGCCCATTTGCCCATCCAGAGGACGATCTATTCACGTGAGGAATTACTCATGTTGCGTAGGGCTAAACCCATGTGTGAGTCTCATTGCTGGTCCCCCTCTAAAGGTTCATGGCAGGCTGCTTGTGTAATTTCCAGCCCCAGCGTAGGTTCGGCACCCAGTTAGGCACATTTTCTACTAAAGCCAACGTCTGCAACAATAACCACAGGTCGCTGGTGAAACATCAAGCGGAAATCTTTGATCTACTATCTGAAAACTCTTTAGACATTCTGTTGTTAATGGAAACGTGGCTTTCCCCAGACTCCGTGCCATCTTTGGCTTGGCCCTGCCCCCGGGATTTGTAATGAAGAATGTTAACAGAGAAGTGAGTCATGGTGGGGGTATCGCTGTGAAGGGGGTGGGGGTATCGCTATAAAGACTGCTATACTTGTACTTTTAATCCTGTGCCTATTTCGGACTGTGAAAGTGCTGTTTTTAAAATGGCCTTATCTAGCAACTTTATGTTCTCTGGCCTGGTGATCTACCGTCCTCCAGAGCCTCCCAAATGTTTTAGAAAAGGGCTCATTAACGCAGTGAGTAACCTAGAATACAGTTTGCTAACTTTACTATTATTGGTGATCTGAATTTCACCTGAAGTCTGATAAAGACCCGGACATACATAATTTCCTGAATGATCTGACTGCCTGCCAATTAAATCAACTGGTCTCTGGACCTACGCATAAGGCGGGATATCTACTTGACCCTGTGCTAACTAACATTCAGCTCACAGAGGCCCCTAGAGTGGCTCTGATGGTTTGGACCGACCATAACCTAATAGGTTTCTCATTGCTTCATACCGGCTCTAAAAATCAGTCTCGGCCAAAAGCTGTATACAAACATCCCTGGCAGAAATTAGATCACCCCACTTTCCCAAATATGCTTGTCACGTATCAGTCTACTTTCCCCTCGTACGTCGAGACGGCCAGTGCTGGCTTTGAAAACTGGATTAATCAGGCACTAGATAGGTGCAACCCAGCCAAATGGACTCATCCTAAGAAAGGCCATTCCCAGGAGTGGTTTGATGAGTCTCTTGTTAAGGCTAGGAAAAACTGTAAAAAAAATGTGAGCGTCGTTGGAGATGCTCCTACTGTCCCATCGCTAAATCTGTGAACATACCTACTAGGAAAACCTACTAAAGGATATGGTTAAATCTCCAGTGACTAGTGACAGTTCGAGCACCTCGAATGACCAATGTGAGGTGCTGGCCACCTACTTTATTAATAAAGTAGCAGGCATTTATGACAGCTTCCATGGGGAATGTGAAGCTTCTGAGATTCTGGGGGCTGAGTTTGCAGGAACAGGGGCCAACTCTCTGCATACCCCTTCTATTACTTTAGACGGCCTCAAGACTCTGATTACGAAGATTAAACCAGGGTCCCTTGCCGACCCCATTAAGCCTGATCTTGCTGTCAGACATCAGGACTGCCTCCTACCTGGCTGCCTGGATCTCATTAATCTCTGTCTGTTCAATTCCAAAGTTTCTGGAAGCAATCGAAAGTTATTCCTCTCTTGAAAAAACCTTCTCTGGATTCCTCCAGGCCGGAGAATAATCTCCCGATTTCGCTCTTGCCATTCTTTTCCAAAATCACAGAATCTTATGTGAATGGCATTTTGACGCAATATTTGGAGTCTCACTCCGTACTGGACCCGTCCCAGAATGGTTTCCGTCCTAAACACAGCATGGAGTCAGCTCTATTAGCTGTAACGGAACAACTTGGAGCCTACATGGATGAGGGCAACTTGACTGTGCTCATTCTTCTTGTTCTTAGCGCTGCCTTTGATACGGTCTCACACAGTATTTTCATCCATCGGCTGCGTGAGATCGGTGTCACAGGTAGTGCCCTTGATTGTTTCTTCTCCTTTCTACGTGATAGGTCGTTCCAGTTCATAGCGCCACCATTCCACTCCCTGACCCACAGGGATCGGCATTGAGTCTGACCTTATTCAATATATACGTTCGTCCGCTGGCCTTGTTGGCCAACACTCTTAATATACAGTTCATATCATATGCCGACGATATGCAACTGATTTTTTATTTTACCAAAAACTCCAGCCAGGACTCGATTACATTTCAGGAGGATCTGGTAGCCATAGCGGGTTAGATGGAGGCGAACTGTCTCCAGCTTAATTCATCCAAAAATGAGATCTTCTTGTCTTGCTTGGCAGAGACTCACACCGATGGGGGTAACAACTGGTGCCCGTCAGCGCTGGATAATACCCCTACGCTCAATATCAGGGTAACAAATCTTGGCATACGGTTGGCTACTGCACTCTTGTTTGAGGTGCATGCTAAGACGGTGGCAGGGACCTGTTTCTGTATCTTACACGGACTTAAACTCATCTTGGGTCTGTTTGACCGTAATACGCGCCAGCTGCCCCGACTCCACTGGCTTCCCGTGGAGCAAAGATTCAGGTTCAAAGCACTTTGTGTTATTCATCAAGTTTTGACTGGCTCCGGTTCCCCCAGTCTCTATATTCTATAATCCATGTCACCATATGACATCATGTACCAAATCTGAAAGAGACTACTAGCCTCAGATTCCTAACCTTAGAATTATCCCCACTTGTCTGATTTTTCTCCACAATCCATGTTTTTTATTGCTAGGGGCAGTAGGTGCTAAAACATCATATTCTTTAACTCAAAATACTGTCCCCTACCCCCTTACCTCCCTCCCATCTGGGGCTTCCACTTACTGTGAGAACCAAAAGAGCACCTTATTTTCTCCCAGTCTACACCTCAGCGCATCTTAGCTTTGCCCCACCCATGTCCAGCATAAGCATGATAACCCACCATTCTACATGGCCTCAAACAGTGATATGTGCTACCACCGATCACCCCATTCTCTGCTTGATTTGCTTCTTGACTTATCAGTCATCTCGTGCTAATAAGCACTGCTCAACTCCTCACTCTATCTTTCCGGAAACACAGTTTTTACACTTTGCATTGGACGTCCTTGTGAATCACAAGTCAGGGAAGTCATCCTGTCATCATTACATGCTAGAACTTTGTGAGGTAATGGAACTGGAATGTGGGGTGGTTGTGTGCGGGAGATGGCAGCGAACAGCTATTGGATGAGATGTAATTATTATTGGCTCATTCTACCTTTACGGGGTGCCTGTCGTCCTTCATGAGGAACACCATATTTGCTTGCAATGAAGGATGGGTTGGTCAACATCTAGAAGATACCCACACCTCAGCAAGGCTGAGGCAGATTTCTGTGATTGTAGAAATCCACTGTTTGAGCTCAACATGTGTCACTCTGAGTTCCTGCTCCGTGTGGAGTCTGCGACAGATCATACGGCGTGTGGAGACTTGATTTAATGGACAAGGTGTTAAATCAACCTGAGAGACCTGGCTTGGGCAAGAGATCGACTGTTCAGAGTGCGAGCAGTATTAATGCTAGTCCACAGTGACTGTAAGGCAGGATTTGTCTCCTGCTTGCGTTGTTAATTCAGCTGTGCCAGTGAATGGATAGACACTGCACATATGCCAGTGCGACATGATATGAAAACAGGTCCTGGAAAGTAGTGTGTATGACTGCAGATCGCTAGGCTGTGGCTTGTGCTGCCTTTGCCAGGGTCTTAGTGCAGCCTGTCGTATTATCACTGCATGCCATGTCGGGTGACTTGGCAGCCTTTGCTCTTGTGAGCGTACTAATGTTCGCGTTGGCTCAGTGGTGGCTATTAGTAGTTGGGAAGCCACGCTGATTTATGGTGCGTCATTCCATTGGCGGCTTGTCTCAGCAGCAGACATTTTAGTTTAGGAAGGAGAGTTATTACCAAAGGGATACAGTTGGCTAGGGTGAATGGGCTGGAATGGAAACAAGAGTTGTCAAAGGGAATAGCAGGACACCGCATTTCTCCCTAATCCATCACGGCCAAATATCCATTGAGTTATTCAAAGGCAGAGCTCCTTCCAAAAAGATGTGTCCAGGGTGGATGTTTTGGAGTAAAGGATGTGTAGACAATGCTCTGGGGGAGTTGAGAGAAAAAAATTGTCCTAAAGGGGAAAAGAAAAGAGAGTTATGACCAATAGAAAAATTTGAAAAATGTTGAAGTTAATTTAGGAGATTTTGTAAAGATAAGAGCGCCAAAGGGACGTGCAGGGTGGTCAAGATTCACTAGGGAGTTGGAAGTGATTAAAATATTTAAAGGTGCAGTCCAACCACATGATGGTCGCTTATAGAATAAGAACGGAGTGGCAATTCTTCATCATGCACCTACAACCTTTCATAGTGAATCACTACATGGAGAGAAGGAGGAGTTGGAAGGGGGAAAAGAGATCTGTCAAAGTCAAAGCACCTTTGGCATTTACGTACAGTAGGAGGAATAGTGACAGGGGTGTTAAGAAACCTTTATACCTGAAGGATTTTCTATTGCAATGAGGCTATAGTCTTGTTTATGTACATTTATATTGTCTAAAGACAATATGTTGTTGTTCTTCTGTCCATTCAACTGCTAAAACATATATTAATGCTGTTTTTCTGAGAATATGTGGGAGATCCTGTTTTATTATCATTTTCATGTGTGAACATATAATTTATATTTATTACAGTTCTTTGTGAGAGAGAGAGATATGTGTGGCATGAGGTAATGTCATCCTGTTATCATTAAATGCTAAAGCTGTGTGAGTGAATGGAATTGATATGCGGACGGTTGGGAGCTTGCACTGGCAGTGAACAGCTGTTGGTTGAGGAGTTATTATTAAATGCTCAACCTACCTTTACCGAGTGCCTGTCGCCCTTCATGGGAACACCACATAAGTATAGAGTCATCAGTAGTCTCATGGATAGCTTCTGGGGTGAGGGTAATGGGTAGCGTTGTCAGTGGTCTCGTGGATAGATGCTGGCATGAGGTTAATGGGTAAAGTCGTCATGGGACTCAATCACGGCTGCATTGATGGAAGTACCAGGTTGTAATGACCGGATTTTCTGACCAAGTTATCAGCTCACCCAAACACCACAAACCCAGTCATCACGGAACTTCATCCCTTCCCAGACCCTATTTACAACAGTACCTGGGGTACTTACCTGGGAATGGGGAACCCACAATATATACAAGCTTACACAGCTAATATACCACTAAATCCTATAGGAACTACGGAATTCCATCCTATATCCTATGATCTTACCTTATAGCCCCACAGCAATCTGGCTCGGGCTAATTACTCTCTCTCGTGGCGGAGAGCAGCTATTTATAGTGTTCCCACTTGTAATCCCACGGCAATCCGACCTGGACTACTCTACCCCCTCTCTCCTCGGGGAGCAGCTCCAGTATATAACGCCCTATCCTGAGCGATCTCTCTTTTAAGTGTCCCCACTGTCCTATTAATACCTCCTGCTCTCTATTGGGAATTTCCTAAGTACCTAATATCTACTGGAAGTATCTATCTCACATGAGTTATTATTAAGAACTGCCAAATTATTACATTCAAGAATTATTCCCTGATATGACTTATACTCTCTCCTGTCATCAGTTACCTTCTCAGAAGGGAATGTCCCATCCTTCTGTTTGTCAGCACCTGGCTAAAAAGAAAGGTTAACTCTATCATGGAAACAATACTCAGATGCATTTATTAAGAACTGGGGTCCCTTTATTAAACAATAAAAATAAACATTGCATTCATAGTAGCATCTAGCAAGCTAAGCATAGCCTGAAAAGTTAAGGACAGACTTCACCTTATAATTACATAGTCCGGTTCTGGCTCTCATCTGGGCCCCTCTCTCATCTGTGCCTCGGCTCATCTCAGACTCTGCTCTGCACCCACGGATACACGTCTGCACCGCTATGCTCCTTCAGCTCCGTCACCCCTCCAGGGCACCGGAAACCTTCTCTGGTCTTCTTCCCTGTCTCTCAGCTCTGCACCGTCCAATCTGCACAGACTTCTCCTCTCCCACGAACTGTCTTCACTTCCAAGCTTCACTCTAATAGTATAGTTTCCACTATTCTGAGAACCATCCGTCAACTAACTTCTTCACTCTAATTATGCCAATTCTGGCTACAAACTAACTCCAACTGCTCTAACAGACCAATTAACGGTAGAGCTTTGGTCTCTCCAAAAGATCATCTGCATGTCCAAGAATCATCTGTGTCGTTTCTCTCCCAAAGATCGTCTGCCTCCTCTACCAAGAATCATCTGCCCCTCTGCTCTCTTGCCTTCTGATAATATAGAATGCTCTCTCCTCAGGGAAATTTCCAGCAGCAGGCTGCCTCCCACCGAATTCCTGTGCCAGCTCCAAGGCTCTCTGCGCACCCGCAGTGGCCACTTGCGTGTTGCGTCTGGGACCCAAGAGACAAACACATTCCTTCGATAAGAACCAGTCTTCACTGGCTCCTCTCTAGCACATAACAGGCTAAACTCTAAACATTACCTTTACCCTACAAGCATCTCAGGCAGCTGAGGCAAGAACAAAGATGGCTTCTCTCTAGTTTAGGCCTCCAGGCCCGAAAAGAGGCAAAGAAGGCACAGAATCATGACAAAGCCAATGGGTAAACCCTACAAATAGGCACAAATATGCCTGAAATAAAGGATTCATGAATATATACTGAGATGGCGGTGGACAACAGTCAACATCAGTCCAAATAGGACAAATTATCCGGGCACGACATGGGTAGAGGTCTCAATGGACTTGTAGATGACTGTTGGCATTGGGGAGTTACAGGAAAATTGTCTGTGGTCTTAAGGAAAGCTGCATGCTCCCTAGCTTTCCTTTTGTGATGCATGCCGCATATAATAAGTCACAGGAACTGCAAACTTAGCATCCTATGATAGTGAACTAATATTATTGCTTCAAGTCTATCCATTGTGTCCTAAATTGACCTGTGTTTGTCGCATGTTTGTAAATGCCTCTAAGATGATAATGTGTTCGCGTTGTACTGTGATGACTAGTGATTTATTCATCGCTGCACTTAATTCATCAAGTTTAAGATCTATGAATCTTTCCATTTCTTTTGTTTCAGGCCTTTCCTCAAACAGCAAAGAATGTATTTCATATTTGCTCACATGCTGACTTCAGTTTCAGTGTGGCTGACAATAATTCTTCTGATACTTGTCAGCCTTTTCCCTGAGATTCTTCTAATTATTTTCAGCAATCTGAAACGTTCTGATCAAAAGGTAAGTGAAAACGTGCCAGATGTTTGGCACTTAGGAAAGTAAAAGAAAAAAAAACACAGATGGACTTTAGAATCCTTTTTGAATGTTTACAGTACAACGTTTGTATTTATAACTTGCACCGCATAGTATATAAAGTGCATTTGCAAAGCGCATTACCTGCCTTTGTTAGTGAACTCCTTCACCAATGTACGGTAAATTCTACTGCGGCGACCAGGACTGTCATGGAATCAGTGACATGCCCCATGGCACAAACCGATGGCTTCTAAATATGTATCTTCCACAACTCACCACATTCAACATCTAGAAGAGCCACACAACTGATGGTGGTCATAAATGGCATGTATAGCCAATATAATTTCATACTTTAAAAAAAAAAAACTAAACCATTTGCAGAGAACTCGGCTCAAGATCATTGTGATGCTAGTGGGGTACTATAATGGCCTGGAGGTAGCCTTCTGCCTGGCCTTTCAAAGCGTGAAGCCAAACTCAAATGTCTACTAAATGTACATAAAATACCTAACATTAATGCATGTTGGAAATAGGTATAGATGGAAATCTTGCAGTTGTGCAACACCAATTAAAATTACAACTAGACTATAGACTGAAATGGAAACATTCAAAAAAGAAATGCAAATGAAACTTGACTAAAAGTGTTTGTCTCCATATACCAGTTTTTTTGTTGTGATATTTTTGAGGGATTTGTTTTAATATTTTTGCAGTTGGCTGCTAGTCTTTGGCTGAAGTCTATATTTTATCTGTAATAAAGTCTCCATGGTTGCATTTTTTCCTTTCTTCCGACATCTCTGGTGTACTTTAAGCATTTTAAAATGTGGAAGCTCTTGAACATCCGGAATCATTCACAGCTCATGTCTGTACCTTTCACAATTCCAGCTATCAAAAATATATGCATAAGCTGAGAGCACTGGAAACCTGAGGTACAGACCTTAAAGTAACTTGCACCCTGTGCAAACCCAGACCTCTCCAGTACCCCTTGATGACTCTCTAGATCTTTCATTTGTGCCTCTGTATGCTTCACCTCCTTTTACTGCTGGTTGCTGGGGTATGGCCACTTTGTAGAAGTAACCCTTACCAGCTTCTATTACTTGAGTAACCTTCAGTCAGCCAGCAGCTGCTAAATTGAAATGGAGTAAATATGGATGTATGCCCTACCGTGAAGAACTGATTGACAATAGATTCACGAGAAGAGCTTAGACCCGCTATACATACCAATATGGAAGTATGTTTCAATCTCGAACGCAGTCCGCTGTGAATTGTGGTTTTTTGTATTTCTCTTTGGTTGTTTACTGGGGACGACGATTCTGTTTATCTTACTGTGGAAGTCATGTATTTGGTTGTATCCATTATCTCGAATATATATTTATTTTTCGTTGGTATCTTCTTTAATTGCCACAGAGTCTATATGAAAAATACACTGTCAAGTCCTACTGTGCTCCTGATGAATACCCCGTGCTGCCCTTTTAAAAGCCTTCCTGATTCATGACTTGATCTAGAGTGGGCAGTGGCCCTCTGTACCTGAGGCTTACATTCCCACAACCCCATACTGGAACAGCTCTTTGAGGAGTGGATATGATATATGATAGGATCTCAAATTTTTTTAATATTACAGGAATTTGCACTAAGCGAGATATGATAACCGGGGAATCCATTCTATGCAATTGCCTGTGCCAAAACCGTGACCGTTAATCTAATCATACGTTTCACACATTGCAAACTCCACCCTTATCTTAGTTCATTAGACAGATTTTCATGTTTGGGCTCAGTAGCCTGGCTTGGATTAGCCAACTCAGTCTGAGTATAACCTGGAGAATTGTAGCTAACTACATTTTCCTTACAGGCAAGTACTGTTGATTAGTCTGATCAATGATATTTTGATAATTTGGTGTGGAATTGATTTATTTAGGACTTTGTGTCCACTTTGAGTGTGGTTCATTAAAATAGTGCACAGAAACAGAGGCAGTAGAGACACTGGGATAGGGCATTTCAGTGAACAACTTCTTCACTTATGACTGAGGATGGCCTCTTAAGGGAAGTGGTGTTTTTTCGTTTTACACTGTGTTTTAATTCCCAGAATGCATGTCTGTCTGTCTATCTATATATCTATAGATCAATAGACGCACACCCCTCTCAAAAAGTTTGGATACCTTTTTGAGAGTCACTCTGCCTGCATAGCTCCAGACAGATAGCATAACAGGACCATAATCGTTATCATTGTTTGCTTCCAAATTTCAATAAAAAGATATTTTTTTTTAGGAAATGTGCATCGCCCATCCCCAGTAGTCTCATACTATAGAAACGAACACATTTGGCATCCCATATTTCCAGCCTGTAAGCTCCACAGAGAATGTTTTCTTTACTTTAAAGCCCACCACCAGTAACCCATCTGGTCCAGTCTTATCTTACTTCCCATTCCCTTTTCTGGTGTGTTGTGGTAATTACTCTCTTTTGTATTGCATATCATTCTGCAGCTAATGGTGCCCTCGAGTACAACAGTACTGCACTCCCTCCTTCTGGCCATTGGTGCTGCTGACCACCACCCTGACACCAGGCAGCTCAGCAGGGTTCTCTAGTTCTCCCTCAGGTTGCAGTACTTGCTTTGTCAATCAGCTCCGTTCCCTTTCCCCCCAATTCCTTCACACCGCAAAGTCAATTGAAAGACAGCCTCCATCTGCAGAGGAATCACCTGTGCTCTTGGCACTGTTGAATTCTCTTGCCAGCATGCTCAGTAGTCCCAAAACAGGCTAACAATCATGCCTTTCACAGATGTAGTACAGAGAGGTGTTCGGATGTTTTTTATGGCAGCTAGTTCCCTAACTCTACTAGTGTCCAGTGCCGGTGGCAAAAATTGGACACTGCTACTTTGTCACGGTGCTCATGCCACTGTAAATTACAGATTTAATGGGGATGCTTAGGGTGTGGCCTCTGTTCATGTCAAAAGGCACTGTTAGTCTGTTACCTATACTAACATTGTCTTAAACCTTCTTGAAGGATAAATAATCTGATTCATATCCGAGGGTGAGCTTCGCAGAGAGATAGCTTTGATATCCTTAGTTACCGCACTAACACTCAAAGATGACTCAAATCTTTGTTGAGTCTATTATGCAGGTTTTGTGCCGGAGCACGTGCAGCGCTGGTTCATCCTACATTAAGGAATAAGGAATCAGTTCAAAGATTGTAAATCTGTTATTATTAATAGAAAGAATGATTTTAGAATTTATCGAATCAACATTATGTATATTCAAGGAGTTCAGATATATTCAATTGCAAGTATTACGTTGAACCTTTGTTACAGGTAAGTGTCTTGCGAGAATCCACTCTCCACTTTTACCTGCTCTGAATTTCTCATTTTGTACTAAACATTTTTTTCTATATTTCTCTTTGCTTACCACGTTTGCTCCTCTTTTGCTATTTTGCATTAGGTAAAAAGATACCTCCCTTCCTCTGGAATTTCTACTGTCTTCATGCTCTCTCAAACTTCCAGCAGTCACAGTGTCTCTTGGAATGATTAAGGTGACATACTTTCTTAAAACCTTTTGATTGCCTACATTTCTAATACTTTCCTATACTTTTACATTTTTGGTTGGATATATAATCCCTAACTTCTAATCTAACAAACTAACATTTCTTGCATGCATCTTGCCTTTTACTCAATCTTTTTCCTTGTATGTACTACCAGCACACATTGAGCTACTCAATTTTGTGGGTGCATAACTTGGTTTACTTCAATAAATACATTTCCTCTGATGAAGCATAGCTCTGTGTGAATATTTGCATATTTCTAGAGCACAGAACCTTTATGGATTTGCCCTGCTTTGTGTTTCACCTGTTACACCTCAAAATAATCTTCAAAAAGAAATTGAGTATGTTTCTCTTAACAATTGTAACAAGCCTCCAAACACACAAAAACCTTATCCAAACTACAGTAGTATAATTAACCCAGAAGTTCATGTATTCCTCAGGTTCGTTCTTTATTGTTCAGTGTCCACAGCCAACTAACACATGTTTCGTCGCTGGGGAATTCACCCCATAAGTTCCTCAGGGGTGGAACAGAACAATAGTGTAACTTATAAGTCCAAATATACATACACATTGTAAGAATGCCACCCTGTGTCAAATGAGATCAGGGCCCGGTGTAAGGGCCAACAGTCAACACGTGGTGGAAACTCATGCATCATTTATCATACAAGTGTATAAGGTATAGGATATATAAAAATTAACATCTAACATTATGAGCTCCATAGTATACATGCAGTGTCTGTGTCATATGTCTATTGCCACTACATCAAAGAAGGAATTCAAATGAATTAAAGAGTATACATAATATACAACACCCAAAGTGTACAATACATATCCGCAACCCAAATCAAGCATCTCTTTTACTCAAAACACACATTGGTACCTTAAATGGTCCAGGCACATATCCAGAAATAAGGGTAGAATATTAGTGACTGTTATCAAATAGTTGTACCAGCCAGAAAACTTGAAAATACCTTCATCATATTCTCCAGGGCTGTAGTCTGTAATCATACAAAATCTTAATCAACAAAAGGTCATAACAATCATTATCTTTTAAATAAGTGCCGTAATATTTAAAACAAAGGCTCATACCTCCAACCGGGATAGTGTTTTGCACCCTGCTGAGATCCAGTTGTCCTAACGAGTTTAACATGTATATCAGCATTCCCCAATCACCTCACAAAAAATACAGAGTCTGCTATTGAGCTTGGATTTAAATAAATATTTTAAGAAACTAGAAGGTAAATCCATACATTATTCAAGGCACTTCATATACCTGCCCTCAACGGCAAATCCTTTCCATACACATAGACTGCCACGGATGTAATCCATTCGCTCATTATGCAGAACCATTTAATACTGTTGGAACATGTACATCAATGTCCCCAAACACCTCAGGAAAAATCCATTGGGTCCGCTTCATTCAAAGCACTTCATACACCTGCCCTCAATGGCAAATCAGTTCCTTACAAATTGGCTGCCACAACTGTAATCTGTTCACTCATTATGCAGAACTGTTTAAAATTGCACCATTAATCCCTGCTAGCCACAATTCAGTGTACGGGTGTGGTAGCAGCCCCCAATCTGTATTTACCTTTCACTCCTTATACAGAATTCTTTAAAATCACAGCTTTAATCCCTGCTAGCCAACATTTAGTAAATGGGTGTGTTGCGCCTGTCCCTGTTGCAGCCGCATAGTTATTCTTAACTCTATAGCTGCGCTCAGCAGATCAATTAGTAATTTGAGTAAGATTGAATAAGTTTGAGCGTGCTTGAAGGCTTTTTACATTTGTTGTAGCTGTCTAGGTTTTGGGGATGTAGGGTTGACATCCCTTCTCTTTAAAAACTGCCAATACATTGAATCTGTGTTAAAATATGTGTGTACTGTGCATGAGCACCTAGTTTCCTAATTCGCGGCTCTTCCAACTGGTCTGTGGCAAGGGATTTTTGATCGAGCCTGTGTCTAAGAACTTAGGAAAGATAGTATGAGGTCAAATGCCTTTGGAAACAGCTTGCATCTAGCTTGGCTTAGACATCATATTTTTTAGGCCACGTCAGACTCAGGAATAGGTACCAACAGAGTACACAATATTGTGTTGCCAACTGAGGAAAGTAATGTAAAATCTATTGTTACAATTTCCACTATTGCTCCTATCAAGAGTAACCTGCCTGTACTATATATATATATATATATTACATATATATAGATAGATATATATATATATATATATATATATATATATATATATAGATAGATAGATAGATAGATAGATAGATAGATATATATTACTGTTAAATGATTATATAACTTATTATTTGGTAAAAAATTAAGTTGAAAAAATATAATTTAAAAAGAATTATTGAGCAAGGGCATTTTATCCTGCAACCATCATTGTATAGAGATGTGTTTTAGCAACTTTTTGGTATCGTTTCATATCTAGTGTTGACATTGTGCAATATTGGTTGTTTTGACACTCAACATAGAATGATACTTAATACTATTTGAACATTAAAAGTGAAATTTAGGTAGACAAGTACAGGCAGTTACAATATCAATATCCCATTAACAAACTCTGACATGTTGCCATTTTCCACTTGTGTAAGTGATTTACTTGGTGTGCACTCTGAAAATTGAAGCCAGAATACCGCGAGAAGAAAATATCTAGAACAAAATCTTTGAAACCAAAATATCAAAGCGTAAATAAGTATAGACTTTCAATACCTAACTCCACTAACATGTACCTTGACAATGTATGCATCTTCAGCGTGCAGAGATGTGAATATAGGAATAGTAAATCTATACTTCCCTCATAGGCACTTGCACTTTTATATTTGGTCTTCGGTATTTTGTCCACCATATTCTTTTACCACGTTATTCACTCGATAGTCAGTAGTGCAATCGATTTACTGACCAGCAAAATCTGCTACTATGGTGCAATTTCTGCTTGAGCAAATCTATATGAGGTTGCTGCTGAACATATGCAAATGTGAAAGTTTGTTAGTGTTAACAAATGTTTCGCAAGTAGCTTCACATCCTGAAAATGCAGAACAGTTTACACCTGGATAAGCAACAGTTGCAGCGACCCAGGACTGGGTATGGAATTCTTTGTATGTTTCTGATTAGTGGAATATGTACTCGGACTCTAAGCTTTTCCTTTGAATCAGGCCACGTGAGTGTCTACTTTTATTGGCATCCACCTATGGGCACAAACATGTGGAGTCTGCAGGATCTTCAATTTCAACACATTGAAGTGCAGGGAAATATCCAGATTAGCAAGTAATATCCAGATTGTCAGTGAAGGAGAATCATGTGTCTGTATCCCCTGATAGGTAGGGTGACAGTGAAGTTATATATTAGACAAACAGAGCACACTTTTTTTTATTAAAGTCGAGCATCTTCTGTTTGATGAAACAGTGCCATAACTATAAATAGTCAAGCCAACAAATAAATTGTATGACTTAGAAATACCTTAGAGATTATACAGTTATATGTCAAACTTCTCGTGTCGTGATAGATGGACATAATGCATGTGCTGAAAATAGGTTTTCGTTTTCTTTCACGAGTATACCTAACTTTTCTCCACTGACTCATTCACACAGGGACATATCAGCGGATCAGCTATATAGAGATCATTAATCACTTTATTCTCCTCTGTATCACCTGAGTATAGAGATACTGTGAGAAGTTGGCCTGGTATATGATGTTCACTATTCTAGTGAGTACCTTGCACCAGTCCAAACAACCCTTATGCACCGGTTTGAACTGGACTATGCATGGAGCACCTAGTGTGCCCCAGGCAGTGTCTCATTCTATTCAGCCCTCCCTGTCCCAATACACAAAGTCCTGTCTGGGGTGGTGCTCGCACCTCTCCAGGCAGGAAACCTCTTTTCCAAACCTCCGTGACTGGAAGGACTCCCAGCAGCAGGAGGTCAGACTTGTGTCTGTGGGAGCAGCGTCCATTTTGTGACGCTGGGGCTCTGGTTAACTTTAACCGGGATAGTCAGCAACAACATGTCTTCTCCCTCTAGAAGGGTGGAATGCTACCCCCGTCGCCAGAATTGGCGAGGGGGTAGTATTCCAAAGCGTATGACACCTTACACGACATGTTTAGATAAAGCCAAACCAAAGTTAGCATTCAACCGCGAGGATTATAATGCACTTAAGAGTATATAGTATGGCGATATCATAGAACAGCTATAAGGACATGGTTCCTCAAGCTGCAGACAGGCTCAGCTCATACTAGAGCACCATCTCACACATAACCAAGCACTCTGCCTCCAGGATTGTTAAGGCCTGCCATAGGAGTAACTTATAGGTTACTGTGTGTCTATATATAAGGGTAGATATAGGAATACTATACCTAAGCAAGGGGTGATTACACGACCTTGCCCCAGCTGAGTGAACAGCCACTTGTGTCAGTTTGAGTGGCCAGCCAGGGGTGGCATAATACATGCTGCAGCCCCTGGTAGGCCTTGGTTACACCTATGCCCCGAGTACCTAGGGTAGACTTCTACAGGGGCTGATAAGGTGAACCAATTCCCAATTGTGGATGTACCTAGAGTACATGGTGTGAGTTTAGAGAGAGTGCATCTGGGCTGTGGGTCTGATTAGCAGGCCCACAGCCACATCTAAGTCGAAAACCAGTAAAGCAAAAGCAAAAAGTGGGGGTGACCATAGGAAGCAGACCCTACTCTCCTACAGATACTGGATCTGTTTGCGAATTCACTAGGTCAGAGCTCTCTACCTTTGCAAAACAATGCCACCTATCTTTTTTTTATTGCATATACACAGACCCTGACTCTAAATAGTAACATAACTATAGTGTTGTAAACCCTAGTAAAGTAAATTAACAATCTAAAATGTTTGTTTTCTCACTGGAAACACTCTAAGGACTTCATCATCGGATTAGCTCTACAAGAGTCGTCTCTGAAAAAGAGGTTTTGTTATGTGTATTTCTTATATATTTTATATTTCCCTGACATATCAAAAGTATATTGATACCCAGATTTCTAATGGAATTTTCCCCACTGATTACTCATCTAGAAGTATCTTTCAGGCTTCGAACTATATTTCTTTCCAATTAGGTCAACAGTGCCGCCAACAGTGTAGCTCCAATGGAGTAATTGACGTAAATGAATTTCCAGCTCAACAGCAGAACCCCCATGCCACAAACCTTATTATCTAGTGTTCCACCAACTACTACTCAATTTTATTATCCTTTTTTATGATGTTTGTCTTTGATTTATTCTAGTAAGCTGTCCTGCTTTAAGTTACGATGCCGTACTCTAACTGTATCCCACAAAAAACTTTGGCTGCTTTTATTCCAATGTTGGTGCATTCCTGACCTCAACAAGACTTCTAGTGTGTGCTGTGGTACTAAATCTTGATGCGTGTGTGCTAACAGTCTAGACGGTCATTATCTAGAGGTGCTATAGCACATGTTGCGTGTGTTACAATTCAATCAACATCTGATCTGGTGGCGTTACCTATTTCAGGGCTATTTCTAGAGAATTTTCTGTAATTTTTAGTCTTTTCAGTCTGGTTTCTACACACAAAATAGTTGTTGCCATTTGCTTGGCAGAACAATGCCACTATAGAAAGTAACTCATTTAAATACCATTTTTAGGTATGGGGTTAATCAAGACCTTTGAGATATATATATTTAAATATATCTCAAAGGTCTTGCTAAATCCAAACCTAAGATCTATGTCTCGCCTTCATCTGTCTAACGTGCACCACCATCTGTAGAGACTAATATGCATCATACTCAGGGAAAGACACCTTCCTAATTACAGCTTACAAATAAGGAATTCCAAGCATTAACCAATTCATCAATACATAGTATATTATAAAATAAAACAATACATGTGATTGAAAAAGTAACATGTGTTAATTTCCTTATTGTCAATAACACTTGTGTTGAGGAATTTATACAGTTGGTTGTCACAAAATTTATATTACTGCAGATGCCCAACATCCTAGAAGATCCGGGACATAATGAATCAAAATAAATCTAAGTGAATATCCAGAACACTTGGCATGACCATAAAGATCATTCTTAGAAAAGAACGCGCACAGTCAAAACTATGCCATTGTATACAAAATGTTGCCCACAATCTATTTGTTATGCATTTAGCGTGCCCCACTTGGCTGTCTCTGTTGTCACTAAGTTGAGTCTCCTTCACGTCATGATACCAATGCATATTGGTATCTTTTCGGACCGGTACCATACTACTTCAGTCTCTCAGTGGTCTCTTTAAATTAATGTTTCTGAAGAATCCCTCAATGGAGAATTTAAAGGTGAAAACTAGAGTGCATAGGGAAGAGTGATACTAGTAACATTGTATTGCCACTAAATTTTGAAGAAGATTGATGACACATCCTGCCTAAATGTAACACCCCATTATGATCCTACATTATCATGTGCATGGCAATATAACATTACTAGTATCACTCTTCCCTGTGCACATTAGTAATCCCCTACAAATGATCATTCAAACCTTTGTCGGTGGGGAATAAAATAATATTCAGTGTGTGTTCTCTGTGTAATTACAGACAGGCTTACTTGAAGTCGAGAGTACAAGGGCAACAATAACCCAATGTCCACGTCTGGTGTGAAATAATTGAAAACCTCTTAGATTAGAATAGGGGTTGTACAGTGAGATGATTATTTGGCAAACACAATGACGAAAGGATCCAGAGTTCATGTCATATGCACTCTGACAATTCATGTGGGGACAAAGCTCAAAAAAGAAGTATAACATGATGAGTTATCTTGTGGTAGAAATTCCTGATTCGCAAGGTGTACGTGTCTTTGATTATGGACCCAGTTGTAATATATGGGTAGTAATGATATTCTTCTAAACATTATCAGCAAAACAAATGGGAAATCCTAATGATTAAATAGAAATGTCTATTGAAATACATATTCACAGAAACTAGTAAAATATATATGATATTTCAAACCAGTGGCAAGATGTATCCAGAATCAACCCTAAATAAGTTCAATAGCGGTTGAAAAGAAATCGGAATGGCGGAGCCCAACTTCAAGCACCAAATGACATATGCCAAGTCTCAGTAATGCTGGTGGTGATTAAAGAGGCTTCATTTCTAGTGAAAGGATAAGGATGCTGCCACACAATGAAACGTAACAGATATAGTTTAGGCCATTGTGTTGTTGTGCCTGAGGACAACATTTGTGTTGAACAGGGTGAGGAGGAGAGGTAGAAACGAGGTCCTTCCAGACAATGAATCAGGAAGAAGAAAGAAGGCAACCAAGGAGGATCTCAAACACCTATCATCCATGTCCACTCCTATCTGCAGTCATGGGTTGACTGGTCAGGAGTGGTGGGAGAGTTGGTGGGTGAGGATGGGTCTTAGGAGGCAGACAGAAGCAGAGGAAGAGACATAGCACCTGATCTACTGCAGCAAGTGGCAAGGCGAGGAACCCTCAGTAGATGCCTGAGGGTAGGCAATTCTTGTTGCAGAGTGGTTCCCCAGAAAATGGAAGGTGGCCAGAAAGAGGGTCTCATTAGCTGCGGGCAGATAGGAAGATACAACCGGTAGCAATTGCGGGTTCAGAAATATGAACACCTCAGAAATCCTCCTGCATGCTCTCCTATTCAAAGTGGAAGTGAGAGCCAGAATACTCCTCTCATTCTCAAATATTAGCAACATGCGATTAAAGTTAACTTGTGTTCATTGTAAGCCAATACTGGATCTGGTTAGCTGTATGCGGATGAAAATATCTTCTAAGGAGCTTCATGCTAATTTTGCTCACATTTCTCCGGTTAGCTGACCTTGCATAGTCCCTTCTCGATTTAACAAGTCTGCCTAACTAACAATTTTCGTTGGGCAACTGGCCTGTGTATAGCCCACTTTACAAAGGAGATGTGTTTCATTATATTTCTGAACACATAATCAGTTTAGGAGCCTTTGGATAGCCTCTCGTGAAAGTAGACACTCACATTATTGAATGTGTATGCCAAAGGGACTGCTTAACCAAATAATTTAAACAAATTGTTTAGGTGCTGCTGTTGTAAGGACAGGCTCAGCTCCCAAAGCAGATGGCTTTTGTCTTTGGGACATTTAACTGAAAACTATCACTCGCTATTGTTGCAAAACAGGCAAAACAAGAGGGCAGATTTGCCGACAGTCTTAAAGAGAGCATGCTTTTCAGTAAATTCTGGTGATCATCGACTTACCATTCAAATAAATTGTGCTGTTTAACTAGGTCTTACTGTGGGTTTAGAGACATATTAACATATATGGGAACAGAGTGGAACCCTGGAGAATTCTTATGTTGATGATTCTGGGGCAGAGGAGATTATCTGGCTTGTGACACGTTTGACAATGTTATTTACAACAAGGGGTGGTGATGGACAGAGTCTCTGAATTAAGCAGAGTACTCTCACCCAGTCAAGAGATCAGGGCTAGATCCAACACCGTTTTTTAGCTCATTGCACCATCCCAGTTTCAGAACCTGGCTGTATGCAAATTAGTCTATCCCTGGCCCAGTGCATCATGGGAACAGGGCAGACCAGACTACAAAAGCCAATTCTTACACTGGGAAGGAAACAAGCTTCCGGGGACCGGTTTCTGGCATTCCAGCCGTCTTCGGCCTGGCTTGCTTGAATCCTGATGGTGCAATGAGCAAGGGACTCACATCTGAGTATACCCTTCCACGCTTAGGGTGGACAAAATTATTTACAACAAGGGGTGGTGATGGACAGAGTCTCTGAATTAAGCAGAGTACTCTCACCCAGTCAAGAGATCAGGGCTAGATCCAACACCGTTTTTTAGCTCATTGCACCATCCCAGTTTCAGAACCTGGCTGTATGCAAATTAGTCTATCCCTGGCCCAGTGCATCATGGGAACAGGGCAGACCAGACTACAAAAGCCAATTCTTACACTGGGAAGGAAACGAGCTTCCGGGGACCGGTTTCTGGCATTCCAGCCGTCTTCGGCCCGGCTTGCTTGAATCCTGATGGTGCAATGAGCAAGGGACTCACATCTGAGTATACCCTTCCACGCTTAGGGTGGACAAAATTATTTACAACAAGGGGTGGTGATGGACAGAGTCTCTGAATTAAGCAGAGTACTCTCACCCAGTCAAGAGATCAGGGCTAGATCCAACACCGTTTTTTAGCTCATTGCACCATCCCAGTTTCAGAACCTGGCTGTATGCAAATTAGTCTATCCCTGGCCCAGTGCATCATGGGAACAGGGCAGACCAGACTACAAAAGCCAATTCTTACACTGGGAAGGAAACAAGCTTCCGGGGACCGGTTTCTGGCATTCCAGCCGTCTTCGGCCCGGCTTGCTTGAATCCTGATGGTGCAATGAGCAAGGGACTCACATCTGAGTATACCCTTCCACGCTTAGGGTGGACAAAATTATTTACAACAAGGGGTGGTGATGGACAGAGTCTCTGAATTAAGCAGAGTACTCTCACCCAGTCAAGAGATCAGGGCTAGATCCAACACCGTTTTTTAGCTCTTGCACCATCCCAGTTTCAGAACCTGGCTGTATGCAAATTAGTCTATCCCTGGCCCAGTGCATCATGGGAACAGGGCAGACCAGACTACAAAAGCCAATTCTTACACTGGGAAGGAAACAAGCTTCCGGGGACCGGTTTCTGGCATTCCAGCCGTCTTCGGCCCGGCTTGCTTGAATACTGATGGTGCAATGAGCAAGGGACTCACATCTGAGTATACCCTTCCACGCTTAGGGTGGACAAAATTATTTACAACAAGGGGTGGTGATGGACAGAGTCTCTGAATTAAGCAGAGTACTCTCACCCAGTCAAGAGATCAGGGCTAGATCCAACACCGTTTTTTAGCTCATTGCACCATCCCAGTTTCAGAACCTGGCTGTATGCAAATTAGTCTATCCCTGGCCCAGTGCATCATGGGAACAGGGCAGACCAGACTACAAAAGCCAATTCTTACACTGGGAAGGAAACAAGCTTCCGGGGACCGGTTTCTGGCATTCCAGCCGTCTTCGGCCCGGCTTGCTTGAATCCTGATGGTGCAATGAGCAAGGGACTCACATCTGAGTATACCCTTCCACGCTTAGGGTGGACAAAATTATTTACAACAAGGGGTGGTGATGGACAGAGTCTCTGAATTAAGCAGAGTACTCTCACCCAGTCAAGAGATCAGGGCTAGATCCAACACCGTTTTTTAGCTCATTGCACCATCCCAGTTTCAGAACCTGGCTGTATGCAAATTAGTCTATCCCTGGCCCAGTGCATCATGGGAACAGGGCAGACCAGACTACAAAAGCCAATTCTTACACTGGGAAGGAAACAAGCTTCCGGGGACCGGTTTCTGGCATTCCAGCCGTCTTCGGCCCGGCTTGCTTGAATCCTGATGGTGCAATGAGCAAGGGACTCACATCTGAGTATACCCTTCCACGCTTAGGGTGGACAAAATTATTTACAACAAGGGGTGGTGATGGACAGAGTCTCTGAATTAAGCAGAGTACTCTCACCCAGTCAAGAGATCAGGGCTAGATCCAACACCGTTTTTTAGCTCATTGCACCATCCCAGTTTCAGAACCTGGCTGTATGCAAATTAGTCTATCCCTGGCCCAGTGCATCATGGGAACAGGGCAGACCAGACTACAAAAGCCAATTCTTACACTGGGAAGGAAACAAGCTTCCGGGGACCGGTTTCTGGCATTCCAGCCGTCTTCGGCCCGGCTTGCTTGAATCCTGATGGAGCAATGAGCAAGGGACTCACATCTGAGTATACCCTTCCACGCTTAGGGTGGACAAAATTATTTACAACAAGGGGTGGTGATGGACAGAGTCTCTGAATTAAGCAGAGTACTCTCACCCAGTCAAGAGATCAGGGCTAGATCCAACACCGTTTTTTAGCTCATTGCACCATCCCAGTTTCAGAACCTGGCTGTATGCAAATTAGTCTATCCCTGGCCCAGTGCATCATGGGAACAGGGCAGACCAGACTTCAAAAGCCAATTCTTACACTGGGAAGGAAACAAGCTTCCGGGGACCGGTTTCTGGCATTCCAGCCGTCTTCGGCCCGGCTTGCTTGAATCCTGATGGTGCAATGAGCAAGGGACTCACATCTGAGTATACCCTTCCACGCTTAGGGTGGACAAAATTATTTACAACAAGGGGTGGTGATGGACAGAGTCTCTGAATTAAGCAGAGTACTCTCACCCAGTCAAGAGATCAGGGCTAGATCCAACACCGTTTTTTAGCTCATTGCACCATCCCAGTTTCAGAACCTGGCTGTATGCAAATTAGTCTATCCCTGGCCCAGTGCATCATGGGAACAGGGCAGACCAGACTACAAAAGCCAATTCTTACACTGGGAAGGAAACAAGCTTCCGGGGACCGGTTTCTGGCATTCCAGCCGTCTTCGGCCCGGCTTGCTTGAATCCTGATGGTGCAATGAGCAAGGGACTCACATCTGAGTATACCCTTCCACGCTTAGGGTGGACAAAATTATTTACAACAAGGGGTGGTGATGGACAGAGTCTCTGAATTAAGCAGAGTACTCTCACCCAGTCAAGAGATCAGGGCTAGATCCAACACCGTTTTTTAGCTCATTGCACCATCCCAGTTTCAGAACCTGGCTGTATGCAAATTAGTCTATCCCTGGCCCAGTGCATCATGGGAACAGGGCAGACCAGACTACAAAAGCCAATTCTTACACTGGGAAGGAAACAAGCTTCCGGGGACCGGTTTCTGGCATTCCAGCCGTCTTCGGCCCGGCTTGCTTGAATCCTGATGGTGCAATGAGCAAGGGACTCACATCTGAGTATACCCTTCCACGCTTAGGGTGGACAAAATTATTTACAACAAGGGGTGGTGATGGACAGAGTCTCTGAATTAAGCAGAGTACTCTCACCCAGTCAAGAGATCAGGGCTAGATCCAACACCGTTTTTTAGCTCATTGCACCATCCCAGTTTCAGAACCTGGCTGTATGCAAATTAGTCTATCCCTGGCCCAGTGCATCATGGGAACAGGGCAGACCAGACTACAAAAGCCAATTCTTACACTGGGAAGGAAACAAGCTTCCAGGGACCGGTTTCTGGCATTCCAGCCGTCTTCGGCCCGGCTTGCTTGAATCCTGATGGTGCAATGAGCAAGGGACTCACATCTGAGTATACCCTTCCACGCTTAGGGTGGACAAAATTATTTACAACAAGGGGTGGTGATGGACAGAGTCTCTGAATTAAGCAGAGTACTCTCACCCAGTCAAGAGATCAGGGCTAGATCCAACACCGTTTTTTAGCTCATTGCACCATCCCAGTTTCAGAACCTGGCTGTATGCAAATTAGTCTATCCCTGGCCCAGTGCATCATGGGAACAGGGCAGACCAGACTTCAAAAGCCAATTCTTACACTGGGAAGGAAACAAGCTTCCGGGGACCGGTTTCTGGCATTCCAGCCGTCTTCGGCCCGGCTTGCTTGAATCCTGATGGTGCAATGAGCAAGGGACTCACATCTGAGTATACCCTTCCACGCTTAGGGTGGACAAAATTATTTACAACAAGGGGTGGTGATGGACAGAGTCTCTGAATTAAGCAGAGTACTCTCACCCAGTCAAGAGATCAGGGCTAGATCCAACACCGTTTTTTAGCTCATTGCACCATCCCAGTTTCAGAACCTGGCTGTATGCAAATTAGTCTATCCCTGGCCCAGTGCATCATGGGAACAGGGCAGACCAGACTACAAAAGCCAATTCTTACACTGGGAAGGAAACAAGCTTCCGGGGACCGGTTTCTGGCATTCCAGCCGTCTTCGGCCCGGCTTGCTTGAATCCTGATGGTGCAATGAGCAAGGGACTCACATCTGAGTATACCCTTCCACGCTTAGGGTGGACAAAATTATTTACAACAAGGGGTGGTGATGGACAGAGTCTCTGAATTAAGCAGAGTACTCTCACCCAGTCAAGAGATCAGGGCTAGATCCAACACCGTTTTTTAGCTCATTGCACCATCCCAGTTTCAGAACCTGGCTGTATGCAAATTAGTCTATCCCTGGCCCAGTGCATCATGGGAACAGGGCAGACCAGACTACAAAAGCCAATTCTTACACTGGGAAGGAAACAAGCTTCCGGGGACCGGTTTCTGGCATTCCAGCCGTCTTCGGCCCGGCTTGCTTGAATCCTGATGGTGCAATGAGCAAGGGACTCACATCTGAGTATACCCTTCCACGCTTAGGGTGGACAAAATTATTTACAACAAGGGGTGGTGATGGACAGAGTCTCTGAATTAAGCAGAGTACTCTCACCCAGTCAAGAGATCAGGGCTAGATCCAACACCGTTTTTTAGCTCATTGCACCATCCCAGTTTCAGAACCTGGCTGTATGCAAATTAGTCTATCCCTGGCCCAGTGCATCATGGGAACAGGGCAGACCAGACTACAAAAGCCAATTCTTACACTGGGAAGGAAACAAGCTTCCGGGGACCGGTTTCTGGCATTCCAGCCGTCTTCGGCCCGGCTTGCTTGAATCCTGATGGTGCAATGAGCAAGGGACTCACATCTGAGTATACCCTTCCACGCTTAGGGTGGACAAAATTATTTACAACAAGGGGTGGTGATGGACAGAGTCTCTGAATTAAGCAGAGTACTCTCACCCAGTCAAGAGATCAGGGCTAGATCCAACACCGTTTTTTAGCTCATTGCACCATCCCAGTTTCAGAACCTGGCTGTATGCAAATTAGTCTATCCCTGGCCCAGTGCATCATGGGAACAGGGCAGACCAGACTACAAAAGCCAATTCTTACACTGGGAAGGAAACAAGCTTCCGGGGACCGGTTTCTGGCATTCCAGCCGTCTTCGGCCCGGCTTGCTTGAATCCTGATGGTGCAATGAGCAAGGGACTCACATCTGAGTATACCCTTCCACGCTTAGGGTGGACAAAATTATTTACAACAAGGGGTGGTGATGGACAGAGTCTCTGAATTAAGCAGAGTACTCTCACCCAGTCAAGAGATCAGGGCTAGATCCAACACCGTTTTTTAGCTCATTGCACCATCCCAGTTTCAGAACCTGGCTGTATGCAAATTAGTCTATCCCTAGCCCAGTGCATCATGGGAACAGGGCAGACCAGACTACAAAAGCCAATTCTTACACTGGGAAGGAAACAAGCTTCCCAGACGGCTGTAATGCCAGAAACCGGTCCCCGGAAGCTTGTTTCCTTTCCAGTGAAGAATTGGCTTGGTAGTTTGGTCTGCCCTGTTCCCATGATGCCCTGGGCCAGGGACAGACTAATTTGCATATAGCCAGGTTCTGAACTGGGATGGTGCAGTGAGCTAAAAAACGGTGATGCATCAAGCCCTGATCTGTTGACTGGGTAGGAGTGTTCTGATTAACTCAGATACTCTGTCCATCACCACCCCCTTTTTGAAATTATTTTGGCCACCATGAGTGTGGAAGGGTATGCTCAGACATGAGTCCCTTGCTCACTGCACCATCAGGATTCAAGCAAGCCGGGCCGAAGACGGCTGTAATGCCAGAAACCGGTCCCCGGAAGCTTGTTTCCTTTCCAGTGAAGAATTGGCTTGGTAGTTTGGTCTGCCCTGTTCCCATGATGCCCTGGGCCAGGGACAGACTAATTTGCATATAGCCAGGTTCTGAACTGGGATGGTGCAGTGACCTAAAAAACGGTGATGCATCAAGCCCTGATCTGTTGACTGGGTAGGAGTGTTCTGATTAACTCAGATACTCTGTCCATCACCACCCCCTTTTTGAAATTATTTTGGCCACCATGAGTGTGGAAGGGTATGCTCAGACATGAGTCCCTTGCTCACTGCACCATCAGGATTCAAGCAAGCCGGGCCGAAGAGGGCTGTAATGCCAGAAACCGGTCCCCGGAAGCTTGTTTCCTCTCCAGTGAAGAATTGGCTTGGTAGTTTGGTCTGCCCTGTTCCCATGATGCCCTGGGCCAGGGACAGACTAATTTGCATATAGCCAGGTTCTGAACTGGGATGGTGCAGTGAGCTAAAAAACGGTGATGCATCAAGCCCTGATCTGTTGACTGGGTAGGAGTGTTCTGATTAACTCAGATACTCTGTCCATCACCACCCCCTTTTTGAAATTATGTTTGACAATGTGGCATGTGTTTCAAAAGAACTAGGAGTGCTATACTAGGACTGTCATTTCCACCCCAGCAATATTTTCGAGATAGCTCACCAGCAAGGCATATTTCACTGTTGAAAACACCAATAGATTGAATGTATTTAGCATAACCAGATTTTCTTCACTCCTTGATATGAACACAATCTAGACAGCCTGCCGTCATGAAATTGATGATAGTCTAAGTGTCTCTAGCGCAGAGGTTGCAATCACCTACAGAACTTTGCACTCATTGAGGAGCACCTATATACTCTGTGTCCGTATAAGATTACGTTTTTTTATCATGGCTCTAATAACTCAAGAAAGGGGAGTTTTTAAAGTGATACAGCTTGAACTTAGGCCCACTGACAAACTGTGAGTCATGATTCACATCCCTAAAAACAGAGAGGAATTGTGGTGATCTTTCGGTAAAGCTCAACCGACAACCTTCACCTTCATACTCATCAGCAAAGTATAACAGTGTGGAATATGATCTGTGACTCCATGGCCAACTTGTTGACTCTTAAAGATCACATGCTCATCTCACAAGAACAAGTTTTTTAGCAAATCGTTTCACTATAGGCGTGCATGTTCCCATTTGTTGGCATAATGAGTAAGGATGATGGACATAAACTTGTTAACCAGTGAAAAGGTTCTGGATTCATCCAAACTAAGTGAAATGTGTATGAGAATTGATGGGACAGTTGACTATGGCATGATGGTACTAGTTACCCTTAGATCGCAAACTACTTTCTACTACTGCTGCCACCTTCACCTCCCATGAGGCCAAAAGCAGAGGCAGAGGTACCATGAGCAAGACTGGGGCAGCACCTGCACGGCCTGTTCCCTTCTGTTTGACGGCCCTAAGTTTAAAGTGCAGAAAGCTGTCACCAAACAACAACAAAAAAGATTGATACACAATAATCTGAACTTAATGGATAAATGATGGATCCATGTCGTGTTTCTGCTTTATAGATCTCTTAATAATTTACCCCTGAAAACACATACACTAAAATAATATTCTGATGTGCTTCAAGATGAATGTCCCTCCTGGGGAATGTTGAATTGTGTGACGAAGTCTATCTAAGAAAGAGCAAGAAAAACAGATATTTGTATTACATTTACCAGCGCTTGCTGCATTTGCAACAGTTTGGTCCTCATTAGTATGCTACAAGGTACTCTTATTATTTCTCAGTGTATGGGTTGGTAAGGTGATCGATTATTAATGAATAACCTAAAGTGTCATTTAGGGAAGTGGCTAACCGACTGTAGGCGCTTTCCTCCGGCACTGGCTGTCTTCACAGATTGCCTTCTGGTTTAGTGATCTGTGTCTAAACTCCTGTGGCTTCATGAAGAGGTATGGAGCTGTAAGTAGAGGTTAGTAAAGGCAGACTCTTGCTGCCTTGGTGTTTGGTTACTCCTGCTAGCTTAGTAAATGTGTATGTGTACTCAACGTAACTGTCAACACACCATGCCAAGTGGGGGCCACATGTGTTATTGGGTCACTTTGTCCCACATGGTACCGCATTTGTGTTTTTCTTCAATTTCAATGGGAGGAGGTCTAAACTTACAGCAGGGAAAATGTGTAGAGTTTGTGGCTGTTTGATGTTAGTATAGTTGCTCACCACTGGAAAAGTTAAACCACTCGTGTACTCTCACCTTTACAGAAAACGTTGAGCGGCACTGCAGCCAGATCTGCTGTTCGACCTCTTCTTTTACGCACGTTCTCTGATGAGTCTAATGTTTTGTAACAGGTACCCGTTCCTGCTAAGGTTAGGGTGAGAGCCTAATGCTGTCGTAAATCTTCACCCAATCAAAAGCGCCTCTCTTTCATCTTCTGGTGTTGATTCTTTCATCTTCGCTTACAACATATAGATTTAATGCATGCTGGTTATATGAGTAGATTTAAATTATTCCTCTAACCCTGAGGACATCAAATCAATACAAAAGATTCTGAGAGATTGACTGTTGCCTAATCTGAACAATTCACAACAAAGTATGTCTAGTTGGGGGCCTAGCTTTGCCACAGGTGTTGTGTTTTTAACACAGCTTGGTGTTTTGGATCAGCACTGGGACATGCTTTTTAGCATAGTCAATAACTGCTACTACAGTAGCAGAACCTTTTAATGAAAAACCTTGCAAATATTTGGTCTGCTTTTTAAAAGAACACTTATTATGTGACTAGAGCTTGGTGTCCGACAAGAGGCCAGAGCAATACTGGATTTTGAAGATATTCCGATAAGATAAATTCGCTTTGACCGCATTAAGTCTAAATCATTTAGACAGTAAGCGGCTATCCTACACACCT
The DNA here is from genome assembly GCF_964261635.1 of Lissotriton helveticus. Classification (NCBI taxonomy): domain Eukaryota; kingdom Metazoa; phylum Chordata; class Amphibia; order Caudata; family Salamandridae; genus Lissotriton; species Lissotriton helveticus. Next base: position 1,930,347,463 of record NC_136063.1, read on the forward strand.
AGCACGGATGTGGCTTGCTGGAGCTACTCTGGACAGTCCTTAACTAATGTACCCAGGACCTACTGAACATTTTCCCTATCAGCGGTGAAGTGATCAAAATCCAGTGGCAATGCTGTTTCCTCGATTACATAATATTTTGTATGAAGGTATTTTAAATATGTTGATTGTTGCTTATTGTGGGTTGTGTGGGAGAAGGGGAAGCTGTAGTTCTAAATCTAACATTTTCAAATGAGTGTATTTTCTAATCATCTATCTCCTTATGTTTCCTGTATTTAGCCACATACCGTTGTGGTCATATGTGACTGTAAATTGCGCCTACAAACATCACTGACATATCCAGAAGTGGCTGTTCTAGCTGAATTAACAAGTTACTTGTTTGCTGCCACATGAGAAACACACTCTGAACGCCTTGTTATTGTGACTCCAGAAGGCCACTGTTGGACACTGGGTCCTCTGCTGAGGATTAGACCAATACTGAGGCTCTTGGAGACCTAAAGGAACAACCAGGAACCCTCTGAGAACAAGTTGACAAACCAAGGTCCTCCTTGACTCAGGGTAGGCCAGATCAGATGGAGCAAAGTCAAGATGGCAGGCCAAAGGACATACATGGGACAAACCATCAGGAACTCAATACCAGTCCGATAATACTTAGGTTTCAAATCCAATCTCCATCCTTTTAGAGGCGTCTTGGTGACAGTTCCATCCAGGTAATTTCCAGGGTGATAAAAGTAGATGCTACAGAGATGAAGTTGAAAGTATTCTCCAGAAAATGCCCCACCCACGTGGACACAGCCCAGGACACTCTCCCAGATATCTCCCCAGACACTGTCAACAACATTCCGCAAGAATGTAGCCCGCCTGGGCAGGTACCATTTCATGGCTGGTTGATCAGCTCACCACTGCAACCTCGAGAAAGGATGAGTTGTGTTTTTGTAGTGCTTGCTGACACACTTCTTGCCGTTTTGTATTGTATATAGCAGCTGTTATTTACTCCTGATTAATTAGCACTAATTTTATTGACTGAGTACGTGGCTTGATTGTTCATTTTCTACCAGACAATGTGGTGGTGTGGGAAGATTGTGATAATGCTCTTAAAATGAGGTAAGTGTACATGCATACCTCATGTGAATTTTGAAAGGACATTGGTCAAACGCAAAGGCAGTTGCAGTAAAAGGCAAGACGTGGAAGCCACCAATTGTGTCGAGATTAGGTAGAAGGGAACGGATGCCTGCCTTAGCACAAAGCTTATACACGTGCTGGAGGTGGGTGGTAGAAGTGTATTACTCGATCAAGTGAGGATCAAAGATCTATTTTGAAATGTATAGACCAGTCTTAGGAAAAACTAATGTGGGATGTTGAGATCTAGTGAACCTAGCAGGCATGTAAGGAAAGGGTTTGGGTGCATGTCCATTTAGGACGAGAAGTGATGTACTAGCTTCAAATAAATTTCCATTCCTCTTGATGGCAAATCAGTATGTCGGCCACTGTTAATGAACGACTCGTTTATAAACCCGCTCCACGACTGTTCATTCAAGGACATTTACTCAAATCCAAAATGTCTTGCTGATCAAGTCTCCTGTTGAGAGTAACTAATTACAGTGGTGAGGACATCATAGGGTATAAGGGAGGACTCCTACAGAGTCATCAAATTAACCCATCAGCCTTCTAGTTTCTGGTTCCATTCTACTACTCAAAGCCGCTACCACGGAGTACGGACCATCGTAGTACAGCCTGCCTCTGCTCTGAGCTTGTTACATAGTTTTGATATATTTTGTTTCGCAGTATTATATAGCGCGAACTCGAGCCAAATGTATTGGAGCGCGTTACGTGAGAACGATTTACTTTGGACACTGGGAAATTAAGTGATTTCCCCAGAATCACAGAATGTTGAGCCAACGCGGAGACTCGAGCCTGATTCTCCAGTATCAAAGGCGGAAGCTCTCGCCTTACCGCCGCCTTTTCTCCCCAAGTTAAATATAAAGTTGCATATCCTTTCGTTTTTTTATGTTTAGTGTCTTGATGTTCATTGATTATCGTTTACTATTCAATTTGCATATTTGATTTGTTTAGTTTTCACTTTGTTTATGTAGATTCCTTGAGATAAAGTGAGTTTAATACGCTATTTGTTTTCTTACAGATCAGGCACTTGAAGAAACCATTCTTACTTTCATACAAGCATACTGAGAACGAGTGCACCCTGGAAATACAGAGGGACAAATGTACCTTCAATTAGGGCAAAGCCTCCTTATACGTCTGATGCCACCATTTTACACAGTGGCAGTACAGTGGCAGTTTTCACCCACATTTCAGTTAATTAGAAAACGATGTATTCTTCTTAAAAGAAATTTGGAGCCAAAGCATGTAGCTAAAAACATCTTAAAAAGTGTAACACGTTTGAAATGAAATGCAAAAAAAAAGGAACATGGCATCTGATTTTAAGTCGGCTTCAGGAACCAGTTGGGGAAGTAATACTCAACTTTGTGCATTGTTCCATTCAAAAGAACTAGAAGGAAGCGTTGCCCGAATCTCAACCAAGAATTGAATCTGATCTCATCTCAAGAAGAAGCTCTCACTCCTGCGAGAGCAGGCGGGGTCCTCCCGTATGCGGTTCTATCTCAGCGACCATCAGTGCCTGGATGAAGTTGACCTGATCATAACAAGTGTCATCGACCAACAACAATGCAGTTATAATCCACCAACATGACTCCGCAGCAGACCTGCAGGACAGTGTTCAATGATACACGTGGCAACTGAAATCAGGCTTCCCTTGCTATACATAAAATATAGCCAGCTTAAATTATTGATAATATTTGCCAAGATTTAAGGAAAAGGGGTCTCTAGATCCCAGTTACATATGACAAGTCCATTTGGCCTGAACCTTTAGTCAATCTTTCTGCTGCATAAGTGCATGTTGGCTACTTTTTTATACTTTACCAAAAAATAACTTTCTGTTGAGATGGAACTTGGCACCATACGATTCCTTTCTCTGAATATCCCTTAAACTCAATTATCTACACAGATGCAAAATATGTTGCAACGTAGATCATCTTTGCTGAAATTCTAATGTTACATTTTCATAGCCCAGCGGTGCGGTATCATTTCACTGGGGAACTCCCTGCCTTGTAGTTCCCACTTCAAATCCATATCGCACAGTTTCTGACCACGAGTGATATCCTGCTATATGCTGCAATATCTTATGATATATCTTACTATGCATGCCGCCAGTAAAGCAACTCACGACCATGTGATGGCTCGTTTGGCTATAAAGGATTCAGTGAGAGAAAATCAGTGATTACACCTGTTCATCCTTGTGCATTCTGATTTTGTTACTAGGCAAATATTGCATTCACACAGTATTATTTATATGTTTATGGATAATTCCTAATGTGAGTCATTAGCTATAGCGGAAATTGTGCCGCTATTATGCGGTGTCCCATTTACTGAGATATGGCGGGTGGCGTGTGGTGGCCAGCCAGCCAATAAAGTTGCACTGACCATGGAAATCTGCTGAAATACAGTTAATGTGTGTTTGTCAGAAACATTTTTATTGTTTATTTTGTATATGTCGGTGTAGTAGAGGGAGTAAAGGGTCGAATCGATTGGTAGGCTGACGAGCAGGTAAGTGCCAAATTATAAAGAGTGATAAAGCCTTCTTTTCTGGTCAATGCCAATACAGTTGTCAACTAACTGTTTATTGTTTTACCGTTTATAAATTAAGCTGTATTTCTGAACAGTTTGTTAACCGCTGCAAGGGATTCTGCTCTGTTAATAGTATATCCTTCCAATATATTTGTCATTTTAGTGCAAAATATTAATTAGATTGTATAAAATCCTGAAATCTTAATTTTTAAATATTTTATTGTAGTTTTCCTTAATCATGTGCCCTTCTAATCAACATGCCTAATATTTATTATGTTTTTATATAGTGTGTCTGATTTGATGTACATTGAATGGACAGGTGTTCTTAGGGGGAAAAAAATCAATGTATTTGTCTTTTCAGCACTTTTTTTATTAAACATTGTTACTACTTCTTTTTAACCCTAATTAGCACAACGTTTGATTCAGCCAATCAGAAAGTTTGGAATGTTGACACTGACTTCGGTTGTTTGCCTGCCTACTTTTTTCAGTGGCGGGGACAAAAAGCAGATGGGCTTATTGGCCGATTTTTTCATATGTTGGATAAGATTAGGGGAATGTGATCTAATACACTTATTGCTTGCATGTTGTCAGACGTTAACAACTATTAATTGCCTTTTAATCAACATGCACCTTTAGCTCAGGCCTGTGCTTGCTGGCGGGCAATTAACAGCATTTAGCACATTGTATAGAAGTCAGTAATGCTTAAATAATGGCTAGTGTGAGTAGGAGAAGAAATCAGTTCTGTAATGCTAAAGTAATTGTTTGTATTCATACGTTAACCACGTTTTCTTTTTTATTATGTTTATTATTTCATTTTGCCAGTAAACCTAAACATTCCATTGTATATATCTTCAAGTTGTGTATGAAAAATAATTTTGCCTATTGTCTGGATGACCGATTTTATTACAGTATATTTTCCAATAACATCGATTTCAGTGATTTAAAATTTTACAGTTTTCAGTTTTTTAACGTGGATATCTGAATTTGCTTTCCATTCCTAATAGGGGAGACGGTGGCACAATGGCAATACATTTTACAGTTGGCTAAGGGGCAGTGCTCCTATTGGATAATAATTAGACAAGGAAACGTGTTTACAGTTCACTAAGATGCAGTTCAAAAATTGCTTGTGTTATATTTCTGTTTAACTTGTGATACAGTTTTTATTCTGATTTGGTTTTTGGGGCCCATTCACAACACATTTGTCAAGTTGTTTGCTCATTACAAATAACACAGTAATTGGTGGGGAATTCTTACCGACGATTGCATATGTTGTGACCATTATTAACTCCTGATTGCAAGTTCAGGAGCGGGGAAAGGGGAATAACCAGGGAAGTCATTATTACCACACCGGGTTCCGCAGTTTGCCCCAGATACTGGGAAGTTTTTTCAATTAGCTTTTTGCATAATTTTTAGCTGGTGAAATGTTAATGAGAAAATTCTGAATGTGTGGGTTTTCCCGATGAAGGGTCTTCCTTCGGCAGTAAACAAGTGTATGGCCCAACCTGGATTACCATAAAACCCTACTGCTGGCACAAGATACACAGATACCTTTGTTTGAGTGCAAATTCCTGTTCTTTAAACACAATCACAGACTCAACAATGGTGTGATTTGAACTTGTGAATCGGATTTTCACGTGGTACTTTTCAATAGTATGGTGGAATTTCCATTGGAGCCAGGCTAGTGTGAAGAGTGGATTTATGAGAGTTCTGGGCAGGTCCACCAGCAACAGTCGGTGAACACTCCGAACACGCAGGCTTTGGGTATTAACAAAACGTTTGATTCTAGTTTTCCCTCACAAGGATGCGAAGTTGGATTTCCTGGTGGAAATATAGAGTGACCATTCCCAAACTTGGAGACTGGGTAAGAGATGGGGTGTCTTGGTGGAAAAGAAAAGAGTTACGCAAGATGTAAGCGATGTGCGTACATTTCTTGCTTTCTTTCCATTTCTTCTGTGAATTGAACTGTTGGTTTAAATTACATTTGAGCCACGAGACTCTGCGTGAGTTAAACATTGTTCTTCCACCTCTCTGAGTCCACTCCCAACTTCACAAGAGTGAAGTATTGATCAGTCCCTGCTCTGCTTCCAGCACCTGGTCATTATTCAGTGTCACTCACTTACAGCTGTCGTATTTCCGAAGTCCTATGGAGTGTAATAAGAAAAGTTTTATGAGAACACTATTTGTGTGCCTGAAGATCTTTACCCCTCAGGATATCTGGGTAATTTTATGTTTGTGATGCCCACACAGTGGTTTGGTCTTTCTTGAAGTGCAGTCCTTGCTTTGGGAAGCTGCAATTCGATAGATCCAGAAGGAAGGCTTTCACTTTTCAGGGACTGTATCAAAGACAGGTCTCTAGAGGGTGAAACAGGCATTTGCGCCTATTTTTTAATTGAATTGTAATTGTATTTATATAGCTCTTACTATCACTGAAGAGGTGTTTTCTACTCTCCAGGGCACCGCAGCATTGCAGACACTTGCACAGTTCCTTCTGTAATGCTCGTAGCGCCAGCACTATTTTAAGAAGCCGTGCCCCATGCAACTGAGGGAAACACCTTTCCTCTTATGGATGTAAGTGGCAAGGATGCCCTCAATAGGTGCACAGATTGTGTGCCACCTAGAGGTAGTGTACGCTCTCCCAGGGCAGTTGCATGGAGGGGCAAATGGGGTTCCAAGGACCTTACTGCACCTGCTTGTAGAGGGGATTTCTGTGCTCTCTTTGAAATGCCCTCTGCAATGTCAAAAAGGCAGTGATTGCTTCAAACAGCTACTCCGCTGAAGTATTATATGAACCCTGGCTTTTTTTTTTCATCTTGGCAGATATGGCCATTGTTGGCACTCAAGATCAGGTTTTAATTACTACCCTGATTTTGTTGAATGCATCTTTTTTACAATTATGTATTGCCCTTTGAACTTTGCTGTACACCACACCACAACACAAGTAGACTTGCAGACATGAAGTCCAGATAAATGCTATGATGCAATTGCTTAAGCAGAGTAAAACCCTGGTTGATTATTGCTGATTAATAATTGTTTTTAACCTAGTCTTCACTGCTCAGCAGATTTTATCTCAACCAAGAGTGGGATATACACCTTTAGAGCCTTATATCTGTATTACATTTCTCTGGTAATTAGACAACCTTCATTTGACCCGGGTGCTGGCATTGTGTGTTTATAAATGTTATAAATGCTCAGCCTCCACTACTTTTCCAGTTTATTTATTAGAGCAAACACTTCGGCCAGCACAGAACGGCACTTAATCTTCGCTGTTTAAAAAAACAATTTGTGATGATTGGGTCCCACAATGCCCAGGCCGAAGATTTGGAGGACAGACTCATGCTATTTTCTGCTGGTTTATCCTCTTTCGCTGCCCGGAGTGTATTCACCTTGTCTTCATTGTACTCTCGGATTAGTGAGTAACTCGCACTGTCACCCTTGGAACCTCAGAGAGTTTCCATAAAAACAAGTAATTAAAAACTCACTGTAATGCCTTTTTTAAATTGTGTAATTCCCGCATGGAATGAGGAGGATCGTCTCAATTGTATTTTGTAGACCTCATCCAAACTACATAGGTTACAACTTGCTGAATCTAAATACTGAAAGAGCACTTGGGCACTTTGTCAAAACATTGCAAGGAATTTAGTAAACCAGTTGGCATTTCTACTTAATTCAGTCATTGTTTTTTGGGCACGTGTTCTTTCACACCATGTGGTATTGTTTCTGCCATTGCCTCTTAAGACTACATCAGCAGATAGTCGCATAGCGTCTGTCGTCTTCTAAACCGCCCTGCTAAGCAAATGTGACAGCCTGCTTCTCTTTGAATGCAAGCTCCGGAGCTCGTATTCCATATTGAATACCTTTTACCATCAAGCTTTGTTTACTATTCGCTGGACAAAACATGTCGCGTGTAAGAGAAAAAGACTGAAAGTTCTCTTCTCACAGTTACTACTCCTGCAGACACTTACTTGCTGATAGGTACATCAAACCGCAGATTACTCACAGTGTAAATACCCCCAGACACGTTATTGGGTCCGGAACTTTTTCTCAGCATTACTTCTGCGTGCCAGCAGGTGGTGTTGTGCAGCGCCACATCGACTTTGTATCACCACAGAAGTGACCCCTGAGCCACATACATACAGCACCCCTCTGCACTGATGTCAGTTCCTTTCTTTCCACACCTTAAGACTCTGATCTGGAGCCTACTCCATCGACGTTTTCCCATTCGCAAATGTTTCCTCAAAAGTGTATGCAGTGTGCAAGGGAATATGTCCCTTCTGAAGACTACAGGGTTTAAACCTTGTAGGGACTGTCACAGGCATATATACATGATAGATCACCACCAGGTATTTCTCAGGTGTCTCAGGTCTTTGCAAGACCCCAGGTCCTGTGGAGACTGCGCCGAGATGAATATCAAGGCGATTCGGCACCAGAAAGCCAAGCTCTCCTTCTCCAAACATCTTTGGAAGGCACAAAAGGGCCAGTCCACATGAAAGTTGAGGACTCAGACCTGTTCCTGTTCTGAAAGCGTTCTCACAAAAGGTTCTCTTAACGTTCCATGTCGTCAGGTAAGTCCAAGTCACGGGAGAAACACAAGGAGTCGAAGCATGACTCTCCCTCATCCCGGCAGTCTTCCCCAGAGAAGTTGTGTGGATGTCAAAGTGCGTTCTGGTTTCTGTCCTGGTCACCTACATAGGAATCAAATTCACAACTCATACCAATGCAACCTAAATTCCCAGGGCTATCAGCGATACTTCAACAAATAGAGGCTTTTAAAGAAGCCATATGCTCATCTTTGGCACCCTTCTGGATCCCTCGGGTGCACCTTTGGGATCCCAGGATCCAAGTAGACCTCCAGATGTGCTACCATAAGCAGATCCATCCGTGACACTGTCTGTGCCTTTAGAATCTGCTGCAGGTCCACCCTGACTCAAGGGATGACAGCCAACCTGATTTTTAATTCATTGACATGATCCACGCCAGTCCCTCGCAAGTTAATGCAAGCCCAGACACCTGAGGAAGAACCTATCATGTTATCAGACTCTGTAGTGTAGCTGGCATGACCTACACCAAAGTTGTGGCCTCCACCTCCTTTGGTGCAGCCGGTCCAACCTCCTTATGATTCAGACAAAATACTGCCTAGGACGCTTCACATTCCTTTTACCTCAGTCTTGGAATGCAGTTAATACGGGAATACAGGAGATGATGTAGATGATGTATAATTATGATGGCGACAGTCATTTTATGGATCTGCATAATGCCAGTAGACCCGAACACTGGGTTTGACTCTTCCTTTGGCCCTCCCACCATTGAGTCAGCCTCTTTTGCTGTGGTGATCGTATGAACTGCAGACCTGCAACTTCCATTTGTTCAAATTGATACAGTTCCAACCTAGATGGACTTCTAAAGAAACAGCTTATATCCTTTTAAAGAAGCAAGGCGGACACATTAATGGGCTCCTAAACCAACACTTTTTCTTGTCTACCAGTGAATAGATAAGTCTCCAGAAGGCATAGACCTGACCCTGGTGACCCTGCTTTCCTCATGCAGCACCCTACGTCTGAAAGCTTGGTGGTCCTGGCATTCCAAGAGTATACATAATGTTTTCCTCAGTGAGCCTCACTCTTCACTCAAGAAATGCCAGTTGCCTCCTGGGATATACTTGCATGCATTATGGCATATGGTCATCAAGATCTTGCTGTCAGTCCCTGATGAATATTATACCAACCTTGAACAGATCTTTCATGATGGTTAGAGCACAGCAGAGTCTGATGTGGGCTGTACTCTAATGACTTATTGAGCATGGCAGTCAGAACCAGTGTGATGCTTTGGTGCCATGTGTGGATGAGATTCATAGTCGACGTTCAGGCATCACTAATGGACATTCCTTTGTGTTGGTACCTGTGTCTTAGGAGATAAGGTAGACATTGTGCTGGAACTCATAAAGGAAAGCAGACACACAGCACAGTCCCTCAGACTTTTTGTGCCCATGTGGAAGTATCCCCAACAGTTTTGCTCTTTTCGAGGCTTCAGAAGGGGCTTCACGCAAAGACAATGCAAAGGTCCAGCCCCACAGCAAACGTCCCTTACTGGCCCCCAGACCTTTCAAGGCTGGGGTTGAAGATCTGGACAAAAACATCCATGCCCTAAGAGGCTATACACTGCTTAGTCCCCTGCTGCATCTGCTACCACCACCAAGCCACTTTAGCTTGACCTCAGTGCTCATTGCCACCCTCATAGAGTCCGGATGGAATCACATCAGACAGGGTGCTTTAATAGCGCCGCACGGAGCTGCCATACCATTCCTTTCAGATCCGATACATGCACATTTCACCTACGTCAGAGCAGCTGTCCAAGAACCATTTGTCCATTTTATGGCAAGCATTCAAGGCTCTTTTGGACAAAGGAGCCATAGAGAGGGTCCCAGCTTAGGTATTACTCCCACTATTTTGTGGTGCAGAAGAAGGATGTAGTTATTTATTCTATTTTAGATTTTGATCCTCGCAATTGGCTCCTAAAAAAGGACAATTTCAAGATGCTCCAATCCACCAAAGTTCTATTTTCTCTAAATCCACAAGACTGGATGGTAGCGCTGGATTTGCAGGACCTCAATTTTTTACTTTCCTGTCCTTCAGTCCCACAGGTGTTACCTGTGATTCAAGGTGAGCCAATACCATTTTTATTCTCCATGATTCCTCTTTGATCTCACCAGTGCCCCCGGGTGTACATGCAAGTGATGGGAGGTTGCAGTACCTTTTTGAAAATTGATGATACCAGCTTTCCTCTCCCACCACAACAGATTGTTGAAAGTGGGCTCGCCAGAGTCAGTCAGAAATCCACTCTAAACAGTGGCAGACCTTTGGGGTATGTTAAAGTCACACCTGACTCCTTCACTGAAGCTTTCATTCATCTGAGCCATCCTGAATATGGTGCAGCTTCGAGCCTTCCCTCTGGTTCCACAAGTCCAGGACATTTGAGCTATTGTTATGTTTCAGCTCTGGTCCTGGGTGTCAGTGAGAGTGGCTCTGAGACTTCATGGCCTCTTGCATCTTCTTGTCGTCTGCGCCTGATGACACATGCAGGCTCTGCTATGGGATCTGAAGTCTGAGTTCACTCAGCACCAAGATAACCTGTCCGATTTCACCCATGTTACGGAGGAGACTGCAAAATAACTTCAGTGGTGTTTGCATGACTGTGATTGGATAAGTGACAGGCCCTCCCCCTTCCCCACATAGAGCTGATGGTGGTGAAAGAAGCATCATGTTTGGATTGGGGAGGTCAGGTGGGATCGGTGGGGTCTGAGGACTCTGGTATCTATCTGGCAGAGACTCGGCTCCACCCCAACCTGTTGGACATGGAGCCAATTTTCTTGACATTGAAGGCCTCCCTATCATCCATCAAAAGTCCATGTTCCCATGGACAACATCACTATCATGTATTACTGCAGCAACTGGGTGCACTGGTGTCCTGTGCCAGAAGGCATCTTCCGGCATCAACTTTCACTACTTTGTATCATGGAAATTGATTCAATAAAGTATATGGGAAGTGGAAGTGACCACATATCCTGTGATCTCCAACGACATCAGTTCTCTTTTACACTGGGATCACCCCATTCTCCCATCCTTTACCCCCCAACAACCTACTATTTTCTGCAGAGGCCATAGGGTGAGGTTTTGGGGTAGAGAGTACAGAAAGTAATCACATCTTTATGAGCCTTGTAGCACCCTAGATAACTAAGTTAATAAAACAGCATTGTGACTGCTTCATGCCAACGGTGGCTGACAGGCAAGCAGAGATGAATGCAGACCGATTCTGATTGCCACTAGTGAGCTGTCCACTTAGGGACGCCGACTGTGTTTTAGGAAGCAGCAGCACAGTGCAGGCATGATGTACTCATTTTATTGTGTTTTTCTAGTATAGCCACACATGCAAACGACTCATTACATAAAAATGGGACTTTGTGATGAGACCATAGAAGCCAGAACCAACATGAGAGATATTCTGCTGAGTCCAAACAACTGGAGGGAGGGCTGCAAAGATGGCAGTACTAACAACACTGACATAAAATCAGATAGATGTCATGGTGCATTGATCTATACTCCCCCCCCCCCCCCCATCTAAGGCTTAATGTGGTGGTAGCTTAATGTTTTGAATAGACGCTAGCTAGGAAGTATTGTGTCAGAGGCAGGTCTAGCGCAACAGTAGCATGTGATAGGGAAGCCTGTATTAGCCTATAGTAGCACACAGCTGAGGAGATAGGATACTACCACTGAGTCCTAGGAATCCACTTTCTTCTACCAGTTACAATTGGGATTTTAGGTACTAGGATGGGCTAGATGCAGAATCAGAAGTGCTAGCGATTATGACCATATGCTATAAAGGATGCACAGCCCCCAAACCAAATTGTATACAGACGTTAGGCCCAGATGAAAAAGAGTCTAAAAATTGAGTTTGTTTTCAATAACTAAACACGGTAAACATAATGTAAGTAATGGGGGACAATGCGTTTGAAAATGTGTGCTTTAGATTGTTGTGCCATAGTAATATCTTCACCTGAAAGCGCTTAAAACCATTTGTGACTTCATAATTTGTGCTTAAAATGTGGATTTGTTTTGTGTTATGTAATCTTTTTTGTAAAGCACACATTTTCAGATCTTGGCTCTGACTAAAACTGAACTAGAAGCTGGGAACACAGGTAGAGCAAAGTAAGATGAACAGCATTATAGGAGAGATTTAGTTAAAAAGCCAGGTTTTCTCAATTATTTTGCAATTTCTGAGATGAGGCCTTGCACGTAAAGACTGGGACATACAGTCCTAAAATTAAGCTTCAGTGACAGAAAAAGTTCTGTTGCCAATGCCAAAAGTCACTGATTTGTCCTAGATAATCACCACATTGGTTCAAACACCATAGCGTACGTTTTAAGATGTACCTCTTATTTGCCAGTAAATCAAGAGTATTTAAATATGGTGCATTATGCGCAATTGACAGAGCTTTGAAACAAACTCTACCACAGATGAGTAAAAAACAAGAGCTAGGTATCGGTGATATATGTTCCATTCTTGAAAGCAAAGCACATAAGCCAGATGTGCAGCAGCATTTTGTAGTAGATGAAGACGTGTTAGATTTCTCTCTGTGGATGCTGGATATAGTGGGTGTAGTCTGCACATTGTGATATTGAGAGTTAATAAATAGAGGTATCTTTCTTAAGCTCCTTAGCTTCAAATATTTGTTGTTGACCTTTGCCACATAGTGTCAAGAGACAAACTGGAGTCAATGTGAATGTTCAAATTCCCACCTACTTTAGCAAGTTGTGCTGATGGACATATTCTAAGAATCCTGTGGAGTGTTTCTCCACCAGGCAGTATCTCTAATTGTAAGAAGAAATTCCATTTGTCTTGAGTTAAGTGTCAGGAAGTTCTGAAAACATTCACTACTGCTGGATGGCCAAACACTTGGTCATGTCCTCCGAGTCCTGGTTGATGTTAAGTAGTGTTGTGTTTATGGTGAGATAACCCATTGATGTGCCGTGTGTCATCCATGTAAATGTAGAAGAGCAACTCGTACTTGCTGTAAAAGTTTAAACAGGTGACATGTACAGATGAAACAGAAAGAAAGCTATAATTAAGCTTTTATGAGCACTGTTGCTCAATTCCCTGGCTTCAGAGGACAAGAGAGTAACTGCCTTACACCTCTTGGGTAGGAACGATAAAAGTTAGTTCAGGATGTTGTGGTCAGTGGTGTCAAATGTGGCTGACCGATCTTAATGGCTCAGCGCTGACACCACCACCATTAACAAGACTTTCCCAAATCATTAGAAAAGAGAGCACCACAACTTTGCTACTATGATCTGGTTGTAAACCTTCTTAAAATGATTGCAGGATTTTCTTTTCCAAACCTTGATAAAAGTAAGCTGCTCTAGCAATTTGCCAATAAAGGATAGCAAAGAAATAGGGTGGAAATTACTCACATTGTCTGAGTTTAAGGAGCTCTATTCAGGATTGGTTTTACCAATGCTGACTTACAAATTGCTGGGACAACACCAAGGCTAAGGAGGCTGTTAAGCATCAATAGAATCTCATTATTATAAACAGGCAAAAGTATTTCATGATTTGGAAGGACACATATCTTTTCTGGAGTGGGAAGGTCCGTTTCTAGAGAGGCCTGATCTCAGATTGGGATTAAATCTGCTTCAAAGGTTTCCAGCCATGTAGAAGATGCTTTGGAAATGAGGTAAATATTGCAGTTATAACCCGAGGAATATGTTCACAGCTTATGTCCGCACAAACTGTCCAAGCTAAAACTTAAGAGTTCATCTTAGAGTTTTGTGTGGGTGATATGGTTGAGTGATTTTGGTGCATTGTAACTCAAAGATAGCATCGAAGAGCTCCTTTAATTAGGTGTCTGGTTAATGTGTTCAGAAAAATATGCCGCCTTTACTTCTCTGGCCTTATTTTTCTAAACAGATGCTAAGGTGGCATAAGCATACTGTAGGTTCGGCTAATAGTTTTCTTTCACTTCTTTCTTTTATGAATGTTAAGTTTTAATGCCCTCTACTCAGAGGAGAACCAGAAGTTGTTTTTTGAATGGATGAGCAAGGGGTTTTCCTTTTATCATGGATAAGTATTAATTGTGGAAGTCTGTATTGCCTTTCTTGAAGCATTCCATCATAGTGGTGCTGTCTACTTTTCGAGTAATGGATCTGAACCTGAAAAGGGGCTTGGTCACCAATGGTTATCATGCACTTACAGTTCTTCTACTTAATCTTCAATTGTGTTGAGAAAGCTTTCTGAGATGTTTGCTGGCTATGGGAAGAGTAAAGCCCTTGGGTCCTCAATGGAGGTGGCTTATTTTTTTGTCTAGTGTCTAGAAGGAGCCCTGGCAAATGTGTTCACTTGGTATTAAGTAGCTTCAAATTAAAAATTGCAAAATCGGTAATAAATCTGAGAGCTGCACTAGCCTCTTGCTAGAGTTTGTGGTTGCCCAGCTTTCTGGTGTTATATTGCACAGTCTCTTCTACTAAAATGAGTCATGTGGAGAGCAGATTATTCAGGGTTGATAAATTAGTAATATGTTGACTGGAAGATTGTTGATTTTACAAGAAAGCAAGTAAGTCATTATGTATTGATTTAGATGGATATACCTGTTATAGATGAAGAGTACATTATGTAGTTTTGTTGAGTGATACAAGTCTTCACTTTGTAGCACCTGAATTTCGCCCTAGGTGAAAATTGAGACAGAAGAAATTCAGGGGAATAAGATTTCTTTAACCTGATCTCCGGTCGACCATCAGATGTGAATCCACAGCTTTCAGAGATGAATGCCCACCAGCTGGTGGTGTACAGGTGGGAAATGGGCATATAGGATTTACTTAGGTGTGCACTTGGCGCATGCTCTGCTTGTATGCATTGCCCAGCGACCGCGAGCTGGTCTTAAATACAATTAATCTAATTGGCCCATCACAATGATTTAAGAGACTGGACTGCTAACCAACCAAGATGTTGGGTGTTTATTGGCATGCTCGAGCACCCACTCAAGATGTCAGCTCCAACTGAGTGTGTATTTATACATGGCACAATAAGAATATACATTTTGTCACAACAAAATAATGAATTAAAAAAACTGAATAGGTCTGCTTTACTGTAAATCACAGTAGCCAAACAAAACAAAATCCAGGCGAATCAAATGAAAGTACAGCGTGTATGTTAGGGTAGTGGCAGTAAGCAGAATATGTTATTTTACAGCTCTTAAATGCAGCAACGAGAACATAATTAAATAGCCAGTTTGACCTTAACCCATTTTAAAATAGTTGAGTTTGTTGTACCACTAAATAATTATTTAAGAGGAATTTTATTTATTTTAAGCACTTGGTCTAATAACAAGAAAGATACATCCAATGATGTGCGCAGCACTTCAAATGGCAAATAATGCGTGGTAAAATATTTATTTAAGGGGTCACTACACATACAGCAAAGAAATTCTTTACATTTGGTGTGTCCAGTTTAAAGTATACTAACTTGTATGTCTTTGCTGAGAACGTTATGAATGCCCATTCAGAATGTATAAATAATGTTCAGGTCACATAATTTGAGCCTTTTTCAGCTGTCAAAATGATAGATTTTCAAGCAGAGTTTTCACCTACTGTTTTATACAGTAAATGTATTATTTTATACAACTAAAGACTGCATATTAATATTGACTAAGAATACATTTCTCCGTGTCCCTTTGTCACCTTTCAGATTTTATTGAATGCAAACAATAAAGTTTTGTATTGTAAATTAATAATTCTACCTGTATTTGTCTTGCTTGAAATAGTATCTTTTTTTGTTGCAGTTTTGTATATAGTGCAAACTCATCCCGAAGGTATTGAAGCTCTTTACATGAGCACCAGTTACATTACACAAGGAAACATTCATTAAGAAAAAAATTGAAGGCCCAGGAGATAAAGTGATTTGCCCAGAATCACAGCCAACGCCGAGACTCTAACCTGGTTACCCTGTTCCAAGGTCGGCAGCTCTGGTTGTTACGCTATATCCTCTTTTAGTATCATAACATTCTTTCTATAAGGGCCTCTAAGCATTAATAAGCACACCTGACAAGCTTTTCCTTGCAGGCCCATTGTTGATGCAATCATCTACCAGTGAATCCTCCGCAATGTGTAAAAATAAATATTGTAAATGCAGAGCACGGTAGGCAAAAGTTCCATAGTTTACATTGCACTTTATTTTCTTCTACATATATATATATGTATCTGTTTATTTTCAGATTGACTCTAGCGTGTCAATGTACTACAAAGGAAAAAGAAAGGCATGAGTGTTCAAATCTCCTTACAATGTGCTTTACATTTACAATCTGATTTATAGTAATGAACATTGGAATAAAACAATTTTTTTAATATTAGCACATTATCCCCAACAAAACACACATTTCTGAAACTATTGCGAGACATATCTGTAGTCTCAGACAAACAATGAATCGAGCCAATGTGCTCTAATTCTTTCTAAAAAATGATAAAACTATTTAATAACCCAGGTACGATATGTAATATGGTCCTACACTGCCATCTCAGAGTTCAGGTGATATTTGTGTCTTTAATAAAATGGAAAAAAAATGTTACACTATCAATTTTGAAAATTACAATTTTATGTCAACTCCAAAGGATCTCATTATGTGCAAGGTCAAAGGCCATGCACAACACGTTCAGGCACATGGTTTCAAATACGACTTAGAAAACGTGGCTACATTAGACCAATCAGCAGAAAGCAGACTGTCCTTCCGGATCCTCCTAAGATGTATGCTTTAGCAGCCATCGCCTCTCTGGAAAAGTGTGCTCCAAATTCGCACACATTCACACTTTCTTCTTTCATTACACACCTTGCAATGGTCATAAATGCCACCGTTCTAAAGGGCTTCACATACAAGATTAAAAGTTGATTCGCACCACAGGGTCTCACATCATGAGTTCTAATCTCATACGGCCTGATTCATGAACCGAAATTGCGCTCGCAATAGCTGCGAAAAAGCTATTGCGAGCGCAATAGTCAAAATCGGTATTCATGAAGAAATTAACGAATTCGCAAACACAGAATAACGAATACGCAAAAGTATTCGCAGAATCCCGGCAGTAGCCCATTTGCGAATCGGAAATAGCGAGGAACCACGGATACTGCGAAAAATATTGCGAAACCGCAATATAATCGCAATCGATATTCAGGAAAAATCGCTAATAGCGAAAAACCCATAAATCGCTATTTGCGAGGCGCATTTTAAGGACAACCCAAAGCAGGTGGTAACCATCAAAGCCTATGAATTTTTTTTTTGAAAAACCGTTACCCAATCAGGAACAGGTGCTGGCCTGACCAACCACACTTAAGGAGATGCAGCAGCTGCATTAGGTGTCTAACAATGCCAGGACTCTACATGGTGGTCAGGCGGCGAAGGCTACAGCGAGCAGCACGGAGGAGACGTAGGATCCAGGAGAGGATATTCCGCCAGCGGGTCACCCTGCTGGGCCAAACGAGAGAGCAAATATACGCAAAGTACCGCCTGAATGGGGCAATGATCATCCAGCTAATTCAGGACCTTGACCCCCTGATGCAGCACCCAACAAGGCGGACCAATGCCGTGCCCACACATGTCCAGGTATTGTGCAGCCTGCACCTTCTGGCGTCCGGGAGCTTCCAGGGGATAGTTGCTGTTGCATGGGGGATATCCCAGCCCACCATGTCCTGCTGCCTGAGGAGTTTCCTAAATCCAATGCTGACCCAGCTACACCACCACATCAAATTTCCCACCAGCCAACAGGAGTTGGATGAGACCAATCATCAATTCTACAATGTTGCGCATTTCCCACATGTGATAGGATGCATTGACTGTACCCACATCGCCATCTGCCCACCAGCTGAAACGGAGTACATGTACCGCAACTGCAAGTCCTACCACTCCCTCAACATCCAGATGGTGTGCAATGCTAAGACATACATCACGGACATAGTGGCACAGTACCCGGGGAGCACACATGACTCCTTCATATTCCGGCACAGCGGCCTCCACACATGACTGGCCAGGGGAGACTTTGGTGAAGGACACCTACTTGGTAAGTACACTTGGCCCACAATGTTACACTGTGATGAAGTAGCTGCGCTGCACAGGCACTCACCCTCTGCTCCTCTCATGCAGGTGACAGTGGCTACGCCCTCCGTGAATACCTCCTCACCCCATACCTCAACCCTGCTACACCACAGCAACGGCGTTACAATGTAGCACACATACGCACAAGGAATTGCATTGAGAGGACATTTGGGCTACTAAAGAGCAGATTCCGCATACTGCACAAGACTGGTGGGGCCATGTACTACAGTCCTGATGTGTGCTGCCGCATTGTGGCTGTGTGTGCAATACTACACAACATTGCTAACAAGCGCCGGATACCTGTAGAGATCTCTGGCAGTGAGTCGGAAGGGGACGACCGGCCACCTGCACATGTGCGTCAAGCACGCGGGGAGAATCCAGCTGAAGGACACAGACGCCGCAACCACATCACAATGAACAGTTTCTAGTGCACCCACTCCCCTCACCCCACAAATAACAAATGCATGCAAATGGAAATAATGACAGGAGGCCGATGTGCAATGCTAGAATAAATATTATTGTTGAAGGCACAATAATAATGACTTTTTGAAATTCTTAACATGTGAGCAGTATTGCGCCATACTCCTCTGAATCATACACAGGACATGCTTCTATCGTCAGCATGTCCCTGCCAATGGACAGTAAAGTCAAGTGCGCCTCCGGCGCGCGGCACCCAATCGCCTTTCAGGCTCATCCTCTGGGACGGCACGTGAACCCGCAGTGGGCCTGCTGCTGCGGCGTAGCACACCAACCTGTGAGGCAGACAGGCTGCTGACACTGGAGGTCCCCTCACTAGTGTCGTCCCCACCACCATTGGCTGGGCCGGTTGGATGAAGTGCCAGTACGGCACTGGTGACCTGCTCCAAGACTCGCGCCACATCCTCGCAGCATTGCACCAGCTGCAGCTGCATAGCTAGGCACCGACGTGAGAGCTGGGAGGTGGCATTACCAATGACATAGTTCGAGCGCGTGTAGGCAGTTAGCCGCGTAAGTAGCTGGCGGTGGCGGCGGCGGGCGGTGTTGCGCTGCGAGATGATGGCCGCAGTGTTCGCCTCCATAGCAGTTGTCATCCGCTCTATCCTGTCCGACACATTTTCGACATTGCGGCCAATGTTGTAGAGCTGGAGTTGCATTGCCCCTTGGCGTCGTGCCTGCAGTTGATGGATGCACAGCATCCGGCGCTCTATGCTCTGCCCTGGCACGCGCACAGCCATCCCCCTCCTGCCGCTGCGTGCTGTGCTCTGCTGGCGAACCCTGCAATGCCTGCTGTGCTGCCTGGCCACAGTGGGTGTGCGCACTGTCTCCGCACTAGCAGCACCAGATGTTGAGGGTCCCGCTGGTGGTGGTGTTGCGGTTGACAATGGTGCAGCGCCTGATGGTGCTGGCGCAGATGGTGCTGGCGCAGATGGTGCTGGTCTGGCAGCAGGGATTGGTGCAGCGCCTGATGGTGCTGGCGCAGATGGTGCTGGTCTGGCAGCAGGGATTGGTGCAGCGCCTGATGGTGCTGGAGCAGATGGTGCTGGTCTGGCAGCAGGGATTGGTGCAGCGCCTGATGGTGCTGGCGCAGATCGTGGTGGTCTGGCAGCAGGGATCGGTGCAGCGCCTGATGGTGCAGGATGTGTGGCTGTTGGCACCTCCTCTGCATCCTCTGGTGCCTTGTCTATGAGCAGCCTGTCGCTGTCGCTGCTGTTGTTGTCAGCGCCACCTGTGAGCGGAAGTGGACCTAGATTAATTGCATGTATCTGTCACACGTGCAGTTGCTACATGCATGCTGGCTGACATTCCCTGACTGGCTGTGGCATTGCGTACTTTGGGACATGTCTGGCTGCATTGGGGTTTTTGTACATTGTGGGCAGATTACATGTCCCACAATGCTTTTGGGTATGACCTAATGTGCATGGATTGCATGACTTGGGTTGATTATGGGAGGCTATAGGGTCATGGCCATTGTCAGGGGACAGGGTCGCAGTCGCATGCCACTTACCTTGGCTGTCTTGGGTGGGTCGGGATGAGTCCAGTGTGAGGGTCTCGCCCAGCCTCTCTGCTACCCTCTCCTTGGCACGACCTCTGAGGTCGTACCACCTCTTTTTCAGCTCCTCGATCGACCTGTGTGTCATGCCCACAGCGTTGACTTTTGCGCCGATCCCCAGCCACAGTCGGCGTTTCTCCGCTTCAGGCACCCTCCTGGAGTCCTTTCCAAATAGTTTTGGGTGGTTTTCTACCACTCCCTCTATCAGGTGCTCCAACTCCTGCTCACTGAATTTGAGCTTCCGCTTGCGCCCGGAGTCACTGCGCCCTGGTGCTGCATCCTCTGCCATTGCTGCAGTCACAAAAGTGAAGGATTTTAAGGTTTGGAGGTGTTCTGGAAGGAGCTCTGTGAGATGCAGCCTCGAGATCTGCCTCACTGTTCTGAATGGGGGTGGGAACTGCCTGCTTCCTGGTTGTGATGTCATCACTGTGCTCGAAATGCGACTTCCCGTTTTAGCGATCTCGCTATTAGCGAGATCGCATTTATCGATCTCGCTAATAGCGATATTGCTATTCCTGCACGGATTTTGACGGAAATAGCGATTTTCCCGCGATTCTTGTAACTCGCTAACGCTTTTTGCGGCCGCCTGCGAATCACTTTATTTTCTCTAAGATTTTGATGAATAAATTCTAAATTGCAATTCGCTGTCAATCGCAATTTAGAATTCGCAGTATCCGGTTTTCATGAATCAGGCTGATAGTCCTTAATACCTCTCATCACACAAAATTTCAGTTCTTCCCTAAAATTAGGATACTCCACCATTCAAAAGGATATCTGGGACATACAATCCCTTTGATAAATCCAGAACCCTTTTATCTGACATTCGTCTGAAAATCACTAAACAAAGCAACATCAAACATTTCCCATGACAAGAGTTTCATTTATAAATGTATTATCTGGTTTTTCTGTTAACAAACAAAAAACCACATCCCACAAAACCGAGTAGTTAGGCCTGGGGCACTTTCATCAATTTTCACAGCAAATCACAATTTCTTGCATGCACTCCAAAATGGCCTGCAGAAATATCTGACCTATATGCATTTACAGTTTGATAACTCACCCTTTCAGTTAAAAACTCATCAAAAAACTCACCACCTGCCCGACACGTGCTGCACAACGTCTCTGACGAGTTAGTGATACTCATGTATCCCTGACCAATTCTGAAGCGTCTCTTGAAAGGCAATCGACACAACAGAGACCCTAAAACCATCCAAGCCATCAACTGCAAATGGGCTTTTAGAACCTTCTCATGTAACTCCCATTGAGCAATCTTCAGAAAGTTTGGAAACAGGAAAGCAAAAGTAGAGGTAGAACACTAAAACCCATCAGGGTTGCAATCCACGTCTAAGTCAGCCTCCAGTGAGTAAATAAAATAAGACAGACCAAGTATCTTTCCATCTGTAACAAACCTCTTGAGATCATGGAGAAAGGAGGAAAAGCGCAAGCTCCTGTCCGTTTCCAACTGAAATGTCTCTGAATCTGTCTCAAGAGACTTGAAGCAAAGAGATCCAACTCCAGAGGGCCCCATCTGCTGGGTACAACCAGACATACCTTCCTGTCTAGCATCCATTCAATCAAATCTGTCAAGTACCCTGAGTTCCATTATGGTTCTCCATTTAGATTCCCAGGAATGCGCTCTGCCCTCACTAAACTCTAGAAGTCCAAACAATAATGCCAAAACTAGTTTGCTAACTGTCAGCTTCATTGACCTTGTTCTTCCTATACTGGTGACAAACGTGACTGCTGAAAAGCTCATTTTAGAATGCATGTTTAGTGTACTGACACACTGTCCATGCTCAGAAGAATCGATTTCTTCTCTACTTCTCACAAAACTCTTCACTCAAATTAACCTGGGATTAATTCTAAGCAATTGATATGTAGTCACTGTTCCTATTTCGACCATTTCCCAACTGTAGAATGAAAGATACACCTTGTCCTCCCAAAATGACCGAGCTCTGAAGATCACCTTCGGCACCTAAGCTGGTTTCTTCCTGTTTACCATGTAACCAAATCTCCCAAGAATGAAAATGTCTAATCAATCTGGTCTAGTAATACTTTTTAGTCCTGCTCATTATTAAGCTATCATCTAAGTACACAATTAGACATACTCCTTGCTGTCATAAAAAGGACACCAGAGCTCTAAATAATGATAAAACACCACAGAGCAGAAGAAAGCCAAAATGACAAGCCAATAAACCACCACCATCTGCTCCCCTACTGGAATACTAGATACGTCTGATTATCCCTGTGAATTGGGATTGTGAAGTAGGTGTCCTTGAGAGCCAGTCGAATCATCCAATCGGGAGGGCTGAGAACATCCCTCAGAAGATGGATACTCTCCATCTTGAAATAACAAACCACAGATTCATACAGCGCTCCTAAATTTATCACTGGTCTCATACCAGGATTTTGACTTCTGTTTACTAAAAACAGATTGCTTATAAATCTTGCCTGATCTTTTCAAATCTTTTCACTGGCTCCTTTCCCTTACTTTTCTTGAATCTCCTTCCCTACCAATATTCCTTTAATAAAGCATACCCTTTCTAAAGTATTATCTCTACGTCCTGAAATGATGCAATTCCTTGCCCCTTACAAAAGACTCTCTCTGGTAAAAGTTCTGAAGCCTAAACTGGGCTTGATTGGGAAAGTGACCTCACCATTGCCCAGTCCTCTAAAAAGACACCACCTACAAAAACCTTTGATAGCTGACTAGACTTTATCCAGGTTCGTGAATGAGGCAGTGCTCTTCCCACTTCTTAGGATGATGGCAGTTATTCCCAAACAAGAGACCCTGTGCCTTAAATCCATTTTCATTAGGAGCCATATTCACCAATTTGGAGTTGATTCTCATGGAAATCGATGTTTTCCTTCCCGCCTGAAATGGTCACGTTGTCATTACTTAACAAATGCACTTAACAAATGCACTGTGCACTGAATCCCGTTCCTCAAATAATGTACATCCACACTGACACCATTTGCTACTGCTTCCTCTGTCATATCAAAAATCCTAGAAAGAGGACAATCACATCCAGCAATTTATCTTTGGATCTGGTTTGGGGTACATTGCCAGCTATAACTGGTCTAGAACATTCTGACCTTAGTTTGTTTCTTTCCTCTGCCTCCAGAGGTTTACACATTTTTTAATATAGTTGCTTTGTTACATGATCCATAGGCCACCAGCCTCTCAACCAAGGTTGATGGATAGCCCCCCACCACCCTCCGCCTCAAACATTTCTCCCCCCAGGGGTTTCTCAGAACATCCTTATTCTATTCAAAACTCAAACATTCTCCAAAGAGATCATCCTCTATATTCTCTGAGTCATGCAGTGTCAATACATCTCCCAGAAAATTTTCCTCTGATTTCGTAAACAAAGATTTCCTTCTAATAACTGAGCTCCTCCGCCCCTAGAGGATGACCTGTAAAGTCATCCCTCCTCCCTTGACAGGTGGAATTCTTACTACTTTGTAAGCCTCTCTTTGCAGAAAACGCTTTCTGCTTTTTTCTCAAGACAGTATTTCCTAGATAAGTCCTGGATCACAGGATTTTTCCCCTATCAAATTTTAAAAACTAATGTTGGCTCGAATGCCACTGTTTTCTTTCTTCTTTCTCATGACACATTCTCTTCCAGAATCCAACAAAGAGAAAAATTGTTCTTCTGTGGTAAATAAATAATTAAATACCTGTTCTATTTTTGACTAGATATACAATAACAGATAGCTCAATAAATAAGAGTCAAGATTCGAGGTAGCTGGAGTTTGCAGGTTTTAATCAGGCATAAAGGACAGGAACAGGACAACCTGCATGGGAATGGGATGGCAGCTGCCGGGGGGCAGGATCTGGGAGCATAAGGGGTAACTTTTAATAACAGTGCACAATATTTATAGTTAAACAATTGCATTACATTCAGTATAGTAGGCGTAGCAGTGGGTGGAGTTCATAGCAGTCGCGAAAGATAAGGCATAAAGTGGGTGGAACAAGAGGCGTATACATAGACATGTGATGTAAACGTAACAGAATATGTCATAAACGGGGCGGAAACATGGAGGGGGCTACCTAAGGAGCCGGGACCTCTAACCTAGTGGTGCGCGCAAGCTGGCAATGACGTGTTACTAGGAGGAACTGGGGGCTATGACTTCTGCGCTAGAAGAGGAGACGAAAGTCTGGAGTGTCAGAGCGACATGTACCTAAACACTATCTAGTATCTGATGTTTAGAGAACATCTTGATAGAATCCAAAAAGTTATCAGGGCAAAGGCTAACAGACTCTAAGACTGGTGCATGCATCATTCTATATGTAGTGCGTGTTGAGGAATATTAAATGACCATTAATACAGTATTTCTCTTACATGGAGACGTAAAGGCTAGACGATGACTGAAACTATTGATGCGATTCAGTAGCTTTAGGAATGCAGAGAAGGAGGGTTGGACTGATAACTAGAATCATAACATACTCTTGGCAGACTGGCAGGCAGAGCCAGGCCGAGCCGGGCACTGTGAGGCAGGAAGTAAGTGAAGGGTCAGGGATACAGGTAGGGGCTGTATCGCTCCTCAGCGAGGGTTCAGGAGACAGGAGCTGAATCTGGTGTCCGGGCCCTTTTGAGGCCTAGAAACGGAGACTTTTCAATGAATTAATGTGCACACTGTAAAACGTGGCAACATAACTTTACATAGGCCTAGTACTCGTAGCTTTAACGAGAACTGAAAACTGGCATACTAGAGATGGACACAACTAAAATTGAGTCTTTAATCGATCATAAGGGAATACATATGCATATTAATCATGCACATATAACATAAGATGGGGAACACGTAGGGACACAGAACATGGCAAAATTTACTTTTCCACATTCCCTCCTTGTCACTACGTTTCCATCAGGAAACATCAATATTCATGATACCATCTATCATTTCATACAGTATCATTTGCTCGTCTCGAATTGTCTTGGAACGGGACTTAGGACTAGGACTTGGAATACAGGATGTAGCACAAATGCCGCAAATCGCAGGGCCACATTGTAAACAGAGGCAGCAACTGAAAATGATCATTACTGCTATACCTAGGAATGACAATACTTTCCATCCCCAGGCAGAGATTATACTCCAGAGCCAACCGGACCATGTCCAGGTGCCTGGATTCTGGTGTAACTGATGGGCAATTTTATGAAGTCTGGTTATAGCTGAATAAACAGACGGCGCGTTATTAGGAATGAAAATGCAGCAACTAGATCCGATGACTCTACATGCTCCTCCTCTATCGGCCAGTATGACGTCAAGAACGAGACGATTTTGGAGCACGACAAATCTCATAGCAGATTGCTCTTCGGTTAAGTTACCTAGAGCAGAAGTAGTCTCATTCACTACTGCTTCAAGGGTTCTGGTTAACCTACGGATTAACTTACTATTCTGGATAGGTCCTATAAAGAAGAAGAAACCTCTATTGAAGTCTGTATACTGTTCTAGAGCAGTTTCAGTTTGATCGACAATCGGGGACTCAATCTCCCTTCTATGTCTAATGTGTACTAGATGTGTGTTTCTATGATAATCGGATGGAGCTAGGAAAACTGGTGGCAGTAGGAAGGCAATGTAACATGTTCCATCCCAATCGAGGGGCAGACGAACATATGCGGTCTGACCACAAACAAAATAAGAATGACGTGAGGCTTTGAAAATAGATTTCCCACTGTCACTATACTTGACAATAGTAGTACAATCACTATGTCCTACATGTGCGGAACCATTTTTTCGGACACATAATTCGCCTTTGACTGGTTGTACTGAAATAGTAGGTAAATCTGGAGTAGTATCAGACTGAACATTCAGGACCATAAAATTCGAAGAATAATTACCTAAATTATAAACTTCATTTTCTAGGTCTAACCCGGTTCTATGGGTGAGACCTTGCTTGTCTGGAAAACATGTACTATTCAGAAGGGACATATCAGTTGAGGATGACGTTAACGTGGACCACGCTCCACACGAACCATTATGTGAAAACGGATAAGGAAAGAGTGGCAGAACTCCCTTCGGTGTCTGGAAAGGGGGGAGTCGACCACACACCCAACAATTAGTGGCATTGCTGGTCTGGTGTGAATAGTGTAACATACGGATAAATGTGTTATTGCGCATAGCAAGACGATAGGATAGCTCGTGAGGAGGCAGATCACTAAATGTGTGTTCTACTGTAGCATTAGAAAACTTATTTACATGAGAAATTGAAAAACATAAATGCAATGCATAACTTGTGCAGGTAACCATCAAACTCAAAAATAGAAGAAAACATAAAATAACAATACATCTGATGGAGTTTTGACTAACTCTCTCACTATGGGGGTCTATCTCATACATGTCAGAAACCTGTCTAACCGTTTCACCCGAGGGGGACTTAGACAATTAAACTGGCTGACTTATTTTACTAGACCGGAGCTTCTGTTTATACTCCTGCTGCGGAGTTTCCTCTAACAGGGGAGGCTTTGAGTCAAAGTCAATAGCGGGACAGTCCTTGAGAATAGGGCAATTTTTAGACTCGGAAGTGTCTGTAGAAGTATCATCGAATGTTTTAGTTCTTAGTCCATGAAATTTCTTGACGTGAGACAGGTGCACCCAGCCTTTTCTGCCTTCCAACTTCACGGCCGTGCGGGTGGTCAGAAGGACTAGCTTCGGCTCCTTCCAGCGAGGCTCCAGCGGACTTGAACGATCAAAATTCCGGACAAGCACTAGACTTCCTGGAACGATTTCATGCGGTTTCACCTCGGTATTGTCTGGAAATGCGGCGGCAACCTGTGAACGACAAGAGTGTAGGGCAGACATCAAGGAAGCTAGGTAATCTGTCAGCATATTACTGGAAACATCTGTAATACTTCGGGGTCTAGGTGTACCCCACATGTTCGGGGGGCGGCCGAATACGACCTCATAAGGGGACAGACCTGATCTGGAATGTGCGACCATGCGCATATAAAATAGGGCGACTGGCAGAGCTACTAGCCAGTCTACACCTTTCTCTTTACAGACTTTGGCAAGACGGATTTTTAATGTCTGGTTATGTCTCTCTACGAGACCTGCTGCTTCAGGATGGCGTACACAATGAAACTTCCACTGGTACCCTAACAGAAGGGAAACATGCTTCATTAACTCTGATGAGAATGGCTGGCCGTTATCAGAATACACGACCCTAGGGAGTCCATAGCGGGGGAAGAATTCACGAACCAACTGCTTGGCAGTGGTCGCGGCTGTATAATCTGGGACTGGATATGCCTCTGTCCACCTGGACAAAGCGCATACAACTACAAGGACATACTTAAAACCTCGACATCGCTCCATCTGAATGTAATCCATTTGGAGGACCTCAAAAGGGTGGTCAGGGGGCTGGAATCCACCTTGTTCCACCGGAACACTTTTACCTGGATTGAACTGGCAACATATCATACAGGTACGGACTTTCTGCTTGGCTGCAGCTCGTAAGTGCTTGTTGAACCAAAGGTTCTGGATACTGTCTAACATGGCTTTTTCTCCTAAATGTGCAGGACTATGTGCGGTATTGATAATGACTTGAACCATAGAGTCGGGGAGAAACCATGTGGCTTTTCCCTTCGTCAACCATCCCTGATCTGTCTGGACCCCTCCTTGTTCGGACCATTTCTTGATTTCCTCGGGAGTAGCATGTGACTGGATATCTACGACATCTTGAGTGGGGTCCTTAACTGTCATACAAGTAGTCTGTTCTAGAGTGGATGTCGGTGTCTTGTTAACTGGTATGTCTGGTGTCTGTGCTGTAAGCTTGGCTGTTCGATCTGCTAGATCATTACCTTGGGAAATAATGTCAGTAACTTTCGTATGTGCTTTGCACTTCATGATAGCGATAGCTGTCGGTAAATGTATTGCATCTAACAGAGCTTGGATGAGGAGACCATGCTGAATCTTGGTTCCATGAGAAGTCATAAAACCTCTTTCTTGCCAGAGCACTCCAAAGTCGTGTACGACTCCGAATGCATAACGTGAATCTGTGTAAATATTAACTTTCAGGTTCTTGGCACGTATGCAGGCTTGAGTCAGAGCAACTAGCTCTGCTGCTTGGGCAGACAGGGTGTCAATACGATGTGTTTCAATAACTTCAGTGTCAGTAGTCACTGCATACGCGGCTACTAGTTCTCCTGTACTTGTTCTCATACATGAACCATCCACATAAAGTGTCAGGTCGGGATCAGGTAATGGAATATCTGTCAGGTCTTGTCTTGGCTTTGTCATGGTGTTAACAACTTCCACACAGTCATGTGTGGCAGGATTTGAAGTAACTGACGGTAACAGTGTAGCAGGATTTAGAACGTTGCAGCGTCTGATTTCTATGTGTGGCTGGAACAGTGTCAATTCATAACCTGTTAAACGTGCAATTGTCAAGTGGAGTCTGTGTTCGGTTTAAAAGAACTTCCACGGAGTGTGGAACTTGTACTGTCAGGGAATGTCCTAACACTATGGAATCACTTTGTCTGATAGCTAGTGCTGTGGCTGCAACTGACTTGAGGCACGCAGGCAGAGCCTGGGCTACTGGATCTAATGTGCTCGAAAAATAAGCACAGGGCTTGTATTGTCCTGCTTGATCTTGTGTGAGAACAGATAATGCTGTACCATTACGTTCTGTGACAAAAAGTGTAAAAGGCTTACTGTAGTTCGGAGTAGCTAGAACAGGAGCTTGACATAAAGCTTTCTTTAACTCATTAAAAGCAAGTGTATGTTCCTGGGTCCAAGGGAGGACAGTCGATACGGCTGCCTCCTGTGTCGTTAACTGTATCAGTGGCTTGGCTAGAAATGCATACTGAGGAATCCATTGTCGGCAATAAGAAGTGAGGCCGATAAAAGCTCGTACCTCCTTCTGGGTCTTGGGCTGAGGAAGACTCGCTATTAACTGGATACGGTCAGGTGTCAACTGCCTACCCCTCTTGGACAGTAAGTGGCCTAAGTAGATCACTTGCTGGACACAGAATTGAAGCTTCGAAGGGGACACCTTGTGCCCCATCTCGGCTAGGAAATACAGGACTGTAAGTGACGCACGCTCGCAGGCACGTTCAGAACGGGCTGTGATCAATAGATCATCGACATACTGGAGCAGGGCAGTGTCAGTTGGCATGTGAATATTGTATAGTTGTCTCTTGAGTGCTTGACTGTAAATACTAGGACTTTCTGTGAAACCTTGAGGAGCTCGTGTGAATTCATAGCTCCTTCCATTTAAACAGAATCCGAAAAGAAACTGGCTGTCTGGATGAATCGGAACACTGAAAAATGCGTTTTTGAGGTCTATGACTGTGAAAAATACAGCTTCAGAATCAATAGCTGTCAATAGGGATGAAATATCTGGAACAACTGGGTACTGGGGAATGATACATTTATTAAGTTCTCGAAGGTCAATCACTAATCGATATACTGGAGGTGCATTTGGATCAGTACGTTTCATGACTGGAATGATAGGAGAATTACATACATTGGAGTCAGTTTCTACAACTACTCCTTGAGCAATGAGCTCGTCAATAATTTTGGATAAGGCTGCTACAGCCTCAGGTGGCAATCTGTACTGTCTGATTCGTGGTAACACTACACCTGGTTTGAGAGTCACGCGATGGGGTGTGATTTGCATAAAACCAACATCAGTTCGACCTTGTGCCCATAGATGCTGCGGAACATTCAATAATCTTGGATCAAAATCACGTAATACATAGTGACCCTTAAAGTCACGTAAAAACAAACGTATTCCCTCTGGGGAACAACATATGACTGCACCTAATTCTTTCAATGTCTTAATACCTAACAAATTTTCTGGACATGACTTCGTAAGCAATAGATCAGTAGTTCGGGACAATGGACCAACTTCTAGAGTAACTGGCTTTGATATCTCGTTTACAATAGGCTTTCCTGAAAATCCAAGGGAAACATTTCTAGAGCCTGAGAGCGGAGCCCCTGGAACCTCGTCATGACTGATAGTAGTCCTACTTGCCCCTGTATCAATCAGAAACTTTCTGTCTTTCCCTAATACTTGACTATGAACATAGGGACCCTCTTGATCTACAGGAATCTCGATGAGAGGCAAGCCTACCTCCCTCTCTAGGCTGTTTCATGAATACGGCTGGTACTCTGGATACTCGGACTGTGCATACTGGTACATCTGCTGTGTAACATGCTGTGTTGCAGCTATAGGCTGTGATGCTGGAACTGGCTGTGGTGCATTCTGTGGTGACTGAGAAGTCTGTGAAACTTGTTCTTGTCTAGGCGGACGTGGTCTTTCTTTAGTCTTACCAGTGGCTATGTTGTGTTTCAGAACTGCACACTCGTTTATAAAATGACCTGACTGTTTACAATAATTGCAGGTCCCTTTAACAGGAACTGCAGGATGACTGGCTTGATTCGTACCCCTCTTCTGACTGTCTTGAGGAACAGATTGTGCAACTAATACTTTCATTTTCGTGTCTTTCATACGTTTCCTTTCGTGTTCTTGCTCTTCCCTGATTCTATTCTGGTGATACTGGAGCATCTGTAACATCTGTGACGGGGTACTAGCTTGCCAAGTACTTTCGACTTTCAGAACTCGATTCTTAACTTGTGGACTTGAATTCTCGACTAATTTAGTAACAAAAAGATGAGGGTATGACTCGCTACTCGTCTTTAAACCACTGTTTATGATAAAACATTTCTCAAATCTAGAATAAAAATCACTAGTATCTTCGTCTGGTTTCTGTTTACAGGCTGAGATTGCATCCCAGTCTTCCTTTTTCGTGGCTAGTAATCTTGGCAAAACTTGTATTAACAGTTCAGGTAATTCTTTACATTTATCTCCTTGACCGGTACCTGGTACTCGTATCTTATCTTCAGCTTCTAGAACTGCCCAATCGATCTTTTTCTCTCCCACCTCCCATTCTTTTTCCTTGAGTTTCTCATATACCCCTGCGGGCAACAGGACCTTTAACATTTTATTGATATCTGGATACGTGTATTCTCCCATACGGAGCATGTCTTTTAATTCTCGATGGAACCCTGCTGGATCTTTGTCGTGACAGGGAATTAATTTCTTCATCTCTAAGAGTTCCATCTTGGTGATAGGGGTGTAAACAAATACTCGTTGCATTTCACCATCCGGTGTCCTAACTGGGTGTACTTCTCGTAACGGATGCTGTCTGTCTATATAGAATGGTTTACTGTCTGGAGGTGAGACATGAACAAAATGCGGATTCAGAAACGTTCTATATTTATGGCGCTGTTCTAGAATGACGCTAATTAAATCAGTACCTAAACCTTTCCATTTATACTGCAGTAACTCGTTCAGGACATCATGTAACGGACCTGGATCAGAATGTTGACCCTCATACAGGGTAATGAGGTGCTGGATCATATACATACCCACCAGTCGCTGCTCGGCTGGGGGCAGTTTCAGAAACATTTGTGCCACTATTTCGTCTGGAAAAGTGGTAGAATCAGTAATCCATCGGACTGCTGATCGGGCTAGTTCTTGTTCATGCATGGTACTAAGTTCACTATAACCGATTCGTGATTTCAGAATGTGATCGGTAGCTTGAAATACTTGCTCTAGAGAACCTTGTTCTGGTGCTGGAAGAGGAACAGTTTTCTTGTGTTCTAGACGTGAATGTCGGTCTGGAAGTCTAGATCTACCTACATACGCTATTCTGGTGGGATTCTCGTCGTCTACCTCTTCAGTAGAAGAGTCGTTTTCTTTCTCGCTTACTTGTGCTTCTTTGCGTTTCTCGTGTAACCTTATTATTTCCTTACGAATTTTCTTGTACATACTCTCTATACAACTGAGCGTCCTGTGTCTTCCCTCGGCTATATTATCACTCCACCTTGTCAGGACTTTCATTTCGGTCGGATCTTTAGTCGGATAATCTTGTTCCCTTATTAAACAATTAATTAGAAACTTTAATAGCATGAGCTGAATCTCAGCTTTTCTTAGAAACATGACTTCGCCAATACTTTCTGGGTCTGTTCCTGTACGAATGAAACGATATATTCTGTCTAGATCTTCTTTCATATTTGGTAGGGTGTCCAAATACTCGGTCACCCGTCTTACACGTAATGAATATATAACCATACTATCATCACCTGGGACCGGATCATAACGGCATTCGGTAAGAGCTCGTCTGATATCTGCAACAGACTGATGTTTGGGCGTGCGCTGTAACGCACGTTCATGTAACTCGACTGACGTTACACGTTTGTGTGGCGGCGGGGTTCCCGGAGGACCTCCTCCCGCGGCCCCTAAACTGGAATCGTCGACTGATACTCTTCGTGCTGGCAGAGTGACCGATGTAGCGGGTACTTGTAATGTAGGCTGGACCGGGGGTACCGTAACAGGTGCTGTAACAGGTGCCCCGGTGACTGGAGGAGCAGAATTTACATTATTTACAGGAGCTGGCGGAACAGGATTTGCATATTCTGGGACTGTAAACAAAAAGACAAAAGGAGTGGTGGAGGGTCCTAGGGGAGTTTGTTTATAGACCGTGAGAGTACCTAGTCCC
This sequence comes from Lissotriton helveticus, assembly GCF_964261635.1. Lineage (NCBI taxonomy): Eukaryota > Metazoa > Chordata > Amphibia > Caudata > Salamandridae > Lissotriton > Lissotriton helveticus. Next base: position 1,930,380,263 of record NC_136063.1, read on the forward strand.
CCAACTTGACAGCAAAAAACACGAGAGGTACTAAAAGTCTAGAAATCAGAGAACTACTGGAACCTAATTGTGTCCCATATTAATGTTCAGACCACACTGTTAATCTAAACAAATGACAGTGTCATGCCAGAGAAGTAAGACAGAGAAGATACAAAGTCTAAAAGACTAGAAAAAGACTGGAAAAAGTACCCATCAGCCCACTCAAAAGTGGAATCTCGTCATCTGGGTTGTTCAGTGTTGGAGACAGGTGTCCTGTAGGCTCCTCCTCAGGGAGAGTCTGAGGTTGCCTAATGATGGACCCTGGGATCAAGCATCCAACCAACAGAAGACAGTCTGTGAGCGGAAGGGGCAAAAAGTTGCAGTGCTCAAAAGAAGAACAGAAAAGGAAAATGATCCTAGTGATTTAAAAATACCTACTTTAATGACATAAAGAAACTTTATTGGGTCTGACCATCAAAGTGGTATTATTAAAAGCAGTATGCTGATAGCGTGCAAGGAATTGCTATCTACCATGAATGTTAGTTGGTCGACATGTTTCAGCCTAGAGCGGCTTTCTTCAGGACCTATGATTGGCTACTGCAACACTTACTTATCGTGTTATAAGACGTGATTTACAACCATTCTCCAATTGATTAAGAGGAAAGATGGTATATCTTCTCCTGTGTATACAAATGTGGGAGACAAAAGTAAAACAGTATTAGAAATATGCATATCTGTAGCATGCACTTCACAACTCCGTACAAGTGAAAGAAATAATATGAAAAAATGTAGTTCTCACTCACCCTAATTGTGGGGAGAAAAAACCTCACCTCACCTGGCGACAGCTCAGGTTGGAAGGAGGCCACGCACTGTAAATAAGCGCATGGATCTGAAGTTAATTTCAGGGCGACTATTACAGTCACACAAAACATTTAAAACATTTCATAAGTGATACTGTTGAGGCAAAAAGGCAGAACTAGATTTAGAATGTACACAGCTATGGAGAGCGTCCAACTGGAATATTCCATTAGGACACCTCACTAGCTGGTCAAAGTAACCAAGTAGCTATTCCATTAGTGCTTGGGTGAATAATTAGTACTCAATGAAAAATTACCACACCTCCAGTACTCTGTCAAAGACAGAAAACAACCGCATAGTAAACCGCCATGACTCACCTCTCCGTCGTTGCCTCGGATTGAAAACTGAGCCGAGGGGGAGGTGAAGTACTGAGTTGTAAGCGGTGTTTTATCAGTAGGTGGCGGACCTTAGAGGGAACTCTAAATGTAAGCGTTTCTATTGGCTTGCTATCTGCACATAACATGAGCCAATGGTGGCAGTTCGGGCCTCCATGCTGGGCTATAGGAAGCGATGAACTGTCAGCCAATGGAGGGCCATGACGACAAAATTAAGTCCGTTAGGGTGACGGACCTTGTTGGAAGCTCATAAGCGGAGTATTCCCATAGGCTGGCTGTCCCGACCAATAGGAAGTCTCAGAGCAGAATACCACTCGAATTCAGTGATTGGTTAAATGTAGGCCAATCACGGAAGAGCTCAACTTCCGTGGTTCTGTCCAAGGGGACTGGTTTCAGAAGTGTTGTTATGCATGCGAAACAAGGGTGACGTCTGCGGTATTACGCGGACCAATTGGGAAGGTGAATGGGAAGGAGAGTTTAATGCCGCCTTTCCATTCGTAAGAGAACTGCATTCCCATAGTCATTTCCAAAGAAATAGCGCATTATGTGGAAAATTATTAGTAGCAGAATTGTAGTAAATCCTTCGCTTGCAAATGAGGGTCACAGGCTAGCGCACAGACTCAAAAATGTGTTTAAATTTGAGCCAATGCTAAACAGCAATAACGTCAAGGGTTGGACGCGGACCAAAAGGGAAAACAGTAGGAAGGATGGTATAATACGGCCAAAACAGAGTTCATTTTGACTAAAGGCATATACTGATCAGCCTGAATGCTAAACAGCTACCTTCACATTCAATATGTCAGTGCAAAGGGCAGTCGATCCTTCGTACAACATTGATCTTGCCGACAAAGGAAGGCAGACCCAAAGTACGATGAAGAGAAACTCAGACAGAATCAAATAACCACACGATCTAATGCGCCATGCATATGTTGCAGTGTGGAATCGATATATCCATAGACCAACGCGACCACAGTAGATAGTGAGGCCAATGTACATTTAGAAGAAAAAAGAAGAAAAAAAAACATTAGAGAAAACATTTAGAAAAATGGCTCGCGAAAAAGGCAGTGCCTATCGGTCAACATGGTATGCAGAGCCAGGTGGTTTATCTAATGGATGGGCATGTGTCAGTAGTATATGACATTATAGCCAAACATTCAGGAGCATCAATACTTCTATGCCAGGAGTGTCATTCAATAATGTCAATTGGGTGATACAGCTTATCAGCTAAGTCATACTGAGTTCAGGCTCACAACTGCATCCACGGGATGTCGTCGTTCAAACCTTCTGTGTCACTGCGTAATTTATAGACCCATCTTTGTTCTTTCCTGAGGAGAAACAGTGGAATATCTGTAACGTGACTGGGTATATATGGTTGCTCAAGGATTACCCACTTCAAATCATCGGGATTGTGTTTTTTGTCTAAAAAATGCGAGGTGAGGCGGGTAGCCTGCTTATTGCGTCTAATTGTGCTCTTATGCTCTTGTATGCGCAATTTGATTTTCCTCGTCGTCATCCCTATGTACCTCAGACCACAAGGACAGGTGATTTGATAGATGACTTTGTCACTGTTGCAATTCGTGTGGCGTTTAAGTAGCCAAGGTCTGGTAGTGCCAATGTCTACTGCAAGGGTCTTACTGGTTTGTGCACACACTGAGCAGTTCCCGCAGGGATGATGTCCCTGCACCGGAGGAAGGTTCCACAGGTTGGAAGTGGATTCTACAACTTCTTCTCGGGGTCTCGTGTGGACCAGTGCGTCTCTCAAATTAGTACCTCTCTTGAAAGAGAAAAATGGCAAAGGAATATGTTCTCCTGAGCTATTCAGAATACGCCATTTCTGTCTAATGATTTTCTGAATTTTAGACAAAGAGGTGTTGTATGTGGTCACACACACCAACCTCCCAAGAGGTGGTTTCTCAACTGGAGGCTCCAGTAGGGCCTCTCGATGATTGTTCGCAGCGCAGCGCAGACGTCACCCTTGTTTCGCATGCATAACAACACTTCTGAAACCAGTCCCCTTGGACAGAACCACGGAAGTTGAGCTCTTCCGTGATTGGCCTACATTTAACCAATCACTGAATTCGAGTGGTATTCTGCTCTGAGACTTCCTATTGGTCGGGACAGCCAGCCTATGGGAATACTCCGCTTATGAGCTTCCAACAAGGTCCGTCACCCTAACAGACTTAATTTTGTCGTCATGGCCCTCCATTGGCTGACAGTTCATCGCTTCCTATAGCCCAGCATGGAGGCCCGAACTGCCACCATTGGCTCATGTTATGTGCAGATAGCAACCAATAGAAACGCTTACATTTAGAGTTCCCTCTAAGGTCCGCCACCTACTGATAAAACACCGCTTACAACTCAGTACTTCACCTCCCCCTCGGCTCAGTTTTCAATCCGAGGCAACGACGGAGAGGTGAGTCATGGCGGTTTACTATGCGGTTGTTCTCTGTCTTTGACAGAGTACTGGAGGTGTGGTAATTTTTCATTGAGTACTAATTATTCACCCAAGCACTAATGGAATAGCTACTTGGTTACTTTGACCAGCTAGTGAGGTGTCCTAATGGAATATTCCAGTTGGACGCTCTCCATAGCTGTGTACATTCTAAATCTAGTTCTGCCTTTTTGCCTCAACAGTATCACTTATGAAATGTTTTAAATGTTTTGTGTGACTGTAATAGTCGCCCTGAAATTAACTTCAGATCCATGCGCTTATTTACAGTGCGTGGCCTCCTTCCAACCTGAGCTGTCGCCAGGTGAGGTGAGGTTTTTTCTCCCCACAATTAGGGTGAGTGAGAACTACATTTTTTCATATTATTTCTTTCACTTGTACGGAGTTGTGAAGTGCATGCTACAGATATGCATATTTCTAATACTGTTTTACTTTTGTCTCCCACATTTGTATACACAGGAGAAGATATACCATCTTTCCTCTTAATCAATTGGAGAATGGTTGTAAATCACGTCTTATAACACGATAAGTAAGTGTTGCAGTATCCAATCATAGGTCCTGAAGAAAGCCGCTCTAGGCTGAAACATGTCGACCAACTAACATTCATGGTAGATAGCAATTCCTTGCACGCTATCAGCATACTGCTTTTAATAATACCACTTTGATGGTCAGACCCAATAAAGTTTCTTTATGTCATTAAAGTAGGTATTTTTAAATCACTAGGATCATTTTCCTTTTCTGTTCTTCTTTTGAGCACTGCAACTTTTTGCCCCTTCCGCTCACAGACTGTCTTCTGTTGGTTGGATGCTTGATCCCAGGGTCCATCATTAGGCAACCTCAGACTCTCCCTGAGGAGGAGCCTACAGGACACCTGTCTCCAACACTGAACAACCCAGATGACGAGATTCCACTTTTGAGTGGGCTGATGGGTACTTTTTCCAGTCTTTTTCTAGTCTTTTAGACTTTGTATCTTCTCTGTCTCACTTCTCTGGCATGACACTGTCATTTGTTTAGATTAACAGTGTGGTCTGAACATTAATATGGGACACAATTAGGTTCCAGTAGTTCTCTGATTTCTAGACTTTTAGTACCTCTCGTGTTTTTTGCTGTCAAGTTGGGGGACTAGGTACTCTCACAGTCTATAAACAAACTCCCCTAGGACCCTCCACCACTCCTTTTGTCTTTTTGTTTACTTGTGCAGCTGAGGCTGCGGGTCCCTATTTACTAAATCAATGCACCACATTGTAAGTGCTTTTTGACATTTTCATTGAGTGATACTATGGCAGACTTTGGCGGCCTAGGTTTTGACGATGAAATCCTTTCATCTATTCTGTCAGAAAACCCCAGTATGTTAGACCAAATTCCAACCCCGGCACCAACTATAGTGGGGGATTGGGAGACAGTACTCAATCTCAAAAAGAGCCATTCACGCACCATTATACATGGACAGATCATGGCGGAGTATTTGCATGGAAAATGTTCACCTACAGGTCTCATAGTGACTAATGCGCCCAGGCTATTCCTCACAGACAAGGCCTTCATTAAGGACTGGTCCCTGATAGCCTGGCGCTGCACCAGAGACTGGCTTATTTTAATTATCACTACAGCCAAAAGAATTGCAGATGCCATTCTAGTTGAAATACAGGTTCTTGAAGGACAAATCAAAACCACCTTAACAACTAAAAGATTTGAGAAACAGCAAGAGGACTCTAATAAGGCCAATAAGGAGTATAAAGAACCTATCTTCTTTGCCAAAATAGAGAAGTTTAAAAAAGACTTGGCTAAATTCTCACATGAGAAAGTGTACCCCTACACCAGTGACAATTACACTCCCACTGATTCTAATAAACAGAAAAACACTCAAGGCTCCTCCTATGCCACATCCTCAGACACCGACTCCTCCGGCTCAGACAGCGGAGACATCAGTCAACCGAGGGGCAGAGGACGGAACAACCGATCCAACAGGAGATACAATGGACGTGGGAACATGTACCAGACAGGATCATGGTGGCCACCAGCGCCATGGGGTTATCCGCAATTTCCCCCACCCATGTCTCATTATCCTATGCAGCCTCAGTACTTTGACAACCAGGCTTTTTTGGGACAGGGCCGAGGTTGGAACCGAGGCAGACGGAGAGGTCAGGGTCAAGGCCAAGTACAATGGGCAGCCGATCAAGATCCCCCAATGGCCCACAACAAACGAGGCCAATAGACATTAGACCCCAGCCCACTGAAGACTTGGTTGTAAACTTGAGCAGCCGGGTCATTACCCCCAGTGAACAGGAGGTTCTCAATAGAGGTCTCGGTTTTGTTCCTACTAACAGCGGAGAACCTTTTCTGTTACGAGGAGAAATCGAACGATTTTTCAGGACAATAAGGCTACACTATTTCTTTAAGGAGAAAGAGCCAGTTACACCAATTGAAGATATCAGTACAGGGCTAAGAGTTAAATCCACCTTCATGCCCCTACTCCAACAAGTACCATCCAAGGTTGGTACTTTTGAGGCAGCAGTACTGCAAGATTTGAAATCTATTGATTTCTCTAAAGAAGGCAACTACCAGAACCTCTCAAAGAACGACAGAGCCGCTCTTAACACCCTTTCCAAGGACACTGCAATAGTGATCAAACCGGCGGACAAGGGGGGAGCTATAGTCGTTCAGGACACCAATGCATACCGCACTGAATGTCTCAAACAACTAGGCAATACTCAGTTCTACACCCCCCTTGTTGAAAATCCCACCGCTAGACTCACCAACGAGATTAAACATCTAGTGGAAGAAGCAAGCGCTGAGGGATGGATCACTCCACAAGAGGCTACTTTTTTGGTGACTAAATGTCCTATCATTCCATATTTCTATACTCTTCCAAAGATTCATAAACCGGTCAGACCACCGCCCGGTCGTCCAATCATCTCAGGAATTGGATCTTTGTTGGAACCGCTATCAACTTTTGTTGATGTCTTTCTCAGTCCCATTGTGAAAACCATGCCAACATATCTTCAGGATACAAAGGATGTTCTACGTACACTACCTGAGGTTCATTTCGACATCAACACTGACATATTAGCTAGCTTTGATGTCGAATCATTGTATACCTGTATACCTCAAATTGAGACACTAGAAACGGTACAAACACTTCTAGAGGACTTCTCTGTTGACACTGTGACCCCCATTCATTTTATAATGGAACTGGCAAGAATTGCCATGACAGAGAACTTTTTCGCCTTTGAGGAATCTCTGTACTTACAGGTATCGGGGACATCAATGGGCAGCAAATTTGCCCCGAGCCTGGCGAATTTATATGTCCACCATTTTGAGACCCAACATGTACTTAATAACACCAACCCACATCATCAACAACTGATGATGTGGAAGCGGTACATTGACGACATTCTAGTTGTTTGGCGAGGGGACATACCATCCCTCTTGCTTTTTCAAGAATGGCTGAATGGACAGAACCCCTATCTCAGGTTCACATTGGAGTACAGCAGAACTGAACTCCCTTTTTTGGACTTGGTAATTTTCCCACAAGAAGGACATCTGGCCAGTTCCTTATATCGGAAGCCAATGGCACGAAACTCATTGCTGAGATTTGATAGCCATCATCCCCGTTCCCTCAGAGAGAACCTCCCGTTTGGGCAGTTCCTGAGGGTTCGGAGGAATTGTTCCAACCCCACAGATTTCCATACTAAAGCCAAAGATCTCTCCACGAAGTTGAGAATGCGGCGCTACCCGCACACTCTAGTTCGCAAATCTTTAAAACGCGCTGCGAACAATCATCGAGAGGCCCTACTGGAGCCTCCAGTTGAGAAACCACCTCTTGGGAGGTTGGTGTGTGTGACCACATACAACACCTCTTCGTCTAAAATTCAGAAAATCATTAGACAGAAATGGCGTATTCTGAATAGCTCAGGAGAACATATTCCTTTGCCATTGTTCTCTTTCAAGAGAGGTACTAATTTGAGAGACGCACGGGTCCACACGAGACCCCGAGAAGAAGTTGTAGAATCCACTTCCAACCTGTGGAACCTTCCTCCGGTGCAGGGACATCATCCCTGCGGGAACTGCTCAGTGTGTGCACAAACCAGTAAGACCCTTGCAGTAGACATTGGCACTACCAGACCGTGGCTACTTAAACGCCACACGAATTGCAACAGTGACAAAGTCATCTATCAAATCACCTGTCCTTGTGGTCTGAGGTACATAGGGATGACGACGAGGAAAATCAAATTGCGCATACAAGAGCATAAGAGCACAATTAGACGCAATAAGCAGGCTACCCGCCTCACCTCGCATTTTTTAGACAAAAAACACAATCCCGATGATTTGAAGTGGGTAATCCTTGAGCAACCATATATACCCAGTCACGTTACAGATATTCCACTGTTTCTCCTCAGGAAAGAACAAAGATGGGTCTATAAATTACGCAGTGACACAGAAGGTTTGAACGACGACATCCCGTGGATGCAGTTGTGAGCCTGAACTCAGTATGACTTAGCTGATAAGCTGTATCACCCAATTGACATTATTGAATGACACTCCTGGCATAGAAGTATTGATGCTCCTGAATGTTTGGCTATAATGTCATATACTACTGACACATGCCCATCCATTAGATAAACCACCTGGCTCTACATACCATGTTGACCGATAGGCACTGCCTTTTTCGCGAGCCATTTTTCTAAATGTTTTCTCTGTTTTTTTTTTTTTTTTTTTCTTCTAAATGTACATTGGCCTCACTATCTACTGTGGTCGCGTTGGTCTATGGATATATCGATTCCACACTGCAACATATGCATGGCGCATTAGATCGTGTGGTTATTTGATTCTGTCTGAGTTTCTCTTCATCGTACTTTGGGTCTGCCTTCCTTTGTCGGCAAGATCAATGTTGTACGAAGGATCGACTGCCCTTTGCACTGACATATTGAATGTGAAGGTAGCTGTTTAGCATTCAGGCTGATCAGTATATGCCTTTAGTCAAAATGAACTCTGTTTTGGCCGTATTATACCATCCTTCCAACTGTTTTCCCTTTTGGTCCGCGTCCAACCCTTGACGTTATTGCTGTTTAGCATTGGCTCAAATGTAAACACATTTTTGAGTCTGTGCGCTAGCCTGTGACCCTCATTGGCAAGCGAAGGATTTACTACAATTCTGCTACTAATAATTTTCCACATAATGCGCTATTTCTTTGGAAATGACTATGGGAATGCAGTTCTCTTACAAATGGAAAGGCGGCATTAAACTCTCCTTCCCATTCACCTTCCCAATTGGTCCGCGTAATACCGCAGACGTCACCCTTGTTTCGCATGCATAACAACACTTCTGAAACCAGTCCCCTTGGACAGAACCACGGAAGTTGAGCTCTTCCGTGATTGGCCTACATTTAACCAATCACTGAATTCGAGTGGTATTCTGCTCTGAGACTTCCTATTGGTCGGGACAGCCAGCCTATGGGAATACTCCGCTTATGAGCTTCCAACAAGGTCCGTCACCCTAACGGACTTAATTTTGTCGTCATGGCCCTCCATTGGCTGACGGTTCATCGCTTCCTATAGCCCAGCATGGAGGCCCGAACTGCCACCATTGGCTCATGTTATGTGCAGATAGCAAGCCAATAGAAACGCTTACATTTAGAGTTCCCTCTAAGGTCCGCCACCTACTGATAAAACACCGCTTACAACTCAGTACTTCACCTCCCCCTCGGCTCAGTTTTCAATCCGAGGCAACGACGGAGAGGTGAGTCATGGCGGTTTACTATGCGGTTGTTCTCTGTCTTTGACAGAGTACTGGAGGTGTGGTAATTTTTCATTGAGTACTAATTATTCACCCAAGCACTAATGGAATAGCTACTTGGTTACTTTGACCAGCTAGTGAGGTGTCCTAATGGAATATTCCAGTTGGACGCTCTCCATAGCTGTGTACATTCTAAATCTAGTTCTGCCTTTTTGCCTCAACAGTATCACATATGAAATGTTTTAAATGTTTTGTGTGACTGTAATAGTCGCCCTGAAATTAACTTCAGATCCATGCGCTTATTTACAGTGCGTGGCCTCCTTCCAACCTGAGCTGTCGCCAGGTGAGGTGAGGTTTTTTCTCCCCACAATTAGGGTGAGTGAGAACTACATTTTTTCATATTATTTCTTTCACTTGTACGGAGTTGTGAAGTGCATGCTACAGATATGCATATTTCTAATACTGTTTTACTTTTGTCTCCCACATTTGTATACACAGGAGAAGATATACCATCTTTCCTCTTAATCAATTGGAGAATGGTTGTAAATCACGTCTTATAACACGATAAGTAAGTGTTGCAGTAGCCAATCATAGGTCCTGAAGAAAGCCGCTCTAGGCTGAAACATGTCGACCAACTAACATTCATGGTAGATAGCAATTCCTTGCACGCTATCAGCATACTGCTTTTAATAATACCACTTTGATGGTCAGACCCAATAAAGTTTCTTTATGTCATTAAAGTAGGTATTTTTAAATCACTAGGATCATTTTCCTTTTCTGTTCTTCTTTTGAGCACTGCAACTTTTTGCCCCTTCCGCTCACAGACTGTCTTCTGTTGGTTGGATGCTTGATCCCAGGGTCCATCATTAGGCAACCTCAGACTCTCCCTGAGGAGGAGCCTACAGGACACCTGTCTCCAACACTGAACAACCCAGATGACGAGATTCCACTTTTGAGTGGGCTGATGGGTACTTTTTCCAGTCTTTTTCTAGTCTTTTAGACTTTGTATCTTCTCTGTCTCACTTCTCTGGCATGACACTGTCATTTGTTTAGATTAACAGTGTGGTCTGAACATTAATATGGGACACAATTAGGTTCCAGTAGTTCTCTGATTTCTAGACTTTTAGTACCTCTCGTGTTTTTTGCTATTCTGGGACTGTGTCGTCCAAATAGGACGAGAGAAAAATATCAGCTGCGGTCGGTTTGTGACGTAGCTTGGTCGGAACTAAGGGTGGCGGAAAATTACTGGATGCCTCCGGGGTTGCTTTTGGCAAGCCCTCGGCAAGAAGAGGGTACATACCCTTAATAAGGGCATTCCTCTGTCTGTCTGACTGTTCGGTTTTAACTCGTTCACCTATTTCGATTAATTCCCTTTCTTGGGCTCTTTCTGAGGATTCTCTACTTAATTCTGACTTTCTGATTTCTTTTTCGGTTCTTTTATGAGATTCTTTGCGCCATAACTCGATGGCATCTTTCTGTGACTGTCTGGCTTTCTTTTTCCATAATACTTCTTCTACTCGCATGATGCACTCGGCATCCCATGTGCCTGATACAGGCCATCTATATTTCTCTTCTAATTCCTTAGTGTACTCGACCCATAAGTCTAGATATAATATGGCACTTATGCCATGCTTATGATACATAAAATGACCTGGACTGTCCCTAGGTGGGACAGGAACTGCTTCCTCGAGCAGACCTTTTCTAGTTCTTAACTGACGTAATTTTGAGAACAGAGGCATGACGTGAACTGGGATCTGGACACAATACAATACACAATGAACACAATAATGACTTGAGACTGATCACTCATACCACGACATTAAAAACACATTAAAATGACATTTAAAATAACAGTTCGAACAGAAACATTACCTGGAATACTTGAGAACAGAAACACATGAATTTCTCGAGACTAGAACTTACTAGAGTTACTAGATGCACTGCTGAAACAGTACGAAACATACCGGTCTCATAAAGAGACACGTCAGGACCCGCATCCACCTAAGTGGACACTTCGTGTTGGATCTGTGTACCCAAACCCACGGACCAGAGACAATGCAATTGACCCTGTCTAGATACTACCCCAGCAACGGTACTCACCGGGCAGCAAGAACGGAAGGCCTCGGACTGGACTGGACTGCTACGACGACGGACGGACGAACTTCGGACTTCTGTTACGGGTGGGCCTCCGGATACCTCGGACCTTGGACTCTCGGCTTGGGCTCTGGTCGGGACTCGCCGCGTTCCTCCACCGCCTCGTCTGGATGCTGGACCGCAACCTCCGTCTCCTCCGTGGGCCTGAGGGATACTTGAAGCAGAAATATCTGCACGTGCACGGTATGGTTCCGTCACGGCTGCAGAGGGTCAGGGGGCTGGCGTGGCTTCTCCGGCGCGTGGGGAAAGGGCAAGTCCCTATTCGGGCGCCATTATGTGGTAAATAAATAATTAAATACCTGTTCTATTTTTGACTAGATATACAATAACAGATAGCTCAATAAATAAGAGTCAAGATTCGAGGTAGCTGGAGTTTGCAGGTTTTAATCAGGCATAAAGGACAGGAACAGGACAACCTGCATGGGAATGGGATGGCAGCTGCCGGGGGGCAGGATCTGGGAGCATAAGGGGTAACTTTTAATAACAGTGCACAATATTTATAGTTAAACAATTGCATTACATTCAGTATAGTAGGCGTAGCAGTGGGTGGAGTTCATAGCAGTCGCGAAAGATAAGGCATAAAGTGGGTGGAACAAGAGGCGTATACATAGACATGTGATGTAAACGTAACAGAATATGTCATAAACGGGGCGGAAACATGGAGGGGGCTACCTAAGGAGCCGGGACCTCTAACCTAGTGGTGCGCGCAAGCTGGCAATGACGTGTTACTAGGAGGAACTGGGGGCTATGACTTCTGCGCTAGAAGAGGAGACGAAAGTCTGGAGTGTCAGAGCGACATGTACCTAAACACTATCTAGTATCTGATGTTTAGAGAACATCTTGATAGAATCCAAAAAGTTATCAGGGCAAAGGCTAACAGACTCTAAGACTGGTGCATGCATCATTCTATATGTAGTGCGTGTTGAGGAATATTAAATGACCATTAATACAGTATTTCTCTTACATGGAGACGTAAAGGCTAGACGATGACTGAAACTATTGATGCGATTCAGTAGCTTTAGGAATGCAGAGAAGGAGGGCTGGACTGATAACTAGAATCATAACATACTCTTGGCAGACTGGCAGGCAGAGCCAGGCCGAGCCGGGCACTGTGAGGCAGGAAGTAAGTGAAGGGTCAGGGATACAGGTAGGGGCTGTATCGCTCCTCAGCGAGGGTTCAGGAGACAGGAGCTGAATCTGGTGTCCGGGCCCTTTTGAGGCCTAGAAACGGAGACTTTTTAATGAATTAATGTGCACACTGTAAAACGTGGCAACATAACTTTACATAGGCCTAGTACTCGTAGCTTTAACGATAACTGAAAACTGGCATACTAGAGATGGACACAACTAAAATTGCGTCTTTAATCGATCATAAGGGAATACATATGCATATTAATCATGCACATATAACATAAGATGGGGAACACGTAGGGACACAGAACATGGCAAAATTTACTTTTCCACACTTCCTCAGACTGATCGAACTGATCTTTTCTCTTAATATCATTTTACCTAATAGGCTTTGACTAGAAAGCTGTCCTCACATTTTTGCAAGCCATCTTAAATCTATCAAAGGCAATCAAACTAAGTTTTTCCATAGTGTAGCCACTAATATAAGGCAACTAATCCATATGTGTGTGTGTATATATATATATATATATATATATATATATATATATATACATATATATATATTCACTGAAAAAACCATAGGTTATAGACCATATATAGTTAGGAATTAGCATTTAAAAAACCTTATTTTACTCACACAAAACCATTGAAATTCCATATATAGTTAGTTGTACTAACTATATATCGCGCACCCGCAATCCACTGCTGATGATGTCACATATTACATCATTCATGACATGGTCAGTGACATCACTGATGACATCACTGATGACATCTCAAATGACATCACTGATGACATCACTGATGACATCACTGATGACATCACTGATGACTACATTCAGTGACTGTATAATTCTGTAAAGTTAAAATATGTCTTACATATTGAAGAATGCGTGGATGTATAAGTGTCTTGATGAAGGATTTAGTAGGGGCATGACTGACTGTATGAGTGACTGATTAAATGTGTCTCACTGAGTGCATGGGTTAGTGACTAAACTGTCTTAATTTGTGCATCATTATGTCTGTTGTTCTGTAAACTGCTGCATGTGTTGATCAGTAGCTATATGATTAACTGTATGGGTTATTGATTGGTTGCCCAAGCATTTGTATGGGAGACTGAGTGTGTGTGTGGGTGGCTGGGAGGTGTATGACTCTTTGCATAGATGTGTGAGCAGTTGATTGACTAGATGTATGGGTTCAAAAGTGCATGTGGAAACAGCTGTATGGGCAGTTGACTGTGTGCATGAGTGTATTGGTGAGTGAATGGATATCTCAGTGCTACATGTTAAAGTAAGTACATATGTAAAATACAGTACATGTGAGAGTTGACATATATAAATAACTGTGCATAAGAGCCAGTGAATGTGTGAGTGGCTGTATGGATCATTGTGAACTTGTATCCAGGATTGTATAAGTCAGTAAATATGTTTTAGTATATGTTTGAATAAGTAAGGTGTGTATAACTGTATAGTTGAGTTAATGGAGGTGTGATTGATTCTTTGCATGACTGACTAAGTGTCTGAGTAACTCCATGGATGAGTGACAGTCTATGAGTGTCTGTTTACACTGAGTGTATCTAAGGTTATATTAGAGTCTGAAGAGGTTCATCGTATTATCACATGAATGATGTCATCAGTGATGTGATCAGTAATGTCAAATGAGATGTCATCAGTGATGTCATCAGTGATGTCATTTGAGATGTCATCAGTGATGTCATCAGTGATGTCATTTGAGATGTAATCAGTGATGTCATCAGTGATGTCATTTGAGATGTCATCAGTGATGTCATCAGTGATGTCACTGACCATGTCATGAATGATGTAATATGTGACATCATCAGCAGTGGATTGCGGGTGCGCGATATATAGTTAGTACAACTAACTATATATGGAATTTCAATGGTTTTGTGTGAGTAAAATAAGGTTTTTTAAATGCTAATTCCTAACTATATATGGTCTATAACCTATGGTTTTTTCAGTGAATTTTCAAGGTTTTGTAAATGCTAATTCCTAACTACATATGGTCTATAACCTATGGTTTTTTCAGTGAATTTCATTGGTTTTTTTAAAAGCTAATATCTGTAGCTGTAAAATGTATTCTTCTTTAAATCCAAAAATATATTTGATATGTTTATTAATAATTTTTTTTTTAATACTTTTTTTTTGTTCGCTCCCGGTTCGCGAACCGGGAAGCTTCCCGTTAGCTCATCTTGATGCCGCGACCCAGTCCGCGAACCGGTAAACGTTCCGTTAGCGCAACTGCCGCGTTAGAAATCAACATCGTGACGCGTCGCGGAAGCGCGACGTATCACGTTGTCGCGTAATGCGTCTTATGACGCGCTGCGTTAGCGCACCCTGAAGTGCTCCGGTACGCGAACTGAGACGCGAAGCGCAGCTCCCCGGATGCGATCCGCGGCGCGTCGCGAAAGCGCGACGTATCGCGTTGCCGCGTAATGCGTCTTATTACGCGCCGCGTTAGCGCACCCGGAAGCGCTCCGGAGCGCGAACCGAGGCGCGAAGCGCAGCGACCCGGAAGCGATCCGGGGCGCGTTCCGCAGCGCGTAACTTAAGCGTAAGAGGTCATGTGACTTGTTGATAAAACTTTTCATTGGTTCATTTCACTTTTGGTTTCATAATGATGTAAGGCTAGGTCAGGTGACCTAAAAATAACACTTTTCATTGGTTTAGAACTATTGTTTATCCCAAATGATGAAAACCCCTCCTTCTTTCCTCACTCTGACTTTCATCTTTGTGAGAGGAAGACCATTTTTGATAGTTGAGCAATGGCTTCAATAGTTGCTTCAGCTGGTGCACCTCCACCACCACCTCCACCTCCTCATGGGAAGAGAGGACCACCTCCCCAGTTTATCAGCCAGACAGAGGAGGAAGAGGATGAACTAGAGGAAGAGGAGACCGAAGGACCACAGTTCTTACAGGAGGTGCCCCGGGTTTCCCGTCGGAAAGCCAGCTTTATTTGGCAGTTTTTTTCACTCCCTCGAGGGCAAAAAAAAGTAAATGCTAGGTATGTCACCTGCCTGATTTGTAAAGACCGGTTATCTAGAGGCACTGATAAAAAATATAGCTACGGAAACTATACAATGCATCGTCACATGACCAGGTGGCATCCATTGAACTACAGCCAGGCGGAGATACGTGACATGCAAGATAACCCAACAACAACTCCTGTGGCCAGGTCAACATCACTGATATCGTTGACAGGAGCAGAGGCACGGGAAACCGTGCCAAACATTCAGGAGAACTTTGCTCATATCAAACATACCTGTATGTATTGCGGTGCATTGCTGTCATGTGGTAACATGAGCATTAATTTAATCAACCTAGCTTATAACAATCACAATTGCCCTAACCGCCCCAGACAGTAATTTTTTTTTTTGCTCCTGTTGAGCCCTTTTCAATGCCTGTTTTTTGTTGTTTCCCCTCCATCAAAAACAAAAAAAAACATAAAAATTTTCAAAAAATACAAAAAAAAGAAAAAATGTTCAGAAAAATAAAAAAATATATAAAACAACAAAAACATTAAAAAAAAGTTCTTTTCAGAACTACCTCCCCTTTCAAAAACAAATTGCTAGAATGTTTAGCACTCTGGCAAGCTCTATTTCTTTTAGTTCGCTTCCCCGTTCGCTTCCCGGTTCGCGAACCGGGAGCGAACCAAAAAAAAAAAAAAAAGAAGAGTAAGTATAAGGGAAGTAAACAGAGAGTAATGTTAAAAGAAAGAGAGCTATAGGGACTAAACCAGAGATACTGTTTAATAGATTTATTTACCGAAGAAAAGAGGGAAGAGGATATAATTCTGAAAAACAAAATAGATAAGGAAGTGAAAGAAAAAAAGGAGAGTAGAAGAATAACAAAGAAGAGTTTGTTAGAGAATGTGAGTGAATGTTCAAAATAAGATTAAAACATGTGGAATAACAGAGAGAAAAAACAGAAAACAGAAAAGAAAAAATAACAGAAAAGATTAATTGAAACAGCAAAGAAATGTAAATAACATAGAGCCATATCATCAACATAGGCAATAAAAATTTTGCAGCTTTTATCGGCAGAAATGTGTCGCTAAAGCCGCTTTCGCGGCAGAAAACTTCCGCTAAAACCGCTTTTGCAGCAGTTTTCTGCCAATAAAAACAGCAATAATTTTATTGGCTGTGTTGATAATATGCCCCTTAGTGTGCTTGAACTACAGAGAGAAAGCATAATGAACAAGTAGTGAAAGAGTGATCAGTCAAAGACACTAAGAGTAATAGAGACGGAGTGAGTGAACAAGAGTGAGGAACTATGAGAAGAGAGGGACTGAGAAAAGGAGTGGAAGGAGTAGAGTAAGTAGGTAATAGAGAAAGGAATGAGGGAAGTAGCAAAGGCAGGAAACTGAGGGTTAAAGAAATGAAGCTGTCGAACTACTAGTAGGTGAATGTGATAGAAATGTAACGAAAAGAGTACACAACATTTACCTTATAATTGTCATTAACTTACTCACTTTTTGTTTTTATACTTTCAATCTGTGAAAGAGAGAACAAACATTTGAAAAATATTAAAACATGTATTTAAAAATTAGAAAAGACAAGGGAAAAGATTGAAGGACAAACAGTTTTTCAACAACTTTGACACTTACAGAAGCTTCTGCTTCTCCAGGCCCCCTACACAGTCCTAAAGATATACATTTTAAACTAACAGTATCTTGATGCAGATGAAGTGAGGCCTATCTTAAAAAATGGTGTATCTTTTGCACTGCTGTTGTCTCACAAAAGTGTCACAAGACACTAACATTTTAAATGTTTGTTTCAGGATGCCAATAAGATGTGTCCTATCCAGAGGTTTGTTTGAGGTGAGGCCTACTCAGGGTTCCAAATGAAATTTCGAGTTGTTGAAGAGAACAGAGAACATAATACATGTGAAGGCCTACCAATGAAGTAAGTCATGTCCACTTCACTCTTGAACAAAGGCCAGACCTCTTCTGTGTCCGTGGACAGACCTAAACTTCATCTGCACAATGTCATTCGTAAACTTAGGAAACACAGGTGATGTAATTGAAAAATGTGGAGTTTCTTTTCCTCATTTCACAATCACATCACCTGTGTTGCCTTTGGTTAGGTATCTCATAGTGCAGATGGAGTCTAGCATATCAAAGAGTACATAGAAGTTGAGCAGTATATACATCAATTTTGACATTTACAGAAGACTTAGCTTCTTATCTTGTTGGAGATGAAGTCAGGCCTGTCTTGCAACATGGTGCATCGTTTGCATCACTGCTGCATCGGTTTCATGTGGCACGGGTTTTTTACAGCATGACACATCTGCCTAGATGCATCAATTTGTAATTTTGTCGCCTCATAGCAAATCTTTTGCACCGCCGCTGCATCACAAAAGTGACGCACAGTGGCGCAAAAGAGGCATACACCTATAATAAATCTGTCCCTAACATTTGAAATGATTGATTCAGGATGACGATAAGGTGTGGCCTCTCTAGAGGTTTGTTTAAGGTGAGGCCTACTCAGGATTGCATATCAAATTTATGCTTGTTGAAGAATACAGAGGAGATAATACATGTGAAGGCCTACCAATGAAGTAAGTCATGTCCACTTCACTCTTGAACAAAGGCCAGACCTCTTCTGTGTCCGTGGACAGACCGAAACTTCATCTGCACAATGTCATTCGTAAACTTAGGAAACACAGGTGATGTAATTGAAAAATGTGGAGTTTCTTTTCCTCATTTCACAATCACATCACCTGTGTTGCCTAGGCTTAGGTATCTCATAGTGCAGATGTAGTGCAGCATATTAAACAGTACCCAGAAGTGCAGCACTGCATGCAACAACTTTGACACTTACAAAAGCTTCAGCTTCTGCATGCCCCCTACACAGTGCTAATTATATACATTTTAAACTCATGGTATCTTGCTGGAGATGAACTGAAACCTATCTTGCAACATGGTGCATCTTTTACACAAAAGTGACCCACAATGGAGCAAAAGAGGCGCACGGCCACCATAAATCTGACCCTAACATTTTAAATGATTGTTTCAAGATGCCAATAAGGTGTAACCTATGCACAGATTTGTTTCAGGTAAGTCCTACTCAGGGTTGCAGATGGAATTTAGGTTTGTTGAAGAATACAGAGGAGATAATACATGTGGAGGCCTACCAACGAAGTGAGTCATGTCCACTGCACTCTTGAACAAATGTCAGACCTCCTCTGTATCCAGGAACAGGCCTAAACCTCATCTACACAATGTGATGTGTAATGTTAGGAAACACAGGTAATATAATTGAAAAACGTGCAATTTATTTTGCTCATTCCACAATCATATCACCTGTGTTAACTTTGCTTAGGTATCTCATTGTGGAAATGTAGTCTATCATATGAAAGACTACGTAGAATATGAGCACTGTATGCAACAACTTTGACACTTACAGAAGCCTCTCCTTCTCCATGCCTCCTACACAGTTCTAAATGTACATCATAAATGCAAACAGTACAGAATTAATTATACATGTTAAATGGTTTATTTTTGCTGTTCTCAGAATGTATCAAATTTCACTAAAAACAGTGACTTGAAGGTATTCATCATATAACAGCGAGGAAAAAAAACCACAATCAAAATGATTGTGTTTAAAAAACCCATACAACATAACAAATCAGAATTCAGAACTCCTTAAAGTTAACTTACTTTCCATGACGTTGAAGGATGTCCTATGAACAGCTTACACTCTGTTGTGCTGTTATTACTTTCAGACCGCCACTTTCTGAAAGAAAACCTCCATCGTTTTGAAAAACATGTTACATACAATAAATGACTTCTTGCTCTCTACCACACGTTTCCACAAGGCCAAATCATGTCTGAGCCATTTATAACTCTTAGAATTCTTGTAAGCCAATCCCGTCATGTTGTATTTCCGCAACTTTCACAATTAAAATATTGAAGATCATTTTCACAATCCTGGACTAGTAATATCTTCCCCTTCTTGCTCAGTCATGTTCTACATTTCCTATGACACTGATACTGCTTACTATGAAGCAGACTTACACTACCTCTATGACTACTACAATTATTTAATTCTCTACATCACTTTTATTCACAAAGCAATGTAAAACAGTAGACAGCATTGCAGACTTACATTCCCTCTACTCCATGTTTTGATTGGCTGCTTCAATTAGCTTATAAAAAGAAACCGTTTTTCTGAACTCATTCAAAGTGCACTTATTTCTCCATGACGTCCAGTGTTATGGTAAGAAGTTATGTCTCTGTACTACACTTATCCTCAAGGCCAAATCGTGTAGGAGCCATTAGAACTTCTTGAAATTCCTCAGAGCACATCCCGAGATTCTTTCCCTAAAATTTTGGTTTTAAAAACACCAGGTAAGAGTTTTTAAGGTCATACGGCAATTTTTTTTTGAAAATTAAAACAGAATCATTGCAGAATGACCAGCCATTTCTAGACTTTAAATAAGCTGTGTAATGTCCTGATGTTATTGAAGGACCGTCATGATATATAATTGCTGCAGTTACAAAAGTCCTTCCTGATATTGACAACTGTGAAGCCACAAAATTTTTAATTAACGTTGTCAATTTTGTTCCATCAGGCCTACATCGTTGGAACATTAAAATAACATACTGGCCATATGTTCGTATAAATAATGTGGACATCATTTCAGATTTACATTGGCTACACTCCATGTTGTGATCAGCTGCTTTTACTAGTTTATTAAAAGAGACTGATTTACTGTCTGGCAAAGTTAAATATATAAATCTTTCTGAGTCTACACTAGTAGTACTTGATACCCTACAGTTCTCGCAGTCATGCTGCCATTGATAAGAAAGCCCAAACAGGTGATCTACATCTACACCTTCAGCATGCAATACATCAAGCATATACATTAAAAACTCCTGACAATCTTGCTGAATATTTTGAGAGAATTGTGTTTGGCCTGAACATCTGTCTAATAGATTTCGAATTTCAGACACACTTTCTATTTTTGTTCTATCAGTGCTACATTTCTCTAACACAGAATTTAACAAACTGCAAAATCTTTGATCAGAATTGACCACAATCTCTTCTTTTACATTTTCTAGAGAAAACAAAACATTAACCACTACATTAGCATAGCAGTTGACACCAGAACTGTTTTCAAATTGAAAACCAACAACATCTTCAACAGAATCCTTTTTGTTTCTGCTTATAATTTCAGGTTCATAGACTTTTCGTCTTTTTGCTACAACCTCCCCAGTATTGGTCACATTTCTTCGTTTCCGGCCTACCACACGTTTCTCAAACAAAGGATATTGAGGCAAATGTGGCGCATACTCTCTTCTTAACCTATTGTATTCCTTAACACAATCTAGATCCGCACAAATGTTTGTGACATCACACTCAATCAAGTACAATCCCGATAAAGTTCTAACTCGTGACAATGCCACATATGCCATACCCTCCTTGAACACAGGACTGCCAATATTCACCAATGCACTGTCTACACTTAAACCTTGCGATTTATGGATTGTCACTGCATATGCCAAGCAAACAGGAAACTGCTTACGGCGAACATATAAGTCTTTTACAAGCAAAAATCTAGCAGAACAACGACCAATTAGCTGTACTTCCTCAATGCCATCAAATTTAATTTTTAAAAATTCAATTCCATCTCTATTTCTGTATTTTACAAAATCAACAACATTACCCATTGATCCATTTACCAGACCTCTTTCAACATGTAAATTCCTTCTTAAAATTATACGGCAGTTCAAGCACACATTCAGAGTCTTTTCAAAACCTGCAGTTTTAGATATAGTCTTCTCTAATGAATCCAATTTTGTTTTCAAATTCTCAGACAAAATAATTGTTGATCCCATATGCTCTACTCTGTCAATAGCTTCCAGTTTCACAATCTCTTGCTTTTCTAAATGCAACATTTTGTTGTTGAATTTGGCACATTCTGCAAGAGTTGGCATCAAACATATTCCAGATTTCTTCTCAGTAATTTTCTGAAAAATATTCTCAGGCACAACATCTTGTTCTGGATATAAATTTGACAGTAATCGTGCATGTAAAGCTTCTTTCCCATGCTCGGTCACTTTTCCAATTCTAACATCTTGTAGAATAGTCTTGTAAACTTCATCCTTCGCCTGACGCATATTTTCATGCAGTTCAGCATAATTGAAGTTTAACCATATATTGACGTTGCCAATGCTCCCTAGGCACTTCCTGGTATCTTCATGCGTGAGCATTTTGAACACAGGTTGCCCTTTCACTGGTGTCAGCTGCAGAAGATCTCCGAAAACAATGATGTGTTTGCCACCAAATAACACATCATACTCTGTTTTGAGAACTTCTTGCATTCTCAAATGCACAAAGGCAAGCATGACATTGGAAACCATGCTTACTTCGTCAATGATAAGAAGTTTCATTTTCCTCAAGATTCTTGAAACTTCACAACAAGCATCTCCAGAT
Organism: Lissotriton helveticus; assembly: GCF_964261635.1. Classification (NCBI taxonomy): domain Eukaryota; kingdom Metazoa; phylum Chordata; class Amphibia; order Caudata; family Salamandridae; genus Lissotriton; species Lissotriton helveticus. The sequence goes on from NC_136063.1 coordinate 1,930,402,360, forward strand.
AGCTTGTGATATTGTAATTTGTTGTCATGCTCCACTGGCAGCATCAGTAAACGATGTAAAGTAATCCCTTTAATGTTATGTGCTGCCAGTCCAGTTGGAGCAGTGACAACACAAGACAGCGATGACTCTGTCCTTTCCTGCAAATAACATGAAATTGCTTTAATAAGGAAACTTTTTCCAGTTCCCGCTTCTCCACTCACGTACAGTCGGACAGGCTTCAACGACGTACATGAGCACTCTTTCTTGTCATGACTTAATCCATGATCAATTTGCATGGTAACTTCGTCATATATTTTCCTCTGCTCAACGTTGAGTTGTCTTTCCAACTCTTCTAAGTTAACCGCATCCTCCTGAGCATGTGCCATGGCTCTTTCCACTTCATTCATAGCAGTGGCAGCTTCATTTTCGATAACAGGTCCTCCTAGTGGATCCTGACTCAATGAAGCAGAACTCTGACTGTCCTGAGAACTGTATCTGGCAATCTCGGCTGCAATCGTTGCTTCCTGCTCAATTTCCGCATTCAACATTTCTACATATTTGGGAAAAGCAGGACATTCTATGGTCTCCTTGGCAGCATTGAAAGAGTCTTCGTAAAAAAGGAAATCTCCAAGCAGTTCCTCTTCTGCACGCCAAGGCTTGAAAAGTTGCAAAAGTGCTAAATAGAAAAACTCCTTTTTTTCAGGAGATTCGCCACTCAATTTTCGATGGTTTACCAAGTGGCATTTTCTTTGCTTGACCAGACATCCCTCACTTCCTATTACAGCATACACTCCTTTCTCAGTATCTTCTTTGATGTTCCTCTTGAATATGTAATTTTGAAGAACCTCATACAGACAAACATTCTCGAGGTGACTGCTTCGATTTGGATAATATGTATCCAACATGTTGGTCTTCAAAATGTCGGTACTGTTTGGCTCCTTTTCCGCCAAATACTCAATTTCCCGCACAGGTTTGAGAACTCGATTACGCGTTGCAGCAAGACCAAGACTCGCCCAAACGATACTCCTGGACTTGGCATAGAGACTTGCTGAAGACAACCGGTCAGAACATTCGTAAGCTCCGATTTCTCGATGCGACAACATCTTCAGACTGAAACTGTACAACTTCTTGCTGAGGCTCTTTTCATGGGAAATGTCCTCCCACATATCCTTCAATTCTGTCTTCTCTTTTTTGGTGATGTAAGATGTCACATACCGAGCCACAGCCATACAGTTATCAGCCACAAACTGTATATCCATGTTAGCATTCCACATGGACAAAATCACCGGGTTGTAGTCGTTGATGTACTTAGACTCTTCGTTCCTCTTCAAATTGTATGTGTTTTTAGGTGATTTCTTCATCACATTATGTCGCAGCGAAGACATCAAACTGTTTACTCTTCCTTTAGAAATCACCGGTCGTGGAAAGCCGAAACGACATTTGGTGTAGAACTTGTCCTTGTTTCGGAATTTACGACGACAGTACTTTCCACATCGATGGCTTTGGAAACGTAGAACTTTTTCTCTTAGGCTTTTCTTCTCCTTTGCGTTTGGAACAGCACACGTAGAATACTGTTGTATGAAACTCATCACTGAGTCTTCTGGATCCGTTCCAAATTTAGGTGCATCCTTGATCCACAGCAACATATGTATATGAGGAGCACCTCTTGCTTGGTACTCCTTTCTCCAGAAGAAATCCAACACCTCTCCAAGAGGTGGATTCTTCTTATTCATGATGAAAGACATCATAGCTTCAAATCTATGATTGAAGTACCTACATACATTGACTGGATCCAAAGAGCACAGTTCTCCGGGTGTCTTGAATTCGATGTTTTCGATGTTTCCATTTGCCTCTCGTAGAAATTCAAGTAAGTCTTCCCAGCCATACTCGGCACAGCTCAGAGTGAGGAACCATGTGGGAGTTCCTAAGTTCCTCAGCATACATTTTAAATCACCATGACGACGGTACCAGTACTCATTAGTACCACGCTGACACGCCATGAGATTAATCAGGTGAGAATCCAAAATACTGTCTTGGACATTGACTTTATCCATAAAGTCACTTGCCGAGATGTTTTGCATGTGTATACCACTTTTCAAGATGTGGTTCACTGCATATGACAGTCCAGACAGATCGCTTTCAAACAGGAGATGAAACAAATAGGGAATGCATTGTCGAAACCTAGCATCTCCTGCATACAATCGCAAAGTCCGGTATTCAGAAGCAGGAATTTGATGAGGTCGCTCATCATATCTTCCTCCCTGACCTGTTGGAAAAAGCTGTGGGAAACACCGAGCTTCCAAACTTTCCTCCCAAACACTAATGGGACTCCCTTTGGCTTGTTTCATTTGAAACAACTCAATAGCATTCCCCATGACTTCCTTGGAATGCAAAGGATGAACACTATAATGTTCATATATTTCTTCACTAGTAGAGGGTTCTACTTTCTCAATTTGACCAGCACACAAATCGCTATCCTCTTCCTCACTTACTTCCTCTTCTGCAACATATACATTCTTATAGTATTTATTATTTTTTTTCAAATACAATGTTGCCTTTTTAACTTTCCTAACATCCACTAAATCTTGCTATATTTTCTTATTCTTTGTCGGAACCCCATTAACTAAGATAACCAGAGGTTCCTCTTCCACTTTTTCTACTCCAATTGTGTTAATGTTTTTCTTCAAATCTAGAGGCAAATAAACAACTCTTCCCTTTAATCCTCTCTGTAAATCTGATGGAGGCAATTTCCCTGTCTTTGGCTCCATTCTTACAATAGCCTGAAAGGGATGGATACTTTGAATCAAAATAGATTCATAAGTATTTAAATCCTTCAATTCAGAAGGAATCTCAACCAATTCCAGATTATTATGAACTGCTCTAGCAGGCATCTGGTTTTGATTTAATTTGTTACAACAATAAGTACACACACGTTGATCCAATCCCAAATCAAAACAATTTTCTACCATCAAGTATGTTGTGAAATCCTTCCATTCACTATTATTTTCCCTTTCACTTTTTGCATATAAATCCACTAACTTAGTCTGATTCTTATAATAAGTGCGTCGACAACACACACAAGTGAAATTTGGCCTCTCACTTGATTTCACCTGAAACGTCGCAATTTCCCTCTGGAAATTATCTGTACTGGAAACCTGTACACTATCTTCCACATTACCCGCTTCTTCTTGGTCAATTTCAACATTCTCCTCTTTACTTCCAAAGTAACAAAACTCAATTTCTTCACATATATTCTTCACATCTATTTCAGAACCATGCAAAAGAGCAGCGCATAATTGTTTAAGCATAATTGCTGGACTCTTAGCATAATACAACATTCTAACTAATTTCCTCACTTTATTATGCTGCACTGCTAGCATCCTGAAATGATGAAAAACACTCTGGCATACTCTCCTGGAAAGACAAGCCAGTGAATGACCATGCAAACCTGTCACTTCTCTCACTCTGCAAGGATCTAATTCTTGCAACAACTTCATTTTCTGCTTCAAACTTTTCTTATTAAATGACCGTACAAAATCACAAAGCAAATTGATGGAATCCTGTCGCACACTGCAAATACTACTACACTTCCAGGTATACACAGGACCCTTAGGACGTCTTCCTAAAACCTCATTACCTAACACCTCTTCTGCCTCTGTTGTCACAAGTTTTTCTTTTTCAACTGGACAACCATCTTTCACTTCATAAGCTCGACCACTGGTGTCAACTGCATGCACCAAATCATTATCCTGGAAATAACTCTCCTCATTAAAAAATGCCTCACAGCTTGAACTATGCATCCATTCTCCAGAAAAAACTTCACAAAAATTACTACGATTAACTATTCTCTTCCATCTACTATTTCTTTTGAAATCATAAATTGCCTTGTTTAGCTTCCTAATTCTATTGATTATCAAAATAAATAACTTACGTTTAATTTCAAATGCCTGATCAATAACTTTCTCAACTATTTTTTTTCTCTTATAAAAAACCACTTTCTGTTGACCTTTCTTAATTTTTTTTTTTTTTTTTTTTCAAAACCGTTTTTATTGAGAGTTCAAGCAAGGTTCAGGACAGCCCTCCACAGTCAGGAGGAGACTGCCAACAACACACACAGATAAAAGCATGGCAGTGAACCCAGAGTTTTACGAAAAGCACACCCCAATTCCCTCCCAACCACCTATCCCCAACAACACCCCCCCCAAAACCCCCCCAGCTACCCACCCCTTATCCCACCCTAGCCCAGTGCACGTGATCACAGGTCAGCAACATGAGATGGAAATCAGAGTCAGTGTCGGCTAATAGCCTAGGGCACGGGATCCACATCAAGGGCCAATACATCATCAATATCAGCCGGGGGATCGAGGTCCAGACCCCTGTAGTCTGCCCACCGTTTCCAGATTTTGTAGTGTTTCCGGGGGCACCCCCTGGCCTCAAATACGGGTATTTCTAGACCCATTAGAAAGTCCAATCCCGCCTTCCATGCACTCAGTGGGGGGGCACGTTCGCTCTTCCATGTTTGGGCCAGATCACGCTTGGCCACCACTAGTCCCAACAGCAGCAAGTGTCGTTTGTAAGCGTTGCCCCCAACATTTTCCAGAATATGAAGGAGGCCCAGCCTAGGGGTACGGGGAATGTCCCACCCCAATACCTCCGACAGGCAGTCCCACACCCCCGCCCAGATTCGGGTCAGCCTCTCACAGGACCACACTGTATGGAAAAGCGTCCCCCTTTCAGCACCGCACCTCAGACATTCTGGAGCAGCTATGAGGCCCGCCCGCCACAGCCGCTCTCTAGTATAATAGGCCCTATGAAGGTACTTGAATTGAATAAATCTAAGACGGACGGCTATAGCTGCGCCGCGGGGGGATTCAAGGGCCTCGCTCCAATCATCATCATCCAAGGGGCCAACATCATTCTCCCAGGAGGCCTTCAATGTCGAGAGGGAGGGGGAGCAGTGTGTGACCAGGGAGCGGTATATCTGAGAGACCTTCTTGTCGCCCAGGTCGCCCATAAACAGTCTAGCCTCAATAGGACTAAAGTCGGGGAGTTGCTCCAACCCCACCAGGCTAGGGCCAAGGGCATGGCGGAACTGAAGATACCGAAAGAATTGGGACCTAGACAGACTATATTCGGAACTAAGGTCCTGAAAGGACTTAAGTGTAGTTCCGTTAAGGACATTACCGAGGGACGAGATCCCGATCGCGTCCCAGTTGCTAAACCCGGACAAGGAGGCCAGCGCTGGCAGTAGGCCGTTGTGCCACAGCGGCGTCTCGGCCGTCAGCCTGCCCCACCACCCCATACGGTGCAAAGCCTGCCGCCAGATCGCGAAGACCACCTGAGTGACCCTTGGCAAAGCCCTCCTCCGTCTGGCCGAGTACAGCAGGGTGTGGAGTGTGGCACCTCCCATCAATGAATGTTCCAGTGCATAGGCCGGATCACTACGGTCCCCATACCACCACTCGTTGAGCACTAGGAGATGGGAGTCCTGGTAATACGATAGTAGATCCGCGGACGCCAAGCCGCCACAGTAGGTAGAAAGAAAGCAGGTACGCAGTGCCACCCTAGAGGCACCCCCGGCCCACAGAAATCTACCCAGTACCGAGTTGACACTGCGGAATCATTGCGGGTCGATTTTATATGGGTGATTCTGTAGTTGGTAGAGGAGCCGAGGCAGGGCCACCATTTTGAATATGGCCGACCGGCCATAGATATTAAGGGGCATACGCGTCCAGGTCTTAACGTCTATCTGGACCCTGTCCCACACCGGCTGGACGTTCCGATCCCACGCCACGGTAGTCGAGGCTGAGAGGAAAACGCCCAGATACTTCATGCCATCGACCGCCACCTGAAGGGACGCAGCCCACTGGCAGCTCACCGAGGCTCCCCCCAATACTCACAGGGTTGACTTGCGAGGGTTAAGAAAGAGCCCCGACGCCTGACCGAACTCCCGCATTATCTCAAGAACACGAGGTCCCGTACGGTGTAGGTCAGTCAGAAAGAAGAGCACGTCATCCGCATACAAGGCAATGCAGTCTGAGTGGTCCGTCCCCCACACGAAACCCCGATAGAGCGCGTCTTGGCGTACCCGGGCGGCCATAGGTTCCATAGCCAGCGCGAAGAGGTACGGGGAGAGGGGGCACCCCTGACGAGTGCCCCTGGCCACAGGAAACCGCGCAGAGATCGCCCCAGAAACACGCACCGAGGCAGTGACATTAGTATAGAGTAATTTCACATAGGAGATGAAGACAGGACCCAAGTTCAGTAGTGGCAGAAGGGCAAAGAGGTAGGTCCAGCTGACTGAGTCAAAGGCACTATCTATGTCAGCCAACAACAGTGCCGCCTGGTCCCCGGTCGTCCCAATCGCGTCAATCGCTGCCTGCGCCCGCCGAATGTTGTGTCGCGTCGCCCGTCGCGGCATAAATCCCGCCTGGTCTGGGTGAACAAGGGCCGAGATGTGTGGAAGCAGGCGATTCGCAAGCGCCTTGGCCAGGAGTTTGGCCTCAAAATTAATAAGGGAGATGGGGCGGTACGACTCGTGGCGCTCAGGGGGTCTGCCCGGCTTTTGAAACACCACAATTTCGGCGTGTCGCCAGTCTGGGGGGAGGCTACCCCGCTCCCGAGCTAGTTCCAGTGCCCGCCCGTAATGCGGCCCGAGCTGTAGGTGGAATTTCCGGTAGAATTCGCTGGGGAACCCGCTGGGCCCAGGGGCTTTACCCACATTAAGTTGACCCAGTGCTTCACCCAGTTCTTCAGCTGTCAGGGGGAGATCTAGGGCATCACGGACATCATCAGGTACCGCTTGTGGGCGGACCGCCGTGAGGTAAGCCTCAATGCAGTCGGGGGAGAGGCTCTCACGAGAGGTATACTGATGCTCGTAGTAGCGCGCAAAGCTCGCCGCAAGGATCGAGGGGTCCGTAATTGCCACCCCCGCATCGTCGACCAGCCCAGGCAGGGTGATCGGGTGGAAAGTCTGCTGACACAGCCGGTGGAGCATGGTGCAAGACTTGTCGCCCCACTGGTATACTCTACTACGTGTAGCCAGCCACGCCTGGCGGGCCTCATCTAACAAGACCGAGGAGTAAGACTGTTGCGCTTGTAGAAGCAGCCGCAGCGTCACATCATCGGCCGCCTCCCTATGTCGTGCCTCCCGCCTTTCCACACGTTCCGCAGCAGTAGCAATACATTCTTGTCGGGTCCGGCGAGCAGAAGCGCACCAGGCAATATCGACACTCCTCAGGGCAGGTTTCATGGCCTCCCATACCGTCACCGCATCAACCCCCTCGGTAAGATTGTCCTGCCAATAGTGGGCGATCGCGCCGCGCAGATGCCGGGAGTAGCCCGGTTGCTGCAGGTGCCACGTAGACATCCGCCATCTGAACGGTTGGCGCGCTTTACAAAGGTCAATCTGAACCGCCACAGGGGAGTGGTCGGACAGCCCGCGAGGTCGGATCGCCGCCCCCTTCACCCTGTCGAGGAAGGCCCCCGGTACAAACACACAATCCAAGCGCGAGAGGGAGCCATGCACAGCAGACACATAGGTGTATTCTCGTCGCTCTGCATGAAGATGCATCCACACATCCACCCATCCAAGACCATCAATCATTGCACTCAGCTTCATAGGGGAGGCCACAGCCGCGACCCCTCGCCCCCTCTTCCTGTCTAAAGTCATATCTAACACATCGTTCCAGTCACCACCAATCACAGCCAGGGAACGGGGAAGCTCGGCCCACAAGGCAAACAGCCGCTCCGCAAGGGCCCACTGCAGCGGGGGGGGGCATACACACTACCAAATATTACAGGCTCCACACCAATCTTCCCCTGTACAAACACAAACCGGCCCTGAGGATCGAGCCATTGACGCTCATGAGTATAGGCCAATCGTTTGTGGACCAGGATGGCCACCCCCCTCGAACCCCGAGCAAACCCGGCATGAAACACCTGGTGGAAGCCAAACCTCTGCAGACTCAGTGCTTTAGTACCCAGCATGTGCGTTTCCTGGAGAAGGAGCACATCAGCCAAGTCCCTCTTTGCCCAGCGAAGCACAGCCCCCCGTTTGATCTTGTCCAGGAGCCCCCGGACATTCCAGCTCAATATACGCATAAGAGTACCAGACGGCACAAGTCGTGGAGCATCAGCCATTGTCACGATGGGTCTGTTCCTGTAATCCCCGCAACCCGACCCAGACTCCCAACCCTCCAGCTGCCAACATCAGAAGAAACACGTGCACCCCGTAGAACACAACCCTGACCCCCACTACCCCGCTAAACCCGACCGAACCCACCAGAGACCAAACACCCCAGTACCCCCCTCCCCCACCCCCATACCTCAATGAACAATGAAGTATCTGTCGCGGTATACGGTACTTCAGGCCCAAAACACAGCGCCCAAAGCCAGCCATACCAATGGATCCCAACCAGTCCCCCCCCGAACTAAACAGACACGCTCCCAGAACCACCCCCCAGTCCCAACAGGATTTCTTAATTTTTTTTAACAAATTGCCAATTATCCTGTTGCGGAACATTCGTTTACGAATGTCCCTAAACTGTTGTTTCCTTCTACTATCATGCACAGAGTTATCTCTTGCTCTAGCAGTAACATTTTTCATTGGCCTTTCCTTTCCGTTTGAATTGCTTCTCTTTTTCTGGACTGAAACATTTTCTGTAGTAATATTTTTTTTACTACAGATATTTCTTATGAATGTTTTTGTACTCTTACCCGGTGCTTTCTTGGTGACTTGACAAATCTTTTTGTTAGAGGACTGCTGCTTTTTTTCATTGACCTGCTGTCTTTGACGTTTTGCAGCCTTTCTCAGTCTTTCTTTGGTTGGCATGCTGAAATCTTGAAATGATCTGCAGTTGAATCTGTGGTAAAATATATTAAAAAATGTTATTAACCACTATTACCCAACAGTAAATCAATAACAGTAATCAAAAACTTAAAACACTACTTGACATTTTTACATAGAAGATTTTTTAGTGCTTGGCAAATTTAAAATACAGAAATAGCAGAAAAGAAATGGAATTTATATTCATTTTACCTGTGCTGTTTTATATGTGAATCTGATCTAATTTTATGAGCATATTTTAATATTTTATTGAAGACACTACACATAACCTGTTTTTGAAGGTGTCTTTATTTTTAAATTAAACGGTTTACATTTGTACTTTTTATTTATTATAAATTTTTAAAATAAATGTTTATAGTTCCATAGGCTCAAGCACGTCAGCTTCCCATCCTATGTCATACAATTCTGACAAATCTGCATCCTCATCACGTTCTTCTTCATCCTCAGGATTTAAATCATCCAAGGGATCAACATCCACTGATGTTTCAATTACGAGTTCAATGATGAGGTCGAAATCAACTGATTGCTGATTGTCGCTCATGTTGATGTTGTCTTTATCTTTAAAGAAAGATAACAACAATGAGATGTTGCAGAGTAAGAGACAAATCTCAGAGATTATAATAGTAAAATTGTTTAACAAGAGTAACATTTTGCACCTATTATTTAGCCATGTCCAGCGATGCTGAGGAGGTGAAGCCTGTGTCCAATTTTTCAGTGAACAGGACTCATCTCTTCTTAACCTTGGATAAGCCTCACCGACTCTGTGTCCCCTGCACATACTTAAATGTAAAGGGGCAGATTTATGTTAACTGGCACATCCCCAGGGATGCACCAGTTAACGTGCACCGCTGCTCTGCCACCCATGGTGTGCCGCATTTACAATCAGATCGGACAAAGCTGCGTCAAAACCCTGCGCCTGCTTGAAGCAGGCATAGGTCTTGACGCAGCATTGTGGAGATGGAGCACCCCTGAGCCTTGCTGGAGCTGCATCGCACTTGCAATACAACTCCAGCAATGCGCCACCTTTACGGCACAGATGCGTCACGCATCTGTGCCGTTTTTGCCCCATGGTGCGCCGCATTGTAAATGCAGCACACCATGGGTGGCGGAACAGCGGCGCAGGATGACTGGCACATCCCTGGTGATGCGCCAGTCATCATAAATCTATCCCTAAGCTTCTTATCTTGTTAGAGATGAACTGCCATATGTATCATCAAACTATTTTGCATTTCCTAAATAGCGAATTTTAAGGAATAAATAGCGATTCTTTACCATTCCTAATTTGCGATGAGCAAATTGCTAATTGCAAATTACCCATTCATTTCCATGGGCCAGGAGGCCCATAGAAATGAAGGTGCAATTTGCGATTAGCAATTAGCTCATCGCAAATTAGGAATTTTTCCAAGGGTGCAGGGGTGTCTCAAGAACACCCTGCTGCACCCCTGAAAAAGAAATTTTGGGGCATATGGCGCACATACATGCCCTAAGGGCATGTATGGGCGTCATATGGCACCTTTTGTTTTTTGGAAAAAAAGCTTTTTGAAAAGAATTCGCAAATTACCACCAACTAGAAGTTGGTGGTAATTTGCAAATCCTTAATGGCATTTTTTGCATATTTTTTGTTTGATACATTGCATTTAAGAAATCGCAAAATTTGCAAATCCTTCAGTGCAATCGCAAAATAAGGAATAGCAAATTTTGCTATTCCTTATTTTGCATCAAACTTGTTTGATACATACCATTTGTCTAATTAGCATTCGCAAAGGCCAAAATTCACAGAATTTCGGCCTTTGCGAATGCTAATTAGCTTGATACATATGGCCCCAAGTGAGGCCTGTCTTGCAACATGGTGCATCTTTTGCATCACCGCTGCATCGGTTTCATGTGGCACGGTGTTTTTTACACCATGACACATCTGCCTAAATGCATCAATTTGTAATTTTGTCGCCTCATAGCAAATCTTTTGCACCGCCGCTGCATCACAAAAGTGACGCACAGTGGCGCAAAAGAGGCATACACCTATCATAAATCTGTCCCTAGCATTTTAAATGATTAATTCAGGATGACGATAAGGTGTAGCCTATCCAGAGGTTTGTTTAAGGTGAGGCCTACTCAGGATTGCAGATCAAAGTTACGCTTGATGAAGAATACAGAGGAGATAATACATGTAAAGGCCTACCAATGAAGTAAGTGATGTCCACTTCATTGCGCCAGTCATCATAAATGTATCCCTAAGCTTCTTATCTTGTTAGAGATGAACCGCCATATGTATCATCAAACTATTTAGCATTTCCTAAATAGCGAATTTTAAGGAATAAATAGCGATTCTTTACCATTCCTAATTTGCGATGAGCAAATTGCTAATTGCAAATTACCCATTCATTTCCATGGGCCAGGAGGCCCATAGGAATGAAGGTGCAATTTGCGATTAGCAATTAGCTCATCGCAAATTAGGAATTTTTCCAAAGGTGCAGGGGTGTCTCAAGAACACCCTGCTGCACCCCTGAAAAAGAAATTTGGGGGCATATGGCGCACATAAATTTTAAAAACATTCCTTTACCTCAAAAACGATTTGCAAGTCATAATTTGAAAACACTGCCCACAGGGAAATGACTTAAAATGTCCTTAAGACACATGAAAGTGTTTTTTTAAAGCCTTTGCAACTTTTTTGGGTCACTTTTAACATGGCTATGTAACGCAAACATTCAAAATCTAAATTTACCATGCACAGGTGGGAGCATATTTACAAGGAATTTGCTCCACGGGGAAAGGTCTTTTAATTTAATATGGGAAAAATAACATCAAAGACACTGAAATGCCTTATAAAGAAGCATACACCATTATGTCCTTGTCATAAATTTTAAAACCATTCCTTTTCCCCAAAAACGATTTTCAAATCATAATTTGAAAACACTCCACATGGGGAAATGACTTAAAATGTCCTTAAGACACATGAAAGCGTTTTTTGATTGCCTTTGCAGCATGTTTGGGTCACTTTTAACATGGCTATGTAACGCAAACATTCAAAATCTAAATTTGCCATGCACAGGTTAGAGCATATTTACAAGCAATTTGCTCCACAGGGAAAGGTCTTACATTAAAATGGGAAAAATAACATCAGAGACACTCAATTGCCTTATAAAGAAGCATACACCATTATGTCCTTGTCATAAATTTTAAAACCATTCCTTTTCCCCAAAAACGATTTTCAAATCATAATTTGAAAACACTCCACATGGGGAAATGACTTAAAATGTCCTTAAGACACATGAAAGCGTTTTTTGATTGCCTTTGCAGCATGTTTGGGTCACTTTTAACATGGCTATGTAACGCAAACATTCAAAATCTAAATTTGCCATGCACAGGTGGGAGCATATTTACAAGCAATTTGCTCCACAGGGAAAGGTCTTACATTAAATTGTTAATAATAACATCAGAGACACTCAATTGCCTTATAAAGAAGCATACACCATTATGTCCTTGTCATAAATTTTAAAACCATTCCTTTTCCCCAAAAACGATTTTCAAATCATAATTTGAAAACACTCCACATGGGGAAATGACTTAAAATGTCCTTAAGACACATGAAAGCGTTTTTTGATTGCCTTTGCAGCATGTTTGGGTCACTTTTAACATGGCTATGTAACGCAAACATTCAAAATCTAAATTTGCCATGCACAGGTGGGAGCATATTTACAAGCAATTTTCTCCACAGGGAAAGGTCTTACATAAAAATGGGAAAAATAACATCAGAGACACTCAATTGCCTTATAAAGAAGCATACACCATTATGTCCTTGTCATAAATTTTAAAACCATTCCTTTTCCTCAAAAACGATTTTCAAGTCATAATTTGAAAACACTCCACAGCTCCTATGCACATGAAAACCCTGTCAGTACTAATACTTCACATTTTCTCCAATTACAATTTCTCAAAGAAACAAAATCTATTTGTAAAACACTTGAGACAAAGCAACATTTGAAAAACACAACTTTCTTCATAATTTTCTCCTTAAAGCACACTATTCTCTATCTAAATTAAAGAAATCTTTTCTCACCTTAGCAAATACTTTGAGTTTCAAAACAGTCTCAGAAACACACCAATTTGTCTTCAGCAGAGCAAAAGGTATGCACTCCAGAGTCTGCAGCTATCAAAAGCACAGAAATGTTGTAATTCTTCACACATATCTCTCATGTCACCCAATCAAAACTCTTCCCTCACTTTTTTTCAAATCAAAACCCTTTCCCCCTCTGCCCTCTCTGCTTTTTTTTGCAAAGCAACCACCTCTTGGAAGACCTCTGGTGTTTGCAAGTTCACACAACAATGTTGCAATTGAACTCTGAACTCTCAGTGCACCTGCATATCCAGTGCATTCTTTCATTTAATGATTTTTTCTTGACCACTCAAAATACATCTTTCAAAGAACTCATCCATTCACCCTAACTTTCTGTTTTCAGCAATCAAAATCCACCAATCACTGTTACTGCTTCATTAACACAGAAACTCCACAGTTTTTTTCATTTTAAACTCTTATTTTTTCAACTGCCATTTCATTGCCACACTTCATCTGACTGCAGGAGAACCTTCTCTCACCATGTTTTCTGTCTGGATTGTTGGACATAGTTACATCTATTGGGCTCAGAGGTATGCTGAGAACAGAAATTTACCTAACCTCAATTTACAAAATGTGGAAATTAAGTGGTTTGGCCACAGAGGATTAAAATGTCACCAATTGATACCATTGGTGAAAACCTTTATGCACTTGCCAAAACCTGACCTGTTAATTGTGCACTGTGGAGGTAATGATTTGGGCACTTTGACTGGGGTAGGTCTGGAAATGCTTTTAAAGGACACCTTTGAGCAATTAATGGCACTTTTTCCTCAGACTGCCTTGGTATATTCAAATATATGCCAAAGACAGAAATGGAGGTGGTCAAACCAATTTTGTCCACAAATTGAGAAGTCGAGGAAGCATGTAAACAAATCTGTTTCAGCTTACATGAGAGACCATGGAATGGGCTCCGTGTACAACAATAACTTGCGTTACTACATGCAAGATATCTACAGAGGAGATGGAGTTCACTTCTCAGATGAGGGCAACAGAATTTTCATTCTGAATTTAAGACTGTGCATTGGTACCTACTTATAAGTACCTAAATGTACCATAAAACCAAAAGCTCTTCTCAGAGCTACCCTACATCTGATCACTCACAATTATTATTTTTCTCTAACTTTTTTCACAAATTTTCAACAAAGTATGCTCCCCGGGGCGCTACCCGGTACGCGAACCGGAAGCTAACCTCGCGAAATTTTTAAAAAAAATGTTTTTTTTCGCACATATAAGCCTCCTCAGCCACCCTCAGAAAACCTAGGGGGTCAAGATAAGTCTACCGTGCCCCCTTCTACCCATTCTGAACATTATTTGCCCTCCATCTTGTATCTTAAGTCGACCGAAACACAAAATGGTGGACTCCCGTAACGCTTAAGGTTCGCGTACCGGGGCGCTCACCAGTTCGCGTACCGGGGCGCTCCCCGGGAAGCTCTCCATCAAAAAATGTGGGAACGTAATTTACAGAAAAACGACTGGAGACACTCTCACAAAATATAGATTAGCTCATACTACATACCAATCCCTATAATTTTCACAAATTTGATTGAAATTCCATTTAGCCATTTAGCCTGTAGACCTCTCTAAATACCGTGAGGTAAATTACTTCTCAAAACACATCTGAAGTGTTGGAATTGACATCCAATGAAAATGTTACTTTCATTATCAACTTTTATTACCTGACATTTGATTGGTTATATACCTGAATATATATAAAGGAAGAGAAGGAAACACAGCCATTTTGACTACTACTTCTTGTTGTACATTTCAATTGGATTTTCACTAATCACTTCAACTTCTTTGTAAAGGTAAGTTGTTATTTTTAAAACTGAAGTAAATTGTGCACCAAAAGTTAATATGGTAAACTTTTTCTGATAGTTATATACTATCCCTCTGTAGTAGTTATAGATTTAGATAGACTTCTCTGTTATAGTTATGGATGGAGTTAGGTTTCTCTTGTATAATTATGAAATTACTTACGTTAAATCACACACACTTTTTTATATTCCTACTTCCACTCTGATACTATACACTGCCCAAAGATAAATTCACTGATAAAAACTGCCTATCTAAAATTAATCCCAACAGTGCCCTATCTCTACTAATATATATTTTTTTTTATCCAAATTTCAGGCAACATGGAAGGCGAACAGAAAGTTTCATTTCAAATTGTCCTGCAAGAGAGCAGCCAAGAATTAATTGATCCAAATGATATAGAATTTATGGATGAAACTTGGGACCAAGAACTACTGCAATGTGTTCAAGCAGTAGATGACCTCCTTCAAAATGAGGACATTTTACACCCTCAGAGATTACAAACTATGTTCATGGAAAATGACGACATTTCAGACAGTGAAATGTTAGAAATGTTATTAAATTTTGAAACAATCACAATAATAAATAATTGCTTAAAAAATAAAGAAATTAAAAAATAATCAACAAAACCAACAATCAATTAACATACAGTATTTGAAAAGTCTATCATTCTTTTTTCCTTATAGTACGCTTCCCGGTTCGCAAACCGGGCGCTCCCCACGCAAAAAAAAAAAAATTTTTTTTTTTTTTGCCCTGCGGGGCCCTTTTAAAGCCTCCACATCAAACCTAGGGGGTCAGGGAGGATTTACTATGCCCCCTTATGGTCATTTCCCCCTTTCTTTTGGCCTCCTCTTGTCTCTCGATCCTACCGAGAGACAAGATGGCGGCCGCTCCGGACTGTTTAGAATGTTGACAGACACCGGAGAGCCAATCAGCTTCGCGAAGTTCCGTTACGCGTAAAGTACGCGAACCGGAGCGCTGCCCAGAGCGCGCTTACAGATATATATCTTTTTTTAAACGTTAATTTCTCAAAATCCACTGGAGCACATATATTGAGACCTAGCAAAGGCACATCGGGCTAACAGTCCCTACAATTTTGCCAAGTTTCGTGCAAATCCATTCAGCCATTCGGGCTAAAAGTGAGGCCAACCGCCCTATGGAAATTAACATTGGAAAAACACGTTTGGGACCCCCCTTTTTTCTCAGCCCCCCCTTGACGAACCCCCCCCAAATTTTCAGGGGCTGCTCAGAAACAAAATGTTCCATTTTCCTGAAAATTTCAGCCAATTCCGTCCACAAACGCCAAAGTTATTAGACATAGAATTTTCAAAAATCCCATAGGGAAAAAATCCTAACTATATATACCTACTGGCGACCGCCAGTAGGTAATATATATATATATATATATATATATATATATATATATATATATATATATATATATGTATATATTACCTACTGGCGGTAAGTAGTTATAGTTAGGACCTATTTTCCATAGGAAATCCGCAACGTTATTTTCTCAATAACTTTGGTGCCGATTGACAAATCTTTGCGAAATTTTCAAAACTCGTGGGGCGCTCCGGTCCGCTCCTATCTTGAAAGCTTCGGGGTGATTCGGCAAGCGGGGTCCGAGAAAAAAGAGGGGTCCAAAACATGTTTTCCCCATGCAATTTCTCATAGGAAACTTTAGACACGGCTACAGCCCGAACTGCTGAGTGGAATTACACCAAATTTGGAAAAAGGTAGCTCTTGGTTCACAAAGAACCCTTTATGTTAAGTGGTGTAAATCCGTTCAGTAGTTGCTGAGAAAATCAAAAGTAAATATCTTTATATATCTATTGCCATGGAGGAACCGCGCATCCTCCCGATCAGGAGCTGTATGCTAATTGGCTGTCAACACTCCAAACCAGGAAGTGTTGGCAGCCATCTTGTGCCTCGGTAGAACCGAAGCACAAGAAATCAGTCAAACAAGTGCGCAAAACGCAAAAAGGGGGCAGGGTAGGAACACCCTTAGGGGATCCCACAATTTTTTTTTTAAATAGGCTAAAAGCGCGACGGATCCGGCTGCGAAAAAAAAAAAGAAGGGTGGACTCCCTCCCTACCTTGCTATTTAGTCCCCGGGTGGGCCAAGTCCTGGGGGCAATATTTTAATTGTAATGGGGGGCCCCCCAGCCGCGGGGACCGCCACCCACTAGAGCTTTTAAAATATATGTGCAGGAGGGCTCACAGCCCCGGGGACCTCCGCTTTTTGAATATAGGTGTGGGGGGCTCACAGCCCCCCCCACCCCCTGGGACCGCCACCCCCGGGGCTTAAAAAATCAATGGGTGGGGAGGCTCAAAGGGCCCCCACACACCCTGGGGCTTTTCAAAAACATTTGTGGAGTGGCTCACGGCCCCACGGCAGCCCCGGGGACTGCCACCCCCCAGGGCTTATTTTTAAAAAAAACTGTGTGTTGGGGCTTCAACCCCCCCCATACGCCCGGGGACCGCCACCTCCCCAGGGCACTAAATAATACATTTGGGGGGTCCGTGATGGACCCCAACCCCCGGGGACCACCATCCCCGGGGCTTTGTACATGGTGGAAAGAGGGCTGCGCGGCTCCCACCTGGAGCCCTCGATGGCCCTGGGGACCGCCACCCCCCAGGGCCGGCTCCTGCAGTGTCCTGGGGTGCCCACCCCCGGGACACTACTGTTTGCTATGGCAGGGCGGGAGCCTCGCGGCTCCCTCCCTGCCATTGCAAACTGCTTTGGTTTTTGGAAGAGGGAGCAGAAAACCTGGTCTCTCTTCCAAAAACCAAAGCTGATTGCTTTTCCACACAGGGAGCTGCATCTTAGCAGCTCCCCATGTGGAAAAGCAATGCTGCTACCGCAGGAGGCGGGGAGCCGGCGGGACCGTGAGGGGATTGAGGATCCCCCACGGTCCCCAAAGGAGAGGGCCAGCCCCGGGGGATGGGATCCCCAGGGCTAGATGTGGCCCGGGAGGGGGGCCATGCAGCTTCCTCCCCAAAGAATTAAAAAATATATATAGGCAGACCGGCCCCGGGGAATGGGGTCAACAGGGCCATAATAGGCCAGCAATACCCAGTCCCCGGGGTATGGGGTCCCAGAACTAGCCCACCAGGTACCTCCAATAAGCGCCACAGAGCTGCGTTGCAGAGTGTAGTAAAAAGGGGCATGGCCTATGAACACCTCTCTGCAATGCAGCTCCCTAGTGCATACTGGAGGTACCTGGTGGGCTAGTTGGCCCCGAGGGACCCCTAGGATTGTAGAGGAATTACTTCCCCAACTTAAAACGTCCACAGGGCATGTTTACACTGTGGTGAAGGGAGGGGACGTGACCTGAGGTGATGTGTGCAAACACGTCCTGTGGCACGTTTTCAGTTGGGGAAATAATTCCCCTTCAATCCTGAGGGCCCCTGGGGGCCAGCTATCCCACCAGGTGCTTCCAGTAAGTGCCACAGTGCTGCGTTGCAGAGAGGTGGTCAAGGCCGTGCCCCTTTTTACACCTCTCTGCAACGCAGTTCTGTGGCGTTTACTGGAGGTACCTAGTGGCCTTGTTGGACCCTAGGGACACTAAGGATTCAAGGGGACTTAATTTTCCAATTTAAAATGGTCACAGGGCGTGTTGGCACACATGGTGAAGGGAGGGGATGGGGACTGAGGCGACGTCTGCAAACACGCCCTGTGGTGTGTTTTAAGATGGAGAAATAATTTGCCTTCAATCCTGAGGGCCCCTGAAGGCCGACTAGTCCATCAGGTGCTTCCAGTAAGCGCCACTGCGCTGTGTTGCAGAGAGGTGGTCCAGGCTGTGCCCCTTTTTACACCTCTCTGCAATGCAGCTCTGTGGCGCAAACTGGAGATACCTGGTGGGCTACTTGGACCCAAGGGACACTCAGGATTCAAGGTGACTTTATCCACCAAATTAAAACAGCCACAGGGCGTGTTTGCACACGTCAGCTCAGCCCCCCTCCCTTCACCAATGTGCAAACGCTCCCTGTGGTGCATTTTAAGAGGTAGCCATCTGAAAAAGTTGAGGGTACTGGATGATTTTGCAACAAGGCCTCTTTCAGCTTCTCTGTTTGTTCTTTCTGCATTTCTTTTTCTTTTTTCTGTGTGTTTTTTCTTCTTTCTTCACATGTCCAACCTCTGTAGGCATAGTTAGAAACTAGCATTTAAATAAACGTTGAAATTAATTGAAAAAACCATAGGTTTCCTGCACGTTATAGTTACAAATTAGCATTTAAAAAACCTTTAAAATTTACTGAAAAAAACCATAGGTTTCAGGAACGTTATAGTTAGGAATTCGCATTTAAAAAAGCCTTAGAAATTCACTGAAAAAAGCATAGGTTTCAGGGGCGTTAAAGTTAGTTAGAAATTTCACTCGTACAAAACCATTGAAATTCCCCCATTATAGTAAGTTCTGCTAATTATAACTTGCGCGCCCACAATGCACTGCTAATGACGTCACATATTACATCACTCATGACATGGCCAGTGACATCACTCATGACAACACTGATGACATCACTGATGACATAAACCAGTGAATGTGTTTTTTTCTGAAAATTAAATGTTTTATATATGTATATCTCAAGGTCGATGGAAGAATAAATGGGTATATAAGTGTCTAAATGGATGATTTTTTTGTTGAAAGATTGATTGTATAAGTGTATCTTGGTGAATACATGGGTTAGTTAGTAATGTTTAAATATATAAATATCTGTATCAGTCTCTCACTTTGTGTATAAGTGGCTGCATGGGTTGGTGAGTAGCTACATGAGTGTCTAAATAGGTTATTAGTTGGTTGTTTCAGTATCGGTATGAGTGTCCGAGTGTCTATATGGTTCGGTGGGGGGTATCGGGTTCGCGAGTTATAGTTAGCTGAACTAACTAGAACGGGAGAATTTCAATGGTTTTGTACGAGTGAAATGTCCAACCAACTAGAACGCCCCTGAAACCAATTTTTGTTTTTCAGCGAATATATAGATATATATATATTTGGACACAGTCATTACTGAAAACCTAGGAAATTATAAAATTATAATCTAGTGCAGGCCCTACAGTCTGAGGGGCAAAATGAGACACAGGCGGCACTTCACCAATGAACAAAACAAAATTGGCTGATGCACTATGGAGAAAGGAGGTGAAATCCAAATACATAATTTTACTCCAAAGCCTGGCCCCAAAAGGTTTACGTCAGGATGAAGAGCTACATGTATATCTGTGAATTGGACAATCACTGGAACGACGACTGAGGGAAAAAAGGTGTGCAACATTTTGAAGCAGCTCAATGGAGAGCAAGAATCAATCACAAACAAAAGAGAGATCATTTAATAAAGTACTACCAAAATATAAACAACGATCAGTAACAAGCAAGCTATAATTGAGATCTTAATGTTTTAAGATTAAAGTGTTACGTTTTAACTGATATTTTCACATAACTATGATGGCACTTTAACCTATGTTTTACCACTGACGTTCTGTGTTTTCTTTTATGTAATGTAACCCCTTGGACGCTAGTTTATTTCTCGTGTGGTGCTGGATAAACAAACGGCGGGCGCTCACGCCCACTGTGACGCATGACGGCAGGGAGCCGTCATGAGCATACAAGGGGTAAGATATTAGCAACAGACCCGACTATAACATATGTTTTTGTTTTGTTTATTCTTTGAATTTCAAAGTTTAAAAAATATTTAAGGCTAACAATATTATTTGAGGTAATTTCATGTAAGGCAAATTCACTGGCTGTCTCTAATGTTGCTTATTGGGAGCCCATGCACTCCCACCCCAAATATTAAAAACAGCACAACTTTGCCAACCTCCTCCCCAGGGACCTGGCCCACCCGGGGTGCCTTATAAATTAAAAGGTCGGGGACTCCCACTTTAAAAAAAACTATTTACTCTAATACTACTGCAGTACCCCGGTTTTGGCCCTGGGGAGTCCGTCTGGGACACTCCCCCAAAAAGTTTAGGGGGCCAGAGTATCCCTATCCTACCCTGAGTCTTAAATGGCTGCCAAACATCATTGTAGATTGATGGCAACCAATCAAATGCTATCTTTTGATCTGCTATCATGCGGTACTACTGCAGCCTGAAATATCTTTACATTGTGCACCTTAATTTCTCAAAAACTACTGAATGCATTTATATCAAATGCAAAAATAACAATTGATGGACAGAATGCAGAACAATGCCATACATTCACCCCAGTACAGAGATCTGGGCCTAAATCCATATTTGTGGGGGGGTATTTTCTTGCTCACCATGCCATTCCAGTTTGGACCCGGCCATATGCAAATCAGTCTTGATCCTTTGCCCAATGGGAACAGTCCAGCTCGAACTTCCAGGCCAGGTCCTCCCTGGACTGGAAACAAGCATCCTAGGACCGGTTTCGGGAATCAGCCCTCATCAGCCAGGATAGCTTGACCCTAGTGCCATGAAGAGCACGGGACCCAAGTCTGGGCATACCTGTCCCACTCGGGGTGCCAAATGCAAAAAGAACAATTGATGGACAGAATGCAGAACAATGTTATACATTCACCCCAGTACAGAGATCTGGGCCTAAATCCATCGCTATTTTGCTCACCATGCCCTTCCAGTTTGGATCAGCCAGGATAGCTTGACTCCAGCATTTACATCAAAGCACAAAATAATGGTTTCTTTGAAAGGTCTAGCTATCTGCCAAATTTGGTGTAATTCTGTTCAGCAGCTTTTGTTGTAGCCCTGTTATAAATTTTATGGGACATTGCACAGGGAAAATGCGTTTTGGGACACCTGCCCCACCACGCCTCCTTTTACTCAGCCCCCACTTGTCAGATCACCCCAAAGCTTTCCAAAAAAGGAGCTGAGGTAGATAATCCTTGTTTGGAAAAGGTTTTTAGAAATGTGTGAAACAGTGCCACAGTTATTAGCAAACCAAAAAATAGATTTCTTATGGAAACCTGGTCCGAAATATAGCTACACAGCGTCAACTGCGTTATTTATATATGTGTGTTGGACTTGGCCCTCTTTGGCAGGTTCATCCCTAAACTTTTTGCCTTTTCTCTGACTTGATATTGGTGGTTTTTGGCCTTGGCGCACTTTAGCACTGTGGCCCGGTGTAAAGTGCGTGCGCGCTCTGTGTTGCATTTGTAAGGTGGCCTGCCCTCCCATAGGAATGCATTAGGGATTCCCTGATCAGTGTGTGTCAGTGGTAATTCCTATTATAAGAGGAGCTGTATTGTCAAGTCTGGTATGTCTGAAATTATGTGAATAAATGCTGCGCAATGGTGTGCGCAGATTTATTGTTGTTATTTTAGAAATGCCACTTTTAGAAGTTGGCATTTTTATGTGCTATGTGTCTGCCTGCCTGATATGAATTGCATGTCTGGCTTGTGAGTGACAGGAGCTGAGGGATGAGGGTGGCTCCAGAAGACAGGGTGAGTCAGCCCAGTGATGAATAGAGAGATCTGCATGTAGATGGGAGGGAGGAGTTGCACCTGGGACGTGAATAGCGCTGTGCCTTCCCTTCACAATGCTGGCTCCGCCTCCAGTGGTGTGTCTGATCACTGAGCACCCACCTGACAAAGGTTAGAGGAGCTAAGGTGCTCCAAATCCACCCTATACCAGTTCTGACTGGTATCCCCAAGCCCTGTGCTGTGACACAAAGGGATTTTGTAATATAAATATAGGGGCTGTGACCCCATGAAAATGTTCAGTTCTGTACTTTGTTGCTGTTCCTGACCTTGCTGGGGCTGTGCTGCTGCTGGGGCCCCGGAGGAATGGCCATGAGGACTGCCTCCCTGGGCCCTGCTTTGCCCCCTGGAACGTTGCCTTCATTCTGAAGAAGGTTCTAAAGAAGCGCTTTATTTTTCCCTAGACTTGGATTATAGCGATTTGGGAGTGCTGTACTTTTATCCTTGTGAGCGCTTTCTGTTTATTTCTTAAAAGCGCTATATCTGTAATCTGTTGAGAAGCGCTTTATTGATATTACAGAGTGCTTCCCTTATTTCACTGAGCGCCTCTTTTCAGCCTGCAGCGTGGAGGTGTGATCATTTTTGCGGGAATCCCGATGTAGGGATTCACCAGCTAGGATGATTTCATAGCGGATGCCCACCCCACATCATGGCCGCATTTGTTTACGTTATTATTTCCAGCGGGAGCCCACCCCTCTTTGTATTGTGAATTTCGAGGGAGCCCATCCCTCATCGCCACCGAAGGAATCTTGTCCCGGCTGCAGGAGCATGACCAGGTAGTCAGGCACGTCTGCCTGACCTGGGGCGGAGCCTGCGGCCGGAAACAGGAAGTCCGGAGCCTCGCGGACTTGATCTCAAAGTCCCAGTCCCGAGGAGAGGGACCGGGTGAAGCATGGCGCAGGGTGAGGCGGGGCTCCCGTGAGTCGAGCGAGCCCTGCAAGTGCAGCAGCATGTGGTGTGTCCAGCGGAGGGGGCTTGAGGCACATTGTTGGTGCATGCTCTCACACCGCACCCAAGAG
Organism: Lissotriton helveticus; assembly: GCF_964261635.1. Lineage (NCBI taxonomy): Eukaryota > Metazoa > Chordata > Amphibia > Caudata > Salamandridae > Lissotriton > Lissotriton helveticus. The sequence goes on from NC_136063.1 coordinate 1,930,425,584, forward strand.
TGAGAGGCCGGGGAGCCTGTAAACCAGTGAGTGATTGCTCCAGGCAGGTGGTGCCTCCTTTGAGACACAGTGTCGGATCCCTTTCCCTGAGCGGCCCGTGCTTGCCCGTACATTCCTCCATTTTGGGCCATTTTCCCTCAGCTGCCCCACCTGACAGTAGGCAGCTGCAACGTTGCCCAATTTGTTTTATGAGGTCCCACTGGAACCCAGAGGGGCTCATCCGGGACAGTGGTGCCAGTACCCATCCTTATTTCCCCAGCTGCGCCGTACCAGCTCAGGCAGCTGCAACGGTTGCCACATTTGTTTTAAGAGACCCAGTGGGAGCCCTGAGGGCAGAGTCGTGCCAGGGACCAGTTGCTCTATCCTCAGCTGCGCCGCACCAGTGCGAGCAGCTGGGCCGCACCAGTGCGGGCAGCTGCACCGTGGCTGCCTATTTGTCCAAAGGGCACAGTGAGTGCCCATGCCCCATTTGGTGATCCCAGCTGCACAGCAATTAGGGCCAGCTGCAACGTTTAGGCCATTATTTCATTGGGGGACATGTCATTTGATTTAGGAGTGGGATGCACTCCTTTGCCTTATACTTTCACAGGTGCGCCGCAATTAGTGCCAGCTCAAACATTTAGGTCTGCACAATTGTGCACACTTGACTGAGGTTGGTCCAGAATGTATTTCTCGCCTAATGTGAAACGGTGCATAATATGATTTGTGGTTACAGTATGATGCGGAGTATAGTGTTTGCTAGTAATTACTGGTTGTGTTCTATGTTTATACCATATGTACCTTACTTTTACTATTATTACAGAGTGATGGGTCTGACAGTGGTCCAAGTGGTCCTATCATGTGTAAATAATCCTCTGTAAATATGGCCCAGTGCCAATTGGCACAGTGTATATTGTGTGATTATTATCATAATGTGTTTTATGATAATACAAAAGCTATTTATATATATAACCTTGTGTGGAGTTCCTTTTTGTGGTGTGCCTAGTATGTTGTTGCTGTGTGTGTGTTGCGCAAATGCTTTACACATCACCACCGGGAAAAGCTTGACTGCTTGTGCCAAGCTACCAAGGGGGTGAGCAGGGGTTATCTTTGGCATGTAACTCCCTTGCCCTGACTACGGTGGTCTCTTCCTGGCTTTGGCACAAGCCTTAGCCAACCAGAGATCCCATTTCGAACAATGTGTGTATGTATGTATGTATATATATATATATATATATATATATATATATATATATATATATATATATATATATATATATATATATATATATATATATATATATCAAACCTACTGGCGGTCGTCAGTAGGTAGTTATAGTTAGAACCTATTTTCCATAGGAAATCCGCAACATTCTATTTGGAATAACTTTGGCGTCGGTTGACGAATGTTTGCGAAATTTTCAAAACTAGTTGGGTACTCCGGTACGCTCCTATCCTGAAAGTCTTGGGGTGATTCGTGAAGTGGGGGCTGAGAAAAAAGGAGGGTCCCAAAACATGTTTTCCTCATGCAATTTTCCATAGGTACCTTTGATCGCGGCTACAGCCCGAACGGCTGAACGGAATTACACCAAATTTGGCAAAGTTGTAGTCCTTGATTCAGACTCGTGCCTTTTGCTTATATGGTGTAAATCTGTTAAGTAGTTCCTGAGAAAATTACAATTAAAAGTACATATATATCTATGGCCTCTGTAGATCCGCGCATCGTACACAGATCATAAGCGCACCGTCCCGATCACGAGCAGAATGCTGATTGGCTGTCAAGTGGTTGTCAACATTCAAAACCAGGAAGTGTTGGCAGCCATTTTGTGCCTCGGTAGAAGCGAGGATCTAGAAATTAGTGGAACAAGTGTTCAAAAAGTATAAAGGGGGCAGGTAAGAAATATTGTGACCTTCTAGACCTGCTTAGGGGGTCCCACAAGGATCCCCTAGGGCCCCAAAAACATATTTTATTTTAATACAGAGAAATGTGTGCTGGGTGCATGGATTTGGCGTAAAAAAAATAAAATCGAAGTGTGTGCTCCTGTGCTTGTTTAAAAATTAGCTACGTGGGAAGGAGAAATCCCGGGGTGTAAAATATTGCATTTGAAGCGGGGGCAAGGAAAAAAAGGAGGGTCTCAAAACTTGTTTTCCCCATGTAATTTTCCATACGAACCGTTCATCGCGGCTACAGCCTGAATGGCTGAATGGAATTACACCAAATGTGGCAAAGTGGTAGTCTTTGGTTCAGACTCGTGTCTTTTGCTTAAATCGTGTAAAGCCCAGGTTCACACCGGAACATGTTAACGCTGTCCTTGATAATATGCCCCCAAGTTTGCTATGGCAGGGCGAGAGCCTCGGCTCTCATTCTTGCATAGCAACTAGCAATGTTGAAAAAATCTTCCGGTAAGATAACAAAGGATTTCTAAGTCCATTATCGCCGTTTCAGTTCTAGTTTGCTGCTGTTAAAACGACAACATTTTAACGCAGTCCTTGTAAATATGCCCCAAAGGTTTGTAATGTCGACAATCCAGTCTCCCATTTAAATAGGCACGAAGTATTTAGTGAAGTGCATTGGGAATCGTGAAGCAACACTGTCTAATTGTGATCGATAAAGAATTCGTAGAGTTGTGTACTTCTTTTGCTCGTAATGTACATAGGGGCAGATTTACAAGTCCCTTGCGCCACTATTGCATCACTTTTAACATGGGAAAAGTGACGTGAAAGTGGCGCAACGGGCTTGTAAATCTGCAACACTGTGGTCTGTCTTAGTTTGCTTTCCTCTCGGTCATGTAGAGGATCCTGGGTTAATATAACAGTTTAGCCAGTAGCTTTCAACCCTACCACCAAACTACTCACTGCTTGTTACCATAGTAACAGTTCATGGAACACTTAAGTGAGCACACAGGTTACAAGTTCACCACACAATGTTGCTAATCCAAACAGTTACTGTGCTGGAGTTTTTTTAATTTTCCATAGGAACCGTTAATCGCAGGTACAGACTCTGGTAAAGAGCTGGTAAAGAGTTAGCCTCAGTATTATACTTCTAGTTATAAACATTATTTCTATTTTTACTTGTTTAATGTTTTCTAAGCATATGATTATCACACTAAATAATAGTGAAATGTCAGAAAAAGAAGACGTATATACTTTTTAAAATTAACTTTTATTAAAACAACAATAAATAACTAGAAACGTAACTTTAAGATAACAAAATAATAAATAATTAGAAACATAACTTTAACATAACAATATAATAAACAAAATGTGAAATGGACTCCAATGGAAAGAGGGTAGGTAACCTGCAAAACAAAAATGAAAATAAGTGTTTAAAATTAGATCGATGTGACTGAATGAGGTCAACGATCACAAATTAAGGTAACACTTGGCAATATTTGGTTGTCTGCAGTGTGCCTGATACATTCCACCACTCTTATAGGCCCGCGTTGAAGAGGTGTCTGTACGGAAGTGCCTACTGCGTTAGATTTACAGTATGGAGGAACAGGTCTTTAAAATGATTCAGAGATGAGACTGTATTAAATTCATCCTTGATTTTTTTATCAGAAGAGTGGACAGCAGCGTTCATAACTTTAAAAGAGAAAGAGAAACAATGTGAGAGAGAGTGAGAGAGAGAAAGAGAGAAAAAACAACATTAAAAGTGTGAGAGAGAGAAAGTAATAGATGGCGCAGGAGAGGTAGTGTTAATACTGGAGAAAATCTTCGTAGATCACCTTTTTGCCTCCGTTGTGTGTCCAAGCACGTGACGGTTCATAGTGCACCCTCAAGTTTAGTGATCTGAAAGATAGTATAGAGTTAGTAATAGCAGAGTACATACAACCGCACAAGTATATTTCTGCTTTATGTCTTTGCACACTCAGGATACTGTATTACATCAACTTCCAATGCAAGGAGGTGTCTGTGCGCTGTTTTTCTCCCAGACTACTATACCCCATGCACTCCCACTGCAAAGCGGTGAGTTCTCATTACTGCGTACCCAGCCTGTTGCACCCCATTGTCTCCAAGAGTCCGGAGGTGAGTGCCTTTTCTTGCGCACTCAGGGGCAGTTTAAAAGCTCCTTGCGCCACTTTTGCATCACTTTTCCCATGTTAAAAGTGACGCAAATGTGGTGCAAGGGGCTTGTAAATCTGCCCCTCAGACTGTTGCAACCTATCCGTTCTCACTGCCCGGAGGGAATTGTACATACCTACGCAGTCTAGCTGCTGCCCACTACCCACTCTCTCCGCCCACAGGTGACTTCTCGTTGCTACGGAAACGAGCTTCTTTGCTCACCTTGTGCCTTTGGCATGATTCAAAGAGGGTGCACCACATGTCGAAGCAGCCTTCTCAGACGTTGTTAGGATGGGCACACATCATCTCAGAATCCTCGAACGTTGAGTTTTGGAGGTGTATGGGGGGGACGGCAATTTGTGAAACACAACCTGTTAGATCAAAAGGAAGATAACATTGTGTGTCATTTCTTTATCAAAGGAGAGAGGAAGTGAAAGAGTGATTGAAAAGAATATTCGCAGCTCACCTTTCTGTCACTGGTGTGTCTTTCACCACGTGCAGGCCCGGACTGGCCGTAGCAGGCACCAGGCAATCCTCCAGTGCGCCGCGCAGGTGGTGTGCGGTTTTGGGCCCCTGGGGGACGTTTTTGTTACAGGGCCGGTTTTGCAGCATAGCTGCAAAATCGTCCCTGTAACAAAATCGGCTGAAAAACCGGCCCTGGCAAAGAGCTCCGCGGCACCCCCACCCGCTGGGGAGGGGGGTGCGAGCACTTTGCCAGGGCCGGTTTTGGTTCCCAGTCCGGCCCTGACCACGTGCCGTGACATAATGCACCCTGAAGTTCTAAATCTAAAAGATAGTAAAAGAAAGATGTTATGATTGATAATTGTTACTATCTTAATGTGGAGTAGAATTACATCGCCCTTTCACACACCTTCCCTCCCGCATTTAAAAAACAACTATTTGTACAGTTCCAACTTGTTTAATAGGCTTTGATTTTTGTACAATTAGTATAGTAGTAATGTTTTTTATCTGATTGTGAAAGCAAGTTGTGCGCAGTGAAACACGTGGTTTCAATCATCACAAGCGACGGATATTTGACCGATTATAAAAACTTTCCTGCCATTGGAAAAAAAATACAAATGCAATAAGATTATATACGACTGCGTACGCCTAAATTGCTGCGTCGCCTTTTTGTATGTAGTCTGCTGCACCCCATTTACTCCCTCCTCTGGGCACGCAGGCCTCACTGCTCACCTTTACGTGGACAGGGCACCTTCTACATCATGCAGTCCCTGTCTGCCACTAAGAAGTCTCACATATGGTGCTGAGTCTTGATATCGCTATGGCTAAGGACATACTCGTGCTCCCATCCTCATTGCAGGTTGCTCACCCGTTCAGTCCTTGCGGTACCACTAACTCAGTGACCAAAGAGGCCACGCACGTAGTGGTGGGCCCCCCTGCTCGGTGGTTCGGGCCTACATGAGGCATCCGAACCACTAGGATGGGCCATCACAGCGCTTGCGATGGGAGCAACTCTAAAATGGCGTAGAGCACGTGACCCCGTCTTTTTTATTGGTAGGGTCACGTGTGTAGTGACGCATGTGCTGGATGGGTGTGGTGTGGGTGTATACCAGCTATGAGGGTGTGTGTGTGTGCCGTTCTGACAACTAGACCTGGAAGTAAGAAATCACTACAATGGAAATCTGGGCCATGTACGTACCATTGTTGTGTTTTCCTGGAAGCGTAAGCGGAGTGGGCTGGACTGACATATGCCAGTGCTGCGCAAGGCTGTGAACGATGACTCCGGAGCGATGGGCATGGTTCCGTCGTGAGCTATATGAAAAATCAACTGATTTGGGTGTCCGTGTTGTAGTGCTGCTGTCACCCGGGTCTTACACACAAATGTGTCATTATGTCTGTAAAGTCCCACAATATGGCTAACATGGAAGGTACGGGGTATCATTGACCTTATATTCATCCACATAAAAGATGGTGGACATGACGCATTTCTGCGAATATGAATGTTTGATGTACATTCAGTGGAGTGTTGTAAGTGTCGTAATACAGGGCTGTGAAAGGTTTAGGTTGCAGTTTTTGACACATGAAGGACAGATAATATATATACGTATGTGGTCATTCAGGTATACTGTCGAACTTGATGCTGTAAATCATAATTTTTCGAGGCTTGGATTCGCGCCCACATCCTGTTATTGTAGAGTATTGACGTAGTCAATGCGTGCCTGAAAATGCACTGTAAATACGGTGGTCATGTAAATTGTTGATATAGTTTTGGGTCGACTTCGCGCTATATAAATATGCTAAAAAATGTTTTAAAAAACAAGAAATAGTACACATTTATAAATTGACTATACAGTTTCTGTGCAGTATTGTAATGATCCACTTTGTACGTTCGTATTTGTAGAATGAGCGAGAGAAAGTTATATAACCAAAGTTTTTGTTATTGGCAGAGGTAAGATGGTTGCATACGTTGTTTACAGCACAATATAATGAGGTAGGGCGCAGGAGCCGCATTTTACAAACATAATAAGTACACAGACACAGATAGATAGTTGAAGTGGGTACGCGCACGTGTGCTCGACTCCATTTTATTATGTTGCTGTTGGTAACAAGTAGAATAGTATTCATTATATCATACACAGATTTTCAATCATAAACGGTTTTTGACTTCTGCTGTACAAAGGTAGGAGCGCTAAATGTGAAATAATACACAGAAGATTCTATCGTTAAGGGTTCATGAGTTGTGGTGCACTAAGGTAGGATCGGTTTGTGTGGAGCCTGCGATGATGCGTGGTTCAGGCAGAACGCACTGGTAAGAATGTCTTTTGGCAACTGAATTTTGCCTTAATAAGGCCATGTGGCGATTATTTATGGTGCACTGAGTTAGTGGTACGTCTGGTGCTCCGCGTGTGCTCACCCTGCGATGATGCGTGGTTCGAGCAGTCTCTGCTCAAAGCATTGAGTGTTGCATACTGGACTCCATGAACTTTGAGGGGGGAAAAAAACAACCATCTATGATTATCAATTGCTCTGCAAACTAGGTCTACTGATTGCTCCTCATAACAAATTAAACAATTGCATTTCAGGCACTGCATTCTAACTTTCTCAAAATGGGGAAGTATGTCTGGTGGCAATGTTGAAGGTGATGACCCAGAGGTACTTGGTATTGCTGGTGGTGGAGGTACATTTTGGCGCTGTGTTCTACATTCTTTGTGAACACAGTTCACAGGATGCAGGGATTAAAGGTGCTTGCGCACACTAGCAGTGTCACAAGTGTATTTTTTGTCTGTGCCTTAAATAAATCAAGGATACATTCCCTACTGTCTGTAGTGTAGATACAAAGCTGAATTCAAGTTGCGAACCCTACTGTCTGCAGTGTACATCGAAGCCACTATTCAGCACAGTTATAGAAGAATGCTTTTCTCACTTATTTTAACAAAATCTGAATACATACAGTATAATTGTCTATGCATTAAGTAAATCAAGGCTGAATTTCCTACTGTCTATAGTGTAGATGCAAAGCTGAATTCAAGTTGTAAACCCTGCTGTCCGCAGTGTAGATCTTAGGGTGGACTGCATCTTCTGTAATCATGATTGAAATGAAAGATAGAACATGTATAGAATACAGTGTTGAAGTATGTATGTTTCAGGGACATTATAGTTCAAATTGTGACCAGTGCTGTCCTTGGTGTAGACTGACATTAAGTGTGTCTTTGCACTTGAAACGTGAATTTTATTATTCAACTTGTAGTGTGGCCTAGGAACAGCTTTGCGCGCATGTTATGTTAGCATGGCTTATTAGAATTTTAAACACCATTTTGCCTTTTGCTGCTTTTGCACACGACACTGCATAGCTGTTTTTGTAGGTTAGCCTTGACGAAGGTCTACCCATGAGAAAAGGTTTGTTTTCGACATCTCTATACTTGCATCGTGACACTAGTCTGCACAGTGAGTACTGAAGCCGTCAAGGTTATCAAAACATGTTAGCTGTTTTTCCACATGCTCGAGTAACACTTTCTAGACACAACATTTTGGCAGTTGTGAACCAAGTAAGATTCTGGCGTCCTTATTATCACACACTTGCCATGATTTCACACACTTGGAAAATTTCCATTTCCAGGGATGCAGAGAGCCTATGCTGATTCAGATGTAATTAACACTTACTGAGCAGAAAGGTAATGGGGTCCCCCAACCAAGCCTAAGAGACCTTCTATAGTTTATAATACATAGTTCCTATATAGGGAGGGTGTTAAAACTAGGCTCTATTGGACCTGTTTTCACCATCATTGTAATATGATTTCTCCTTTTGTATTTTATGGAATTGTAACCATGCTGACCATATTATTTTTAATCATATGTCTGCTTATGTTGGCTAAGATACTGCACATGAGATTCCGTTGTTAAAATAAATATTTTAACCTTACCGTGTCTCTTCATTACTCCTGTTTTGGACTGGTATGAGAGTATAACAAAAGAGTGTTCTCACTTCCCACCATTCCTGAGATGGTCCTAAGTCGCATCATCTAGGTTGTCTAATCATTGGTTACTTCGCTATAGGACGAAGAGCCAATGTGACACTGATGCTAGCTGATTGGGGTTTTTCTAGGTACTGAGGTGAGTTTCTGGTACACCACAATTCACTGATGTTCTAGGTCTCTGTGCACAGTTCTGAGTATGAGCAGGATCCTTGCAACAAACTAAATCTATAAGTGATATAAAAGACATTTTTGAAGGAAGCATACTAAAGGGATATTGTATAGATTTGATAGGTGTTATTCTTAGTTTTGTTTGCACTGAGTTAGTGGTACCTGAAACAACAGGGTTCCGAGGAGCCTGCGATGATGCGTGTTCCGGGTAGGCTGTACTGATAGTAATGTTTTGTGTCTTGTGAATTCAGTCTTAGTAACGCCACGTGCCAATGATTTTTCTTGCACTGAGTTACTAGTACCTTTGGCGCTTAGCGTGTATGTATCCTGCGATGATGCGTGGTCGGGGGGGGCACAGTAATGAAGTAATGTGTTTTGTTGATTGGATTCTGCATGAATTCCATTTAAAAGGGACCGTATGTCTCACTGTGACATAAAACTGTTCACTCTTCTTTGCGATGATTTATAGTGCACTGAGTTAGTAGTATCTTTAGCGCTGAGCTTGTACATATCCTGCAATAATGCGTAGTGCAGGGGGTCTGCACTGGGAGTAATGTTTTTTGCCTAGTGAATTCTGCATTTTTTAAGGCTACGGGGAGATGATTTGTGGTGCAGTGAGTTAGTGGTACCGAAAGAACTCAGCGTGTGCGCACCCTGCGATGATTCGTGGTTTGGGGGGGGCGCAGTGGTATAATGTCTCTTATCTACTGGAATGCGTCATGTACAATCGCCATTCTATCTGAATCGTGAGCCCTTACAATGTAGATCAAAGGCAGTAGTCATCACTGACATCAAGAAATTATTTTTGTCGATTCTTTTAACAAAATCTGAGGACATAAAGTACAATTATCTCTACCTTAAAAAAATCAAGGCTAAATTTCATGCTGTTCGTAGTATAGATTCAAAGCTGAATTCAAGTTGTGAACCCTGCTGCCTGCACTGTAGATCAAAGGCAGTAGTCAACAGAGATATCGACAAATGATTTTTGTCCCTTATTTTAACAAAATCGAACACATACAGTACAATTGTCTCTGCATTAAATAAATCAAAGTTAAATTCCCTACTGTCCGTAGTGTACATGCAAAGCTGAATTCAAGTTGTGATCCCTGCTGTCCGCAGTGTAGATCGAAGGCAGTAGTTGACACAGACATTTAGGAATGCTTTTTTGTCACATACTTTAACAAAATCTGAGGACACAGTACAATTGTCTCTGCTTTAAATATATAGAGACTGAATTCAATGTTCTCTGTAGTGCTGATGCGCCACTGGTATCAAGTGGTAAGCTCTGTTGATCGCAGTGTACATTTGAAAGCAGTAGTCAGTATAGCTGTTGAGGAATGTTTTTTGTGGCATCCTTTAACAAAATTGTCTCTGCCTTACATAAATCAAGGCTATCTTGAATGCTGTCTGTAGTGTAGATGGAAAGCTGAATTCAAGTTGTGAACCCTGCTGTCCGCAGTGTAGATCGAAGGCAGTAGTTGACACAGACATCGAGGAATGTTTTTGTCACTTTTTTTAACAAAATCTGAAGACATATAGTACAATTGTCTCTGCCTTAAATAAATCGAAACTGAATTAAATGTTGTCTGTAGTGCTGATGCGCAACTAGTATCAAGTTATAACCTTTACTGACCGCACTGTCGATCGAAGGCAGTAGTCAGCACAGATATCGACGAAGAATTTTTGTCACTTATTTTAACAAAGTCTGAGGAAATAGAGTAGAATTGTCTTTGCCTTACATAAATCAAGGCTAACTTCATTGCTGTCAGTAGTGTAGATTCAAAGCTGAATTCAAGTTGTGAACCCTGCTGTCCGCAGTGTAGATCGAAGGCAGTAGTCGATACAGACATAAGTCTGCGGTGCTGTGGCACTGAGTTTGCAATGGGCCTGTATCGAGGAGGCATGTGGTCATAGCGGAAGCCACGTGGCTGGGTGAGGGCCTTTGCTGTGGCAAGAGTCTTTTCTCTTTGCAGAAGTGAACCACGCCCAAGGCATAGGCTAATTATTTATACTCGTACGCTAGAGTTGCGTACTTTGGACCAGCCCACTCCGCTTCTGCTTCAAGCGGGGGGGGCAACACAGCTACATGACCAGGATATTCCCCAGAGTCTGAGATAATATGGTTGCGTCCACTGTGCAGTACACTACACGTATCAATAGTATATGGACACACGGAAAAGTTTTTGGTTTGTATAGTGAGTTGTGTATAGCATATCACCGGTAGTATTAGCATTGTGTACATTATTGTTGATGTGCAAGTTCCTTCCCTTATACATAATTGATTGCCACATCTCTGAACATTGAGCTAGTGTGCTGTTGAGGGGATATATTATTTTGGGAAGGTCCGTTGTCCTGATTTGTGCTGCTTTTGAGGTAGTAGAGGGGGAGCGGTCAGGAGGGGTGGTTCTTGTGGTGGTGGCGCTAAGTGTTGTGATTTTGTTGGGTGTTGGAAGTGCATAATTAGTACCTCTATTACATATTTGTCTTTAGATATATGTGTGAGTTGGATGTAATTCACACAGTACATGGTCGACGTCCTTACACTAGTTAAATGTTGCTATTAATTTGTTAGTGGTAAATGGAACTATCGCCTGTTTTTTTAGGTAGCATTGTAGATTTGGTTTGTTGTTGAAAGTATGGGAAGTGGTGTTTTGGGGGGGTTTCTACGGGAACGTCTAGTTTGTATATTATTAACGTTAGTTGTGTTTCTGGTTTGTAGCGATTTTCTTGGAGGAAGGAATACGTTGAAGAGTGGTAATATTTTCAGTTTGTACTACATTGAGAACGGGATGATAATTAAAATAAATAGAAAAAAACTGAAATGCTCAATGAACATTATAATTAGGAATTATCATTTAAAAAACCTTTGAAATTCACTGAAAAAACCATAGGTTTCAGGCAGGTTATTGTTATGAATTATTATTTAAAAACCTTAGATATTCATTGAAAAAAACATAGGTTTCAGGGGTGTTATAGTTAGCTGGACATTTCACTCATATAAAACCATTGAAATTCCTCCATTATAGTTAGTTGTACTAACTGTAACTCTCGAGTCCCAATCCACTGGTTATGATGTCACATATTACATCATTCATGACATGGGCAGTGACATTACTGATGACATCATCCAGTGAATGTAGTTTGGTTTGCTACTGATATATATATATATATATATATATCAGTAGCAAACACCCTTGAGCTTTCGAAAGGGCACAAGTCGATACTCTGCCATCCAGCTATTTAGGCCCTGTGCAGCTTCTCACCCCCTCTCCATCGTAAAACACCTGATCCGACGCGTTTCGGGGCAACAACGCCCCTTAATCATGGATTCTTAGCACAGAGGTATCAAGACTCACTTTCAAAATTCAAATCGTTTTAATTGAATTACTCCACCCTAAGTGGGTGTGGCTGAAATTTTCGTCAAGCGGAATGCTGGGCGACGTAGTCCAAGAAAGTGAGTAATAGTATTGTCCTTAAGTAGGTTTCAACCTCTCTATTCTGATTGAACACTTGTAACAACCTTTAGTAGGAAATGAGCTATCACCTATGGTTTGTTCAATGAATTTCTAAGGTTTTTTAAATGACAATTCCTAACAATAACCTGCCTGCAACCTATGTTTTTTTCAGCCAAAAGGCGAGATAGGTGCAAAAAAGTTAAACTCAGAGCCAAAAAGAAGATACTGGCGCAAATAGATGAGACCAACAAAGAAGACAAAACCATCATAAACCTGATCAATATGGAACTAACTGAAAAAGAAAAACAAATACTCAAGTTAGGGCTTTCATACTGCCCACCCAGCGAATTCAATTACGCCCAAACCAGGATTGGTATTTTCAACTACATTCGCAAACTTAAACTGATTAATTTCTTCACTGTCAAAAATGGTTTACCGAACAAACAAAGAGTAGCCACAAAAGATCAACCCAAGAGAAGCAACTTGTTGGTAACAGATATCCCGGTACTTCTGGCTGCACAATCCATATCATTAGAAATACCTTACGGAAATGATGAAAGTGACTCAGACATGTCAACACAGCAGTAACTACAACAAGCAGCCATATCACAGAGAGGGGCGGACAGTAGTCCTTTCAAAAAAGAAATCCACTTTCGTTACACAAATGCCCGAAGATGTAATTGGCATCTACCATGAGAGAATTACTGACGATATCAAACAACTATACTATCACTATCGACGCAAAAAATACCATAATGAAATTGAGTACATCAAACTCATGGACAGACTTAGCAAAAACAACGAGGTGATAATAAAATCCTCAGACAAGGGTGGAAATATAGTCCTCTGGCCCAGAAACGACTATCTCAAGGAAGCCCACAGACAGCTCCCTGATGAAGCATGTTACAAACACTATAATATGAAAGAGTACACCGACGCAACAGAGAGACTCAGGAAACATCTACACCAATTAAAACGGGATAGTATGATTTCCACTGAGGAATTCAAATTCTTATGGAATGAGCATCCAACAATTCCCTCCATTTATTTTGCACCAAAAACCCAGAAAAACATCAGTCCCTTTCCCGGTCGACCCATCATATCTGCCATCAACAGTGTTGGGGAACATTTATCTCAGTATGTCGACTACTAACTACAGGACTTGGTTAAAGACCTTCCGACATATGTCAAAGACATGGGAGATTTCCTCAACAAAATCAAGGAAATCAAATGGGATGCCAACATTAGACTTATAACTCTTGACATCGAATCGCTGTATACGTTTATTGATCATGATGTGGGGCTCAAGGCATTCAAACATTCCCTAGGTTGTAAACTAGTTGAATGTTATGAGCATAACAAGATCATACTCAAATGCATTGAATGGTGTGTCAATAACAATTTCTTCATGTTTGGCACACAGATGTATAAACAGTTGCGCGGAGTGACAATGGGATCCTGCTTCTCCCCCAGCTACGCCTGTTTAACGGTGGACTGGTGGGAGGAGCTGATCCTCAAACAGGTACATCATGAACAATTCAATACACATGTCAGACATTGGCTAAGGTTCATTGATGATGTTTTTATTGTGTGGCATGGCAATGAAGAGAGTGCTAAGGTTTTTGTCAATAACCTCAATGACAATATGCTAATCTAAAATTCACTTTGCACATTAGTGACAAGAAAGTGGATTTTTTAGATGTAAATGTATATGTGGAGGCAGGGAAAATCAATACCACGCTCCATAGAAAAGCCACAGCGGGCAACTCAACGCTACATGCGTCGAGTCCCCACCCCAACACTTAATCCAAAGCATACTATATTGTGAACTACTGAGAATTAAGCGAATATGTAGCACCGCAGACCAACAAGAGGTATGCACAAGAGAGGCACTCGAGAGATTCTGACACAGAGGCTACAGTATATCTACTCTTAATCAAGCCCTGACTAAGGTCACTATGAGTCCAAGAGAATCACTATTAGAATCCACAAATGCCACCGCAGAATCCATCAATGAAACCAACACACCCAGGCCCATCATCACTTTTAACAGGCCGCAACGCCAAATCTGATCCATTATTAATCACAATTGGCCCATAGTCCTGACGGATGCAGTCCTAACCCCTGACTTACCCAACATCCCTACCATTCCATTCCATAGAGGGACCTCTATGAAATCTCAAATTGTGAGCAGTAATCCAGAAACCTTAAAAAGCAAGAAAAACACCTGGTTACAACCCAGACAAGGTTCCTACAAATGCTCATCATGTAGGGCTTGTAAATTTGGTATTTCCACCACCAAATACAAGACCCCCTTCAGCCCTAATGAGATTAAGATCCAAGGCAATTTTAATTGCAAAACAGAGTACGTTGTATACGTTCAAACATGCATCTGTCGCCTCAGATATGTAGGCAGCACCAAACTACAGGTGCTTGTCAGAATCCTTCAAAACCTTAGGGCCACAGTCAACAACGATACAGCGTTCCCGGTTGCCAGACACTTTAAAGTAGGGCATGACAATGATTTCAAATGTCTCTAGTATTTTGTGATCTCAGCTATCCCAGAATGCCCTAGAGGAGGCAACAGGGAAAAAGCTTTAAGACAACTAGAGTTCAAAATTATTTTAGAACTGGACAGTACGCATCCAAAAGGGCTCAACAATACAGAGGATCTCCAAAACTTTCTCTAAAGTTAATATCAAGTGTAACATGAATTTCAATTCTGTACACCTGATTCCTCAGCTGCTGAAACAACTATCTTCTCCCCCCCTGTTCCTGTTTTTAATATATATATTGACTTTTTAATATATATATCTTTTAAATCAAATAAACCCATTTTATATAATATTTGCACATTTGCACAATCATAATTTTGCACTACTAAGGCACTTTCTGGTCGTGCACTACTTGATGCATATTGACCAACATATTGTTTACACAAGGTGAAATTTTGCACGTGCTTATTGAAACACAACTTGAACATACCATCAGTGGGACTTATTTATTGTATGAATTTATTCAGTCATCGATCTTCACTTTCAGTACAGTAGCGAATTTTTTATATTTGTAGAAAAGATTTTTTTATAAATATGGTATTTATGTATTTATTGACATATGGCACATATGAACAATTTATGATGAAATGTGATACCTCTTTTTATCACTATTTATTCAAATGCCTGATTTTAAATTCACAATGACAATGTACTGTATGGAGTCCTGCATTTACGCAGACAAACAATGTTATCAAGTTTCCCCCTGTAATTCGATTTATTTGGGTTGATCAATATATACTTTTCGCATCCACCATGTGTAAAATGCAGAAAGAAGAAAGTGGCGCAAGTATATCTTTCATGTTTATTGTATCACGTGACAAGGGTTTAAGCATCACTAAAAAATGGCAAAAAACAGTAAACGGACTGCGTTTCTGCCAGTAATCAAGGATACTTTGTTATCAGAAACGCGTCTGACGAGGCTTTAATAAATCAAGACCTGCCAAACCACGTAAATCGGTTTTCGTTTCCCTTCCTCTAAAGCATTGCCGGCTGGAGTGCGATAGACGACTTGGGGAATACTATTTGTATATATATATATATATATATATATATATATATATATATATCTTACCTACTGGCGGTCGCCAGTAGGTAGTTATAGTTAGGATTGATTTCCATAGGGAAATCGCAACATTCTATTTGGAATAACTTTGGCGCCGGTTGAGGAATCAGCCTGAATTTTTCAGCAACTTTGCCTCGCGGCTCTCCGCTCCTTCCCTGAAAGTTTGGGGGGGATTCGTCAAGCAGGGGCCAAGATAAAAGGGGGGTCCCAAAACGTGTTTTCCCCATGTTAATTTCCATAGGGCGGTCGGTCGCACTTTTAGCTCGAACGGCTGAATGGATTTTCACCAAACTTGGCAAAATTGTAGGGACTGGTAGCCCGATGTGCCTTTGCTATGTCTCAAGATATGTGCTCCAGAGGATTTTGAGTAATTTAGGTTCCAAAAAATTTATATATCTATAGCAGCGCCCCGGTACGCGTACCGGGGAGCGCTCCGGGCGCGCCATGCGACTTGCGCACGGAAAGCTGATTGGCTCTCGGTTGTCTGTAAACATTCGAAACAGTCCGGAGCGGCCGCCATCTTGTGTCTCGGTAGGATCGAGACACAAGAGGTGGCAAAAAGAAAGGGGGAAATAACCAAAAGGGGGCAGGGTAGACCCCCCCTTAACCCCTAGGTTTGATGTGGGGGCCATAAAAGGGTCCCGCGGGTAAAAAAATATTATTTTTTTTTCCGATTTTCGCGGGGGGAGCGCCCGGTACGCGCACCGGGGAGCGTACCACGGGGGAAATCAAGTGAAACAGGAAAATAATAATTCAAAGTGATTAGAGGTAGGGTAGCTCTGCATAGAGTTGTTGTGTTGTTTGGGTGTTTTAAGTACCAACATGTAGGTACCAATGTAGAGTTTTAAATTTAATGTACACCTTTTTTTATGTAGATATCTAGCATGTTGTAATAGAAGTTATTGTGGTATATGGAATCCATACCATAGTCTGTCAGGAAAGCAGAAACAGATGCTAAGTACTCCCTGAGAAGACCTACGGGATCATGGGTAGTCTACTCTGCTCCCTTATGATGTTTTAAAATTTCATTGTATACTTTAAGTTTCACTTTATACTATAATATAAACATAATTATTTTGGTAGTACTTCATGAATTAGATATAAAAATGAATAATGTCTCAAACAATTTTTAATTATTAAATAAAAATGTATTGGTCAGAATTTTCATAGTTCAATAAAACTTCCATCATTACATCATCTGGAATCTCCTCAAACATGCATGTTTCTATGTCTTGTAAACATTCAATAAATTGTTCATCCAAAGACTGATCCATAAAATCTTCATCCAAAAAATCTTTATTTAGAATCTCCTCAGATGTAATCTCGAAGGAAATATTGACATTTTCTTGCTCCCCTTCCATTTTTTTGGCTGTAAATTGCATAAAAAATAACTATATCAGTAGAGTTAGGGCACTGTTGGGTTTAAGTCCAGACAGGTAGTTCTGATTTTTTAACAGTGAAGTTAACTTTGGGTAGTGTATGGTAACAGGCAGCAAGTAGAAATATAAAAAAGTGCCTGTGAAGAAGTGTAAGTAAATTCATAATTATAGCAGAGAAGTCTAAGTCAATCAGTAAATATAACAGAGGAGCCTATCTGTATCTATAACTATAGCAGGGGGACAGTAAATAAATATCAAAAAACTTTTTTACAAATTAACTTAAAGTGCCCCTTACAAATTATCAACTTACTTTACAGAGAGGTTAAGAAGAAAAAATGTGAAAATCCTTTTGAGATGTACCTCAGGTAGTTGTAGTCAAAATGGCCGTGTTTCCCTCTCATATTTCATTTATATTCATGTACATAACCAATCAAATGTCAGGAAACAAAAATAAAGAATGAAAGTAACGTTTTAATTGGTTGTGAATTCTAACACTTCAGATGTGTTTTTGTCATGTAATTTACCTCAGGATATTTAGAAAGTGCTACAGCTCAAATGGCTCAATGGAATTCCACCAAATTTGGGAAAATGGTAGGGACTAGTATGTAGTATTGCCTATTCTATATTTGGTGAACTTCTCTACAGAGGTTTTTATGTAAATTAACTTTTACATTTTTTGGGAGCGCTTACCGGTGAGCGTACCGGTAAGCGCAACGGGAGTCCTCCATTTTGTGTTTCGGTAGATTTGAGACAGAAAATGGAGGACAAACAACGTTGGGAATGGGTATAAGGGGGCACGGTAGGCACCCTCTGATCCCCTACGTTTTCTGAGGGGGTCTTAGGAGGCCCATATGGCCCAAAAATATTTTTTTTTAAAATGTTTCGTGGGGGGGGGGGAGCGCCCGGTACGCGCACCAGGGAGCGTACCGGGGAGCGTACTTTGGTGAAAAATAGTGAAAAAAGTTAGAAAAAGATAATCATTTGGAGTGATCAGAGGTAGGGTAGCCCTGAAAAGAGCTTTTGGGTTCTGTGGCTGATTTGGGTACCTATAAGTAGGTACCAATGCACAGTCTTAAATTCAGGAGGAATATTCTATTCCCCTCATCTGAGAAGTGCACACCATCTTCTCTGTAAATATCTTGCATGTTGTAACGCAAGTTATTGTTGTATATTGAACCCATTCCATAGTCTCTCATGTAAGCAGAAACAGATTTATTCACATGTTTCCGTGCTTTCTCAAATTGTGGACAAAATTGGTTGGACCATTTCCATTTCTGTTTTTGGCATATATTGGAATATACCAAGGCAGTTTGTGGAAAAAGTGCCATTAAATGATCAAAGGTGTCCTTTAAAAGCATTTCCAGACCTACCCCAGTCAAAGTGCCCAAGTCATTTCCTCCACAGTGCACAATTAAGAGGTCAGGGTGTGGCAAATGCAAAAAGGTTTTCACCAATGGAATCAATTGGTGACATCTTAATCCTCTCTGGCCAATCCATTTGATGTTCACATTTGATAAATCAAGGTTGTGAACATTTCTGGTAGCTGCATACCTTTGAGCCCAGTGGATATAGCTATGTCCAATAATCCAGACAGAATACATGGTGAGAGGAGATTCTGGTGCAGTCAGATGAAGTGTGGGAAAGAAATGGCAGTTGGAACAATAGGAGTTTGCAAAAAAAATGTAGACTTTCAGTGCACAAGCAATGATTGGTAGATTGAGATAGTTGAAAACTGAAAGTTAGGGTGCATGGTTGTGTTCTGTGTAAGAAGTAATTTGAATGGTTAAAAAAAATCATTTAAAGAAACCTTGCACCAGATAAGCTGCTGTATTTGCAGGTCAAACATCCTTGCTGAGGTGATTTGAAACATTGTAGAATAAACTTTTAAACCTGAGAGCTCAGTGAGGAGGGAGTTGCTATGGTAACAGGTAGAAAGGGCTGAGGGGGGAAAGGGTGTTGGTTTCAAAATACAGAGGGAAGAGTTTTGATTGGTTACCATGAGCAATATGTGTGTAGAATTAGAGGGTTTCTGTGCCACTAATGGTTGCAGTGCCTGGAGAACATGCCTTTTGCTCTGCTAAAGAAATATTGGTGTGTGTATCTGACACTGTTCTGAATCTCCTATAGCATTTGTAAAGGTGAGTTATGATTCATTTGGATAGAGAGTTCAGATTAAGAAGCACATTGATTTTCTTTGGTATTGGTTTGTTTGATGTTTTTTGAAAATGCATGGTTTCTATATTTGTAAAATAGAGGATTTGTATTTTGTGAAATAGTGATGTTTCAGTAGTCAAGTTGAAGGGTTGTACATAGGACTTGCACTCTGTATCTAAAATGGTAATTGAAAAATTATTTTAGTGGGGGGCGTGGCTTGCAGCCGTGAGGAATGGCCGCGTTTTAGACCGGCTCCTCGGCCCTCGCCTGTAAATCCACCCTAAAACCAATCCAGATGCCGCATTTTCGACCCCTGTGACCACCTAAGGGGTCGACGAGAGAACCGACCTGACTGCGACCGCATTTCCAGGCTCCTCCGCCGTACCTTCCTTGAGATCGCTGCCGCCTCGGAGCATACACTGACGCGGAGGAAGATGGCGGCCCGACTCGCGATTCATCAGGGGGCCTAGAACTTTCCGCACTGCCCGGCCCGCTGAAGTAAGTCGCGAGTCCTCAGTGCCGTCGGAGCTCCCGGGGGCTACTGGGCGCAATCGGGCCAACTTCCACCTGCCCTACGCCGAGTGGTGACGGCTCGGAGCTGGGGACCTGGCTCACCCCCACCGCCGGCCACAGTGAACACGCGAGTCCCCGGCTTCTTGGCCTACCGCCGGGACTCGCTCCAGAAGTCTTGCTGCGGACCTTTCTTCTCCCGCCCCCGGCTGGCTGCCCTCGGCGAGAAGTACCAGCTGCCCTCCCTTCTGAGTAAGAGGCCCCCCCCCCCTCCGGTGCCTCCCATATTGCCATACAGACCTGTGTGGCTATCGCATTGCAGGACATACAGCTGGGCCCTTCCTGGTGACCACGGGCTGACGACGCATCGGGATACGCTCCACTCTCCTAGCCCAGAGCCAATGAGACAAACCATCAGACCCTGATCAGACTCTCTCGGACTAGCTATGGTGCACTGAGTGGTCACTGGTGCGCAACTGCGGCCCCCTTGGACTACGTGGTGGTTGCGTGCTTGCCCCATCTCTGGATTTTGGACCTGAACCGCAGCATTCTGAGCACACCTTGCACAGTTGTAGACGGGGAGACGTGGATTGTTGCCTGCAGAGACTCCTCGTGGCTCCTAAGTGCCGGCGACGACGACGCTGATTGTGCCTCCTTTTGCAAGACACGCGCACCAAGTCGTGTGTGCCATCCCAAAGGCTACGGACACTATCTGTACTGCTGCACCCCACTGCTCCCCTGGCTGGTTCTGATTGGCTAGACTTGGACACGCGCTCGTGGGCCACGCACCCGCCCTGACACCCCATGATGGCAGGCAATAGGAGTAACCGACCCACCACCCAGAAACAAATCACTAAGTTCACCTGGGCGTCCAGGGGAGAAAGCAAGGGCCGTCCTTCTGAGGGGGACCAATCAGGTGCACCTCCCTCCCCCACGACGAAATCCCTAACACTTGAAGACGTAATGGAGGCCATCGCGGGCGTACGGACATCCTTAGAAACGCGCATTGACTCCGTCAACATTGAAGTCACCCTCCTGCGCGCAGACCTCCGCAAAATGGATTCTAAGGTCAAGGATGTGGAGGTGAAAACCACCGCCCTCATTGACGACATATCGACGCTCCAACAACAGATGGACCAGATGAAAAAGCAGCAGCTCATCATGGGAGAACTCCTGGATGACTACGAAGGTAGATCAAGACGCAACAACATTCGCATCCTAGGAGTTCCGGAACAAATGGAAGGGCAGGCGGCAGACCTCTTCGTGGAGGACCTTGTCCAAAAACATCTTAAACCTAAACGACTCTCCACATACTTCTCCATTGAGCGGGCTCACCATGTCCCTGGAGGCCGCCCAAAGTTGGGGGCTCCCCCGCGCCCCATTATAGCCAGAGTCTTCAACTTTCGCGACAGGGACTCCATCCTCCAGACGGCCCGCGCGGGGGGACCTCCGCGCTTGGAGGATGCGCATATTACGTTCTTCCCGGACTTCACAGTAAAGGTACAGGCCCGACGACGCAGCTTCCTTGAGGTAAAAAAAGCCATGCGTGATAAAGACATTAAATACTCCATGCTCTTCCCTGCAAAACTCCGCGTGGAAGCAGAGGGCAAAACTTGTTTTTTTGAGTCTCCGGAGATGGCCTGGGAGTGGCTGGAAGGTTGGCGCCAAGTTGGGAAACCGAAAAACGACCGTGCTGGCGCCAGAACGAGTGACCATCGCAACCGCCCCCCGGACAGCAGAGAGGACCCACCGGAGGATGAACCAGCTGATCAGTGAGGATGTCCGCACAGAATAAGATTGACAACGACCTCCATGACAATCACTGCCTCGGACTGCCACACTTGGGGCAGTAACATGATAGATAATGCCCTAGGTCTCCTGATCCTAGATTCCGCAAGTGGTCCTGTTGTTTCCACGGGACGAGACGCTCATCTAAACCGTATGTTATGTTCCTTTACGATATGTCACAATGTACAGGTCGGTTACGACATGTTATAGATCATTTGTTATGCTATGATGCTTAAGGCGAGGGCCCCCATGGCTCACCAAAACCCCCCTTCATGTTTGGGAAGGCGACAGGCACTCTGCCTAGTTGGGGAGTGGATAGTTTTAAATCCGCGGGCAGGGGGGCAGGGAGGGTTGGGATGGGGTTGGGGGGAGGAGAGGGTTTGTTCTTGTTTTCGTTTGTTGTAACTTTCGCCCTTAGCAGAGTCCTTTCTTACAACAATCCAGGTTCTGGGCCAGATTTGGCGGTGGCATGGCACACTTTCCCTCCGTACTTAGCGATTTCGCGGCCCCTGAAGATGCAGACGCCTCTTGCCCCTCTTGCTCAGGTCCACCTGAAACGAACTATCCGACCTCTCTTATCACGTATGCACCTCCACCATGATGTCCACCGTTAATCCACAGACCCTGTCCAGGTCCCTTACCATCATGTCGTGGAATGTACATGGACTTGGTCACAAAATAAAACGAGGCATAGTCCTTCAGTTCCTACGACACCACTCTCCCGACTTAGTGTTATTGCAGGAGACACATCTGGTGGGAAACACCTGCCAGGCACTTCAAAGAGGGGGATATAGACTGTTGGTACATGCGGGTTTCACATCTGGGTCTCGTGGCATTGGGATCCTAGCTCGAAAAACACTAGCACTCACAGATATAAAGACTTGGGCTGACCCTCTAGGCAGATTTGCGTCAGTTGAGACCTCCTGGGAGGGACGTCCCTTGAATTTAATTTCCGTATTTCTCCCACCGACTATATGTAGGGACTCCCTCCGGGACTTAGGGATTCGCCTGGCGACCATTCCGACGGGTACACTTCTCATAGGGGGCGACTTCAATATGACTATGGATGACCACCTCGACAGACATCCTACGCGCCGCTCACACAAATCCTGCACTGACCTCTCCGATTTCGCTCATGCCATGGGTTTAGAAGATATATGGAGAGCCCACCACCCCGCTACCCCCTACTTCACACACTACTCTAATGCGCACAACAGTATGTCCCGCATCGACTACTTCTTTTGCCCAACAGCAGATATCGGATTCTTTATACACCCCATGGGTCTTCCCCGTGGCATCTCCGACCACTCTCCCATCACCGTAGAACTGACATACTATCGTAAAACCACCCGCGGCCCCATAATCATTAATCCCTGGATTTTGCAAATTCCAGATATCAAGGAGGACTTGATTGAACATACTGACTTCTACTTCACTGAGAACGTAGGTTCGGTTCAATCGGCAATAATTGTATGGGAAGCTTATCTGGCGGTCATTAAGGGCAGGTCATTATCGCTTAAATTAGGCTACCTCCGGCAACATAATGAGCAGATCCTACAAGCCGAATCTGACCTCCTCCAACAAGAGTTGGAACACAATGCATCCCCCTCGACGGAGTCGGCCCGCCAACTCCGTGCGAAACAACTCAACTATCGGGCTCTAGCGCAGGAAAAGACACAGGCTCGACTACTCAATACCCGTCATCGAATTTATGAACATGGCGACCGAGCCGGGAACATGCTGGCCTGGCTGGAACGTCGCGACCAGGGGGCGAGATGGGTTTCTTCTATCACGCGGCCGGATGGATCGGTGACCTCCGACCCGCAAGAGGTTGCGGAGACCTTCGCAGACCACTTGGAACACATCTATACTGCCGGGGCGATTTATACCTCGGAAGAATCTAGACAACTCCTTGCGGAGATGCAACTACCGACACTCTCAGAGACAGACCGAGACGTGCTCGATGCTGACATTACAGCAGACGAGCTCACGTCGGCGATCTTCTCCATCAAGTCGGGTAAAGCCATGGGTCCCAATGGGGTCCCGATCGAATTCTTAAAGGCTATGTCCCCAGGTATCGTCCCCCACTTACAATAGATGTTCGAGGAAGGGCGAGACGTTGGCTCCCTCCCACTTGATCAGCGGCTGGCATCTGTGGTCGTCATTCTCAAACCAAATAAACCTCCCAACGAATGTAGCTCCTATAGACCGATCTCCCTGATCAGTACAGAAGCCAAGGTTCTAGCGAAATTACTGGCCAACCGTCTCCTTGATATACTTCCCTCATTAATACACACCGACCAATCAGGATTTCTTCCCGGGCGAAACACGGCCCTAAACCTGCGTCGAGTCAACAATGTCTTGAGTAGACAACCACATATCCAGGAGGACTCTGCTATTGTCTCCCTCGACGCCACCATGGCGTTTGACTCAATAGAATGGTCTTATCTTTTTGAAGTCCTTCTTCGATTTGGCTTTGGGCCAAAATTTGTCCAATGGGTGCGTCTTTTATACACGGACCTTCTGGGCCAGGTCCGAGTCAATAATCATACGTCCAGAAGATTCACACTCCACAGAGGGACCCGTCAGGGCTGCCCCCTGTCGCCGCTTTTATTCGCCTTGACCCTAGAACCACTGGCCCAGTGGGTCCGCACAGATGCCTCCATCATAGGCCTCCGCTGGAACAACGAAGTGACCGATAAGATTTCCCTATATGCAGATGATATCCTGGTATACGTGGCTTCCCCAAAATCTTCTCTCAATAGTCTTTTCCACGTCTTAACCAACTTTGGGAAGTACTCGGGATACTCAATCAATTGGGCTAAATCGGCTCTATACATGCTACGCGGCCCCCCCCCCCCCTCGCTCCCAGTGGATTCTCTATACCGGTGGCACAAGAGGGCTTCAGATATTTAGGCATTTTCGTCACCACGAATCCCACCCTTTTCCACGACCGGAATCTGCTAGCCCCATCGCGCAGACTACACAGCGATGTGGCACACTGGCGATCCCTACCACTGTCCCTCGCAGGCAGGGCGGCCCTGTTCAAAATGTTGGCACTCCCACGCTTCCTATATGCCCTCCAAAATTGCCCCTTTCCGATTCCTGACTCCTACTTCGGGTCAGTGGAGCGCGATCTCCGCCTTCTCCTGTGGGATGGAGGGGCTGCCCGTATTGCCCTACAAAAGCTGACAATGGGCTGCTATGACGGTGGCATTGCACTCCCCAACTTGCGCCTCTATTACTGGGCATCACAACTGGTTGCTACTAACCACTGGATACACGGCTCACCCGTTGACCCAGCCTTCCACCTTGACAGATACCAGACTGGTCGGGAGGGATATTTCGGGGCCCTATACAGTAAGCCCAAAAAGGATAGATACATTGGCCCTATGGCGCACACAGTCGCAATATGGCATCGGGCCATGGCTCGCCTAGGTTGGTCGAACAAACTTACTAAAGCCACCCCACTGTGGGCATCACAACAGCTTGGTTCCCTCTGCTTCCAGTTGGGTTTCGACAAATGGGACGCAATAGGCATCTCAACAATAGGTGACCTGGTACATAAGGGTAAACTCCTCACCTTTGCAGACTTACGAACCAGGTACGCACTTGCACACACTGAGGCCTTCCGTTACCTCCAAATCAAACACGCCCTCCTCTCTGCCATTCCCGATCTCTCCTCCTTGCCCGAGTCCTCCCCTCTGGAAGACAGATTACTCTCAGAACCCCTCCCGACAAAAGCCATTTCCTACACATATACCGCAAACTCTGCAATAATCTCCCCAATACATTCCAACCCCTACGAGATAAATGGCAAGCAGACCTAGGTGATCTGGAGGAAGACGAGTGGCAGGCGGCCTTGATGTCCCCCCGGGAAGTGGCGATTAACCACCGACTCAGATTGATTCAACTGAAAGTCCTACATAGGACCTATATGCCCGCAACTCTGTTAGCCACGATCGGGAGAAGGGAGGACGATAGATGCCTCAGAGGTTGCGGACAAACTGGCACCTTTTACCATATCTTATGGGACTGTCAAGTAATACAGCGCTTTTGGGAGGGCGTTGTCCGAAGAATGAGAGACTCGTTGGGAAAACCCATCTTACTGTCACCAAAGGAAGCTGTCCTCAATATCTGGGGTGCCACGGACCTGAGTGACCTGGAGCTACAATGGGCTGCCTTGGGTTTTCTAATCGCTAAACGTTCAATTGCAATGAAGTGGGGTGCTGCCGATCGACCTCTAGTGGTGGGTTGGATGGCTGAACTGGACAGATGCATGTTGGCTGAAAAAACTGTTTACAAGCTCCGTGGCTGCCCTGCGAAGTGGGACAAGAAATGGGGCCATTGGAACATTTACCGGGGCGAACTCTGTGAATCCCCCACGGCGGAGCTGGCCATGAGCCGGACTAGACTATTGGGCTGAATTGTGCATCTCTTTCATGGTTAATGTACTATGACTTTGCTTGAACATGCTAATTGTACACTGATTTTGACTCTGCACTGTTTTCAATAAAAAAAAATTGTTAAAAAAAAATTATTTTAGTGCAAATCTATGGGTTTCAGTAGTGACAATGAATGCTTCTAAATAGGACCTGTGTTCTGTTCCTAAAATGGAAATTGAAAAACGATTTTAGTGCAAATGAATGGGTTTCAGTAGTGAAAATCCATGCTTGTACATAGGACCTGTGCTCGGTTCCTAAAATGGTAATTGAAAAAAGATTTTAGTGCAAATCCATGGATTTAACATTTTTAAAAAGGAATAAATAGTGTGTGCTTAATTACATAAAAATATTTGAATCTTTTACAAACATGTTATCTGTTTTAACTCAGATTAGGAAGCAGATTGAGTTTCTTTGCTGTTGGTTTGCTTAATTTTTTGGGTAATGCTTCGTAGGAATGTTTACAAGAGATAGGAAATGTATTTTATAAAATAGTGACTTTTCAGTACTCAAATGGAATGATTGTACATAGGACTTGCACTGTGTTTCTGAAATGTTATTGAAAAATCGATTTTGGGGCAAACTAATAGATTTTACATTTTTGAGAAAAAATATATAATGTGTGCATGATTAAGTAACATAATTTGAAGCTTTCATAATCATGTCACCTGTGTTACCTCACATTAGGAAGCACACTGAGAGCTTTATTTATGAAAATAGTGATGCATCACTTTTCACTGTGCACTCCTTGTGACACCAATGATGCATTATTTTTAATGTATGACGCATTATAATTCTAGGATTTACAGATAAGTCAGTATTTGTGATGTATCTGTAAGCGCAAAAGTGACGAATTGCTGGAGTGTCACAAAAATTACGCAACTCCAGCAATGCATATTTTCACATGGGGAAAGCCCCATGTGAAAGCGTTTGCCTCAGTCTTACGCCTGCTGTGAGGCAGGCGCAAGATTTTGACGTAATAGTGTCCTAAAAGTGACGCAGTGAAATCTCATAGATTTCACTGCGTCACTATTACGAGGCTTTTTGTGGGGGAATGCCCCTTCTGTGTACATTACAGCTGATAGAGGTATAATGTGGCGCAGAGGTTTAAAAAGTGACGCATCTACCTACATGCGTCACTTTTTAAATATGGCGCAACAAGGCACATGTTTTATGCCGCTGATGTGTCACAAAAAGTGACGCATCAGCAGTGGAAAACTGATGCAGGGCTTTATAAATGAGGTTCATCTCTTTTTTTGCACACTACTCCAGTTTAGTCCTGTTCACTGCATTCTTGGACACAAGCCTCACCTTTTGTGCTCCCCTGGACAAGCTTCATTACATCTGCACTCCTGCTTAGGCCTCATAATCTTTTTTTAGAATAAGATTTGAAAAACAGAGAAAAGGTTATATGTATAAGTTTTTCATTACACTACTAAAACATTTTTGGGACAAAATAATGTCTTTTACATTTTTGAGAAAGAATAAATAGTGTGTGAATGATTACATAGAAATATTTGACCTTTTCACAATCACGTCACCTGTGTTACCTCACATTAGGAAGTAGATTGTGCAGATGAGGTGAGGAATGTCTGCTATGAGGCAGGTGCAAGATTTTAATAGTGTCCTAAAAGTGACGCAGTGAAATCTCATAGATTTTAGTATTACGAGGCTTTTTGTGGGGGAATGCCTCTTCTGTGTACATTACAGCTGACAGAGGTATATTGTGGCGCAGAGGTTTAAAAAGTGACGCATCTACCTACATGCATCACTTTTTTTTGTGGGGGAATGCCCCTTCTGTGTACATTACAGCTATTAGAGGTATAATGTGGCGCAGAGGTTTAAAAAGTGACGCAAATACCTACATGCGTCACTTTTTAAATATGGCGCAACAAGGCACATGTTTTATGCCGCCGATGCATCATAAAAAGTGACGCATCAGCAGTGGAAAACTGATGCAGGGCTTTATAAATGAGGTTCATCTTTTTTTTGCACACTACTCCAGTTTAGTCCCGTCTACTGCACTCTTGGACACAAGCCTTACCTTTTGTGCTCCCCTGGACAGGGTTCATCTCATCTGCACTGCTGCTTAGGTGTCAGAATCCTATCACATGGGAAAAGCCCCATGTCAAAGCGTTTGCTTCAGTCTTATGCCTGCTGTGAGGCAGGTGCAATATTTTGATGTAACAGTGTCTTAAAAGTGACGCAGTGTGATCTCATAGATTTCACTGCGTCACTATTACGAGGCTTTTTGCGGAGAAATGACCCCTCTGTGTACATTACACCTGACAGAGGTATAATGTGGCGCAGAGGTTTAAAAAATGACGCATCTACCTACATGCGTCACTTTTTAAATATGGCGCAACAAGGCACATGTTTTATGTCGCCAATGCGTCACAAAAAATGACGCATCAGTAGCGCAAAACTGACACAGGGCTTGTCTTCTTCCTCTCTCTTCCCTTCTTTCGCTCCTTTAGTGATTTTACTTTTCTCACTTTCACCCTATTATACCTTTTCTATTTTAAACTATGTAATAAACAATCCCTCTGTGTTTCTCCCTCTAGCTCTCTTTCTCTTAACATTACTCTCTTTGTGTTTGTTCCCTCAAGCTAACTCCTTCATAAATTTTTTTTTTTTTTTTTTTGGGTGCGCTCCCCGGTGCGCGCCCCGGGGCACGTACCGGTACGCGTACCCTGCAGAAAAAAGATTGACACAGATTCATTAAAAATATAGGTTTATTTTTATAAAGTAAAGGTAGTTCTAAAAAGAACAGTTTTTTTTCTTCTTTTTGTTGTTTTATATTTTTTTAATGTTTTTTTGAACATTTTGTACTTTTTTTGGCTTTTCTGAACACTTTTATATTTTTTTGTATTTTTTATGGGGAGAAACAAAAAACAGGGAATTGTAAATGGCTCAACTGGAGCATAACAAAAATCAGGAAAAATTAGGGTTTTTTTGGACACTTATGGTTATCACCAGCAACCATGATAAGTTTGATGCTTTGCTCACCATAGCAAAGTAACTTGTTACAATATTTGCATAACATTTTGTAAACTTAGGTTTACAAAAAGGTCGTTAAACTTAGGTTGGATAGTAGCCAATGTGTCTCTTGCCCCCGGACCCGATGGAGTGGGTTGTTTTGATGTTGAGCGTCTAGACGTTGATGGGGGTAGTTTACTGCAGAGGTCCCTTAACTCTGCATTAGAGTAGTTGTTTGGGTGCGCACGCGTCATGTGGCGAATCATCGTGTGATTCCCGAAGGAATACTTTTTGTTAGGGTTCCCCCTGGATAGCTCAGCACCACAAACTAAACAAGTCACCTTTGCTGCGTTAACTTTTTTAAAACCCCTTGGGAGTTTGTAGAACTGCCATATAAAGTGCTCTTTGGGTTTGTAGGGCT
Organism: Lissotriton helveticus; assembly: GCF_964261635.1. Lineage (NCBI taxonomy): Eukaryota > Metazoa > Chordata > Amphibia > Caudata > Salamandridae > Lissotriton > Lissotriton helveticus. Next base: position 1,930,454,978 of record NC_136063.1, read on the forward strand.
GTTTATCTTCAGGCAGGAACTCCATTCTCTGTGCCTCCTCTTCATCATCCTCATCCTCTTCCTCTTGACCACCAACGTAATCTTCTGGTGGTCTTTTAGATGGTGGTGGTGGTGGTGGTGGGCCAGATGCTCCAGCTGCTGATACTACTGTAGCCATTTTCGGAGATAGAACTCGAAACAGGTCTTCCTCAGTCAAAGGACAAAGTCAGAATAAGGAAAAAAGGAGGGGGCTTTCATCATTTGGAAAACAAAAGTGTTCTGGACCAATGAAAAGTGTTATTTTCAAGTCACATGATCCAGGCTTCATCATTTGGAAACCAAAACTGATCTGCAACAATGAAAAGTGTTATTTTCAGATCACATGACCCGACGCGCTTACGCTACGCCCCCCCGGGGCGTGCCTCGGGGCGCGTCGCGTAAGCGAGTCGAGACGTTGCGCGATCGTATGCGATCGCGTGCTTCCGGGTGCGCTTACGCAGTGCGTCATATGACGCATCACGCGACTACGCGAAATGTCACGATGTTGTTTACGTTCGCGGGAATAGCGCTAACGGGACGCTCCCCGGTACGCGCCCTGGGGTGCTCCGTAACATTGCGCTTACCCGTACGTTCACTGGTACGCGCCCCGGGAGCGCCCCGGGGCAAACAATAATAAAAAAATAAAAAAATACATATTTACACAATTTTAATTTTGTTATAAAAATTATTACTTTTCATACCTATAGATATTTGCTATTAAAAAACCTATGAAATTCACTGAAAAACCCATAGGTTTCACACCAGTTATAGTTAAGAATTAGCATTTAAAAAACCTATTAAATTCACTGAAAAAACCATAGGTTTCACACCAGTTACAGTTAGCTGGAAATTTTACTCGCATAAAACCAATGAAATTCCTACGTTATAGTTAGTTGGACTCACTATAACTTGCGCGTGCAATGCACTGCTGATGACGTCACATATTACATCACTCATGAGATGGTCAGTGACATCACTCATGACATCACTGATGACACCATCCTTGTGACAGAGTGACAGACTTCCTTTCACTGTAATGTAACCTTTGAAACACATATTCAAAAATAGAAACTAAAATTTTCAAAAAAATTGATACCCATACCAGTTACAACAACCAATTCAGTAATTCCACCATCTATATACACATCCACTCATTCAACCAACAGTTCTATATAGCCACTCATACATATACTCACTCATCATATGTAGTGATACACCTATACATCCTCTTACACACCGACAGTCATCCAAAAGATACTCTCACACATACTCACACATGCAAATAAACTATTGAACATCCATTTATTTGCATATACAGCTATACACACACTACCACTTTACTTCTAAGGAAACTTACACATACTTACTCTGTTAAACAATCCCTTATAGAAACACATACTAATTTAAACAGGAACTCTTACAATCCCTCACTCTCACATATACTCACTTATATACATCAATATTCACATATACTAGATTAAAACATATGTAGTTACTGATAAGGACACTAGTGAGACAGTCATTCACTCACTAACACACACACATATACACACTCATCCACCCATACAGTCCTGCACATATGCTGTCTTCAAAACACATACAAAGAAAGAGTTAGTCATTCATGTATCTATGTGCTAAGTAATACCCTCACCAAACCATATAGACACTCATACTGATATTTAAAAAAACATCTAATAACCCATATATATACACATTTAGCTACTCACCAACCCATGCAGCCACTTTTAAACAAAGTGAAACACTAATACATATATTTAAATATTTAAACATTACTCACTAATATATGTATTCACTAAGATACACTTAATAAGCCAGTTAACCAATCAATTAAAAAAAATCCATGTAAACACTTATTTAAACATTTATTCTTCCATCAATTTTTACATATACATATATAACACATATTTATTTAAAAAAAATACACACATTCACTGGATGGTGTCATCAGTGATGTCATGAGTGATGTCACTGACCATGTCATGAGTGATGTAATATGTGACGTCATCAGCAGTGCATTGCACACGCAAGTTATAGTGAGTCCAACTAACTATAACGTAGGAATTTCATTGGTTTTATGCGAGTAAAATTTCCAGCTAACTATAACTGGTGTGAAACCTATGGTTTTTTCAGTGAATATATATATATATATATATATACACATATATATATGCTTCGTGACCACGAGGCAATTGCAGAGGCATTGTTTTCGAATTTACCCACAATATTGAAAACCACAGAAAGAGACAATGTGCAGAGTGATGATAAAGAAGCTAATGTTAAAACGCTTTTTAAAAAACTTGAAAAACTACAAAAAACGGAATTAACAAAATGGTGGGAAAGCAAATCTCTTCAGAAGTATAAAGAAGCCGGGAGAGTGCCTAGGGGTTTAAGAGTGTTGATAGCCCCATCGTTTGAAAACCCTAACCCCCTAATGCTTCAAGAGTGGGCTACGAATAATCTTGATGCATCGATGAACATGATATGGATCCTCATAAAATACGCTGAAATTGATAGAGCGGACGTGGTCAAAGAAATTGATGCAATAATAAGTGAATTGGGCACTTGTGAGCAGCAAGATTTTATCACAAAGGAGAGAGAAAACATAAAGAAGCGTTTGGAAAAGCATGAGTCTGTAATCAAGGAGCGTAAAGTCTTCAAATTTGCAATAGATAAGAAAGACTATGAAACCGGAAGAATATTCACTTTCTCGAAAAAATTTGATAATGTAAAAAGGAAAGCTATGATTCCCAAAACAACAAGTTTGTCAGTTCCTACATTAAATATCAAAAATTCATCTGATACTGAAACAAGTTCCATTATTTCCACTAATTCCTTAACCGCATCGATGCGGTGCATTTTCCCGTTGTGTGCTGGAAAATGCAAAAACAAATGTTCCATGACGAGCTGGGCTCGTCATCAGCGTAGCAGGAGGCTACCTCATGATGAGCCCAGCTCGTCATGAGCGTGGAAGGGGTTAAGTAGCAGTATGAACTCTAATGATGATTCAATCATGAATGCAGGAGGTGCATATTCGGCCAGTTTTACCCCGTCAGAAGAGTTGGGGTTTATCGTGGAAGATAGGAGACAAACCCTAAGTCCCTAAGACCGAGGGTACTGCTGAAAAAGCAAGGTGTAAACGAAACAGGCACCGCAACCAGAGGCGGAAACGCAAGAGGCAATTGGAGAAGGAGAGGAGGGAAAGGGAAAACTCAGTCAAATCAGTAAATGAAGAAAAGGATGCCAAGAATAATACTGTCATCAACCTGAGTAACCTTGACCTGGATGCTGCAGAAACCCAATTGTTATCTCTGGGACTCTCTTTTTGTCCAAAATCAGGTTTCAAATATACACAGTCAAGAATAGACATTTTTAAATTCATTTGCAAGCTCAAATTGGTGAAATTCCACAAGCTAAATAAAGGTAATAACTTGGCGTCTACTATTGTAGTGTAGCTCCTATTTTCCCAATAGGCTCTGCGCATTGGAATAGTGCCTACAGCAGTAAAGGCCTAGGCCAGACGTTAACTAGGTCTACTACTGTCGATACTAGACTTAATTTTTGGGTTTGCCAGCTAAGCTCAGAGTTCGCTAGAAACTTTCTCGAATGTTCAAGGAAGGATGAACTCCCCTGATTAGACAAGAAGGGATTTAGTTTCTGACAACCATAGAACATGACAACTTTGCTCTCCCCTAATCAAGAGTCAATCTCGAGAGTCGTGTGAGCACAAGGCAATTATTTTACTCAGTCAGTACGTGCATTCTTAGTCTCATCAGAATGTAGAGAAAAGGAAGAGACGGGCGTGTTCAATAAAAGATGTTATTTATTGATCAGTCTCTTTTCTCGTACAAGAGAAATGGATCGATATTATTGCAATACTTATAGTTAAGTAAAGTGCATACATTAGAAGCAATAGTATAAAATAATACTGTAAAAACATTGATATGGTTTCTGAGCCATATGATGTTTAAAATGATTAAAATATATTTACATACACATATACATTTGACTAAACGTACTCAACTGGTGTTTCTAAATACGCCTACCCCGTGTACCTGACCTAAGTCTAATGCGTGGGCGGGAATAGAAAGTTACAGTTTAGTTTAAGTTTGTTTTTGCCAAGTGAATAACTTAAAGAATTCTCTAGGAGGGGTTATTCAGTTCTGTACCTGGAATTTAGGATGAATGAGGAATGGTATCTCTTTCTCTGCTCTCGATATTCCAGGCTGCCTGCGAGGGCTGCCCAGAAGCGCCGGTGCTGGGTCTCTCGGCTTGAGATAGCAGCGCGTCTCTCAGCGCGTCAGGAAGGCGGGGCTGCTGCCTGCGGGGTCTGCTTCTGCTCTCGGCTTCGGCAAGTATGGCTGCTCCGTCTTGTCACCACGCGTGTGTTTGCATAGGGCAAGGTCGGCAATATTTATACCTTAAAGGTGCCGAGATTGACGTAAGGATGGACATAGGTACGTCAATAAAGATGTCATACGACTTGCTCGTTAGCACATTCTTTACTAAAGTTCTCTGTGAAATCAAAACAATGGCCGCACGGATTATCCAGGTTGTCATAGGTTTGATTTGTTATGAGAACGTCGTATGCCTTATCAGGGGCTGGAGGAATGTCGCTTGTCTAATTAGATCTCAAGCGTTATGACCTAATCAGATAACACGTTCCTGTGCCGTAGTGTGACTGCGTCAGATAACGGTATCTGCATCATGGGGGATTTCTTGCCTCATGGGCTGACTGTTAGTTAACTAGCTAGTAAGTTTAACCAGAATAGGGTCAGGAATAGGGGGATCGAATCAGAACCTATAGAAATACACGACACCCACTCCACGCTAACTATGGTCATATCTACTAATCTATGCATAGTATAACATAGTACAACATACTATAGAGTATAGTGTATACCTTACCACCCCAAAATACATAAATGCATTTCGAAATTTTCAAATATACTGAAAAATTGCAGTCATATATATTGTATGCACTTAAGCTATGAATTAAATGCAAAAGTGAACACGCATTGTTATGCATTATTGATTGTTGGTATATGAGAAATTCACATGAAATGGCTCTTAATATGGCTATACAGAAAAAAAGTCGAAACCATTTCATCACATAAAATCTATTGCGAACATACCAGCGGGCAGCTAAAGTCTATAAAGTCTATAAAGTATCTAAAATAGAAATCTTAGTTCTCTAGGAATAGTCTCTTACTTTAAGCAGAAAATCAGTGTCCCGGGAAAAAATATATAGAAAAATATTTTAGGGGCTTGCTGAAAAAAAGTTGCTGTCCGTGAACTGGATTGTAATTGTTCATGTGACTTTATTTTTAAAGTTGAAGGCCGAATTCAGGGAACGCCGTGTGCGAGTTTACTCAAAAGTCTCTATTTCTGTTCCGGAGAGAACATCATATCATTCAGGCTTTCGAAAAAACTGTCAACAGCTTCATGGGAAAGTTCCTCTAAGTCGGAAATAGGGGTAACCATGCATTCATGCGCATGATTGTCTCCATTGACATTCTGATTTGCATTGCTGACAGAAGGTCGTACCTGTTCGATGCTGCTTTCATCTTGAACTTCACTACTCTTCAATCGCAGTGGTGAAGATTCCAGGAATGCCGTCATCAGAATTGGCAGCCTTTGAGGGCAGCACAGTGCGTGAACCTTGGTAGGAACCAACAGTGTATCTGCATCCACCGGCGCATCCGATTGTAGCGTCAGACAGGTGTCTAACACGCATTCTTCTCCGCATAGCAGACACCTTAGTACAGGTAAAACACACCTTTGCCACATTGGTCGAAATGATAGAAACCAAGTCATGTTTAGGTCTCTAAGCCGGGATAGTCCCAGGATTTTTGATATCCGGTCCCGGTATCCAATGGCTAGGATCGTATCTTCCATTGTCGCGAGAGTTTGATCTGTGACATGGGTTGCCATAACGAAAAATAAGGACTAGGAATAGGATTCCTGCAATTAGTCCTAGGATCAGGGGAAGTCCGCCAAAAATCGAATGGACGAAGTCTGGAAAAATACCCAGTATGGCTTTGAATGGTGTTAATGCCATCGAAAATACTGTCTTAAATACCTTTGAGACCCCAGTGGTATCAGAAATATTTAAGATTTCGCTCAGGATTTCCGCGAAATGTACGGGGGAATTAGTTGATAATAATGTATGTATCTCTGCAGTCGTCCTTGCGACTTGTAGATCATACGTTTCTTTAGATGACGTGAGCCTTGTAGGCGTCTGAAGAAGCACTGTTTTCATTCTGCTTAAAGTGTCTATTCGAATAGAAGTAATTTTCAAACTGGGCCATGCCCTTGCCTCCCTGTCTGGAAAGGAGCTGGGAAACAAAGAACGTCCACAGCACTTGACCTTCGCCGTCGTAGTGACGAGATAAGGAGTCCCGGGCATAAGACTACAGCATCTGCGGTCTACAATAAGAATGTAACTCCCATTATAGAGTCTTTGAAAGAATGGTTCTATTTCAGTTGCAGGTGCGCCTTGCTGGTGACATGAAAGGTTGTATGAATTCCCTTCACAGGCTCCGTGCAAACTAATACCGTTACACAGAAGCGTGCCGCTTAGTGACATAGCACAATTGTTGCCACTAAGAAACACTTTCTGTCCTTTGTTACTGACACATGCATGTGAATAGGGCAGGTTCCATGTTGTTTTAAGGTACCCCTTTCCCAATTTCTCGTACATGCCAGCCTGTATATATTTTTGGCAGTATTGAAACCTGAAGGTTGAGATTGGAATATTTATGATTCCGTGGATTATCCATTCACTGACAGGTCGTTCTGACATTGTCAACGGTAATCTTTCTAGTTTTTCAATGCTCAAGATTGTATAATCAGCACCCTTCTGAGCCATACCGATTTGTCTATCAGTAAGGTTAAAGATTTGGAATAGTGACGTTGTGTTGATTAAACGCCAAGGCACATAGCCTGAACGCAGATTTTGTAACGTCCAGCCAAGCTGTACAATAGAACGCAATTGTGACTGACCATGTTGTAATAACAGTAAGTCTTGCGATAATATATCGATTGCTGAAGACACAATGCTGTCCAATGAAAAAATTCTGGAGGACAGAGTCATTAACCCATTGTCCACTACAGAAAGTGATTTTTCCAAATTAATACGGTCAATTTCCCGTATTCTTTCTGCTGTTTCAATTTGAGTAACCTTCCAGGCCTCATTGTATGCTGCATATACAGAGGCTGCTATGAAACGCTTTTGACGCTGTTTGCGTGGTCCCATTATGAAATCACGCAAGTCAGCACCATCAGTAAGTAAAGTTAGGTGTTGCTTAATTTCAGGCAGTGTGGAAGTTTGTAGCCATTGAAGGCATAATTTGCCCACACTGTAGGTTGTTATTATCCCTGGGTGATGTCTTTGGGGATATCTAGGGTCTGGCCTGGTCATTTTGAAACCCTGTGTTTTATTCAGGAATCTATCTTGACAGTTATTTGTATCTGTGGGCCAGATCAACCATTGTTTCCAATCAGGATGTGTTCTGTTTTGGTTAAGTATATGGTTTATGTCTATTTCTTCATCTGTTTCAGAGTTATTGCTAAACATTGTTGGCTTTGGAATAGACAGGTTATTTAAATCTTTGATTTTGGCTAAGCCAAGACAGGTGGTTTGTTGAACGGTGTCATTTAAAAATATCATTTATTCTGGGATCATGCAGGCTCTAAACAAAGCTTCTAAACCCTGTACTTGCCATTCTTTTGTGCCCCAAACACTTTTCAAATCAACATGTTTGTCCCAATAATCAAATCCAAAAGTATTCATTTTTTCAAAGAAAGAATCTGAATATATCAATTTTGTGTTGGTTATCATGGTTTTCATCCCTGTCTTGTTTGACAATTTGTAATAAAATGTTTCAGCATTAGTTATGTTAAAACCTGAAAAATATGAATATTTGCCATACACGGTTCTAGAGCTCCCTTTTGGTGGTGTAGCACAATGTTCCCATTGATTAAAATTTAAAACATTTCTAGGTTGTGCAGATTTATGCAAGAAATGGTTACCATAATGGTTATAGCAGTACATGCTGTCATAATTTGTAGAACCCTGCAAATAATCATGTTTTGTAAATTTAGCAGACATTACTAAGTCAGACATCATATTGTTTATACTTTCAAAGTCCCAATCATCAGCAAATGAGTTTGGTTTTGCAAAGTCACTCAAGGAGATCTTGATTTGGTGTGGATATTTCAGGATCTCGACCGGACCATAAATTTCATAGTCAGTGTTGTCCCAGGCTACCCCACCAGATATTGGAATTGCTGTGAAGTTGGCTGAAGAAAGTTCTGAAGAAAGTTCTCTTTTCTCGACGTGTGAAGATGTGTGTGGTTTGAGGACCAAGTTGATGTTCTGACTTGCTGTGTCCATTTTAGCATATTTTCCCTCAATGAAGCGTCCCAAGGTAAATACCATGATGAGCCAAAGTATGAGGATAAATGCACCAAAACCCACCCAAAATTCAATCCATGGAGAAACTAGATATGTTTCTTTCAGTTGTTTCAAAAGTTCCTTAGCTTTGTCTTTAAAGGATTTTGATGATGGCTGTGTCTTTTGTTCGCTGAAGCCGTCAGAGGAATCATCGAAGTTGATGAAGTAACCGGATGCAGTTCTGTCAATTGTTCCAATTGGTTCAGGATTTTTGTTTCTCGCATTTTCACTTGGTACTTCTGTATAGATTGGTGTGTCTCTGCTAAATGTCTTTATTTGGGTTTTCAGAGGTCTAAGTTCTATTGCATTGTTGCATAGTCCTTGTTGTTCTTCCGTAGGCGTTTCGAATGTGATGAGCCTCTTTGATAGGACCTCTGTACTGGTAGCAAACCTTGGTGTTCTGCTACTTATTGGGAGTCCACTTGGCCTACTGTTTGTTATCGGCCACATGTTGTGGTTTTACCAGGTCGATGGATACAACTCGGTTCTCCTTTTTTCCAGCAAGTGGCGGTAGTACAACTGATCTTGTCCCGTTGACAGACAATACAGGAACTGCTTTTCTGTAAGAAGGCCCAAATTCCTTCTTTACCGCGATCTTCTCCCTGACTAGATCCCCGACTTTTGGAATCCAGACAGGTCTTGCTGGGACAGGTGGTGATTCTTCAGTGGTCGTTGGCTGTTCTTTCAACTGTATGTTGCTCAGGTCTTTTCTTGTTTTGTTTAAGTCCTGCAAAATAGCCAAACGGTCTTTGACATCAAAGCTTTTTTCTGTTACCACTGAAGTCTGACTATCAAGGTCAGAGATCAACATCCTAGTTCCGAATAATAATTCGTACGGACTGAATCCCTTCAGAGAATTTCTTGGCAAGTTATTAAGACTACGTTGGACACTTATTAGATGTTTGACCCACCCAGCTCCCGAACCTAATATCCTTTCTATTATAGATTGCTTTCTGTCTTGGTTTTTTCTTTACACCATCCCATACCCTCAGGAAGGAAGTGAGAAGATTCCCGCTGGGCTGTGCTCATTTGGCCATTCTTTCCCCCCCCAGGCTGGATTGCCTGAGAAAAAGAAAAAAATGGTCGAACGTAGCATGCTCTTAGCGTATATGCCATTTAGACTCGCAAATCTTGTATAACAGTCCGGACGTCAGCCGAGTGTTGTGGATCTACATTATAAGTGGGAACTAGCCTGTATATGTTAATCGCAAGCCATTCTTTTTAGTGGTGATGTTATCTGCCTTGATACGACGAGGTATTAAACTGCTTCTCTCCCCACTGCGATCTCTGTTGCAGTTTTGGCAGTTTTTTACAAACATGGTGTAGTGCAGGCTCATGCCTGGCCACCAGTACCGTGATTGTAATTCTTCCAGAGAATCTTTTAATTTAAGGTGTCTGTAACCCTCGCCCATGTGTGCGTCTGCGATTAACAAGTTTCTCCTGTCCATGTTTGGAATCACTCTATCCCCCACTCCAGGGATTCGAGCAAAAGGAATGGAGTTTGCATCTATGATGTATGTGTAATTGAGTGGATAGTTGATCGGTAACGCCGAGCAGTCGCCTTTTGATGACGTTCTTACTGCCAGCAATGTTTCGCCGTCAATGTATTTTAATGTACGCTTTTTTCGATCTACGGGAGCCGGTTTACTGGCTGCCGCTGCGGCTGTTTCAGCCAATGAATTCCCTACAACGTGAACGCCATCACGCTGGTGACTCAGTGAGTGTGTCACGTGAGTCTTTGGTAGTTCTTTTTTCAAAAGAGCTACCTGTTCCCAGAGCAGTCTCTGCTTTATTGGTGCATCCGTGTCATCTTTGTAATCGTTTTGAATCCAGGTCTGCAAATCCTTGTTATATGCTTTGACGCAGAAATATGAATCTGACACTATAAGTGTCGGGAATTCGCGATCCGCATTATCTAGCGCCATTTTCAAAGCTAATATTTCAGTTTGTAGTTCTGAATTAGTTTCTACTGAGTGTGATTTTGTTAATAGAGGTCTTAGTTTACCTCCGTGCCACACTTCTTTTGTAATCTCACATGTGGGATTGTATGCATGTTCTCCCCAAACGGAGGGTTGAGCATGTCCGTCTGTATAGATTACACAGGCGTAATGTCGTAGAGGCAGAATGTCGATTGGCAGAGGATACGTTTTTTCATATTTTAGATTTTTTAATTCTTCTAGTTCTTAAAAGACTGTTAACCAGGCAATACTTGATAATTCATATCCTCCGTACTGGATTTTCAGATGGGCAATTCTGGACTTTTTGAAGTTGAATTTGTAACCCTCTGCAGCGAAACCAAGTATTATGGTGTTCACTCTTTTCAAGTGAGTCTCCAAGTCATCATCTGTTAAGTAAATGTCATCGACATAAGATAATGCTTCATCATCATATAGTTGTAGTAATTCTGTTACTCTCGCTGAGAATACCCCCGGGCTGTTCTTGTACCCCTGGGCTAACCGACAGAATTGTTTTTGAGTGCCATTTACTGAGAATGCAGTTAAATATCTGCTCTCTGGTGCTATGTTTTGACAAAAGAATCCGTTGGAGATGTCCAAGGTTGTTTTGTATTTTTTGCGCACTATGTTATTCATTAGTGCAGCACTGTGTGAGTTTTGCACTGCAAAAGTTTTGCAACATGTGTTAAGGTGTCGGTAATCCAAAACTAGACGGTACCAATTGTCTGGTTTGGAGACCGGAAACAAAGGATTGTTCATTTGTGAGGTGCAAGTTTCAATCACCCCTTGGTATTCTAGCTGATCTAGTATTTCATTTACTTGTTTTTTAGCTTCTTGCTTAATTGGGTACTGCCTTTGTGCAGTAGGTTGTGATTTTAACTGGACTTTGTGAGGAGGAGAATCCTCATCCCATCCTACATGATTTTTATATAAAGCAGGTGCTAAGGCCACTGCCCACTTTCTAGCAAGTGTATATTTTTTATGAATCGGTATTTGATTCGAGAAGGCAGGCATAATTACTTCTTCGCCATGAGGGCACTCCCTGACAAACTCTGGTGGCCAGTCTTTTTCAGCTAGAAGGATGTCATAGCCCTTGGATAGGTTATCCCAAAATAGTCCCCTTATTTTCCTAGTCTTATCTCCCTCTATACGTAATGTTATCTCGTATATTTTGTGGGGCTTGCTAACTCTGGTATCTGCAGTTTCCACTTGAAGGTATTCATTCGTGTCCACTGTCTCCAGATGATTCATAAGGACTTTGCGAGCTATGCTCACCTCTGCTGCGCTGTCTAGCATTGTCTGAGCCCATTCTCCGTTTTTCAGTTGTGTCCTCAGTATTCTCGGCATTGTTAACTACCTTGATACTGGCTACCTTCTTTTTTGGAAATTGTGATTTCTTTTTCAGTTGAGCAGGTTCCTTGTCTTTGGACTTGGCGTGCTCTTCTGATCGTCCTCTTCTTTCCGATTTCTGCGAGGAATTCTGAAAAGATTGAGAGGGACGTGTATCAATGTCTTGATATCTATCAGGTTTTTTAATATTATCCCTATTTCTAAGGTTATATCTATTCCCAGAGGGTTCACTCTGAGGTGACCTTTGTCTCGGGTTCGGAGATTTCTCTCTTCGCCTAGGAGACCTTCCTCTGGACTGGAATTTCTTTTCTTTAGGATTGGATTGTTTATTTCCATCCCAGTTCTTTTTTGGTGAATTATTATTAAAAAATATTTTTTCTGGACTTGTAGTCAGTTGCGGTTTTACTGGTATTCCACCTAGACTATCTCTGCCTAGTTCTTCATAGGATTTTTCTATGATTCTGGCAATTTCAGCTGGTTGGTCTGCTATATCTGTCTCTTTTAACCTCTGGCGGATCGCCACGTTTGCTGCTTCACCCTTTATGTTGGCTAGTAATATAGCCGAGACCTGCTTGAAGTCTTTCAGTAATTTCATACCAAGAGTTAAAGCAGGTTCTGGACCATATTCGTCTTGAATTTGTTTTAGCACATCTGGTATCACCGAAATGGATGGAACACCGTGCGTTTTTGTATAGATGGAAGCAAAGACTGTACCCCAAGTGTCACAGTCCTCAATGTGTGGTGCGATTCCCATTGGGAGACATATAGTCAGAATCCTGTGTTTTTCTAATGGGGTGGTGTCAGGAAACACCGCCTCTATTTGGGTAATTTTCTGTGCCAACCAGAATGGTATTTGTTCCCGTTTAGCTGGAACTTTACCTAGGCAGGATTGGATGTTCTGTGGTGTGATTTTATTTGTGTTCCCCTGGTGAGGGGTCAGCTGTGGAATTTTAATCGCTGGCTGAATTGCTGAAGTCCGCATTACATACTGAACTAATTGTCTATGAATTTTTAGTAGTTGTTTTAGCTGTATTAATAGCTCTGCTGCAGGCATTCTTTCGATGTCTGGATGTGGTGTGTATCCGGCTAGGACCGGCCACGTTGCTCCTGGTCTTCCTAAAGGACCGAGCCTTGTAATGTGATTGTTATGTATTAGGGCGCCATCAAATAAGAGCAAATGCTCTTGGAATTTGAGTGGTACTTCCACCTCCTCGAAAGGAGTGTACGTTTCAGGAGGTTCCTCTACTTTGTAATAGTGGAAGTACTTTGTTACAGCATTTGCTGCTGGAAAATGTATCCATGTATAGTATACCTCTGTCTGCCGATATTCGTGTGCCTCAATTACGAATATGACTGTGCCACCTCTAGGTGTCAGTCCATTTTCTATAAGTTTTAAGGTTATAGATCTCCTTTTAATGACCGGAATAAGTATTATATCCGCGTCTGCTGCTTGCATGGTAGCATCAGCATCTGCTATTTCAGTAGCTAATCTAATTGCCTCTCTTTCTCCATCGCTGTCTCCCATTTTACTGACAGGATGGTATTATTTTTGTTTGCAGATCAGGTTTCTTTATGGAAACAGAGATTAGATGCACAATATTTTGGAACTGTTTTATCCTTCAACGTTGACTAGACCAAGAACCATACATAGGAGTTCCCTCCTGCGAGGTTTTGGAGGATATTATAACCTTTCACCCACTCCAGACGTCTTTGGAGTATTTGGGAAAAGGGGTCTGAGTGAGAAAGCACGACTGAGTTACTCTAAATGTCTTACGTTAGTTTTATCGCCCTTTCCAAACACGTTGGGCGCCATGTAGTGTAGCTCCTATTTTCCCAATAGGCTCTGCGCATTGGAATAGTGCCTACAGCAGTAAAGGCCTAGGCCAGACGTTAACTAGGTCTACTACTGTCGATACTAGACTTAATTTTTGGGTTTGCCAGCTAAGCTCAGAGTTCGCTAGAAACTTTCTCGAATGTTCAAGGAAGGATGAACTCCCCTGATTAGACAAGAAGGGATTTAGTTTCTGACAACCATAGAACATGACAACTTTGCTCTCCCCTAATCAAGAGTCAATCTCGAGAGTCGTGTGAGCACAAGGCAATTATTTTACTCAGTCAGTACGTGCATTCTTAGTCTCATCAGAATGTAGAGAAAAGGAAGAGACGGGCGTGTTCAATAAAAGATGTTATTTATTGATCAGTCTCTTTTCTCGTACAAGAGAAATGGATCGATATTATTGCAATACTTATAGTTAAGTAAAGTGCATACATTAGAAGCAATAGTATAAAATAATACTGTAAAAACATTGATATGGTTTCTGAGCCATATGATGTTTAAAATGATTAAAATATATTTACATACACATATACATTTGACTAAACGTACTCAACTGGTGTTTCTAAATACGCCTACCCCGTGTACCTGACCTAAGTCTAATGCGTGGGCGGGAATAGAAAGTTACAGTTTAGTTTAAGTTTGTTTTTGCCAAGTGAATAACTTAAAGAATTCTCTAGGAGGGGTTATTCAGTTCTGTACCTGGAATTTAGGATGAATGAGGAATGGTATCTCTTTCTCTGCTCTCGATATTCCAGGCTGCCTGCGAGGGCTGCCCAGAAGCGCCGGTGCTGGGTCTCTCGGCTTGAGATAGCAGCGCGTCTCTCAGCGCGTCAGGAAGGCGGGGCTGCTGCCTGCGGGGTCTGCTTCTGCTCTCGGCTTCGGCAAGTATGGCTGCTCCGTCTTGTCACCACGCGTGTGTTTGCATAGGGCAAGGTCGGCAATATTTATACCTTAAAGGTGCCGAGATTGACGTAAGGATGGACATAGGTACGTCAATAAAGATGTCATACGACTTGCTCGTTAGCACATTCTTTACTAAAGTTCTCTGTGAAATCAAAACAATGGCCGCACGGATTATCCAGGTTGTCATAGGTTTGATTTGTTATGAGAACGTCGTATGCCTTATCAGGGGCTGGAGGAATGTCGCTTGTCTAATTAGATCTCAAGCGTTATGACCTAATCAGATAACACGTTCCTGTGCCGTAGTGTGACTGCGTCAGATAACGGTATCTGCATCATGGGGGATTTCTTGCCTCATGGGCTGACTGTTAGTTAACTAGCTAGTAAGTTTAACCAGAATAGGGTCAGGAATAGGGGGATCGAATCAGAACCTATAGAAATACACGACACTATCTCTGGTGAAAGTGCGCCCAGTATGCAATTTCAGGTGTCAGATATTTCCACCTTAAGAGCAGCTCAGTCGCTGGCAGATGTAACAGATGATAATGAATTTGCAAACACCCAACAAGAACTTGGAGGAAGGGGTATTGCAAGTAACAGTACTGTTATAAGTCCATTCAAACCTTTATCGATATTCATTCCTGTTATGCCACGTGATGCTATAGATGTCTTCAGTGAGGTGGTCATTGAGGATTTGAAACAACTGAATAGAGACCTGAATGTATGAAAGGGTTTTGTTTTGACTTAATACTGGGTGCTCCCTTGTGTCTGGACAAAGCTCTACCTCTCTGAAGAGCTCTAATTAGAGCGAAACACCGTGTCAGGGGTTGCTTTTACTCATTTCTGGTTGGCTTGAGTTGGTATTTTACCAATTCAAAGCTGTAATATTGTGCCTGGAGTGATAAATGGCTTTTGTCATTTTACAGCTCGGCAAGGACAACACTGTACTAGTCCTATGCTTAAAGACTTTGCTGTATAAATGGCAAAAGACTTTGAGAACTACGCAGCCTGTGGGACACGGTGATGTGCGGTCTTTCTGAGACTTTCTGAGCCTGAGTGTCTTGGTTCAGGCTTTTTTCCCCCCTGTAGCTGTTCATATGTTAGCAGCGGGAGGATGCGTGAGGCAGTTATTCGCTGGCATATATGAAACAAGCATTTGCAATGCAATCGGTCTCGCATTTGCGTGAGTTTGAGCTATTGGCACTGTAAATGACAATGCCTTTTATTTATGCGTTGATTTTCATAACAGATAAATAAAAAGCATTGTCATTTACAATGCTAATAGTTTAAACTCTCGGAATGCGAGCCTTATTGCATTGCAAATGCTTATTTTTAAGGTGCTGAAGATTGTTGAAGAATGTTGGAGAATATGCTGCAAGGTGGAAAGAGATCCAAAATTAGAAGTCAACCCGAAGGCCTCCCGTAAGTGACAGCAGTGCCACCATGGCCTCTTGCTTGGCATGATGAATCAGGCGCCATGGTTCAGCCGTATAATGCCACTGTAGCCATCTGGCATCTATGTCACCAAACTTTAAATGACGTCCTTAAACGGGTGTGTATGTACTACAGCTGATATGATGGGTCAGTGGACTCCTGGCAAACATGTTCAAAGAAATCATTAAAAGAAGCCTTTGCGCACAATTGTTTTCAAAATTAATTCTTAGAAGCAAACATGTCAATAAACCAACATTTTCCCCTTTCAAAAAACACAAGTGTTGGTGCAAGCATGATTCAAATACATGTACGATATTTGCCGGAAGAAGGTGTTTGGAGTCCGTTATCTGTAAGAAATCTGAAGGCAGGCTCGGCTTCCGGCCCTAGAATCTTAATCTTGGTGAAGATGGGAAAGGTGGGCGCCTTGGTCAAGGAGGCAAAAGCTGCGATCTGCAGGTTCGAGGCTGGCTCTGACTTTCCAAACTGATTGCAGGGAAAGGTCAGGATTGAAAAGGGCTCTCGGTGCAGCTCTTGTAGCTCCCTGTAGTGCCTTTTTGTGTGCTGACATTTACTAGCCACATTTACAACCAGGGCGGCCTGGAGCCAAAGAACGGAGTTAGTAACTCTAGGGAAGCACATAAACATACACCATCCTGGGTTGTGCAGCGAACAACTTACACAGCTAAACATAACTCAAAATGGATTTATTATGCCACCTCTGAAGATACGCTTTACGCTATGGAGGCAAAATGTTCTAATGAAGCGCTTTAATTTCTTGTTGGGAGTAGGGAAGCACTATATGAATGCAATTACGATACAATTCAGTCTTCATCTAGACAATATCACCAGCGAGACATTGCTTATATTTGCATATACAGCCAGGCTAACTTTATAAAACCTACTGAAACTACGACATTGTATGAAAGGTTTTTCAGCATTGTCCTAAGTGCAATTTATTAATTCCCTTTTGTTATTTCATTTTAAAAGATGTTTGAGTATATATGGAATCACACATAGCTCCTGTCGGATGCCACCCTGTTTTCTCCCTCTCTGAAAGTGCTACCTGTCAGATTTTTTTGGGGAAGTAAACAACAACCACGGCTGGAATTGTTGCAGAGTCCACCGCATACAGCTGATATTTAAAAAACGCTTGCCATTCAAACATAAGTAACGTATGCACAAAGTCTCAGATGGATCGATATTTCTCAAGAGAAACGATCCTCGCGCAAATAAGGACTCTCACACAACTCTGAATATAGTATAAAAGGTCACCTTTATTACCAGGACAGCCAGAGACAGACCCGCAACATAACTTTTCCAACAAAACTTTATCTTTATTTCTTCTCCAAACCTTTTACATATAACGATTACCTTTTTCCCAATTCTTTCTTTTCCAATAACCATAACTTGTTTGAATACCATCCTTGTGTTTTCCTTCTTCTTTCCATCTCTTCCCCACCTACCCTCCCAAGCCCTCCCCCTTAGAGAAAGGATGAATCCGCTCTAGATTATCCAATCCCCATCACACACGCCAACAAAGACAACAAAAAAGAGTCTGCCTTAGTAGTCCTGAGGTGACATCTTAACATTCCGACATGTATCAAGAGGTATACATGCTCGCATATCCTTTTTTTTTTTTTTTTTTTGAACAACATAAAGACTCGACAGTCGACAAAAAACACCTCACCCTTGATTTCGCAACCAGGGTGGGTGGGTGGGTCAAAAGCGACACCACCGTTCCTCTCACTCGCTCAGAGTGACGTCAGCCCTCCCTCCCCTCCCTTCCTTGGACCTAATCCCTCCCACCACCCAATCAGGTCGCATGAGGTCGTCCCTCGCGCGAAATACCCCAGGGGGACATTGGCTTTGCCAAGTGCCCCTGGGGGCCCATTCCGTTCAGATCCTTCCCTTAACAAGCATTACGCGGCACCCCACTATCCTAATGCTGATGGCAGCCCGCACGCTTTAGCTTTAAGCATCTGAAGCTAAAGTGCGAGTGCTGGGATTGCTTGTAAAAAGTAAGGAAAAAGAAAATGTGCATTTTCTTCCATTTCTTTACTTTTGAAGTAATCCCTGCACTTGCGCTTTAACTTAAAACATCATAAGCTAAAGCGCGAGTGCCGGAATTGCTTTAAAAGTAAGAAAAAAGAAAATTGAAATTTTTACTATTTCTTTACTTTTCCTGGCACTCGTGCTTTAGCTTCAGATGTTTCAAGCTAAAGCGCGGGTACAGCAATTGAAACGAAAGTAAACAAATAGGCGGAAAATGGCGGCCAGACATTTTTTTCTGTTATTTATTTACATTTGGAGTAATGGCGCAACACGCGCCGGTGCCCTATTAGAACAAAAGTAAGTAAACAGGGAAGGAAAAAAACAGCATGTAATCACTTGTCCCATTTCTAATTGGCTTTCCACAGATGGAGAGGCTGTGGTTTAGCGGGTAGAGCCGCCCGCTTGAGAGCTGGGGGACCAGTGTTCGCTCAACCTTTATTAATTATATGCAAATTACGATCTTGCAAAAATAAATAACACAGGGATCTCGCCGCCTTGGGACAAAAGAAAGACTAATCAAGCTTCACACACCTACCAACAATGTCCATGTCCGATAAAAATTAACATGCGCCTCCCAAACATTGCTTGGTTTAACATAGCAATAAAAAAAAGACACATTGTAACACACCGGTGCAAATGTTTCAAGTCTGTCATGCAATACACTTCAGAAGCTTGAAGAAATATTAAGTGCCTGGAAACTGAATCTTTTCAAGTGTGACCATATCACGGCTTGCCTTGAAGTAAAAAAAAACAAGCATTTGCAATGCAAGAGTACTCGCATTTACGCGAGAGCTCTTGAATTGCAAATGGCAGCCGTGATTAAGACACGAACATTGGGAGGGGCGGGAAAGAAGGCATGGACAGCGGGAGGGGTGAAAGGACACAAAGTACTGCTCAGGAAATATGCAGTAAAGGGGCCGATAGCCATGGAAGAAACATGGCTGTAATAAGGAGGACCTCTTAACCAATCAGAAGGCATCCTTTAAGCCACAAGCCAATGAAAAAGCGGGCGAGGGAGTGGGCGGGGCTTCCCTCACCTATAGTGTATACTGCATGCCTCGCAAAGCGAACAACGCAGTCGCGGCACCGCTAGGCGAGACCTAAAAAAAACAGAATAAAGGAGACAGGAAACGAGGTGAGGCGGTTGTGAAAGGACGCTCGCGGATAAGTGAGAATTCTTGTGACAATCCCTGGCAATTTAACGGCAATCTAGAGCCAGATTTAAGTGAAAAGAGATTACAGAGGCAGCGGCAGAAGTATAGAAGACTCACAGCATATTGAAGACGAAGGTGTAGCAGGTGAAAATGGGCAAGCCCCAGAAGGATGGAAATGCTGCTGGTAAACCTAGCAATTAAATACACAAAGGGGGTCAGGCCCATTGGACAGGACACAGGTAGGCCCTTTTATAAGTACAACAAGGGGAAAACCTGGTATCCTAATTATTTATTACTTGTTTTTTACAACAACCACACTATATTCTTTTAGTGATTGGGTTATTTATTCACCCTATTTTTGACAAAATTTTTTGTGAAAGGACCTTATATCCTTTTCTTGGAACACATAAACAGTACCATATACATATTTACATACATGACAATTTACATGACATTTAACACAATATACAATACCAACACTTTTAACAAACACATATTTGGCGTTATTTCACATCAACATAGATACATCACAAAACCAATGTGCCATATATACTCCAAAATGACACTGTTAGATTTCATTAAACGTTCTTATAATTCAGTCCAAATTATTTCCTGAATCAATTAAGTTTCCTTTGATATTTTATCCACTTTTGCCAACTTATTAGCAATTGCCGACGCGTTTCAAGCCTCACGGAATTTCAATGGGCTCTCATCAGGGCTTCTTACTCACAACACATTGGAAAAATCTACAATATAAATAAAACAAAATATCACTCATAAGTCTAGACCCTTTTTGTTGTTTCTTGTACCCTTTATTTTAAATATGTGATCATACCTGCCAATGTCCTGAACAATTTTTTCAATGACCATGCGTCTCTCTCAATTTGGAAAAGGGACCAATATTCTTGACCCTATGTGAACAATAAAGTTCAATTGAAAAGAACAACTAGGGAAACTACTTTGTTTGTTTCTCATGATGCTGATTTTCAAAACACACACACATACCTTTCATAAATCCTTATGATGATGATTCACTAATTCGGGCAGATTTGCTTAAGTTCGGATGTAAAATCAATACGTATCTGTAGAGGGAATCAACACCATTTTATCAAATTATGACCCACAACTTGTGTGCTATATAAATATGCGTCAATGAGTGGAACTTGGGTGAAACAAACATACCTTCATGTCGCTTAACCAGCGATATATTTCCAAAAAGTTGTTCGTGAACGTCTGCTCCTCAAACACTTAGTCGCATTCTATTCAAAACAAATCACATGGCGGGTCGTGTTAAAACCGCACGCAAATGTCTATACTAATTTCATCATTGACCAAAGGTGCCCCAAGCTCTCACCTTCTTTTCTTGTCCAAAACCAAGTTGCCGTGTCTCCTCACGTTCCCAAGTGAATTCGAACCAGAAGTCACTGCATGCTGTGATCTTCCGGTTTTAGTCTCACCATACTCTGGCTTCTGGGTATTGTAGTTATTGTCATGTTTTACCCGTGTCACGTGACTTACAGAACCCTTATTGATCTAATCTTTCCACATATGTCACGCATGGAAATGTGACTCCCCGAAACCAATAAACGTGAATATCTCAATCTACTTGTGGACGGCGAGCATCTGACACTCTGATTTCATATTTTTATAGAATCAATGAATTGTGCTTTACGTCTGGATTTTCCCAGTTTCCCCGCGCATTTACCCAGGCATTATGGGAGTTGCAGTTTTTTGAAAAACAGAAGCCACAAAATCGTGCTTAAATCAGAATGAATACAATTCTGTAGATTTGCCCTTGGTTATACATGGTAACCATCCAATGCTCTTTTGTCATTTAATTTTATACTAAACACTTCAGGACATGATAACTAAATATGAACAGTTTTACCTTGTTGAATACATGACAGAGTTGCATGCCAACCCTCTGAGGTTTTGTTTAAATTTTACAATTTAGGCATTATATTCGCGATACTTCTGACATTTCATTTAATCCTGAATGAACACTATTAAATCTCATGATCAGGTTTGCCTCTTTTGCCAACAATAAAGACTCCGAATCTGCCATTTTTTTTAGATAAATTCAGTTCGGTCAACACAGTCCATTTGAAATCACGTTCCGAATGCGCGGCCTTCATAAAGTGATCCACCATAGGGGCAGTGATCACCTTCTTTTTGATTCTGGATCTGTGTTGTGTTATCCTCTGATTAATCTGTTGATTTGTCTTGCCTATGTACAGTTTAGCACAAGGGCATACTATAGCATACACAACGTTTTTAGATTTACAATTAGTGAACATCATGTGCTTCCATTTCACCTCTCTATGTACAAACTCAGTGCCCTCTATCGTGGATTCACAAACGACACAATTTTCGCATTTATGATGGCCTTCCACAGGTTTCATGCCCCACTGACTTTGCAAATATTTTTTTATTTCTTTTGGAAAAATGTCTGACCTGACAATCTCTTGGCCAACACTTCTATTCTTTTTCATCATGAATAAAGGCCGGGGGAATGGGCATTCCAGATTTTCCAAAAAATGCCAGTTTCGTAGCACAATTTGTTTAAATTTGTTTGTATCTGACCCAAATATTGAGATGCATACCAATCTGTCTAATCGTGGTTTTATTCTTTTCTGTAATAATGTTTCACGTGATGTGAACCATACACGCTTCTTTGCGTGTTTTAGCATTTTCTTTGGATATCCTCTAGCTAACATCTGATCACAAAAATTCCCCGCATGTTGGTCAAAATCATTTTTGGTCGAACAATTTCTACGAATACGTAGTTATTGGCCATAAGGGAGATTCTCCTTTAAACTCTTAGGATGTGCGCTATTGTAATGTAATATTGTGTTCTTGTCAGTTTCTTTTTGATGCAGTGATACTGTAAGTACATTCTCCTTTGGGACAACATCGACATCCAGAAATGCCAATCTGGTCTTACTGTTAGTGTAACTAAACTTGATGTCATGATGCCTGGAGTTCAGCTACCCAAAGAAACTGTCCAAAGTCTCAACTGGGCCGGACCACAGGCACCAGACATCGTAAATATAACGGAGCCATTGCTTTATATTGTTTGAGAAGGGATTGTTATCAAAAATGAATTTGGCCTCATACTGGGTCATGAAGAGGAACGCCATCTCCAGTGCAAAAGGACATCCAATGGCAGTCCCCTTCGCTTGGTAAAAGGCATTGTCAAACTTAAAGTAATTCCTTTTTAGGGCTACCTCTGCTAGGCTAAGGATAAACTCAGTAGAAATTCTGTGTGGCTTTGGTATTTTTTCCAAATACAACTCAATGACTTCTAATGCTTCATCCTGTGGTATCTGAGTGTGCAGGGAGGTGACATCAAAGGTCACCATCTACTGTTCAAACTCATCAAACTCAACTCCTTCGATCTTCCTGATAAAATCAGTTGTGTCCCTCAAATATGACTGTACTTCCACGAGAAATGGCTTTAAGAATATATCTACGTACTTAGATATAGGCTCCAGAACAGATGGCACCCGGAGACAATTGAACGTCCTGGTTGTTTTTTTTTTTGTTGGTTTTTTTTATTGATACTTGTATAGCGCTCTACTCACCCGCAAGGGTCTCAAGGGGCTTGTACGAATACCGCTGTGGAACCCATCCTGGCTTTCCCTGTAGGTGTCCACTCCTGAGCACCCCCAAGGTGGAGTCCAGGCATCCTTAGCGTTGTGGGGGCCGCTGTGGAGATTAAGCAAGCTATTGCCCAGAGTTGCAGAGTGGGACTCCATGATTGGAATAGGCACCGAGGCGAGAATGATCAGGTCCGTGGAATTTTGAGCCCAAGACCCGTCGAGGCGGGGAATTGAACCCTGGTCCCTGGCTAGACCTCTGCATCAGGGTCTGGCGCTCTAACCATTGAGCCACACTTCTCCACTTCCATCAGTCTCTTATGAATCTTGGGAAGTAAATAAATTACTGGGACCCTAGGGTATTTTTTAGATAGAAATTCAAACTCTCTCGGGCCCAGCAATCCTTGTTCAAGACCTTCTTTTAGGATCCCCGCAATCTGCCTTTGTATAGCTGCAGTATGATCATCCTCAATTATTCTGTAACATTCTTGGTTCATAAACCTAGCAAAGCAGATGTTGCAGCGCGCCTCAAAGTGAAAACACGCCAAGCTTTTGCAAAAAAAGCTGCACTTCGAGCCACCAAGGATAAAGACAAGGAAAACAACTCCACCTCCCCCGGTCTTGACAGCACCCTTGAGAGTTCAGAGGATGAGCCCTCCCCCACCTTAGCCTCCCCCCAGCGTGAGGGGCAGCCTGAGTCAGAGGAATTAGTGGCTGACCAGGCGAGGGATACATCGGAGCAGATAGAAGCGGTTGCTCTATCAACTAGCCCAACTCAAGGCGTCCCGAAGAAAGGCACAAAAGAAGTTATAAGAAAACCATCTCACAATCTCTACAACTTCCACACCCAGAATCCTCCTCCCTATCCTCCTCAATGATCCCGGGCTCAGCTTTAATATCACCCAATACTCGATCGCTGGAGACAGGACTGGTCTCACCAGGATCATCAGCTCCTAAAGATCAGGCAGTGACGCAGCAAAATCTTGATACCGAGCATTTAGGAGTCCAACAGCAACCGAATGAAGATAACTCCCTCTTGACCTATAAATACATTTCTTGTTGGAGTTTTACTCTCAAACACAGGGCATATATCAACAAAGTCTACACAAGGTGTAAATTGTTTTTAATTTTATTTCATTTTTAGTAAAAATTAATTTTTTTCATTTTTGTCATAGTTTGCAATTATAATACTTCTAAAAATATAGACATATTACAAAAAACTTCTAGAGAAGATTGCTTTTCAATTTTCCAAACTATACATATATGTCTTTTAAATTCATAAGAACACAGTTAAATATATACAATTCACAGGTAAAGAGCCACACACGCACAACACATACACTCTAACTAAACATCCATCCAATCACAAAAACACCAACAATCATGTCCTATAGCATTGAATCTGGTGTCCACTACATGACCAAAGTCATGAGATTTTTCGAAAAGAAAAAGGTCGACGCGTTTCGGTGGAATTAGCAAGAATGCGGACCACCTTCTTCAGGACCACGACAGATACAGTGCGGTATAGGGCCTCTGAACCTGAAATATAAGTCTGAGACAATATATACAACAATTATTTTACCATTCATTAATGCCCTGTAAAAGTTTCATAATAATTTATGTACATTTGAACAACAAAACGGACCAAAGCACACGCTTAAAAATCTCACAACTCTTCACCACTCAGTGAACCTTATAACCCATACAGTAGAGTGTGATCACGAGTTGATGAAAGGAGAAAAAAGAAGTCTATTCAATGCAATCAAAGGAGCCGAGATCTACTATTAGGATATTCAAATATGAAAGTTTGTTTAATATGTACCTCTATCAAAAAATGAACAATGTAGTAAATATTTGGTTTTTGAGGGTAGCTACGCTTCAAACGTAATCTGAATTGGAAAAAGCACGGAGATTACTCATCTTTACTATGCTAGGACCATCCTAACACATTTGCTAACAAAGCAGTTCGAAAATCATCATCCTTTATTACCTGACGGTTAGAAGCAGGCAAATATACATAGTTTTTAGTCCGACTGATGCAGGTAGCCAGCATCTAAAAAATATATCAGGTACAAGCTTGTTGTAGTAAGACCCCACTATGATTTTATATAGTAAATACTTTTGGGGCTGCAAAACATGATTATTACCAGTTTTAATCTGCCAAGTATCACAAAGAGGCGGGGCGGCTTTGATATTTTTCCTTGGTTCAATAGTGTGGAAGGGACGCCACCTCTATAAAAAAGTAATAAAAGGCGCCCGACATAAGTATCCTAACATGAGCAAATATGCGGCCTTTATGTCAAGCACTTTTGTGCCTACTTACTTTTTTTTTGTATGTTGTACACTAGCAAATTGGGTTTTCTGATCGTCTTTGAAATATTCCAGCGCCTAGAAAGAAAAAGGCGTATGGTCATTAGGAAAAACATCTCCAATATGACTCCCTCCTTATATTTACAAAGACTCCTAGTTTCAGAGGCACAGCAGATAGACGATCATTAAATGATGTGCTTCATCAACCTGTGTTACCCTCGAATTACTCACATAACAGAATGGAATGTAACCACCTAAGCGGCTTCCGTATGTTTGTTTGCATGAACATTTAACTTGGAACTCCAATGATTGACCCACAGCATAAATACACTGCAAGCTCATCAAGGGATCTCATTTAATACGCTTTTTGCAGCGAGGCATATGCGTTTAGCTGGAAACTACGACTGGTCGCACCTATATATAAAATCCATTTAGTGCAACTTATTTTTAATTATTTATGATGATGTGGCTATGGTTAGCTATGGTTGATTAATAGCATCTATTTTGAATGCGATAAAGGCTAGGATGGCAACATTCAACCACTTCACAATTAATCGTATGGGTAGGTAAATGCATCTGATAAACCGATATGCAAGGTGGAGTTAACATGCTATCTAAACAAGTTTTGGGACTATAGCACTAAATTATCCTTCAATTTTCATTTTGAGTAAGTTTTAGCTAAACGCTAAAAAAGACATGGTGACATTCCCTGATTTAAACAAGGATATAGTGGAGCATCAAGCACTTACTTTGAAAGAATCCAAAATTTCAAATCCCCTTTAGCACGCCGCCTCCACCGCCGTCATCCTCCTGAAGTGGTTCGACATTGCAATGTTGCACACGAACCCACCAGTTTAAATAGCCCGCGACCCAATCTATAAATTGTTACAGCTGTGTCAGCATCGTCCCTTACTATCTACGCAGCCCGGGATTCTTTCGGGTCATAGAGCTAAAAAACGGACTGCGCTCAGTATCTCCATCTTGGAGTAGTCCCAACACGGGACGGCATGCCTGGTAATTTAATATCTAGTTACCAGTGATATTAGAAATGGCAAAAGAAACCATCTCAAATAATTTAGCCATACAAGTGTTTTACCGAACGTAGGAGATTATGGGCTCAATTAGTTGAATTATAAAAGACTTCTATAACAAAAATAAAAGACGATGTTAATTGTCTATTCACAAGTTGTTCCTCAACAAATGATGAGTATTATTGAAAAGACCACCACAATTAATGGCTAATGGCAACCACTACGTAGCCCGCGACTCTTTGGGATCATAGAGCTAAAGAACGGACTACGCTCAGTGTCTCCATCTTGGAGTAGTCCCAACAAGGGACGGCATGCCTGGTAATTTGATATCAAGTTACCAGTGATATTAAAATAGGCAAAAAAAAATTCATCTCAGATAATTTCACCATACCGGTGTGTTACAGAACGTAAGGGATTGTGGGCTCAATTAGTTGAATTGAAAAAGACCCCAATAACAATGTACTTAGATAAGAGACGATGTTAATTATCTATTCGCAAGTTCTTACTCAATAAATGACGAGTATTATTGAAAAACCTCCAAAAATTAAATGGCTAATGGCAACCACTATTTATTTCTTATTTGTTGCAAAGGTATATATATACATATATATAGATCGGTCATGTCTGACATGTCTATGGTTAGTGCTAGGTGTTAATACAGACGTGCCCTATCTCTACTCCGCTAGAGGTGGAAACTAAACATCCAACAAACAATATGTTGTACTTATGGGCTTAGCTGGCCTCTCAGTACCTCGTTTTTATCCATAGTACAACAAAGAGACCTGTGTGTTGGAAACTACCATGGTTTGGTAATGATCCACTGGATTTCTTCATTCAGACCTTGTTTTACAGAGTCTAAGAAAAATATCCAAAAACACGCCCGTCGTTTACGAGAGATGTCCATGGGGGTACCAAGACTCCCCTTTACCTTCTCCAAAATGCACCAGCGAACATCCGTTGCTGAATGGCATTTTTCAAGAAAGTGTCTGACCAGGGGTGCTTCTGTACGTTGGTTACGAATCGCGGATTTATGTTCGCTAAGGCGAACACGGAATTCACGTCCAGATTCTCCAATATAAACCATGTTGCAGGGGCAAACGATACAATAAATTATATTTTTGCTTCTACAATTTGTGAAATCCTTAAGTTCGATCTTCTTCTCCTTATGTACAAAGCAGTCTGTGACAAGGGCTGTTTCACATGCGTGGCATCCGCCACATCTGTGATTTCCCACAACAGGTGGTAAACCTGTGATGGTACTCTGCCTTAATTTATTGGTATTCTGAGTTCTGGTATGGACCAACATGTCCCGTAGGTTGCGGTTTCTGCGAAATGCTACCAAAGGTGCATCTAGAATTTGATCCTCATCTCCCATGTTCAATATTCTCCAATTTCGCTGAATAATGTTTTTAAGTTTGAAATTAAAAGGGGAATGGTTCACCACGCAAACTACTTGTTCTTTCTTGGCACGTGAATTACCTTCTAGTAGGGCATCTCTATTGTAGTATTTAGCCCTCTTATAGGCATGTCGAACCAGCCGATTCGGATAGCCTCTTGTTAGTAATCTTAATTTGAGGGCATCACCATGTTTGTGAAATTCAGACATGGTACTACAATTTCTTCGTATTCGAAGAAATTCTCCAAATGGAATTGAATCCTTTTGTATACCAGGGTGATAACTTTGGTATTGGAGAATTGTATTCTTGGCTGTTGGTTTGCGAAATAGATTAACCTCCAGGACAGAGTTGACCCCAGATATACAGATATCTAAGAATTCTACGCTGTGAGGGCTGTAATTAGCGGTGTCCAACAGCAACAGCAGGATCTAATTGAAGTGCAAGCTACGGTAGCGCCCTGTACGCTTTCAGCCTCCTTGAGTGCAGCAGAAAAGACTACGTCTAGGCTAAATCCCTCTCAGGCCCAAAATTTGGCAGTTAAAGTTGGAAAGAACTTGATTGAAACCTCTGCGAACTCGATGTCACCACAGCCCCATCGACAATCCCAACTCCAACCTCAATCAGGACCTCAAGGGCAAGTATTTATCAGCTAGACATCAGAGATATGTTGAATCTAATCTTGGGAGAGATACGCGAAATGAAAAAAGCCCAGCAAATGGAAATTGCTGCCATGCATCAAAGATTGGGAAAAATTGAATAAGTAGTGTCTGGTTTTCCCATTAGATTGCAGGAGGCAGAATTTCCGTATTGGAGGATCAAATGAATGCGGCCATTGGAGAGAGGTAAAAGAGGCGGCAAAAAAGGAAAATTACCTTGAGAATAAACTGGAGAAACTTGAGAATCATTCTCGGGGGTCCAACCTCCAGATTGTTGGGGTTCCAGAATGGATAGAAGGCTCTCAACCCCTCCAATGGGTAAATTCATTTATTAAACAGAATGTTCTGCCTGAGTTTGAGGGAGACCTTACTATTACACGAGCTCAGCGAGTTCCAGCGCAACCTTTTCTTAATTCTACGATACCTAAAACTATTCTGCGATACCTAGAACTATTCTGCTGAATTTAGCGGACTTTCGTATCAAGGAATCCTGACGAGCGATTCAGCAGAGACAGTTTTCTGTGAATGAGACTAACAAGTGTCGCATATTTTCTGATATGACCGCTGCCCCTGCACGCAGGAGAAAATAATTTGTTAAAATCTTGCATTTGTTTAGAGCCCATGGCTCGCAAGCATCAATCGCTCAGCAGTCAACTCTAAGACTTTTGGTCAAACGAAAGTTTTTTATGTTTTCAGACCTTGAAGAAGCACATGCTTTGTTAAAAGACATTTCAGCAGGGTCTAGAGCAGGGATCTCCAAACCGGTCCTGGAGGGCCGGATCCATGCCGGATTTTTAAAATAACTACATGTATCTAAATGGGGATATGCAAAAAATCTGGCATGGATCCAGCCCTCTAGGACCGGTTTGGAGAACCCTGGTCTAGAGCATGAATATTGATATATATAATATCGAGTTGTCAGTAGCAATGGCAATATTAAGGGTGCCCTTCCCAGAGATACAAGCTGGGCTGGCTGGGAAATGTATTTACTGATAGGCAATTGTCAATTGTAATTCAGAGAATTGTTGCCATTGGTGCTTCTTTAGATCAGCTTTTTGGTACATTAAAAAGGGGTCCCCTTACATTTAGCTTATTGACTCTGGCAAACACTTAGATTGATTTTTCTTTTTTAAGATTGCTGGGGGGCTAGGAGTTAGCGGGGACACTGAGGGTGTAATTTCATGACACCCAGGAAGTCTGTTGGGAGGGGTGAAATGTGGGTAGCCTGGGTGGCAGGGTTTTTTCCACATTTCAGGGGTGGGTATTTTTTTTCTGGGGTGGGAAGCAGGGCACAGCAGGAAAAAGAGCACAAGCAGAAGGTTCGGAAAGTATAGGAAATGCACAAGTAAGGGCTAATTATGGAAACCAGTAAATGTAAGATCCTATCAGTCAACACTAATGGATTATTAAAAAAAAGGAAATATGGCGCTCTCATTAGATGGTTATCTTCATTAAATCCCCAAGTTTTGTTTTTATAGGAGACACACTTGAAATCAAATTCTCCTAATCTTTTTATACCTAAGATTTTTTCTAAAGTTTTTTTTGCATCTTCCGGTTTTGTGGTTAGAGAAGTAGCAATCTACTTTTCTAGTAAACTTCCCTGGGAATTCATACAAGTACATAGGGATATACATGGGAGGTGGTTATGGGTAGTAGCCAACTTATAGGGGAAAACGTTAAATTTTATAAAGTATTATGGTCCAGTCTCAGTTGATATCGCACCCCAGACTCAGATTAATGATTTATTGATAGGATCTCCCGGGCAGATGGTATTTGGTGGAGACTTTAATTATATATAGGATATTAGGAAAGATACCTCGAATAAAAATAAAAAACAACTAAAACCAAATACAAAAAAATAATGGGAACCATTATACAAGAATATGAATTGGTGGACCCATGGCAGGAAGTCAATCTAGATAAAGAATTCTACACCTGCTACTCGCACCATTTTCGGACAACATCTCAAATAGATTATTTTCTCACCTCCAGATCCGTTGGATTCAAGATGCCGGCATAGGCTGTAACCCTTTTTCAGACCATGCCTATGTTGGGATAGATTTGGTGTTTGGGGGAAGAGGTAGGGAACGTCCCAGGTGGCAGCTGGATCGTCTCCTATTGCAAAATGAAAATTGGGTTCAAAGATTTAGAAAGTAGATTCTGGAATATTTTCTGATTAATGAAAGTACGGCTTCCCCTTTTCCAGTATTGGGGGAGTTTAAGGCAGCAGCCCGTGGACATATAATAGCTTACACGGCCCCCAGTCCAGTACCCGGAGGACTAAGATATCTCAATTGCAAACCGAAGTGGATCGAGAATACGCTCTCCAACTTCAGTTTCTTCCAAACCTATATGAGCAGGCAAGAACAGAGCTGAGGGACTTTTTTATTTTAGAAGAGGTTTGCAATTCACAACTTTTTCAACAGAGGGTCTATGAAGAAAGCCAGTTAATGGGTAAATTCCTGACAAATTCCACAAGGAAAAAACAAGAATCAGCTACAATAACTAAAATTATGGATCCTCTGACTGGTCAAGAAATAGCCGATAGCAGCAATATTTCACAGATTCTTTTGGACCATTTCCGCCAGCTATACTCTACTGAGTATTTAGTGGAGGAGGAGCAAATTCTGGAATATTTTATAAATTTGAATGACCCCAAACTATCAGATAATCAGATTGGCGAATTGGGAAGGGAAATAGAAGCTACCGAGATTTTAGCAGCCATTAAATCAACAGCGGTGGCAAAAGCTTGTAGGCAGCATGGTTTTCCTATTGAGTTTAATAAAGTATTTTTATAAGAACTTGCGACCCCGTTGAAAAACGTATTTAATTTTGTTAAAAAAGGTGCTGAGTTCTCAGATACTTTAAAAGAAGAAATAATTGTTTCTTTAGTTAAAAAGGATAAAACCCCGGAAGATGTGAATTCATATAGGCCCATTAGTCTGTTGAATTCTGACTATAACATTTGGATGAAGGTATGGGCAGAACGTTTATTACTTGCCGGCCAAGAAACAATTCATAGCAATCAAACTAGCTTCACAGCGGGAGATCAATGGCGGCTAACACCCAGTTTTTAATACATGCACTGGATTATTTTAACACGAATTCCATTCTGGCTAGTATTGTAATGGTTAATGCAGAAAAAGCCTTCAATCTTTGTTTTTCACTTTGGGCCGGTTCGGGTTTCCTGCACAGGTAGGTAATATGTTACATAATATCTACCATGGGGCCACTGCCCAGGTCATAATCAATTCAAACCGTACAGGAGCCATAAACATAAACCGTGGAACCAGGCAGGGCTGCCCACTTTCGCCATTACTTTTTACTTTTTTTATCGAACCTCTGGTTTTACAGATTCGAAATAATGCTGCTATCCAACCCCCGATACCTGGTATGGCTAAAGTAAAACTTTTCGCTGATGATATTATTTTATACCTGATTCCTGACAGAGAGAGCCTCGAAACAGCTCGGAGGGAATTTGCGGAGTTTGAGTAAATAGGCGGATATAAAATAAATGCCAATAAAACTAACATCCCGATTAAAATAAATCAGTCATACTTTATGAAATTGATACCTTACTCAGGGAATTCATTTGAGGTAGGAAAGCTCAGAGGGTGAAATTAAATGTGGTCCAATTACCCATAGTACAAGGGGGCTTAGTGCTACCTCGTTTGAGAACTTACTATGAGGCTGCCTTTTTAGATTTAGTGTCTAGCTTGATAGGATCTAATTGTACTAATGGCAGCTTTTTTATAGACTAAATGACACAAGAAAAAGGATCTCTAACCCGAGTGTTTTTAAAAACTTCTAAACTTCCAAAAAAGACACACTATAAGACTTTAAAAGATTACATTTTAAGACTTCAATCCTTTTTTAAGAAGATGGGTTCATCTGGTCTATAGTACTTAAAATTAAGATAATCTACGAGTCTCATCATCCAGTTGCAATTGAGACATATAAGTATTTGGGAAGGCTGTGGATTCTCCGAGTTAAGGCATTTTATAGTCCAAAATAGGCCGATCTCCTGGCAAGAAATATTGGCAAGGGCGGAAGGCCATCGGAAGCAGACTTTTCTCGAATATCTACGCGTTGTTCATCTGATAACGAATACCAGTGGCATTTTGGACACCCCTAGTCAATTCATGATAGCTCTTTATTGGGCCAATATTAAAGGGGTGGGAAACTGGTATAGGCTGCTACATAAGCAGGGACAGGCTTCCGTTATAGAGACTCATCTGGACAAAATAACTCGGGAGACCGGATGTAGGTTGAAGATGAAGAAGTGGGAATCTATGTGCCTCCTAGGAAGTAAATCTTTGCGTGCTACAAATTTTAAAAGGATGGCCTTCCTATCGCGATGGCTAGCTTATTTAACTCCAGCCGCTTTAAATAAAAGATTTCCAGGCATAGAAAATAGGTGCTTTTGTTGCCAAATAGATGGGGAGGGTGGGTGGCACCATACTTTTTTTGCATGTTCAGGACTTAGGCTGTTTTGGGAAGAGGTTTTCTCGGATATTGGGCAAGCAATCGGTAAGAGTATTTCGCTCGAGGCCGAAGCTGTATTCTTTGGTATCAGGCGAGATAAAAAGATACTATCCGAACCCAAAAAGGCCTTCCTATTCATTTCATGTATGGTCGCTCGCTCCCTAATTTTACAGAATTGGATATCTAGGGAAATGCCTTCTCATCTGAAGTGGTTCAATAAAATGAAAAGAACTCAAAAATTTGAGGAAGCTTATGCTAGGAGGGTAGGAGATACCCCAAAATTCGAAAAACATTTGAAGTTTTTTAATGAACTGGAAGAATTTAAAGAGAGATCATAGCACCAGGGCTGGCAAATGAATGGAGCAGCTTTTTATTAAATTGCACTAGCACGTTTTTTCTTATTGCACTTTAACAGCACCAGCACCAGCACTTTTTCTGGCACTTTATAGAATGCATTTTGCACTTTGGTCAATAATGTAAGAAACCGCCACAGCCACAAAAAAATAAATATATAAACGTGTTGTATTTATGTTGGCTTTAGGCGATAAGATGGCACTAGCACTTTATTTGTATTGCAATTTAAGAAGTATTGGGAATTTATCTTATTGTTACTGTGTTCTAGGATAAATTTGCACTGGTTTTATGAATGAAAACATAATTAGCTGCTTTAGTTTTAGTTTTTTGCCATTTTCTATTATGTATTTTGATTTTTGAAACTGGTTTTAATGTTAGTGAAAATGTTTTTTAGTACACCATGTATTTAAATGAACCTAATGCTTTGCTCAACAAAAATTCTTAAATACAAAAAAAAATGTCATTAACTTTGCAAATTAAAAGTGTTTGCTAATTAAACGGTTAAAAAGAGGTTTTGGGAAATTCATTAGAAATTGAACACCTAAGCATACAATCTTGCATACAATGTTGCATTTTCAGAGATGCATCATACTAGACTAGAAAAAGGTACAATGCACAAAATTCATACGTACAGGTTATTGTAAAAAAACATTCTCATTAATAAAGTTAGGGCACTAAAGAGAACCAAAATATTAGAGTATATTACACTTTCACTTTTTTTTGTCCTGTCAAATTCAGAAAGTGAAACCACGAAAAAGATACTGAACTCAACATTTAGTATTACAAACCATTCTGCAGTCCACTTTCAAAACAATACAACTTCTTTAGAGACTAATGGCTATATTAGGAGTCTGTCGGGTCTACAGACCGCCAGATTCATGGGGGAGCGGCGGTGGCGGTCTTTCGCCACCCTATTACGACCAGGGTGGTTGGGGTGGCCTTGGACTGCTGCAACTGCCAGGTATCAGAACCTTGGTGGTGCAGCGGTCTTGAGGCTGCAATATGCTTGGCAGGGCCACTGCGGCCCGCAAGCATATTACGAGTTTCCTCACTGCCACACTTTTAATTTGAATTTGAATTTAAAAATATTTCTATAGCGCACTTTTACCACGCGGTTTCTTGGCGCTTTTGAACAGTAGGAAGGCCAACAGGAGCGGAGGGAAGACTAAGCATTGTAAGCTCGAGAAAAGAGCAGGGTTTTTAGACCTTTCCGGAACTCAGTGTAGGAGGGTGTCCCACGGAGTTCCGTCGGGAGAGAGTTCCAGAACGCGGGAGCGAGGACTGCGAATTTTGTTCCACCTGCCTTTTTCTTTCTGAAACGAGGGATGGTTAACAAGGCCTGATGAGAGGAACGAAGCTCTCTGCCCGGCGTATAGGGCATGATAGCGGAGCAGATGAACTCCGGAGCGGTGCCCATTCTGGCCTGAAAGGTGGTGCCGCCGAGTTTAAACAAGGCTCGCTCTTTCACCGGCAGCCAGTGCAGGGCCTGCAATAAAGGAGTGACGCGATGGAATTTAGGCAGGCCATGAATCAGGCGGGCAGCCTGATTCTGCACTAGCTGCAGACGGCGAATGGCATAGGCTGGGGCGCCGTTGTAGATGATGTTGCCATAATCGAGGCGCGAAAGCACCATAGCCATCACTATGATCTTTAAAGCGGGCAGAGAGAAGAAGCGAGAAATCTTCCTAATGGTTCTCAGGGAAAAAAAACTGGAAGAGACAACTGAGTTGACCTGGGAGTGAACAGAAAGTGAGGAGTTCAAAAAAATACCAAGGGTTTTGACCTTAGGAACCGGGATCGGAGGGACACCAAGTGAGGGAGGCCAGTAAGAGGGGGACCAGGGACTGCAACCACCTCCGGTTAGGACTAGTTCCGTTTTGTCCGGATTGAGTTTGAGGTGGTTGCAGTTCATCCAATCCTGAATGAACAACATGATGGATTGGACATTCAGGGATGAGGAGGAGGAATGGGAAAGGTTAAAGATAAGCTGGAGGTCATCGGCGTAGTTAAACACCGTGACCTCCAGCTGCTGTAACAAAAAGATAAGGGGGTAGATGTATAAATTAAACAAAAGGGGAGAAAGTGAGGAACCTTGGGGGACTCCACATACAACCCCACGAGGGGCAGCAGTGAAACCAGCTAGGTGGACCGCCTGAGCCCTATCGCTCAGGAAGGACTCAAGCCAGGCGAGGGCCAGGCCCTCTATGCCCGCCGCCCTGACACGGGTAAGGAGGATGGAGTGGTCCACCGTGTCAAAAGCGGCGGACAGGTCTAAAAGAATGAGGGCCTGCGGAAGGTTGGTATCAATGCCCTCGCGTAGGCAGTCCATCACTGAGGTCACCACCTTCTCCGTAGAATGGAGGGGGCGAAAACCCGCCTGCCGAGGGGAGAGGCAGTGATTAGCTTCCACGTAGGTGCTCAGAGTGCTGGTGACATGGGTTTCTAGAACCTTGCCCAAGTAGGGCAGAAGGGAGATAGGACGGTAATTAGAAGGTGATGAAGGGTCGGCACCGGGCTTTTTAAGGATGGGAATAACAGCCGCGAATTTGTGAGCGGTGGGGACCACACCATTGCTGAGTGAATCATTCAGGAGAGTGAGGGGGGGGGTAGGGCAGTTTAGGAAGATTTCTCTCAAAATATGAGCCGGGGCAAAGTCTAGGGGGGAGCCTGACTTTATCTTGTGAAGCAGGGGAAGAAGCGTGACCTCGGTGAGGGGGGGAATGGAAGTAAGTTTGGAAGTGACAGCAGGAGAGGGAGGGATTGGTGAAGGTAGGGGAAGGGAGGGGGATGTTGGCCTTGATCTTTGCGACCTTGTTAATGAAAAAATCATTAAGCGAGTCGCAGAGTGATTGGGAAGGGGGGATCGAGGCCATGACTCTATTAGATGAGGCAAGCTCGTGTACCGTAGCAAAAATCTCTTTAGTTTGGGATTCTGCTGCCAGTATCCTGTTAGAATAAAACAGGGTCTTGGCGTCGAGGATGCCTTGCTTATATGCTTTGAGCACAGAGAGATAAGTGAGTTTTTTGACAGGACAGTAGTCTCTTCTCCATGCACGCTCTGCTCTACGCGCGGCCAGTTTCTTCTCCTTAAGCTCAGAGGTGAACCAACGGTTAGCAGCATGGGCTCGCTTAACCGTGATCCGCCTCAGAGGGGCAAAGTCATCGCCTGCCTGGGTCAGCCAGCTGTCAATAGTGGCCATTTGGACCGGGGCGGTGCGATGGTGGTGCGACCTCCATGAAAAGTGTGGCAGTAAGAAAAGGGGGGCCAGTATCTCTGTGCCATGGGGTGCATGCAGGGGGGCACATGTTATACCCCCGGCGTGCATACGCCCTAGTACCTATACGGCACGTACTGCAGCAGGCCATGCCGAGTGGGTACTGATATTGACTTTCTGATTGCGATGCCTATTTCATAGGCACTGCCGTGGGAATGACAAAGAACTGCCCACCAGACAGGAGAAAACTCCTAATCTGGTGGGTGGTTTGGTGGTGCAGGAGCAGCCAGGCCTGCTCCCTCACTGGCAAACTCATAATAAAGCCCTATGCATAATGGCAACAGGACATGGTACCAATACATTCCGTTTACCTTCACATTATAAAACACCTTTTATATCTAAAACACTTTCGGTGGCTCCCTTCTAATGCTGGACAGTTTGATTTCAGTCACAAGTTTCTGCGAGAGTTGAAAGCTGACTTTAATTATGATTTAAGTCTGATGTTGCATAACTTCTAATGCTGATTGATGAAGGCTCAAAGGACATGCAATCTAAACAGGGTAACAGTCGAAAATGTGCAACTTTGTTATCTGATCCACAGAACAGCGAAGAATCGAAGCATGGAGTTGTGGTTGGCAGGTCTGGACCGTCTGGCTTTGAAGCTTTGAATGGTGCTAATGATAAGCGTGGGGAAAAGGTAATCTGCTGGGAATGTGGTAAAGCCGTTAAAAGTGAAACATAATATTGTTCGCACAATTTAGCCACAAACACAGTAATAAATCATTTTGACTTTTTCATTGACTCTATTTCTTGCTAAATATGTCTGTGGCTACCTCTGCGTTTCAGAGAACACCGTGGTGAGAATAGTGAAGCACTTAAGTCCTCTCAAGAGCAGTGTGTGCTGGACGAGAACCAAAGTGCGGAAGGTGTGAACTTGGGTGAATCTAGTTTAGAAACTCCATCAGTAGCACAATCCTTAAAGGCAGGCACTTCCACTGCAACAGCAATAGAAACTGGTCACATAAGTTATTGGCACTCTTGTTGTATCCATTTTGATCCCCGTGGAAGGTATACATATTTTGGCAGACACATTTGTGACATCAAGCTGTTGTCCATAAACTGCACTCTTTTTAATGTTTTCACTTATCTTATAATGTTCACTTTTCTTTACCTTCACTCTCTGTATGATCTTCTCTTGGGTCACCAATTGATTCATTAGTAAAAAATATTTTGTTTTTACATAATTATTTTATGAGTGAAATGCCCAAGAACATAAATATTACGTTCACACACATTGCACATATTTAAAAAGAAACTAAAATTCAAATAACATAACAAAAAAATGAATGCAGTAGTGTTTAAAACAGCCTTTGGGTTGGATAAAGAGATTTTCGTGGAGATGATTAAGGAGCATACATCGAGAAGAATCCTCACATCAGAAATGGTCCCACTGCAGAAATATCCTGGATTCCATAAAGCCTGCATAGGAGGTAGCTGACACTAAAGGAATGAACTTCCTAGGTAAATCAGATATATCGGCAACAAGTTGCAATTCAAAAGTTCTGGAATTACAAATAACTAAGACCCGGACCTTCCAAGGCCATAATTCTGATTTGTATATATGCTCACATTCCAATCTGTCAAGTTTGGTGCACACTATGTGCATCACACGACTATAGCTCTCATTCAGCTCAGAATCATTTACCCAAGGCTGCAAGACACTTTGGAACCTTGACAAGAAGTATGAAAGTGAAGTGCTAGAAAATGCTGCATTGTAAACAATGTATTTCTGCAAAATATGCAAAGTGCGGAAGAGTTACCAACATCAGTAAGGTGGAAACTATCTATGGAAGCAGATATGGATTGTCATCTCTTACACTGTTTTGGTAAATATTGCCAAACTGAAAATCTCCAAACAGTGCAACCATGTCTTGATTCAGTTTGCAACTGGAACCCTCTAGTTTTGGGTTGAAGTCAATAGCGAGGAGCCACTTTTGATGTTGAACAGTGCATGACAAAATATTGTGTTTATTGGATATATAACTTCAAACCCTTTCCTTTAATACAGAACAAAGGTTTAACCATTACATAAATCCAAGATAATTACCTCCTTTTTTCACAAACTGCTGTTATTCGTGAACACCAAAAAAGCATGCCAAGTACCCTGAAACAACAAGGTGGACTGCTTAACTTTGATTTTTGGCCACACTAGCACATGGACTTTCATCAGTGAGTTACCTTCCAGACAAAAGGTGCTTTCTAAATGTGGTGCTCAGACCCCCAATGGGAAGCAGGGATGGGAGTGGGGGATGAAAGTATTCAGAGTTTGTTTGCCCACTGACCTGTTAGTTGACTGTGGTTGTTTTTGGTTAGTGATATGCTGCCTTGAACAGTGACCACAAGGGCTTTCTGTATCCTAATACCTTTTACTTATAGGAAGGATCTTGTCCATTTGTTGGTCATTTCATTGTGTTTGTTGCCTGACCTTAAATATTCTGATGTTAATTTTCTGTCTCAGTATGGTGAAGTGCACATTTTTCACAATGATCTGGGTCCTTCTCAACACATCTTGTTCATATTGCAGAGAACGTTAGTAAGTAGCAAACACAACTTTGTCGATCTTTTTTGTACCAGCTGCAACTTGTGGGTAGGTTTGTTTCATCCGGGAAGCCCTTTTTAATTGCATACCAGAATTCTAAGCTGATCATAAGGCAGGATTTCGTTATATATCTTTAAATATATTCTGAAGTGATGTTACATTTTATTATAATTTGGTTACAAAAAAATTCAACCCGTCATCCTAACTCAACATGCCCTTTTGCCTGTAAAATGGGATTTGTTCAAGAATAGATATTCTTGATTTTACCCTCACCTGTTTCATTTTTAATTTTCTGACCTTTTAAAAGAAATAGAACAGTATAACATTGTGTGTTAAGTTTCTGTAGTGCACTGGGGAGAATCCTGGTATTGGAGGGTAGCTTGGTGCTGGAAGGTGTGACCCCAGCCACGCTTATGGCAAAGGGAAACTATTCGAACAGCAAGGCCTTCAGCTTTTTGCAGAACTCAAGAACCAAAGAGGAGGCTCTTAAAGATAACGGCAAGTTGTTCCAACCTTCGGGAGCGATGTAGGCCAAAGCCTGACTTTCAGATCTGGTTTTGTGTATGCATGGGATGTGTGCAAGTAGGTGTCTTGTCAAACAGAAGTGTCTGGATGGTTTGTGAAAGGAGATGTGGTTTTTGAGGTATGCTGGGTCAGTATTATGTAGTGCTTTGAAAGTTTGAGTGATGAGTTTGAACTGTGCTTGTTTGTGTATGGGGAGCCAGTGGAGCTCCTTGAGGTGTGGTGTAATGTTCGTGCGCCATGGGAGGTGGAAAGTCATTCTGACAGGAGGCCCCTGGTGAATTGCTTACTTATCCCACTGTAGAGGGTGTTCCCATGGTCCAGCTTGCCTGATGAGGGTGTGTGTGTTGGTTTTGTGGGTGCTGGTTGGTAGCCATTTGAAGATTTTCTCTGCATCTTCAGGATGTGGAAGCAGGAAGCTGTATGTGTGTACTTGAGAGGTCATGCTGAGTTTGTTGGCGATGATGATCACAAGGATCTTGGCATGGATGGTAGGGGCTGGGCGTGGGTCCTAATTCAGCTGGCCACCAGGTGGTGTCCCACTGTGAGGTGTTCTTCCTGATGGTCACAACTTCTGTTTTGTCGGTGTTCAGTTTGAAACAGTTGTTTTTTATCCAGTCGGAAACTTTTGTAATGCTGCAGTAAACTTGTTCTGGGTGTTGTTAGTCTTGTCCCGGAAGGACACTATAAGTTGAGTGTTGCCTGTGTACAAAAGGGCGTTGATGTCATGGGTGAGGATGATGCCAGTGGCATCATGCATGTGTTGAAGAGGGTCGGGCTAGGCGATGATTCTTGTGGTACACCACAAATGAGGTAACAAATATCCAAAGAGTGTGGTAGGCTGACTCACTGAGTTCTGCCTGTCAGGAAAGAGCAGATCCAGCAGAGAGCAGGCCCTTGGATTCCAATTAAATACAGGCATCAGATGGAAATGAGGTGTGAAACCATGTCAAAGGCTGCAGGGAGAATGAGGGCGGCCATGTCTCCTCTGTCCAGGATCATGTGGATGTCGTTTGTGGCTGGAATTTGGGCTGTTTCTGTGCTTTGGTTGGGTCTGAACAAGGGCTGTGTCATGTCAAGGAGCAGTTGGTTGCTGAGGTTGTTGGTGAGGCATCTATTGATAAGCTTCTCTAGGACTTTGGCAGGGTACGGTTGCAGGGAGATCAGTCTGTAGTTAACAGGCATTGATGGGTCTCTGGAGGGCTTCTTTTTTTTTTTTTTTTTTAAACCTTTATTGTATAAAATGAAGACAAATGCAGACCTACAACCACCAAGGCCGGTCAGTAATGCGAAGCAAAGAGAAGAAATCAGTACACAGCTCATCAGCCGACAACCCGAGGGTTCAGCAGCGTAGAAGCATGATGTGGTCCAGAACATCCGGCAGATGAGGATAAACTAAAGGTTTTTATATTTTTTAACATACAAACAACAAACAAGAAACCCCACAAGAAAAAGAATCGAGGCAAAATTATCAATATAGGGGCCGCTACGTGTGGCATGAGGGAGACAACAAAAAGCAAGCATCAAGAAATCATGGAAATGGGGAGCGGGGACCAAGAGCGAGCAATATTTCACAGAGAATAGAAAGTGAAAATACTGGAACGTACAGTCAAGGAGATCTAGTAGTGTCAGGGGGTTCTGCAAGGGGAGGAACACAAATCTCTCCACGATACGAGTTCCACTGACCCCAAATCCTATCCCACTTCCTGGGCCTACCTCGGGAGATGTATACAATTTTTTCTCTAAACATGCACCAGTCCATGTTCTCCCAGGTTGAGACCAGCGGTGCCCTATGAGACCCCCAGAGTTGAGCAATGTCTCTTTTTACGATAATGTTGCCCAGCGTGACC
Organism: Lissotriton helveticus; assembly: GCF_964261635.1. Lineage (NCBI taxonomy): Eukaryota > Metazoa > Chordata > Amphibia > Caudata > Salamandridae > Lissotriton > Lissotriton helveticus. Next base: position 1,930,496,172 of record NC_136063.1, read on the forward strand.
CATTGAGACTGAGCAACGGTACAATCATTCGGTTCCCAAACATTCAGCAAACAGCGTCGGGCCTCAGGAAGTAGCCCGACTCCCGTCACTTCTCTCATCACCGCATGGACTCGATTCCAAAAAACCACCACCGCCGGGCATTCCCATATAATATGGAGGAAAGTAGCAAGCAAACCACATCCACGCCGACATAACCCATCCACAGAATAGCCCATATGTATCAATCGTGGACCCGTGACATAGATACGATGAAGAATCTTGAGCTGCACCAGTCGGAGACGCGCCGGAATAGCGACTTCCTTTGGGGAGGATACTGCAGCCTGCCAGTCTTCATCGTCTAACTCCAGCCCATCACCGGTCCATGCCTCACGGAGCTGTATGAGAAGGTCCGAACGGGTATTAATACGTTTTTTGTATATGAGGGAGATAGTGCTGTCGGGAATATGCCCATCTAGCACTCTGTCCTCCAAGGGAGAAGACTCAGGAATCGAGGCACCAGCAGGAAAGACCGAATCAAACGCATGGCGGATTTGAAGGTATCGGAAATATTCTCTGTCACTCAGCTTATATTCCCGTTGCAACTCGTCAAAAGTTTTGACTCTATTGGTGGCCCAAAGATCACCCACTTTGCTGATACCAATTAGGTCCCATCTATCGAACCCCTTCGAAGACCACAGACCACCCAATTTCTCAGCTGCATATAAAGGAGTCGCCCTAGTGAGTGTATCAGTCCAGCCCGTGGCCGATGTCGCACTATCCCATACACGTATGCCACCGCAGTGGGGCCCGTCAAAGAGCTCCTGTCGGTCTTGGAATAAAGCGCTCTATTATAATCGCCCCCCGGCAGTTGCCACCTATCCATATCATAAGCGGGATTAGGAACAGGTCCATACATGGCGTGGTTGATAGCACTCAACTGGGACGCCCAATAATAGCGTTTGACATCCGGTAAAGCTATACCACCGTCATACCAGGGCAAAGTCAACTTCGCAAGCGCTATACGCGGCCGCCCGCCCCAAACCAATTATCTCTGGAGGCCCTCGATTTCTCTGAAATAACCAGCTGGAACCAGATCCAGCGTGTTCTGGATGGCATATAAGAACCGGGGAAGGGACATCATTTTAAACAAAGCCGCCCTCCCCAAAGGGGAAAGAGGCAATCCACACCACACCGCCACATCCGACCGAAGTCGGGCAAGCGGAGGCAGTAGATTCCGCTCGAATCGGACCTTGGGGTCCATAGAAATGTAAATCCCCAAGTACTTGAAACCAACACTGGAAACAGGTATAGGGCAAGAGCGAGGCAGAGAAGGCTGTCCACCCGTAAGTGGGTAAATACAGGATTTAGTCCAGTTGATAACCAAACCAGAGTTCTTCCCGAAAGAGCACAGGACATCAAACAGGACACCCAACGACTTACGGGGAGAAGTTAGGTACAATAAAATATCATCGGCATAGAGAGACACCTGATCCTCGAAGGTAGGGGACCACCGTACGCCCTTGAGCGAGGGCTCCCAGCGGAGCCACGCGGCAAGGGGTTCAAGAGCCAGCGCAAAAAGGAGAGGCGACAAAGGGCAGCCCTGTCTCGTGCCGCGCCCGAGGACAAAAGGATCCGAGGCCCTTCCATTAACCACCACCTGTGCAAGCGGTTGTTCATATAGAAGTTTAACCCACCCAATAAACTTAGGACCAAACCCAAATTTAGCGAGGGCAGCCCACAAATAGGGCCATTCCACCGTGTCGAAGGCCATCGAGGCGTCAAGGGAAACCAAAATGGCCGGTTCCGCAAGAGACCCCGCCCTCGCCAAGACACCGTGGAGGCGCCGGAGATTAAGTGCAGTATTACGGTGGGGGATAAAGCCGGACTGATCGGGGTGCACCAAATCGCCGATCACCGTGATCATGCGGCCCGCCAAGATTTTAGCCAGAACCTTAGGCTCTACATTTAAAAGCGAGATTGGCCGATATGACGAACAGTGTTCCCGGGGCTTTCCATTCTTGTGGATGACCACAATGGACGCCAGTCTCTGATCTCGGGGAAGAAGCCCGAGATCTCGTGACGCCAAGAATGCCCGACGAAGATACGGCGCCATTTTGTCGGGACACAGCTTATACAGCTCGACTGGCAAACCGTTCGGGCCCGAAGCCTTACCAGAGCGAAGTGCACGGATAGCGAGCGCTACTTCATCGGTAGAAAAATCCCCCTCCATAAGCTCCCTGTCCGAGTCCGATAGACTAGGCAACGTGATATCTCGGAGCAACAGATGCGAGTCCTCCTCAGGTCTGTCCGAGACCGGCGAGTACACTTTCCGAAAGTGCTGGGCAAAGACCTCAACGATCTCGACCGGGTCCACAACTCGCACACCATCCACTCGTTCAATAACAGGCACCACACGATTCACTCTATTGCGTTTATCCAGCCAAGCAAGCAATTTCCCCGCCTTGTCACCCACATCATACAGGCGTCCCTGCTGTTCACGATTCATCGCCTTAGCCGCATCGGTCACCAGAGCTCTATATTCAAACTGTTTAAGCGCCAAGGAATGCAGGCTATCAGGTGTAATCGCAGATTCCATCCGTTCCTCCAACTCAGAGATATTGTTTTCAAGTCGTACCACGTCTGCAGTCCTGCGCCCCCTTTCGCCAGCAATCAAAGAGAGAGTCTGACCCAGGACCACAGTCTTACACGCCTCCCATAAAGTAACAGGGGAGGATACTGACCCTTCATTCTCAGCAAAGTAATAATCCATACACTTAACCACTTCCTTACTAATGTTGGGGTTACAAAGATGCCACGGATTAATAGGAGCGACACGACCCCCGGACTCCAGCCGCACATCAATAGTGAGCCACAGTGGGGAGTGATCTGAAATCCCCCTTGCCAAATGCCTAATTTCTCTCACGGAGACCATCTGTGCCGCTGGTATAAAAATGTAATCAAGTATCGAGAGACTACCATGGGCCCCCGAATAAAAGGTGTACTGGAGCTGTCCAGGATGAAGTTGTCTCCAACAATCTGCTAATCCCAGTGTATCCATGAAATTTCCCAACCATAGCTGCGACGTGGGGAGGGTTCTACGAGAGCTACGATCTTCTTCTCCACTGACAACCGAATTGAAATCCCCACCCACCACCAGCAAGCCATCGGGGAGTCCCAGGACCACCCCACCCAAATCAGAAAACGTGGTAGCCTGCAGACCAGGGGGAACATACACAGACAAAATGGAGATCGTCTTCCCCTCCCACCGACCTACAACAGCGGCATAACGACCCCTATCATCCAGCACCTCGTCATCTATCTCGAGGGGGGAGGGAGTTCCTAACCAAGATACCAAGATCCCACTCACGACATCTTCCACCCGTCTGTCCGCGTGGGGCCAGGTTACGATAGACGAGGTGAGAAATGCGTTCAACTCCATGAAGAGCGGCTCCCCTAGGGACCCTGCTCCTCTCCGGATCCTTAAGGAGGTAGCCCCCACTATCATCCCCTCCCTTACCCATCTGATTAATACCTCACTCCAACAAGGAGTTGTACCCTCGAGCTGGAAGAAGGCTGTGGTAAAAGCCCTACTGAAGAAACCTGCTCTCGATCCCGAGAACCTGGCGAACTACAGGCCCATTTCCCTACTCCCAGGAGTCAGCAAGATCGCGGAAAAATTAGTCAACAGGAAACTCTCGCAGTTTCTAGAGGCCAATAACAAATTAAAAAGCTCCCAGACGGGTTTCCGACCAGGGCAGGGCACGGACATCGCCCTCCTGGCAGCGGTAGAGGAGGCCAGAGCGCTATTGGATGGGGGAGGATCAGTGGCAGTGATCCTCCTCGACCTTAGCGCGGCGTTCGATACCGTCGACCACCAACTCCTCATCGAAAGATTGGCAAGAGTTGGAGTGGAAGGTACAGCCTTATCTTGGCTTTCATCTTTCCTGGCCCAACGGTCCTACCAGATTTGGGAGAAGAACGCCCGCTCCTCCGAAATGCCCCTCCAATGTGGTGTGCCTCAGGGCTCCTCCCTGAGCCCTACATTATTTAATATCTATATGTCCACATTGGAGGAGGTTATCACCCCATTCGGAGTGAGCGTCGTCAGCTACGCCGACGACACGCAATTAGTGGTGTCTCTGTCCCATCCCAAACAACAGAAAGCTGATCTCTTCAACTGCCTTACGCAGGTCCATTGTTGGATGAATAGATCAGCCCTAAAGCTAAATGGGACAAAAACTGAGGTCCTTATACTTGGCCCGAAAGGAACCTCACTCCCCCTGGACAGTTGGCCAGTCTGTCTAGGTCCTCCCCCCGACCCAAAAACAGAGGTGAAAAGTCTGGGTGTATGGATCGATTCCGATCTCTCATTTACTTCCCAAGCAAAGAAGGTAGCAGGGACCTGCTTTGGTCTCTTAAAATCTTTGAGGAAAGTCCTGCCCCTTCTTCCCCCTAAATTCCAAAAATTACTAATCCAAGGTCTCATAATATCGAGACTGGATTACAGTAACGTGATTTATCTGGGCGCTCCCGAAGCGACCCTTAATAAACTGCAGAGAATTCAGAACACTGCCGCCCGGATTATCACAAACACCCCGGCCAGATCATCTGCTAAACCCGCTCTCAAACTCCTTCACTGGCTCCCCATAAGGGAGAGAGTCAAATTCAAGGCCTTGTGCCTTGTCCACAAAACTCTGCATAACCAAGGCCCCCCAGTCCTCAGCAATTTTGTCACCCCTTACATAACTACTAGATCTCTCCGTTCCAATGCAGAAAACCTTATCAATACCCCAAGATTCAGGAAAGCCCGATCAGGAGGAAGACGCTTCTCGGTACAAGCCGCCCGTCTTTGGAATTCACTCCCTCATGACTTACGTCTTGAACCACAATATCTGCGCTTCAGGAAGCTGTTAAAAACACATCTTTTTCCCTAGCCTCCGTGCCCCCCCCTGTTTTGATTTCTCATCCTCCCTCTCTTTTGCTCTCAGCTCCCGGTCCTCAGTTCTGCTGAATTAGGGTTCCTTTAGCGCTGGGATACCTCCGGGTGACTATGCGCTTTATAAAAATAAATAATAATAATAATAATAATACCCGCCCCTCTCGATCCAGTGGTAAATCCAGAGTGGGCCACCAAACGGTAGCCTCGTCTATTCAGTGCGCGGCACGTATTTCCTACCAGGTGCGTTTCCTGTAGGAGAACAATATCCGGGGAGTGCCGCTTCAAATACGGTAAAACTATCCCACGTTTTATTCTATCCCCGAGACCATTAACGTTCCAGCTCAACACCCTCAGCCCCCTACCTCCCATCCCAGACAAAAACCAACAGCCCCCCCGCCACAAAGCAGGCACAAAGGATAAAATAGTGACCAAATCAGAGCCTTGAAACAAACAAACAAGAAAAGACCCCCTCTCCTCCCCCCAAGGAACCCTCAACACGCAACCCCCCACCCTGCACCCCTGCGGTAGACCAGAAAGCCACCCCAACTTGCAGTGTGCCTGTCGCCCCATTAAACTAACCTACAAAAAGAGAGAGAAAAATGTCCCCTGAGGAGGAAGAGTCCCGAATCCCCCCACCCCCGGGTATCCACAGCGTATAAACATCGCAATCACAGAGCCACTGCAAAGCATCCAATATTGGCTCATCGGCACTGACTCACTATTCCTGTTCTTCCAGCCCGCCTTCGGCACCTCTCGAACTCTCCGGGTTGGTATGCTGTGTCGGCAAGCTGTCCAGCCAGTCACTGGCTATCTCAGGGCGATCAAAGAAAAATGCACGTTCGTTATACTCAATCCGCAGGCGAGCCGGAAAAAGCATGGCATATTTCAGTTCCATGTCCCTGGGGCGTCGTTTCACCCCCGTAAAGGCCATACGTTGCTTCTGCACTGCCTGAGTGAAGTCCGGATAGAAGCTAATCGATACATTTTCAAACTTAGTGGGACCATTAGTGCGGGAGGCCTGCAGGATAGCGTCTCTGTACCGAAAATTAAAAATCCTGGCTATGATAGGCCTCGGAGCTGTCCCAAGCTTGGGCTTCCCACCTGGAATCCTATGAGCACGCTCCACTGCAAAAAGATTACTAAGGCCCTTTGGTGACAGATAGTTCTGGATAAGGTCCTCTACCAAAAGATCCGTTGGTACATCCGTAGAAGTCTCCGGAACGCCTACGATGCGAACATTATTTCGTCTGGCCCGGCTCTCGAAATCATCCAGCCGACGGGCAAACGAGTCTCTGGCCATGCGAAGATCGCGGACCTCGGTTTGAAGGTCCGAAACATCTGTAATTAGGCTTGCTGTCTTAACATCCAGAGATTTGACCCGTTCGTTGGTTTTCCCCAGGTCCGTCCTGATAAGGTTGACCTCAATCGCAACCGTATCCAACTTAGTAGCAAGAGTTTCATATTGCTGACCCATCGCAGTGTGGATATTGGCAATGGCGCCCATGACATCCGCCAAAGTCGGCTCCTCAGTCGCAGGAGTACCGTCAACGGCCATTGCCCATTGCCGCCCGGAATTGATGGACTTCATGATGGCAGTGGTTTTGTCTGTGGTGATGATGTGCTACGGGGTCTCGTTGTTTCTGTGCATGAGATGGGGAGCTGTGTTGCAAAGTCTTTCAGATCCACTTGAGGGTCGGAATTGCTGTATATGGATGTTATCTTGCTGCAATTGAATTGAGAGAGTTTTTTGCAGAGGTCCTGTGGAGGGGTGGTATTGTTGGTGGCTTATGCGGGTGCGGTGAAATCTTTCTTGATGGCAAAGATCTCCTTGTTTCTGTTGGTGCTGCTGTCGATTTGGTCTGCTAGAGTGGTGCATTTGGTGGCCTGGATCTATTAGTGGTAGTTTCTCAGGGCAGATTTGAAGGCGTTTCTATCTGGCTTGTGTTGGCTCATTCTCCATCTGTGTTTCAGTTGTTTGTAATGGCACTTTGTCATCTTGAGTTCCTCACTTTACTAACTAGCTTAGGGTCTGAATCTCGTGGTTTTGCTGTGCTTGACAGGGTCAGGGTATTAGTGATGTGGGAAATCCAGTTGTCGAGTTTGTTGATGGCTTCGGAAAGCTGCTACTTTGTTTGGGCTGGTGTATGTTGAGGGCGATAGTCCAGTCTGTCCAGTTAAGTGGTGGGGGCTTGCCAAATGAGATGTTGTCGAAGGAAGTAAATATAAGGTCCAGGAGGTGTCCGGCAGCATCTGTAGGTCCTTTCACTCGTTGGGTGAGGTCCAGGCTTTCAAGGTTGTTAAGTAGTGCTTTTGAGTTTGGGTCAGCGTGGTCTTCCAGGTGGAAATTGAGGATCAGTGATACAATATTGTGGTAAACAATATCATTGACAAAAATATTGTCTACCGCAATATCGTATGCCTATACTTACAATGGAAATGACAAAAATATTGTTTTTTTTGTCCTCATCTCACCAAAGACATTGGTAGGTTTGACAAGCCGTTTTTTCCATTTCTGTTGGGCGCCCTTCGGCTCACTGCGTCAGTCTAGGCCTACCAGGCCTTCCTCACGTGTTTGAGGACTGGTGTAATCATAGGACTAGTGGGCTGGATCTATGTTGTTCTGTTTCTCATTGAGCAGACGCAGTTGCCGACCCCAACTTATCAATGGAAGCCAAATGCTGGGTGGACTCCCCTCCCTTCTGTCTTGTTCTAAGCGTGCTATGTTGAGGGCGGCTTTAAGCCATTCTTCCCTCCCCGGAGGGATGTAGTCTTCCATCTAATGCAAATCTCTCTCCTTGCCAGAATCACTAAATATAACAGCAAGCCCATTTGCTCCTGTGGGAGCACCCCACTGGTGGAGTCCTTCTTACCAAAAATCACGAGGTGCAGATCTATTTCAATAACGATTTCAAAAATGGATGTTAAAGTATCTCCCACATTTTTCCCAAAAATACTTAACTCCGGGCATTCAAAAAAGATATGTATATCATTGGCATTGGCGAGTTTGCCTCTAGGTCAGCTTGGGGGCGGGTCAGGGGCAAATTTGGCCATCTTGGCCGGAGTATAATAAAGCCTATTAATCCCAAAGAAGTGATTTTTCTTCAGGCCAGCAGGTTTTACATATTCATACAGTATCTTAAGTGATGGCTCAAAAAATTCTTCGATGTGGTGGGTGAGTGGTGTTTGATTCCAAACTAATATTTGGGAGGGGACCTTGGCTTCCTCTGCTTCTTGGATTCCTGCATACCAGAGGGATATTTCTTTCTTTTTAGGCAGAGGGTCTTGCAATAACTGCTCAAGTTCCCACCTCCCAGTGATATCGGCTGCTTCTGCCTCATACGATGATCTTAATTGAAGATACTTGAACCTAGAAAAAAGAGGGCATATCTTGGCTTGTAAAACTTCCCAAGGATTAATCCCGTCTGAATCCACCAGATCCGACCACCTCACCAAACCGGAACTTTTGATCGGGGTAACCAGGGTATCGCACGGAGTGGGGTCCGTGGGGAGTCCCAGATGGGGGCGAAGTCAGAAAAATACCCTATACACCAGATGCGCCTGATTTTATACCAGGTAGTCAAAGCTGTTTTTAAAACCTTTAGACGGACCCGTTTAAAAAAACCTTGGGGCCCCGAATTTATATAGCTACCCTCCTTGCCCACTGCCTCCCTCAGCCAGCACCATTTCCCCTAGCTCTCTTCCCCACGCAGTTTCCTCTGGACTAGTCAGCAGCATCATGATACCCTTAAATTGAAAGGCCATCAAATACCAGTTAATGTCAGGGAGGGCCAACCCACCTATAAGGAGCTTCCTTCTAAGCTTTTTACATGACATCCTAGCACTTTTCTGGCCCCATATAAAGCTACCAAGTTTCCCCTGAATCCTGCTTATAATTTTTGGTGGGAAAGTTAATGGGATTGCATTGAAAATGTATGTCAATTTTGGAAGTACAGACATGTTCACAAGATTTACCCTCCCATTGATGGTCAAAGGGAGTTTCTTCCATTTGGCAAAAAGGTAATCGATGTCCTTTCCTATTTTCCCCAGATTTATCAGGGGGATTTTGTTTAAGTCCTTGACTATTTTAATACCTAGGTATCTAAATTAATTGCTGACAGGGCCGCCTCGGTATAGGGTGTTCCAGCACATTACTTCGGTCGTGGCCGAATTAACAAGGTACCCTGAGATCATACCAAATTCCCTTAGCCTATGTTCCAGATGTGGGATGGCATGCTCTGGATCGCTAGTATAAACTATCACATTGTCAGCATATAATGCCAATTTGCACTCATAGCTTGATGATTTGAACGGTGTGATGATGTTATCCAGTCTAATAGTTTGATGTAAGGGTTCGATATAGATATTAAACAAGAGGGGGGGACAGGGGACACCCCTGCCTTGTCCCTTTCTGGATAGAAAAACTTGAAGTCCAGGAACCATTCAAGAGGATTTTTGCTGATGCGCCCAAATAACAATTCTTTACGGTCTGCACAAACACTAGCCCCATACCCATGATCTTCAGGACCCCCCAAAGATACCTCCAACACACACGATCAAAAGCCTAAGAGGCATCAATTGCCACTACTGCCAGGGGATCCGCCTTAATCTCCGCTAAATCAATATTACCAATCAGCAGTTGGGTTTGTTCCTGGATTACTCTCCCCAGCATAATACCCTTCTGATCGAAGTTAATTAAATTGGGTGCCAGTTTTGCCAATCTCCCTGCTAGAACGCCCATAAAGATCTTATAATCGGCGTTCAGCAGGGAGATCAGACGATAAGAGTCGGCCAACAAGGGGTCCTTCCCAGGTTTTAATATTAGGACTAATGTGGCCTCTCTCCAGGATCTAGGCATCACCCCATTGGAGCAATAAACTGAATTAAATAGTGGATGAAGTACCGGTAAAAGATCCTCTTGTACCAGTTTGTATATTTCATTGGGGAGGGCATCTAGACCAGCAGCTTTTTTATTCTTTGATCTCTTTATTTGGTTCCTAATCTCCTCTATTGTTATAGGTGCATCATGCGCCTCTCTAGAGGTCTCAGTGAGAGCGGGGAGGGACTTATCCCTTAACCAAGAGGATATCTGGTCCTGGGGAGGATCTAGATCTTCCCTGTATAGATCTGAGAAGAGCAATAACAGGCATTTTTGCATCTCTTCCGGATTACTTGATTTATTCCCACTACTGTCAATGATAAATTCATCGATGTTATTCTTTGCCCGATCCAACCTAGCCTTCCAAGCCAAGAGGATCCCTGCCTTTTCCCCGTACTAAAAAATGTCCATGTTTCTGGCTCGCCATTAGGCATTACATTTCAAATCTAAAAAAGACCTTAGGTCTTGCCTAACCTCCTCCAATTTCCTGCCAATCTGCTTTAATTCCCCAATATCGTTTGGGATTATATTACTCCTTTCCACCCCTAAAGCTGATATCTTACTCACCAGGGCATGCAATTCTATAGTCTTTGTTCGATTTTTGGAATTTATTAAGGCATGGAGAGTACCTCTCAAACTAGCCTTATAGGCGTCCCATACATGATCTATTGAGGTAGATCCTAGGTTGATAGAAAAAAATTCTATAGAGGATCTACTAATGGATTGAACAATTCCTAAGTCTGTCAGCATTGCTCTGTTCAGCATCCATCTTGATTGGGAACTATTGCCGCCCAATGAATATACAAATAAGAGGGGAGCATGATCAGATAGGTGGCTCGGCAGGATTGATATACTGATAAAATGATAGAGAGCATCTTTATTTACCAGCACATAATCTATCCTTGAGGAATGATGATAATTTTTACTGTAAAAAGTAAACCCTTGGGCGTCGCCCATCTTAGATCTCCATAGATCCACTAAATTGATATTAGTCTCAAGTTGGATCCATCTTTAACTGGGTCAAGTCTAACATTGAAATCCCCTCCTATTACCAGGGGGGGAGGGGTTACCATAATTAAGCTTTCTTGTAGCTTGACTAAAAAGGCAGGGTCATCTGTATTTGGGCCGTAGTAAGATGAACAAGTCATTTCTACCCCCTCAAAATCCAAAAGGACTATTATCCATCTGCCTGATTGATCTGTTTGGGCTGACTTGATCCTACAGGGAACACCCTTCTTTACCACTATTGCTACCCCACGACTACTTAATGATTGTTGTGAAGAACAGAAACACTGTACCCAAGGAATCTTAGAAAAAACTGACTGTAGCTCTGTTGGATTTAGGTGGGTGTCCCTTGCAACAAAAATACCTGCGCTGGTGAGAGCTCCAAGTACTTTAAAATCAACCTTTGCCTGCACGGGCACCGCAGACCATTCAAATTCCAAGAAATACAATTAATCTTACGACCATCTTTCATGTTACCTATCCTGGGCTTGGAGATCCTCTGCTAAGTATTGATGAGGTTTCTTGTTAGGCAAGTGTGATGAGGCATTTCTTTTTATTTTTTTCCCTCTCTGCTCCCCACCCTGTGCTCCCCACCCTGTGCTCCCCACCCTCCTCCCCCTTCCCTCTCTCCCTGGTGCCCCCTGAACACCCCATACCCCCCTTCACCCTGAGGAACCCTCCCTTCCGAAAGGCTTCGCCTATTCGGGCATTGCTCCCTTGGACTACATTCCCTTATTTAAAACCTAATATATATTATAGTCCATAAAGAACCAAGCTCCCAGAGAAAACTTTGATGTTCCTCCCTTACTTCCCTCCCTGTTTTTCATGATGGATTTTTTCAATAAGCGTATCAACTTCTTCTGGGGATCGGATCATATGCATATGGTTGTTCCACATCACCCGCAGAGTGGCAGGGAACCTTAATTGAGCTTTTGCCCCAAGACTATTTAGCTCATCCAATCTTTCCCCCAACTCCCATTGTCTTCTGGCCGTTATGTGTGAGATATCGGATCTGATGGAAAAAGGAAAGGGGGATTGGCCAGAAAGTGAAAAGGAAATGACCCCTTTCTTTAAAGCGGCTGACAGGATAAGCTCCTTCACAGAATATGAAAGGAAATTTCCCAAGATCTTGCGTGGTTTCTGCTTTCCCAATTTTCTTTTTAAAGGATCCCTGTGAACTCTTTGGATTTCATAGTTGAGATCAATATTCGAATGACTTTTAAGGACTGTGCTCTTCAGTAAAGTGATCTGAAACCCCCTTACATCCTCCCCCTCTACTGCTTCCGGAACATTTATGAGCTTCAGATTATTTCTCCTTGAGTGATTCTCTAAACGTTCGAGATCGTCCTTCAGTTCTTTGTTCTGAGAGGAGAGTGTCTCTAGCTGGGAGGTAGTGGACCCTATTGATTCTTTAAATTTTGGCATCTCTTCCTTGAGTGCTTCGGTGCTTGCCGTGATCTCCTCTAGTTTTTTAGCAAGGATCTGGCAGGATGACCAGATTGCAGCCTGATTTGCCTCTGAGACAAAAAACCTACTTGCCATTTCTGCCTGATTTGATTCAGAGACTGTAAATCTGGATGCCATCTCATCCTTTGTGGCCAGGAGTAGATCTGCTAATGAATGTGGATTTGAAACTGACGTGGAGGGACTCGGATCCTTCTGAGAAAGATCTTGCCGCTCATCGCACTTCCCCTGCACTTGGCCCCGGTCTTGATCGATTTCTTGTACTTCCTCTTCCTGCTCCTCCAACACCGAATATCTTTTGGTAAGGCTGATCTCTGGGAGGACATCCCGTTCTACCATAGTTTTCTCAGCAGATTTTAAGAGCTGGGAATTATGATCATGATTTAATTGTGCAAACTCGCAGCTCTCATCCGTCCCCATCTTCTCTTAAGACGGGGGGTCGGAGTAGAGACCGAAGGTGGCGTGTTAGATTTAGAGACCGGCGAGCGAACTGGGGTGCCCCCGGAGTAGAATTAAGCATAGTTTTATTCACTAATTGGGGTGATTTGGTTGAAGACGAGAGTGACATGACCTGATAAAAGAATTTCAAGGATGGAGTGAATTTGGGTTTTATTGCAGATTTTTTTTTCCTGTCTTGTGTTTTCGTCTTGCCTTGTTGTAACTTAGCTTTGTCTGGGGTTATACATCCTGGGGACCCCTGGGCCCCTAGCCCTGCTTACGTTGACTTGATACAGCTCTAGCCTCAGCTCTGACTCCTGCTTCTGCTACTGGCGGGGATACTCGGGGGGAAAACAGAATGTGTTATATCTCTATTAGCTGCCAAATGTGCTGCCTTCGCCTGTAGTGTGTATCTACTCAATTTGGGGGGGATAAACCCTCTTGAATGCTAATGCTATTCTCACCAAGAGACACCAAGGCCCCACCTCTGCACTACCCCTGCTTTTTTCACTCCGCGCTGGGTACTCTCCTTATCTGTCCTGATCCCGCTGGTCAGTCGGCGTTCAGGAGAGTCGCACACACTCTTGGAGACCAGGGTCTGAGCTTTACGCCGCGGCCGCCCCCCCTACCTGCACCAAGCCCGAAGAACAGTGATCGAGCAGCCGCCTCCCACCTCCAGCACGGCTTCCCGGGGACTGCTCCGCCCCCGCCCGGGAAGCCTAGAGCGCCGACTGCGACCCCAGAGGATTCGGCTTGCCAGAGTTCCCGCTGGTCCTCTCGCATTGCCAGAGACGACAGGCACACCAACGCCGGGTCAGAACAGGAACACCAAAAAAAATCGGGTACAGGAAACGTAGATCAGAAAACAGGTAACCGGGTGCACATTTGAGCCTTGATTCCTAGGCCGCCCTATGGAGCCCGAGGCCGATCCCACTACGGCCGCCATGTTCCTCCTTGACAAAAATATTGTTGACAATAATATTGTCAAAATATTATTTTTCTAATATACTTCCAGTGTAAAGTGGTAAATGTAAAATATTTTGATAATAAAATAATTATAATATTAAGTAGATATATTCCACTATTTCTCAAACTATATAAATATCATTTATCCTTTCATTTAAAACTTTATTTTGGTCGTTAAACCATAAAAATGCAGAGTGCATTACTTACATAAAAATGTTTTTAAGAAATAGTAAATCATTTCATGAAGACCTTTTACAAGAAATATAGACCATATGAAAACTATACAAGTTAAAAGCTTCACAAATGATTGTGGGAGGTTAAAACAACAAAAAACTTGTTGATGCTTGGTGGACCTTATAGAAGTCATACTTTTGGAGCTGATAAGTGGGGTGGCAAATTTGGCCTTTAGGCCTTCCTTCTGATTCCCCACATTTGGCCTAGAAATGTTGCGAGTGCGCAGGTTAACAATGGTCTTGCATCAGATTTAAAGAATGCGCAAGGCCACACCATGCTCTCTAGTTCGCAGCTGCTTACAAATAGGTATTAGCCACCTTCTTCTTGGGCGGGAGTATGCTTGGCAAGCAAGGAGGACATGGGCGGTTGATTCATTGGGAGAAAGGCATCTTGGGCAACACTTAGATTGGACTGTGTTACATGAGCAGGAGCTTGTAAGGAATTCAGGGGAAGTGCGCCAAGCCTAAACTGAATGTACAATTTTCTATCAGTTGGTAACTGCATTAGGTCAAGGTAGCCTTCCAGTAAGCTAGTCATTTTAAAATCAACAAATTCTGCAGTTAGCCTACCCATCTTGGTATTACTAATTTTATTCTGGGCTACCCAGTCCCAATACATAGCTTTTACTTGCTTCTTTGAGGGCAGCTCTAGGCGATTGGTGCTATCCCACTGGCCCTTTTATTCCCAATACTTTCAAGTAGGTAGTTGATGTTTTTGATCTTGTTAAATACATCCAGAGTACAAACTTTGTCAAATGCTATAGCATAGGAAGACAAGTCCAGGGTCGATAATAGTCTCTGCCAAAAAAGCAGTGGGCAAAAGTTTGCAGTCTACAATGGATTTACAGCCCATATCCAGTAAAAGGTGGGTCTAGTGGTGTAAATGATATATAAATATCTATTTATGCAAACACACACACACATATGTTTATATAAACCGATATATATAGTATAATATAATTAATGAAAAATATTTATTTTACATTATCTTCATTTTAATTTCTTTAAATAGTTTCAATTTAGCACTATAAAAAGATATATATTAATATACACAGTCATAGTTAGGGCCATATTTCCATAGGAAAATAATTTTTGGGTAATCTTATAACTTTGGTGCCATTTGACGAATCTTCACAAAACTTTCCAATAAAAAGGTTTCATTCACCTCAGTTCATTCCTGGAAAGTGTTGGGGTGATCTGTCAAATGGGGTGCGAAGCGAGAAAAAAAGGGTAGTACCAAAATGCATTTTCCCACTTACATTTTTCCCCAGGAAAATTGAACAGTGATACTGCAAAAACTGCTGAACGGATTTACATCAGATTTGGCATAAAGTGTGTTTTTTGTGTTTTGGTATAAACTCATTCAGTCATTTTTGAGAAATTAAGCCTCAAAACCTTTTATATATGTGACACCGCCGAGCGTCCGTGGAGCAGAGATATCTCAAGATAAGATTTAATTGGCTCTCATCACATAAACAACAATGTGACTGCAGCAATCTTTGGACTAGGGACTCAGTCCCGAATCCAAAAAAAAGGTTAAAAAAGGCTATACGTGGGCAGGGTTGGGATACCCCCTGGGGCCAGAAGCATTTTTTTTTAAATTTTGATGCAAATTTGTGGTAGGTCCGCAAATCAACAGCAGAATAAAAAAAAAAGTCCAGGCTCGTTCACCTGAAACACATTTACTTATTAAGGCCCCATTGCCCTGACGAAAAACATGTGTCCCAGGGAACGCATTGCTAGAACGCAGTTTCCCTGCCCCCAAGAGGGCAGGCAGGTAATAATGTACACTCCTGCCAGTTGGGAGCTGCAAGAATGCTCCCGCTCTAGGTGGGAACACATTTTTTTCTCTTGCCTGTTCTCTTGCAAGCAGGGAAATAGATAGCTCCTGTCTAGTGGGAGCAGAACAGAGAAAGAATTCTGCTTCTGCTGGGCAGGAGCTAAGCCGGGTCCCTCTGCACTCAGGATGGATGCATGCGTGGAGCCAGCAGGCCCCTGGAGGCTTCCTGAATAGCCCCTAACATTATGTTGTGGGTTCCATGTGTGGGCACTGGGACACCCACATTAGGCACAGGGACTGGGGTTCCCAGGGCCTGTAAAGGCTTGGAGTGGGTGTGTGTTCCCCTCCCCTTAAAACAATAAGGCCCTGGGAGATGGGGCCCCTCCTTCATTTAAAAATATGATATAGCCTACGGGGATGGGCTCCCCAGAGCCTGTAAAGGCTTAGGGAGGAGAGCCACAAGCCCACCCTTCCAAATTGTTATATATTTTTTTTAATGAATTGCTGGCTTTCACTGGCACCCAGGATGGGTGTTGGCAGGGGAGCCGGTGGGGCCCTAAGGTAACTGTAACTTGTGCCCTTGTCATGCACTGCTATTTACCTCAAATACTGCTTCCTTTATGCCATGTACTATGACATATTTGATAATATCACTGCAACATTTGCAATGACCTCACTGATGACAAAACTGTGCTTGGCCGGGTGCAAGTTACAGTTACCTTAGTGCACGAGTTATAGTTATATGACCAGTGCTTTAAATGGGCCAGTACCTCCCCAAGAGTACTGGCACTTCTCCATTACCAAATAGAGTACCGGTACTCACTGTCATACATAGTCATGTGAGCATGCATCGCATTTCTACATTGCGGCGCATGCTCACATATTGGTGATTTCACAAGGAGGGCAGTGACGCCATGGCACCAAGGCAGAGCAACCGGTGACCCAGGTGCGCAATGCCCATTGGACTTCAGTCCCCCCGCCCTCATCGTTTGTGGCAGCCCAGGCTGAGACAGCTTCCCGGGCACACACACAGCCACATCCGAGTACTTCACAGGTCTTTGAAAGACCTTTTTGCTTGGCAATGAGGTTTTGATGTGTTTCACCCCTTCTTAGAGCGCCCCTGCAGCTCCACTCTGACTTGGCTTGAAGAAATGTTTTCCTAGTCCCCCCCCCACTCCACCCTCCGAAATTTGACTTTAGTTGCTCCTCTGGTGTGACCTCACCCGCCAGGAAGCTGTGCGCAGGAAGAAAGGGAAGCTCTTTATAAAGCACAATTTGCTCTGGCTTTCCCTTTCTTCTATGCGAAAAAGACGGAAAGGAAAGGATAGCACAGCAGCTGGCATGTAAGAAGGGGGACAACTGAGGAGAGCTTTCAGAAGTAAAGGGGTATAAGCACAGTCAGCTGAGGAAATTGAGGGGTTATCTGAAGAAGAAGAAAGGGGC
This sequence comes from Lissotriton helveticus, assembly GCF_964261635.1. Classification (NCBI taxonomy): domain Eukaryota; kingdom Metazoa; phylum Chordata; class Amphibia; order Caudata; family Salamandridae; genus Lissotriton; species Lissotriton helveticus. Next base: position 1,930,513,295 of record NC_136063.1, read on the forward strand.
AAGCAAATTATAGTAGAGAATAATCTGTGGGCGCGGGGCTGTGGGTTTAAAATAAAGCACCTGATGGATAAGATGAGGGTCATCTGATGACAGTAGGGGTGGGTAGGTGTCCCAAGAAAGAGCCAAGGCTTTCAATAATGGCGCAGGTCGGTGGAAGGGGCCTGTTGAGTGAGGACAGAGTGACAGCTGCACTGGCAGAGACTGGTATTTTAAGTGGGGGAGGGGTATCCCAGAAAAGCAAGAGAAGGAATTTGATGTGATGAACGAGGGGACATTTAAGATGAAAGGTGGCGTGACCACCTGAAAAAAGAGAAAATGTAAAGAGACACATGGGGCATCGGAGGGGACATGAGGCTAGTACGAAATGGCTAGGGACATCAGAGAGTAGAATTAGGTGAGTATCTCATCATTCAAAAAAGTGTTATCTAAAACGGGGACAGCAGCTGGATAGAAAAATAATTTGGAGGCGGGATGGTATTTTTAAGTCCTGTGTTTTTTTTTATCAGCTAATATAAAGTTTATCATAATGTGACTCATTTTTTTGTAACAAAGTTAAACAATGAAAAGCCCAACAAACAATCATAAGAATTCAAATTGCATACTTGGAGGAAGAATGGATTTATCAAAATACTTAAACACAGTATAGACTTTACTGGGGCATACTGGAAGGGGAAGAATAATGTGCATGGAGTTGAAAATGGGCATTTACCAGAAAACATTGAACGTAGCTAACAATAAAAGCATTCAAACACGACTAAGACATGACGTCCCATGGCTTGGTGAATGTTTCTCATTCATTTCTATGATGTTACACTTTAAATTGCTTCCAAAATGCTTGTGTCTGATATCAAGCATTTCTCAGAAACTAAGCCTTTTTCCAGATTGCCAAGTACGCTTTTTTTGCTGTCATACACATGCGCAGTCACACTTTTTGGTATTTCTTTGTTCTTTAGACCTGATAAGTGCTACTCTCCAAACAAAAGTGCTTTAACACCCCATCAGGAGTAACAAGCGCTATATAAATGCAAACCTTTTTCCCTATTCTATCCCTCCACTATCCTTCTGAATCCAAATAACTGACTAACCCATCCACCATTGAAATTACTTTCATATTTTCACTATACTAATTGAACACTAATCATTCTTGGGTTCCGGAGTAGCGTGCTACTTGCCGAAGAAGCGATTTGACACCTCGTCAGGGGTAGTAAGCTCTATATAAATGCAATTACAATACAATACCTTCAGTGTGGGTGGATTTGGCCAACTTCTACACGCCCATGATGGGAAGTATTGCAGTGGTTAAGGTGTTTTCATGGGTGTCTGAATATTGTTAAGGAGGCTAATGAACAGAGAATTGCCTCCATTCAGGTGGGTGAGGACCAGGACTTCGACTGACACGGACATCAGGAAGGATGGATGTCTGGAGGCAGAGCTCTTACCATACTGGGACAGGCCCATATCCCGTTACCTGCAACAGATGCAGCACTGACTAGATTCCCCAAACAGTAAATGTTACTGACAGCCTACAATAATCACAAACAGGGAAATTCAGTTTTATTTCTGCATTTCAAAGACTGTCTGCATTGGGGAGGGACAGTTACAGCCAGCCCTTCACCTTCTTTTATAGCAAATTGATGCAAATTCACATAACATTCTGGGGGAAATAACTGCAGCTTTTCGCTAAATAAGGTGAAAACATCTATTTTAGGTGTGGTTTATCTTTCATTTGCTGCCTTCTTCTGTATGCACACCCAACACTCCAGCTTGGGATTTCTGCACCCACAGAGTGCCACTAGTGTGTTGTGACAAAAGTATAATATGAACATGGATTTCCATCCATGTAAAATTAGTGAATTGGCAAAGTGGTACACAGACTAATGTAAATATTGTCCCAAGAACGTAGTTGTCATTTCCGATGTGGCCAGAAGGCTAGACCCCTCAGGCCAGGCAGGGAGCTTAAGAACCACCCCCACCACTACAGGCCAGGACACATATCCCCGCAGGCAGAGAAGCCGAAAGAAGGAAGGATCATGGTTAGACAGGGAATCGCAGGTATGTCTTTCCAATACTGTGGAGGCATCCATACGTGTGCGGCTGTGAGCAGTACAGAGATATGAACGGATAGTGCCAAATGTCTGCCCCTCCCAATTTCCACTACAGCAGCTTAGAAATCTGTAGGGTTCCACTGCACTATGAGGTGCACCAGACTGGTCATCACCAGTTGACACAACAGCTGGCTGTATCTGGTATTCATGAAAAAACTGAGCCACACAGTAGGAGTGGGAGCACCAGGGAACCTAAAGCACCCAAGGGAGGAAGCCAAGCCTTGGACTTGAGAAGAAGGAGCAGGCCTAAGGGAAGCTTTGAGCATCACACACATGTGGGTACAGGGTGTCTCCCATATCACAAACAGTGGCTACAGCAGACCTGCTGACCACCATCATCAGTGACATCCTTTTACTAACCCCTCAGAATTTTGGACTAGGTTTTGCTGGGTGGCACAGTATCTGAAAGTGAATGAAAGGGTGAAATATTATTGCTCTGTTGTGAGACCCCAGATAACTTGCTTTTCCCAGGATCACTAGCATGACAACTGATGGCTTCCTTCCACCCGATGCGGGTCAGAGTTTCATTTTAGGATGTAGTCTTTTTATCCTTTAATTTTCAGTAAAACAAGTCTCTGCACCTTTTAATGTTTTGTTTTATATACAGGTGCCTCTGAAAAAAAAAGGAAACCTGATAGTTACCTTTCAAGTCTGTCAACTAGTACAACTTAATACATGCAAGGGCATCAACAAAAAATTGCGGAGGGAAGCAGTTTGTAATCATTCGCAGCCCAAAAAATTATTGCGCCCTTCAAATCTTTTTCATTAGGCCCACCCTTAGTCCCGCTTCTAGCCCCGCCTCCTTGCCACGCCCGCAGTCCTGAAATCATTGAGCCAGGCGGTGCAATCCTCCGTGGCTGCACTGTTTTTTTAATTATAAAGTTCTGTTGAACTCTCTCCCGCAGGAGTCTCGTCCTTCAGCTCTGGGGCAAATTGGGAGGATGTAAATACGCTGCGGCCTCGGCCGCGGAGGATTGCAAAGCCTGGCTCAATGATTTCAGGACTGCGGGGCTGTAATGGAATGGCAGTCTGATCGCAGCACGGAGGAAAAATGTATTTAAAACTGCGCATCCTTTCTCGAGGCCCACTGGAGGGCTGTAAACATTGTGAGAACATTGGGGATGTTGTAACTTTGGACAAATACATGGACCCTATCGTGGGAAATATCGGCACGTCAACACCCGGCATGCTATTCACTGGAGAGTGTATGCTAGTGGAATAATACGTTTGCAGTGTGTTCTCCATGGTTTGTTTTTGCCCCGCCCGATGATTAAGGTGAAGTGTCACTGAAACGCATCAGGGACTGATAAATTAATTGAGAAAGGGTGTGCTCTGTTTTGAATAATAAGGTTCTGTTGAACTCTCTCTCCTGTAGGAGTGGCGTCCTTGAGTTCTGGGGCAACTTGGTGGATAAATAAATATATATATATATATTCACTGAAAAAACTATAGGTTATAGACCATATATAGTTAGGAATTAGCATTTACAAAACCTTATTTTACTCACACAAAACCATTGAAATTCCATATATAGTTAGTTGTACTAACTATATATCGCGCACCCGCAATCCACTGCTGATCATGTCACATATTACATCATTCATGACATGGTCAGTGACATCACTGATATCACTGATGACATCTCAAATGACATCACTGATGACATCACTGATGACATCTCAAATGACATCACTGATGACATCACTGATGACATCTCAAATGACATCATTGATGATATCACTGATGACATCATTGATGACATCTCAAATGACATCACCGATGACATCACTGATGACATCACTGATGACATCTCAAAAGACATCACTGATGAGATCACTGATGACATTATTCATGTGATAATACGATGAATCTCTTCTGACTCTAATAAAAACTTAGATACACTCAGTGTAAACAGACACTCACAGACTGTCACTCATCCATGGAGTTACTCACACACCTAGTCAGTCATGCAAAGAATCAATCACACCTCAATTTCCTCAACTATACAGTTATACACACCTTACTTATTGAAACATATACTAACACATATTTACTCTCTTATACAATCCCTGATACAAGTTCACAATGATCCATACAGCCACTCACACATTCACTGGCTCTTATGCCTAGTTATTTATATATGTCAACTCTCACATGTACTGTGTTGTACATATGTACTTACTTTGACATGTAGCACTGAGATATACATTCACTCACCAATACACTCATGCACACAGTCAACCGCCCATACAGATGTTTCCACATGCACTTTTGAACCCATACACCTAGTGAATCAACTGCTCACACATCTATGCAGAGAGTCATACACCTCCCAGCCACCCATACACACTCTCAGTCTCCCATACAAATACTTGGGCAACCAATCAATAACCCATATAGTTAATCATATAGCTAATGAGTAACACATGCAGCAGTTTACAGAACAACAGACATAATGATGCACAAATTAAGACAGTTTAGTCACTAACCCATGCACTCAGTGAGACACATTTAATCACTCACTCATACAGTCAGTCATGCATCTACTAAATCCTTCATCCAGACACTTATAAATCCACTCATTCTTCAATATGTAAGACATATTTTAACTTTACAGAAACATACAGTCACTGGATGTTGTCATCAGTGATGTCATTTGAGATGTCATCAGTGATGTCATTTGAGATGTCATCAGTGATGTCACTGACCATGTCATGAATGATGTAATATGTGACATGATCAGCAGTGGATTGCGGGTGCGCGATATATAGTTAGTACAACTAACTATATATGGAATTTCAATGGTTTTGTGTGAGTAAAATAAGGTTTTGTAAATGCTAATTCCTAACTATATATGGTCTATAACCTATGGTTTTTTCAGTGAATTTCAATGGTTTTGTAAATGCTAATTGCTAACTATATATGGTCTATAACCTATGGTTTTTTCAGTGAATTTCAATGGTTTTTTAATAGCAAATATCAAAAGCTTTAAAATGTATTCTTCTTTAAATCGAAAAATATATTTTATATGTTTTTAATACAATTTTTTTACGTATTTTTTTTAATTATTTTTTTTGTTTCGCTCCCGGTCCACGAACCGGTTAGCTTCCCGTTAGCTCAATTTGGTGCCGCGACCCGGTCCGCAAACCGGTAAACGTTCTGTTTCCGCAACTGCCGCATTAGAAAACAACATCGTGACGCGTCGCGTCAGCGTGACGTATCGCGTTGTCGCGTGAAACGTCATATGACGCGCCGCGTTAGCGTACCCGGAAGTGAACCGGTACGCGAACGAGGCGCGAAGCGCAGCTTCCCGGAAGCGATCCGGGACGCGGCGCAAAGCGCGTAACGTAAACACAACAGGTCATGTGACTTGTTAATAACACTTTTCATTGGTTCATTTCACTTTTGGTTTCCTAATGATGTAAGACTAGGTCATGTGACCTAAAAGTAACACTTTTCATTGGTTTAGAACTATTGTTTTTCCCAAATGATGAAAACCCCTCCTTCTTTCCTCACGCTGACTTTCATCTTTGTGAGAGGAAGACCTTTTGTGATCACTGAGCAATGGCTTCATTAGTAGCTTCAGCTGGTGCTTCCCCACCACCTCCACCACCTCCAAGGAAGAGAGGACCACCTGCTGAAGTTATCATTCAGCAAGAAGAGGAAGAAGAGGAAGAAGAGGAAGATCAGGAAGAGAGGCAGTTTTTGCGTGAGGAGCCCAGGAGGTCTCATTTGAAAGAAAACTTTATTTGGCAATTTTTTTAATATCCCCGGGGCCAAAAAAAAAGTCAATGCCCGGTACGTAACTTGCCTGATATGTAAGAAGGATTTGTCCAGAGGGACAGATAAGAAGTACAGTTACGGCAATTATACAATGCATCGCCATATGGATAGGTGGCATCCTATCAACTACAGTGCTGCGCAGTTACGTGACCAGCAAGATAATCCCCCTTCTGTGGCCAGAAGATCAGTTGTACAGGAAGTGACGGGACCAGAGGCGAGGGAGATGGTCCCAAATATACAGATGAGGTTCGGGGAAGTGAAACAAGTGTGCGTGCGTTGTAATCAGTTCATTTGCTACAGAGAAAGTAGCATCAATCTAATCAACAGAGCTATCGACAATCATGTTTGTCCGAAACGCCCCAGAGAATAAATTCTTTTTTTTTTGTTGCTCCTGTTGAGCCCTTTACAATGAATCGTTTTCGTTCCCCCCCCCAAAAAAACCAAAAAAAATATAAAACCGTTCAAAAAATACAAAAAAAGTAAAAAATGTTCAGAAAAATAATAAAAAAATATAAAACTACAAAAATAATTTTAAAAAAAGTTCTTTTCAGAACTACCTCCCCTTTATAAAAAAATTGGTAGAATGTTTAGCACTCTGCCAACCTCTATTTTTTTGAGTTCGCTTCCCGGTTCGCTCGCCGGTACGCGAACCGGGAGCGAACCAAAAATTTTTTTTTTTTTAAAAAAGAAGAGTAAGTATAAGGGAAGGAAACAGAGAGTAATGTTAAAAGAAAGACAGCTATAGGGACTAAACCAAAGATACTGTTTAATAGATCTATTTACCGAAGAAAAGATGGAAGAGGGTATAATTGTGAAAAACAAAATAGATAAGGAAGTGAAAGAAAAAAAGGAGAGTAGAAGAATAACAAACAAGAGTTTCTTAGAGAATGTGACTGAATGATCAAATTAAGATTAAAACATTGGAATAACAGAGAGAAAAAACACAATGCAGAAAAGAAGAAGTAACAGAAAAGGAATGATTGAAACAGCAAAGAAATGTAAATAACATAGGGGCATATTATCAACATAGGCGATAAAAGTTTTGCTGCTTTTATCGGCAGAAATCTGACGCTAAAGCCGCTTTTGCGGCAGTTTTCTACCGATAATGACTGCTTTTATCGGCAGAAAACTGCTGCTAAAGCCGCTTTTGCGGAAGAAAACTGCCGCTAAAGCCACTTTTGCCGCAGTTTTCTGCCGATAAAAGCAGCGATAATTTTATTGCCTGTGTTGATAATATGCCCCTTAGTGTGCTTGAACTACAGAGAGAAAGCATAATGAACAAGTAGTGAAAGAGTGATCAGTCAGAGACAGTGAGAGTAATAGAGACGGAGTGAGTGAACAAGAGTGAGGAAGTATGAGAAGAGAGGGACTGAGAAAAATAGTGGAAGGAGTAGAGTAAGTAAGTAATAGAGAAAGGAATGAGGGAAGTAGCAAAGGCAGGAAGGTGAGGGTTAAAGAAATGAAGTAGTGAAACTAATAGAAGTTAAATGTGATAGAAATGTAACGAAAAGAGTACAAAACATTTACCTTATAATTGTCGTTAACTTAGTCACTTGTTATTTTTATACTTTCAATCTGTGAAAGAGAGAACAAACATTTGAAAAATATTAAAACATGTATTTAAAAATTAGAAAAAACAAGGGAAAAGATTGAAGGACAAACAGTTTGTCAACAACTTTGACACTTACAGAAGCCTCTGCTTCTCCATGCCCCTACACAGTCCTAAAAATATACATTTTAAACTAACAGTATCTTGATGCAGATGAAGTGAGGCCTATCTTGCAACATGGTGCATCTTTTGCACTGCTGCTGTCTCACAAAAGTGATGCAACGGCAGCGCAAAAGAGGTGCACAGCCATCATAAAACTGTCCCTAACATTTTAAATGATTGTTTCAGGATGCCAATAAGGTGTGTCCTATCCAGAGGTTTGTTTGAGGTGAGGCCTACTCAGGGTTGCAGATGAAATTTAGAGTTGTTGAAGAGTACAGAGGAGATAATACATTTGCAGGCCTACCAATGAAGTGAGTCATGTCCACTGCACTCTTGAACAAAGGCCAGACCTCCTCTGTTTCCCTGGACAGGCCTAAACTTGATCTGCACAATGTGATGTGTAATGTTAGGAAACACAGGTGATGTAATTGAAAAACGTGCAATTTCTTTTGCTCATTTCACAATCACATCAATTGTGTTTCCTTTGCTTAGGTATCTCATTGTGCAGATGTAGTCCAGCATATGAAAGAGTACCCAGAAGTGCAGCACTGCATGCAACAACTTTGACACTTACTGAAGCCTCAGCTTCTGCATGCCCCCTACACAGTCCTAATTATATACATTTTAAACTGACGGTATCTTGCTGGAGATGAACTGAGGCCTATCTTGCAACATGGTGCATCTTTTACACTGCTGCTGCGTCACAAAAGTGACGCAACGGCGGCGCAAAAGAGGCGCACGGCCATCATAAATCTGCACTTAACATTTTAAATGATTGTTTCTAGATGCTGATAAGGTGGGGCCTATCCAGAGATTTTTTTCAGGTAAGTCCTACTCAGGGTTGCAGATGAAATTTAGGCTTGTTGAAGAGTATAGAGGAGATAATACATGTGCAGGCCTACCAACGAAGTGAGTCATGTCCACTGCACTCTTGAACAAATGTCAGACCTCCTCTGTCTCCTGGAACAGGCCTAAACCTCATCTACACAATGTTATGTGTAATGTTAGGAAACACAGGTAATTTAATTGAAAAACGTGCAATTTTTTTTGCTCATTCCACAATCACATCACCTGTGTTTCCTTTGCTTAGATATCTCATTGTGCAGATGTAGTCTATCATATGAAAGACTACGTAGAATGTGAGCACTGTATGCAACAACTTTGACACTTACAGAAGCCTCAGCTTCTCCATGCCTACTACACAGTTCTAAATGTATATCATAAATACAAAAAGTACAGAATTAATTATACATGTTAAATGGTTTATTTTTGCTGTTCTCAGAATTTATCAAATTTCACTAAAAACAGTGACTTGAAGGTATTCATCATATAACAGCGGGGAAAAAAAAACACAATCAAAATGATTGTGTTTAAAAAACCCATAGAACATAACCAATCAGAAATCAGAACTCCTGAAAAGTAACTTACTTTCCATGATGTCGAAGGATATCCTATGAACAGCTTACACTCTGTTGTGCTGTTATTATTTTCAGCCCGCCACTTTCTGAAAGAAAAGCTCCATCGTTTTGACAAATATGTTACATACAATAAATGACTTCTCGCTCTCTACCGCACTTTTCCACAAGGCCAAATCGTGTAAGAGTCATTTATAACTCTTGGAATTCTTCTAAGCAAATCCCGTCATTTTGTATTTCCGCAACTTTCAGAAAGAAAACGTTCAAGATCACTTTCACAATCCTGTACTAGTAATATCTCACCCTTCTTGCTCACTCATGTTCCACATTTCCTATGACACTGATACTGCTTACTATGAAGCAGACTTACACTACCTCTATGACTACTACAATTATTTAATTCTCTACATCACTTTTAATCACAAAGCAATTTAAAACAGTAGATAAAATTATATCAACCCCTAGAATCATTATAGGCCAGTTACCTACCCTAAATTCTCTTTTCTGAAAACAGAAAGTAAGAATATTTTTAAGTGAAAAGGCAACATTGTATCGTAGTCAAATAGGAATCATTTACGAAACAGCAGCTTTTTTTACATTTTCAATAAGCTGTGTAATAAGCGGATCTTGTCAAAGGACCATCATGTCATATAATAGCTGCAGTTAAAAATGTTCTTCCTAAAATAAACGACTGTGTAGCCACAACATTTGTAATTAAAGTTGAAGACTTACTTTCATCAGGTTTATATAGTTGGAATTTTAAAATGACATTATAACCAAAAGTTTGGTCAAATAATCTAGACAGCATTGCAGACTTACATTACCTCTACTCCATGTTTTTATTGGCTGCTTGAATTAGCTTATAAAAAGAAACAGTTTTTCTGAACTCATTCAAAGTGCAGTTATTTTTCCATGACGTCAAGTGTTATGGTAAGAACACCGTTTGCTTTGGGAAATACTCTGTTGTCCTTTAACTAATCCGTGCCCCCCACTTTCTGTAAGAAAACCTTCTTTTTTTCCAGGAACTATTTAAAACTCAAAAATAACTTTTGACTCTGTACTACACTTATCCTCAAGGCCAAATTGTGTAGGAGCCATTAGAACCTCTTGAAATTCCTCAGAGCAAATCCTGAGATTCCTTCCCTAAAATTTTGGTTTTAAAAACACCAGGTAAGAATTTTTAAGGTCAAAAGGCAATTTTCTTAAAAAAGTTAAAACAGAATCATTGCAGAATGACCAGCCATTTCTAGACTTTAAATAAGCTGTGTAATGTCCTGATGTTATTGAAGGACCGTCATGATATATAATTGCTGCAGTTACAAAAGTCCTTCCTGATATTGACAACTGCGAAGCCACAAAATTTTTAATTAAAGTTGTCAATTTTGTTCCATCAGGCCTACATCGTTGGAACATTAAAATAACATACTGGCCATATGTTCGTATAAATAATGTTGACAACATTTCAGACTTACATTGGCTACACTCCATGTTGTGATCAGCTGCTTTTACTAGCTTATTAAAGGACACTGATTTACTGTCTGGCAAAGTTAAATATATAAATTTTTCTGAGTCTACACTAGTAGTACTTGATACCCTACAGTTCTCGCAGTCATGCTGCCATTGATAAGAAAGCCCAAACAGGTGATCTACATCTACACCTTCATCATGCAATACATCAAGCATATACATTAAAAACTCCTGACAATCTTGTTGAATATTTTTAGAGAATTGCGTTTGACCTGAACATCTGTCTAACAGATTTCGAATTTCAGACACACTTTCTATTTTTGTTCTATCAGTGCTACATTTCTCTAACACAGAATTTAACAAACTGCAAAATCTTTGATCCGAATTGACCACAATCTCTTCTTTTACATTTTCTAGAGAAAACAAAACATTAACCACTACATTAGCATAGCAGTTGACACCAGAACTGTTTTCAAATTGAAAACCAACAACATCTTCAACAGAATCCTTTTTCTTTCTGCTTATAATTTCAGGTTCATCGACTTTTCGTCTTTTTGCTACAACCTCCCTACTATTGGTCACATTTCTTCGTTTCCGGCCTACCACACGTTTCTCAAACAAAGGATATTGAGGCAAATGTGGCGCATACTCTCTTCTTAACCTATTGTATTCCTTAACACAATCTAGATCCGCACAAATGTTTGTGACTTCACACTCAATCAAGTACAATCCCGATAAAGTTCTGACTTGTGACAATGCCACATATGCCATACCCTCCTTGAACACAGAACTGCCAATATTCACCAATGCACTGTCTACACTTAAACCTTGCGATTTATGGATTGTCACCGCATATGCCAAGCAAACAGGAAACTGCTTACGGCGAACATATAAGTCTTTCACAAACAAAAACCTAGCAGAGCAACGACCAATTAGCTGTACTTCCTCAATGCCATCAAATTTAATTTTTAAAAATTTAATTCCATCCCTATTTCTGTATTTCACAAAATCAACAACATTACCCATTGATCCATTTACCAGACCTCTTTCAACATGTAAATTCCTTCTTAAAATTATACGGCAATTTAAGCACACATTCAGAGTCTTTTCAAAACCCGCAGTTTTAGATATAGTCTTCTCTAATGAATCCAATTTTGATTTCAAATTCTCAGACAAAATAATTGTTGATCCCATATGCTCTACTCTGTCAATAGCTTCCAGTTTCACAATCTCTTGGTTTTCTAAATACAACATTTTGTTGTTGAAGATGGCACATTCTGCAAGAGTTGGCATCAAACATATTCCAGATTTCTTCTCAGTAATTTTCTGAAAAATATTCTCAGGCACAACGTCTTGTTCTGGATACAAATTTGACAGTAATCGTGCATGTAAAGCTTCTTTCCCATGCTCGGTCACTTTTCCGATTCTAACATCTTGTAGAATATTCTTGTAATCTTCATCCTTCGCCTGACGCATATTTTCACGCAGTTCAGTATAATTGAAGTTTAACCATATATTAACGTTGCCAATGCTCCCTAGGCACTTCCTGGTATCTTCATGCGTGAGCATTTTGAACACAGGTTGTCCTTTTACTGGTGTCAGCTGCAGAAGATCACCGAAAACAATGATGTGTTTGCCACCAAATAACACATCATACTCTGTTTTGAGAACTTCTTGCATTCTCAAATGCACAAAGGCAAGCATGAGATTGGAAACCATGCTTACTTCGTCAATGATAAGAAGTTTCATTTTCTTCAAGACTCTTGAAACTTCACAACAAGCATCTCCAGATAACTTGTGGTATTGTAATTTGTTATCATGCTCCACTGGCAGCATCAGTAGACGATGCAAAGTAATACCTTTAATGTTATGTGCTGCCAGTCCAGTTGGAGCGGTGACAACACAAGACAGCGATGACTCAGTCCTTTCCTGCAAATAACATGAAATTGCTTTAATGAGGAAACTTTTTCCAGTTCCCGCTTCTCCACTCACATACAGTCGGACAGGCTTCAACGACGTACATGAGCACTCTTTCTTCTCATGACTTAATCCATGATCAATTTGGTTGGTAACTTCGTCATATATTTTCCTCTGCTCAACGTTGAGTTGTCTTTCCAAGTCTTCTAAGTTAACCGCATCCTCCTGAGCATGTGCCATGGCTCTTTCCACTTCATTCATGGCAGTGGCAGCTTCATTTTCGATAACTGGTCCTCCTAGTGGATCCTGACTCAATGAAACAGAACTCTGACTGTCCTGAGAACTGTCTCTAGCAATCTCGGCTGCAATCGTTGCTTCCTGCTCGATTTCCGCATTCAACATTTCTAGATATTTGGGAAAAACAGGATATTCTATGGTCTCCTTGGCGGCAGTGAAAGAGTCTTCGTAACAGAGGAAATCTCCAAGCAGTTCCTCTTCTGCACGCCAAGGCTTGAAAAGTTGCAAAAGTGCTAAATAGAAAAACTCCTTTTTTTCAGGAGATTCGCCACTCAATTTTCGATGGTTTACCAAGTGGCATTTTCTTTGCTTGACCAGACATCCCTCACTTCCAATTAGAGCATACACTCCTTTATCAATATCTTCTTTGATGTTCCTCTTGAATATGTAATTTTGTAGAACCTCATACAGACAAACATTCTCGAGGTGACTGCTTCTATTTGGATAATATGTATCCAACATGTTGATCTTCAAAATATCGGTACTGTTTGGCTCCTTTTCCGCCAAATACTCAATTTCCCGCACAGGTTTCAGAACTCGATTACGCGTTGCAGCAAGACCAAGACTCGCCCAAACGATACTCCTGGATTTGGCATAGAGACTTGCTGAAGATAACCGGTCAGAACATTCGTAAGCTCCGATTTCTCGATGTGACAACATCTTCAGACTGAAACTGTACAACTTCTTACTGAGGCTCTTTTCATGGGAAATGTCCTCCCACATATCCTTCAATTCTGTCTTTTCTTTTTGGTGATGTAAGATGTCACATACCGAGCCACAGCCATACAGTTATCAGCCACGAACTGTATATCCATGTTAGCATTCCACATGGACAAAATCACTGGGTTGTAGTCGTTGATGTAATTGGACTCTTCGTTCCTTTTCAAATTGTATGTGTTTTTAGGTGATTTCTTCATCACATTATGTCGCAGCGAAGACATCAAACTGTTTACTCTTCCTTTAGAAATCACCGGTCGTGGAAAGGCGAAACGACATTTGGTGTAGAACTTGTCCTTGTTTCTGAATTTACGACGACAGTACTTTCCACAACGATGGCTTTGGAAGCGTAGAACTTGTTCTCTTAGGCTTTTGTCCTCCTTTGCGTTTGGAACAGCACATGTAGAATACTGTTCTATGAAACTCATCACTAAGTCTTCTGGATCTGTTCCAAATTTAGGTGCATCCTTGATCCACAGCAGCATATGTATATGAGGAGCACCTCTTGCTTGGTACTCCTTTCTCCAGAAGAAATCCAACACCTCTCCAGGAGGTGGATTTTTCTTGTTCATGATGAAAGACATCATAGCTTCAAATCTATGATTGAAGTACCTGCATACATTCACTGGATCTAAAGAGCACAGTTCACCGGGTGTCTTGAATTCGATATTTTCAATGTTTCCATTTGCCTCTCGTAGAAATTCAAGTAAGTCTTCCCAGCCATACTCGGCACAGCTCAGAGTGAGGAACCATGTGGGAGTTCCTAAGTTCCTCAGCATACATTTTAAATCACCATGACGACGGTACCAGTACTCATTAGTACCACGCTGACACGCCATGAGATTAATCAGGTGAGAATCCAAAATACTGTCTTGCACATTGACTTTATCCATAAAGTCACTTGCCGAGATGTTTTGCATCTGTATACCACTTTTCAAGATGTGGTTCACTGCTTATGACAGTCCAGACAGATCGCTTTCAAACAGGAGATGAAACAAATAGGGAATGCATTGTCGGAACCTAGGATCTTCTGCATACAATCGTAAAGTCCGGTATTCAGAAGCAGGAATTTGATGAGTTCGCTCATCATATCTTCCTCCTTGACCTGTTGGAAATAGCTGTGGGAAACACCGAGCTTCCAAACTTTCCTCCCAAACACTAATGGGACTCCCTTTGGCTTGTTTCATTTGAAACAACTCAATAGCATTCCCCATGACTTCCTTGGAATGCAAAGGATGAACACTATAATGTTCATATATTTCTTCACTTTTAGAGGGTTCTACTTTCTCAATTTGACCAGCACACAAATCGCTATCCTCTTCTTCACTTACTTCCTCTTCTGCAACATATACATTCTTATAGTACTTATTATTTTTTTTCAAATACAATGTTGCCTTTTTGACTTTCCTAATATCCACTAAATCTTGCCATATTTTCTTACTCTTTGTCAGAACCCCATTAACTAAGATAACCAGAGGTTCCTCTTCCACTTTTTCTACTCCAATTGTATTAATGTTTTTCTTCAAATCTAGAGGCAAATAAACAACTCTTCCCTTTAATCCTCTCTGTAAATCTGATGGAGGCAATTTCCCTGTCTTTGGCTCCATTCTTACAATAGCCTGAAAGGGATGGATACTTTGAATCAAAATAGATTCATAAGTATTTAAATCCTTCAATTCAGAAGGAATCTCAACCAATTCTAGATTATTATGAACCGCTCTAGCAGGCATCTGGTTTTGATTTAATTTGTTACAACAATAAGTACACACACGTTGATCCGATCCCAAATCAAAACAATTTTCTACCATCAAGTATGTTGCGAAATCCTTCCATTCACTATTATTTTCCCTTCACTTTTTGCATATAAATCCACTAACTTAGTCTGATTCTTATAATAAGTGCGTCGACAACACACACAAGTGAAATTAGGCCTCTCACTTGATTTCACCTGAAACGTGGCAATTTCCTTCTGAAAATTATCTGTACTGGAAACCTGTACACTATCTTCCACATTACCCTCTTCTTCTGGGTCAATTTCAACATTCTCCTCTTTACTTCCAAAGTAACAAAACTCAATTTCTTCACAAATATTCTTCACATCTATTTCAGAACCATGCAAAAGAGCAGTGCATAATTGTTTAAGCATAATTGCTGGACTCTTAGCATAATACAACATTCTAACTAATTTCCTCACTTTATTATGATGCACTGCTAGCATCCTGAAATGATGAAAAACACTCTGGCATACTCTCCTGGAAAGACAAGCCAGTGAATGACCTTGCAAACCTGTCACTTCTCTCACTCTGCAAGGATCTAATTCTTGCAACAACATCATTTTCTGCTTCAAACTTTTCTTATTAAATGTCCGTACAAAATCACAAAGCAAATTGATGGAATCTTGTCGCACACTGCAAATACTACTACACTTCCAGGTGTACACAGGTCCCTTAGGACGTCTTCCTAAAACCTCATTACCTAACACCTCTTCTGCCTCTGTTGTCACAAGTTTTTCTTTTTCAACTGGACAACCATCTTTCACCTCATAAGCTCGACCACTGGTGTCAACTGCATGCACCAAATCATTATCCTGGAAATAACTCTCCTCATTAAAAAATGCCTCACAACTTGAACTATGCATCCATTCTCCTAAAAAAACTTCACAAAAATTACTACGATTAACTATTCTCTTCCATCTACTATTTCTTTTGAAATCATAAATTGCCTTGTTTAGCTTCCTAATTCTATTGATTATCAAAATAAATAACTTTCGCTTAATTTCAAATGCCTGATCAATAACTTTCTCAACTTTTTTTTTCTCTTATAAAAAACCACTTTCTGTTGACCTTTCTTAATATTTTTTAACAAATTGCCAATTATCCTGTTGCGGAACATTCGTCTACGAATGTCCCTAAACTGTTGTTTCCTTCTACTATCATGCACAGAGTTATCTCCTGCTCTAGCAGTAACATTTTTGATTGGCCTTTCCTTTCCGTTTAAATTGCTTCTCTTTTTCTGGACTAAAACATTTTCTGTAGTACTACTTTTTTTTCTACAAATGTTTCTTATGAATGATTTCGTTGTCTTACCCGGAGCTTTCTTGGTGACTTGACAAGTTTTTTTTATAGAGGACTGCTGCAACACATTATGAAGCTGCTGTCTTTGACGTTGTGTAGCCTTTCGGATTCTATCCTTAGACGGCATTCTCTAATTTCGAAATGATCTGCAGTTGAATCTGTGGTAAAATATAATAAAAAAATGTATTAACCACTATTACCAAACAGTAAATCAATAACAGTTGTCAAAAATTTAACACACTACTTGTCATTTTTACATAGAATAATTTTTAGTGCATTGGCAAATTTAGTATTCACAAATAGTAGGAAAGAAATGGAATGCTTCTACATTTTACCTGTGCTGTTTTATATGTGAATCTGATCTAATTTTATGAGCATATTAGACTATTTAATTAAAGACACTACACATAACCTGTTTTTGAAGTTGTGTTTAATTTTAAATGAAACGGTTTACATTTTTACTTTTTATTTCCAGTAAATTTTAAAAATAAATGTTTATAGTTCCATAGGCTCAAGCAGGTCAGCTTCCCACCCTATGTCATACAATTCTGACAAATCGGCATCCTCATCATGTTCTTCATCATCCTCAGGATTTAAATCATCTAAGGGATCTACTTCCACTGACGTTTCAATGACAAGTTCAACGATAAGATCGAGATCAACGGATTGCTCATTATCACTCATGGTTGATGTTGTCGTTATCTTTAAAGAAAGAGAACAACAATGAGATGTTGCAGAGTAAGAGACAAATGTCAGAGACTATAATAGTAAAATTGTTTAACAAGAGTAACATTTTGCAGCTATTATTTAGCCATGTCCAGCGATGCTGAGGAGGTGAGGCCTATGTCCAATTTTTCAGTGAACAGGACTCATCTCTTCTTAACCTTGGATAAGCCTCACCGACTCTGTGTCCCCTGCTCATACTTAAATGTAAAGGGGCAGATTTATGTTAACTGGCGCATCCCCAGGGATGCACCAGTTAATGTGCACCGCTGCTCTGCCACCCATGGTGTGCCGCATTTACAATGTGGAGCACCATTGAGTAAAAACAGCACAGATGCGTCACGCATCTGTGCCGCAAAAGCAGCACATTGCAGGAATCACGTCGTAAGCGCGACATGTCTACTGCAATGCACAGGAGCAAGCCACACATTGCATGGTGCATCACTCCTTATGCCTGTTTCAAACAGGCGTAAGGATTTGATTCAGCAATGCCATAAAGCTGACTCAGTGAAATCTTCTAAATTTCACTGTGTTAGTTTTACAGGGCTTTCATGCAAATGAATGCCCACCCTGCAACAAAACGCCTATATGAAACCTGACGCAGGTTTCATGTGGCACAGGACTTTACAGCATTACACATCTGCCTAGATGCATCAAGTTGTAAATATGTCGCAACATAGCTCATCTTTTGCGCCGCCGCTACGTCACAAAAGTGACTCACAGCGGCGCAAAAGAGGCACACGGCTATCATAAATCTGTCCCTAACATTTTAAATGATTGATTCAGGATGGAATAAGGTGTGGCCTATCCAGAGGTTTGTTTGAGGTGAGGCCTACTCAGGGTTGCAGATGAAATTTAGGCGTATTGAAGAGTACAGAGGAGATAATACATGTGCAGGCCTACCAATGAAGTGAGTCATGTCCACTGCACTCTTGAACAAAGGTCAGACCTCTTCTGTGTCCGTGAACAGGCCTAAACCTCATCTGCACAATGTGATTCGTAAAGTTACGAAACACAGGTGATGTAATTGAAAAATTTGGAATTTCTTTTCCTCATTTCACAATCACATCACCTGTGTTTCCTTTGCTTAGTTATCTCATTGTGCTGATGGAGTCTAGCATATCAAAGAGTACACAGAAGTTGAGCACTGTATACAACAATTTTGACATTTACAGAAGATTCAGCTTCTCCATGCCCCCTACACAGTCCTAAATGTTTACAGTTTAAACTGACGGTATCTTGTTGGAGATGAAGTGAGGCCTGCCTTGCAACATGGTGCATCTTTTGCATCACTGCTGCATCGGTTTCATGTGGCACAGGACTTTACAGCATGACACATCTGCCTAGATGCATCAAGTTGTAAATATGTCGCCACATAGCAAATCTTTTGCACCGCCGCTGCGTCACAAAAGTGACGCACAGTGGCGCAAAAGAGGCACACGGCTATCATAAATCTGTCCCTAACATTTTAAATGATTGATTCAGGATGACGATAAGGTGTGGCCTATTCAGAGGTTTGTTTGAGGTGAGGCCTACTCAGGGTTGCAGATGAAATTTAAGCTTGTTGAAGAGTACAGAGGAGATAATACATGTGCAGGCCTACCATTGAAGCAAGTCATGTCCACTTCACTCTTGAACAAAGGCCAGACCTCTTCTGTGTCTGTGTACTGGCCTAAACCTCATCTGCACAATGTTATTCGTAAAGTTAGGAAACACAGGTGATGTAATTGAAAAATGTGGAATTTCTTTTCCTCATTTCACAATCACATCACCTGTGTTTCCTTTGCTTAGGTATCTCATTGTGCAGATGGAGTCTGTAATGGTTTCAAGGCAGGTTCTGCAGGAGCGTCAGGAATCCGAAGATAATCCACAGCCTTCCCCTACGGCCTTCCGACTCTATCAAACACTAGAGTATCGAGAGGCTCGCCAGGGGAAAACAGGGAGACAAAACAAGGAAAGGTGGGGAAGACAAAGACTGTGGCTGTAATCTTCTGTATGTAAACGGTAGAAACACTGCAAGGACTTCAGGTGGATGTAAGGGCTGAAAGAAAATACAGACTTTCTAACTTCAAATAACATACATAAAACAACGTCACTATGTATTGTACATATAAATTGCATACCATACAGGGCGGGAGCTACGTTGTAATTTAGATCTGTCAGTCCTGAAAAGGTTCAGCTTAGCTAGTGTATAAGGAACAAACACAAAAAAACAATGGTTACTATGCAAAATAGCTGAGAGCTTGTAGAAGTCTGCTGGGTAGAGGGTGTGTATATTAACCTGTAGAAAGCTCCTAAACCAGCGTCTAATATGCCTTGGACTGGACTGGACTCTGGTAATAACAATTCTGTGTATCTATAATTCAAGGATACAGAACAATGTCTCACAATGTAACTTAATGAAAACAACAATGAAAACTTAAATGTAGCGCATAGCTCTGTTACCGTGATTCTGTGTAGTGAAGAGGATAAATTGCGCCTCACACGAGTCCTTGCAAGAAAACCCCAAACACACCATATGTTGATGCCCAGGAATACAGAAAGTGAAGGGAAGGGATGAGATTACAGCCAAGTGGTAAGTAGTGGGCAAACAGGTGTGAAGGAATCCACCGGATGGCGGAGATTACGCCTGGCCGCCGGGTGGGGAACAAGAAAACAAACCTAAATACCTAAAAGAGCGTCCCGCTGAACGGCGGAGAACAAGCCTGGCCGTCAGAGGAAGCAGGTAAGGGACAGGGCTCGTAGCAGGGGTATCTACCCGGCCGGACGACGGAGCAAAGCCCGGCCGTCGGGCGGAGTAGGTGGTGGAAGGGGGAAATGCTGGACGGGTGCCCGGCCAGGCGGCGGAGCACAAGCCTGGCCGACGGGCAGGGCCGGAATACTGGAGGGCGCAGAAACCAATGCCCGGCCGGACGGCGGAGAGCAATCCCGGCCGTCGGGCGGAGCAGGGGGAAGAAATACACAAGTCTTCGTAGAACCAGGAAACAGCCAAGGAACTACAAACAGAGTTGGAACTTCAAAAACTGAGGACAAAAGAAAACCCGGTCTCATGAAGGACCAGCAGGAAGTCAGGCAAATACGGGAACAAGATGAAAATGCTAAGGCGGAGCTTGACGCCAGAACGTAAAGCGTTGCTCCGAGGGCTCTGCCTGCATTTATAGTCTCATTCCTTAAAGGGACAACACCTCGGGGATATCGGGGCATGACAGAGTCTAGCATATCAAAGACTACGCAGAAGGTGAGCACTGTATGGAACATGGCTATATAACTCAAAGAATCAAAATCTAAAATTGCCAAGCACACATGGGGGTGTATTTACAAGGACCTTCCACCACGGGGAAATGTCTTAAATTAAAATGGGAAAAATAACATCAAAGGGACTCAAATGCTTTTTAAATATACCCCAAGCAACCTATGAAACTCTAGCACTACATATCAAGAAACCTAATTGATTTCAAAAAACGTTTTTAAACACATCCTTTAAATCAATCATATACCTACATTCAAGGGGAAATGACTTAAAATGCCCTAAGACACATGAAAGCGTTTTTTTACAGCATGACACATCTGCCTAGATGCATCAAGTTGTAAATATGTCGCCACATAGCAAATCTTTTGCACCGCCGCTGCGTCACAAAAGTGATGCACAGTGGCGCAAAAGAGGCACACGGCTATCATAAATCTGTCCCTAACATTTTAAATGATTGATTCAGGATGACGATAAGGTGTGGCCTATTCAAAGGTTTGTTTGAGGTGAGGCCTACTCAGGGTTGCAAATGAAATTTAAGCTTGTTGAAGAGTACAGAGGAGATAATACATGTGCAGGCCTACCATTGAAGCAAGTCATGTCCACTTCACTCTTGAACAAAGGCCAGACCTCTTCTGCGTCTGTGTACAGGCCTAAACCTCATCTGCACAATGTTATTCGTAAAGTTAGGAAACACAGGTGATGTAATTGAAAAATGTGGAATTTCTTTTCCTCATTTCACAATCACATCACCTGTGTTTCCTTTGCTTAGGTATCTCATTGTGCAGATGGAGTCTAGCATATCAAAGACTACGCAGAAGGTGAGCACTGTATGGAACATGGCTATATAACTCAAAGAATCAAAATCTAAATTTGCCAAGCACACATGGGGGTGTATTTACAAGGACCTTCCACCACGGGGAAATGTCTTAAATTAAAATGGGAAAAATAACATCAAAGGGACTCAAATGCTTTTTAAATATACCCCAAGCAACCTATGAAACTCTAGCACTACATATCAAGAAACCTAATTGATTTCAAAAAACGTTTTTAAACACATCATTTAAATCAATCATATACCTACATTCAAGGGGAAATGACTTAAAATGCCCTAAGACACATGAAAGCGTTTTTTTAAGGCCCTTGCACCATTTTTGCGTTACTTTTAACATGGCTATATAACTCAAAGAATCAAAATCTAAATTTGCGAAGCACAGATGGGGGCGTATTTACAAGGACCTTGCACCACGGGGAAAGGTCTTAAATTTAAATTGGAAAAATAACATCAGAGACACTCAAAGGCCTTATAAATATGCCCCAAGCAACCTATGAAACTCTAGCACTACATATCCAGAAACCTAATTGATTTCAAAAAACGTTTTTAAACACATCATCTAAATCAAATATATACCTACATTCATCGGGAAATGACTTAAAATGCCCTTTGACACATGAAAGCGTTTTTTAAGGCCCTTGCACCATTTTTGGGTCACTTTTAACATCGCTATGTAACTCAAAGAATCAAAATCTAAATTTGCCAAGCACAGATGGGGGCGTATTTACAAGGACCTTGCACCACGGGGAAAGGTCTTAAATTAAAATGGGAAAAATAACATCAGAGAGACTCAAATGCCTTATAAATATGCCCCAAGCAACCTATGAAACTCTAGCAGTACATATCAAGAAACCTAATTGATTTCAAAAAACGTTTTTAAACACATCTTCTAAATCATATATATACCTACATTCATCGGGAAATGACTTAAAATGCCCTATGACACATGAAAGCGTTTTTTTAAGGCCCTTGCACCATTTTTGGGTCACTTTTAACATCGCTATGTAACTCAAAAAATCAAAATCTAAATTTGCCAAGCACAGATGGGGGCGTATTTACAAGGACCTTGCACCACAAGGAAATGTCTTAAAATAAAATGGGAAAAATTACATCAAAGGAACTCAAAAGCCTTGTAAATATGCCCCAAGCAACCTATGAAACTCTAGCAGTACATATCAAGAACCCTAATTGATTTCAAAAAACGTTTTTAAACAAATCTTGTAAAGCAATTATATTCCTACATTCATGGGGAAGTGAGTTAAAATGCCCTAAGACACATGTAATCATTTTTTTAAGACCCTTGCACTATTTTTGCGTCACTTTTAACATGGCTATGTAACTCAAAGAAACAAAATCTATTTGTAAAACACTTGACACAAATCAACTTTTTAAATACACAACTTTCTTCATAATTTTCTCCTTAAAGCATACTATTCTCTATTTAAATTAAATGAAACTTTTCTCACCTTAGCAAATACTTTATGAGTTTCAAAACAGTCTCAGACACACACCAATTTGTCTTCAGCAGAGCAAAAAGTATGCACTCCAGAGGCTGCAGCCATAAAAAGCACAGAAATGCTGTAATTCATCACACATATCTCTCATGTCACCCAATCAAAACTCTTCCCTCACTTTTTTCAAATCAACACCCTGCCCCCCTCTGCCCTTTCTGCCTTTTTTGCATAGCAACCACCTCCTGAAAGACCTCTGGTGTTTGCAAGTTCACACAACAATGTTTCAATTGAACTCGGAACTCTCAGTACACCTGCATATCCAGTGCAATCTTTCATTAAATTATTTTTTCTTGACCATTCAAATTACATCTTTGAAAGAACTCATCCATGCACCCTAACTTTCTGTTTTCAGCAATCAAAATCCACCAATCACTGCTACTGCTTCATTAACACAGAAACTCCACAGTTTTTTTTCAT
Organism: Lissotriton helveticus; assembly: GCF_964261635.1. Lineage (NCBI taxonomy): Eukaryota > Metazoa > Chordata > Amphibia > Caudata > Salamandridae > Lissotriton > Lissotriton helveticus. Next base: position 1,930,536,517 of record NC_136063.1, read on the forward strand.
TTTAAACTCTTATTTTTTCAACTGCCATTTCATTGCCACACTTCATCTGACTGCAGCAGAACCTTCTCTCACCATGTTTTCTGTCTGGATTGTTGGACATAGTTACATCTACTGGGCTCAAAGGTATGCTGATAACAGAAATTTACCTAACCTCAATTTACAAAATGTGGAAATTAAGTGGATTGGCCACAGAGGATTAAAATGTCACCAATTGATACCATTGGTGAAAACCTTTTTGCATTTGCCAAAACCTGACCTGTTAATTGTGCACTGTGGAGGTAATGACTTGGGCACTTTGACTGGGGTAGGTCTGGAAATGCTTTTAAAGGACACCTTTGACCAATTGATGGCACTTTTTCCTCAAACTGCCTTGGTATATTCAAATATATGCCAAAGACAGAAATGGAGGTGGTCGAACCAATTTTGTCCACAAATTGAGAAATCGAGGAAGCATATAAATAAGTCTGTTTCAGCTTACATGAGAGACCATGGAATGGGATCCATGTACAACAATAACTTGCGTTACTACATGCAAGATATCTACAGAGGAGATGGAATTCACTTCTCAGATGAGGGGAACAGAATTTTCATTCTGAATTTAAGACTGTGCATTGGTACCTACTTATAAGTACCTAAATCTACCATAAACCCAAAAGCTCTTCTCAGAGCTACCCTAACTATGATCACCATAAACAAATTTTAAATGTAAATTTTTTTTACTAATTTTCACAATTTACGCTTCCTGGAGCGCTACCCGGTACGCGCACCGGACGCTAACCGCGCGAAATTTTAAAAAAAAATGTTTTTTTCCGCACATATGGACCTCCACAGCCACCCTCAGAAAACCTAGGGGGTCAGGATACGTCTACCGTGCCCCCTTCTACCCATTCTGAACATTTTTTGCCCTCCATCTTGTATCTCAATTCTACCGAAACACAAAATGGAGGACTCCCGTAACGCTGTCGGTTCGCGTACCGGGGCGCTCACCGGGAAGCGCGCCATTAAAAAAGGTGGGAAAGTAATTTACAGAAAAACGACTGGAGACACTTTCACCAAATATAGATTAGCTCATACTACATACCAATCCCTACCATTTTCACAAATTTGATTGAAATTCCATTTAGCCATTTAGCCTGTAGACCTCTCTAAATACCCTGAGGTAAATTACTTCACAAAACACATCTGAAGTGTTGGAATTGACAACCAATTAAAATGTTACTTTCATTTTCTACTTTTTTTACCTGACATTTGATTGGTTATGTACCTGAATTTATAAAAAGAAAGAGAGAGAAACACAGCCATTTTGACTACTACTTCCTGAAGTACATTGCAAGAGCATTTTCACTGACAACTTAAGCTTGTTTTTAAAAGGTAAGATGTTATTTTGAAAATTAAAGTATATTGTGCACTTTAAGTTAATATGGAAAACTTTTTCTGATAGTTATATACTATCCCTCTGTAGTAGTTATAGATTTAGATAGACTTCTCTATTATAGTTATGGATGGATTTAGACTTGTCTTGTATAATTAAGAATTTACTTAGGTTAAATCACATACACTTTTTTATATTCCTACTTCCACTCTGATACTATACACTGCCCAAAGATAAATTCACTGTTAAAAACTGCCTATCTAAAATTAATCCCAACAGTGCCCTATCTCTACTAATATATATTTTTTTATGCAAATTTCAGGCAAAATGGAAGGCGAACAGAAAGTGTCATTTGAAATTGTCCTTGCAGAGACCAACCAAGAAAACATTGATCCAAATGACATTGAATTTATGGATGAATCTTGGGACCAAGAACTACTGCAATGTGTACAATCAGTAGATTTCCTCCTTGAAAATGAGGATATTTTACACACTCAAACGTTACAAGTTATGTTCAATGAAAATAACGACATTTCAGACAGTGAAATGTTAGACATTTTATTACATTTTGAAAAACAATCACAATAATAAAAAATTGCTTAAACATTTTTTTTTTTTTAAAAACAACAAAACGAACAATCAATAAACAAACAATATTTGAAAAGTCTATCATTCTTTTTTCCTTATAGTACGCTCCCCAGACCGCTTCCCGGTGCGCGTACCGTTTGCGCAACAACCGCTTTAGAAAGCAACATCGTGACGCGTCGCGTAACGCGTTGTCGCGTAATGCATCATATGACGCGCCGCGTTAGCGCACCCGGAAGCGCTTTAGTCCGCGAAGCGAAGCGCGAAGCGCAGCTTCCCGGAAGCGATCCGGGGCGCGGCGCGGAGCGCGTAACGTAAGCATAGCAGGTCATGTGACTTGTCATGAGACTTGTTAATAACACTTTTCATTGGTTCATTTCACTTTTGGTTTCCTAATGTTGTTAGGCTAGGTCATGTGACCTAAAAATAACACTTTTCATTGGTTTAGAACTATTTTTTTCCCAAATGATGAAAACCCCTCCTTCTTTTTACCTCATTCTTACTTTCTACTTCCAGAGAGCAAGACCTATTTTTCACAATGGCTTCTATAATAGCTGCAGCTGGTGCTTCTCAGCAACCACCACCACCACCACCACCAAAAGGACCACCTCCAACACTGGACTTTGGTAGAGAGGAAGATAATGAGGACGAAGAGGAGGAGGAGGAGGAAGAGCAAGTAAGGCAGTTCCTGCCAGAAACACCAAGGCAGAGCCATATTAAAGAACACTACATATGGCAATTTTTTTAAATTCCACCTGGACAAAAGAAGGTCAATGCACCCCAGGTGTCTTGTTTGATATGTAAAAATATACTTTCTCGTGGCAACCCCAACAAGAAATACAGCTTTGGCAATCATACAATGATTCGCCACATGGAGCGATGGCATCCTAATAATCTTTCCCAAGCACAAGTAAGGGATCTTGCTGCCAACCCCCCAGATGTCATCCCCAGCACCTCCAGTGGATAAAGCTCATTCGCCGGACCAGAAGGCCGAGAAATAATCCACAATATTCAAGCTCCTTTTGAACACTACAAAATAGTATGTATATATTGTGGAGGAACTATTTGTTATGGAGAGAAGAGTATTACTTTGATTAACCGAGCTGGAGAAAATCATAAATGCAACAAGATGAGAAAACATGAATCCTTTTTATTTTTTTTTGCTCCTGTTGAGACATGTTCAAACCCTGCTTTTTTGTTATTTCCCCTAAAAAAACACACAAAAAACACAAAATAGTTTTCAAAAATAAAAAAATAGTTCAGAAAATTAATAAAAAGAAAAAAAAGAAAAAGAATAAAAAAAACAGTTCTTTTCAGAACTACCTTCCATTTATAACAAAATTGCCAATATTTTTATACCCTGTCTTTCTTTTTTCCTCATAGTACGCTCCTCGGACCGCTTCCCGGTGCGCGTACCGGGCGCTCCCCACGCAAAAACAAAGAAAAAAAATATTTATTTTTTTTGCCCCGCGAGGCCCTTTTAAAGCCTCCACATCAAACCTAGGGGGTCAGGGAGGATCTACTAGGCCCCCTTATGGTCATTTCCCCCTTTGTTTTGGCCTCCTCTTGTCTCTCGATCCTACCGAGAGACAAGATGGCGGCCGCTCCGGACTGTTTAGAATGTTGACAGACACCGGAGAGCCAATCAGCTTCGCTTCGCGAAGTTCCGTTACGCGTCAGGTACGCGAACCGGGGCGCTAACCGGAGCGCTGTTACAGATATATATATTTTTTTGAACGTTAATTTATCAAAATCCACTGGAGCACATATATTGAGACCTAGCAAAGGCACATCGGGCTAACAGTCCCTACAATTTTGCCAAGTTTCGTGCAAATCCATTCAGCCGTTCGAGCTAAAAGTGAGGCCAACCGCCCTATGGAAATTAACATGGGAAAAACGCGTTTTGGGACCCCCCTTTTTTCTCGGCCCCCCCTTGACGAAACCCCCCCAAATTTTCAGGGGCTGCTCAGAAACAAAATGTTCCATTTTCCTGAAAATCCAGCCAATTCCGTCCACAAACGCCAAAGTTATTAGACATAGAATTTTCAAAAATCCCATAGAGAAAAAATCCTAACTATATATACCTACTGGCGACCGCCAGTAGGTAATATATATATATATATATAAATATATATATATATATATATAGTCTCTCTCTCTCCCCTCCCCCTCTTTCCCCCTTTCTCCCCCTCCCCTAGTCCCGGTTAGTTACGAGGCTGTCTCATAGGTGGTGCGAGTTTGGCTTACCGGGTAACTCTATCAAATATTAAGCTCTCCTCCAATCAGCAGGAAATAATTTTAATGACAAAAAACGATGCGTTTCGGCTTTACGCCTTGCTCATGGTCATCTGAGCAAGGCGCAAAGCCGAAACACGTTATTTTTTGTCATTAAACTTATATTCAAGCATGCTGGAGTGTCGGAGTATTTCCTGCTGATTGGAAAAGTGCTTAATATATATATATATATATATATATATATATATATATATATATATATATTACATATACAAGAACGCAAACAATACAATAGAAAAATAAAGTTAAAGTATATTAACTAATTTAACCAATAAACATTATAGTAAAGTATTAGAACCCCAAAAAACACATTTCCTAATAATAATATAAACATTAAAAACATTTAATAGTAAAAACAAACAAAATTAAATATTTTTAAACAAGGGGTAGGTTTTCCATTCCCACTTCAGTCTAAGCAACAGTGGGGAAAGCATTGGACTTCGGAGGGGTTAGATTTACTATTCCCACTCTAGTTTAAGCAACAGTAAGGAAAGTGTTGGACTTTGGAGAGATTTACTATTCCCACTCCAGTCTAAGCAACAGTAGGGAAAGTGTTGGGTTTCAAAAGCATTACATATATAAATAGTCCTTTTAATTTAGTGAAGATATATAAACACAATATTAAACATTATTACATCACTACAAATATGTATACATATCTATATATGTGTGTGTGTGTAAACATTTAAAAAATAAAACAAATGTGAAATATAAATTAAAAATTAAAAAGACAGAAAAAATAAAATTACATATTAATATCAACTTCTCTAACTACCCATTTTTTTTAAAAAATCATTACTGATGTATTTAATTTGAATTGCTACATAGAAAACAAAATGTGTAAGTTATAAATGTCATTTTGCAAGCAAAATAGTGCAAGCACTTACCATTAAATTACACAAGTTATGATGGTAACAGTTATTACGAAGCGCACAGCATGTATAAGCAAGTAAATACAAAATGAAATGAAAGTTCAATTGGTGCTCAAAGTGGAGCGAGTAGGTTACCACTACTCGATAATCGTCAAAAATGACTGAACGTAAGCAAATATCCACCAAGCACTCGTTCTCAAATATAGTCTTTTTTAGTGTTCAAAGTTCATTTATTCCAAAAGGTCTTCATCAAATTTCTTCATCCGATAAACGACAAATACCAGCCAACACGTGTTTCGTCTAATCAGTATATGATTTACAGACTTCTTCAGGGCTGTAATTAATACAGTAACCAAAAATTACACAAAATACTAAATACTGAACTCAGTATTTACAATACAATTCTTCAAAAATTCACCGAATCCGTGCAAAAGAAAAAGTCAATCTAGGAAGTACCCGTCACCAAAAGTAAAGCTTGAAAACCCAAAGTGTGTCTATCTTACTCTAGTACCCAAGTATGAGTACATTTACTTAAAATCTTATATTTATCAATCACCTACAATACCAATTAGGACCCAGTCACCAACCACACCAGCAGATTGGTCATCATGTAAATGATAATAGTAAGACATCTGCGACTCACCATTATACTTAATAGTAATGGTTGTGATTCGTAATCCTCGCAGCAAAAAAACTCAATCCTCAATCCAAACCAATCGTTATAATAATCTGAAAACAATACTAATATCTCTTAGTATACATTCTATTCGTATTGTCACACACATGTATCAAACTAAGGTTTAAATGCACTTCACTTTCTTCCTGCTCAGTCATTCTATCCTCCAAATTGGCCAGTATAAAGTATACCTACTGGCTAGAGATGAATCAATCACCACTAAGTACATCATCTGATTCGTCTCACAGTTAAATATTCAGCATGGTCTAAATCCGACCTTCATAAATACTAAGAATTTGCATCAATCAACACTAAGTACCTCGATATTTCAGTTGTATCGTCTTCCAATAATTTGATTCGTCTCGCAGTTATATATTCGTCATGGTCTAAATCCGACCCTCGTAAATATTCCACACTCTCTCGTTGTCCACGTATCTGTAGACCGAGATCAATATATTACGTATATTCGTATACACTCATGTATCAACAGCATCGTACATGCTAAATCTACCAATCTTAAATATCTATATTAATCTCAGTAAACAATAGATACCTCAGTAGTTAAACTGCTTCTCAGTCCAATGATTCCTAATATACTCCGTTCCTAGTCAGCGGTGCGATACTCTCTAAGTAATCCAAAGTTATCGCTGTCCTCATAGCGGTGGGCTGCAGACAGAAAATGTGGTACATTAGTAAGCGCCCTTTTGGCAGCTAAACATCTAGCGCCCAATATCCTAATTATTATCTCACTCACCGCATATCTGCTCCACACTCCTCTGTCGATGGTCGCGTTTGACTTGCGCGCCATCTTGGAGAGGCAGTAAATAGACTACTTCGCGGGCGCCATCTTAGAGTGGTGTGTCTATGAGTATGCACACAATCTTGCACAGTATTCCCAGTCCTGACTACAATAGAATTCATTACCTTAATATTAAATCTAAAAATATATCCGCCGCGTAATTAATTATGAGGCAACCTGAGGCCAACGTGTTATGTTCACGTACCAACTTTGTGTAATAGTTTCGAACTGCTTACGCAGGCGCCATCTTGAAATTATTACTTACTAGTATATCATCATAGTACTTCGAAGTGTTACCAATTCTAGGATTGGGTAACTGCTAGTTCACCTTTCCAAATAGTCCCATAGACTCAAAACTAATAATAATCAATTATTACAACGTTTCGTAAAGAGAAAGAAAAAATACAAAAATAAATAGAAAGTAAGTACTAATATTTTTTTGCGCAACACCGTGCGCTATTTACATTCATTACTGCCGACAGCCCATCGTTATGACTATCCCAAGTCATATGTTCAAATCGGGTCCATCGACCCACATCTGGCAGCGTGTATCGGTTAAAAGGGTCCCAATGGTATTGGCATTCTGCTCTCATTTAGCAGATTACATGTAAACCCAGGAGTCAGGAAGAGTATGAAAGGAAGACAGGGTAAGGGTAATAGTAACATACATAATACAATCTATTCTTCTATACATCCTTTAGACTCTACATAGCACAAGGTACAGTCAATTCATATGTACATCTGCAAAGCTCTATCAGAGCAAAGTCATAGATTCTGCTCAAACTCAGTGGTTCATCTTTGCCCCAGATAGTATTCAAATTCATGGTCAATGTTCAAACCGCGTTCAACTGCTTTAAGCTTCAATAGCCACATAACTTCTCTACGTCTCAGCTGTAACTGCCTATTCCCACCTCTAGCATCTAATTTAATGTGATCTATTCCATGATATTTAAAAACATGTTTCTCTTTTTCGTGAAAATTCCTAACAATATGAGATGCTATTGGATAACGGGTGTCCCCTGTTTTTAGTGCTCGAAAATGTTCAACCATCCTATCTTTTAATCTCCTGATGGTGCTACCAACATAAATCTGATTACAAGAACAAACTATAACATAAACAACATAAGTAGTATCACAGTTGATAAACATGTTAATCTGATGATCACCCGTATTGTTATAGTTAAAAGTTCTGATTTTATTTACCGCCCATCTACAGGAACTACATCTTCCACATTTGTGGAAGCCTGTAGATCTCTCCGTAAGCCAGTCAGGAGCTGTAATCTTCAAAGGGTAGCTGGGACTAACAAAATTAGAAAGAGTGCGACCCCTTCTAAAAGTTAGTCCTGGTTTGTCTCCAATAAAAGGTGTTAAGTCACTATCCATCTGTAAGAGATGCCAGTGTTTATTCAGGATTCTATACAGTTGGGCACTATCAGTACCATAATTTGTAATTAGACGGATCTTTTCATCTTTATGTGTACTAGATTTGTCTTTGAGGGTTGTAGACCTCTTCAGTTTCTTAGCTCTAGTTACAGCCTCCTCAACCACTTTACCCTGATAGCCACGTTTCATGAATCTTTTCGTAAGGTCATTTAGATTAAGCTCAAAGTCGTCATCTATCGAGCAGTTCCGTCTTGCCCTTACCATCTCTCCGTAAGGTATAGCATTTACTTGGCTGACTGGATGACAACTTCGAGCATGTAAAACTGCGTTGCAGCTAGTCGGTTTGCGAAACATGCGACTACAAATTTTCCCATCCTTAATGAATAGTTCAATGTCTAGAAAATTAATGCTATTTTTGTCATAGTGTGTGGTAAATGATAGGTTCAGTGAATTGTCATTTAAATAGTCAAAAAAGCCCTTAAGTTCATCAGTTGAGCCTGTCCAAATTAGGAGGCAGTCGTCGATGTACCGCCCCCAATAATAGATGTATTGTATCCATCTCTTACCGGATGGGCCCCAGATGCGCTCCGCCTCAAAGAACCCCATAAAGAGGTTCGCAAAGGACGGAGCAAATCTAGAACCCATCGCGGTCCCAAGGCGCTGTCTGTACCAGTTTCCATCAAATAAAAACACATTATTTTGAAGCACCAATCTTGTCATCTCCAAAATCATCTGATTATGATCGTAGTATTCAGCACTTCTTTTACTCAGAAAGAAGTCAATTGCATGTATTCCTAATTCATGATCGATGTTGGTATACAGTGATACCACATCGAGAGTAACCAATGTCATCCTGTCATCCCACACCAAATCGTTCATCAAATTGAGTACATGCTTAGAATCCTCAATAAATGAGGGTAAATTTTTAACATATAGTTGTAAGAAAGTATCTATGTATTGGGAGAGACGCTCCGTCGGTCCCCCAATGCCAGAAATTATTGGCCTGCCTGGTGGTTTAACCATAGATTTGTGAATCTTTGGCAGCGTATACATGCATGGTGCCCGTGGTGTAATAGCTTGCAAATACAAAAATTCATCTCGATCAATAAGGGTTTCATCATACCATATTTTCAAACGGTCATTAATAACCTTCGACAGGCTTGCAAGAGGGTTACTATGCAGTTTCTCATAGTACACAGTATTGTTCAATTGAGAGTAAACCTCTTCTTTATAATCAAAGGTGTTCAAAACTACTATATTCCCACCTTTATCCGCTCTACGTATGGTGATGTCAGAATTATTCTTCAGTTCATGCAGTGCCACCCTTTCCCCAGGCGACAAATTATCTATGTACCTCTTAGTCTTAGTTAAAAGTTTAGCATCAGTAATTTTGTCTATGTCTTGGTTCACCGCTTTAGAGAAGGCTTCAATCGTACCCCCAGATGCTACCTGAGGTGTCCATTTAGATCTTTCCTTCAGCCCACTATCTTCACTCAGGAACCTGTCTATCCCTAAATCATCCAATAGCTTAAGTAACGTAACTGGATCTTCCTCTCTCTCTGTGAGAGACAACAAAAGTTGTGTTTCCTTAAGTTCTTGAATTGTAATGTCACTTACAGGTTTAATTTGTTCATATCTAGGTTTATCTGGTACATTAGAAAAGTATTTCTTCAATTTCAGCCTTCTAACAAATTTGAAAACATCAATTTTAATTGAGTACCAGTCTGACATAGTGTTAGGGCAAAAGCCCATACCTTTTGAAAGTAAACTGATCATATTCTCAGATAACTCAGTCGATGACAGATTAACAATTTCAATATTATTTACATCATTAGCATCATTTTCAATTACGGTTTCCATGATCTCGTTCGCATGCCTACCCTTCCTCCCTGTCCTCCTGCCGCCTCTGCCCCCTCTCCTGGTTTTTTTGCAGTAGTTGCTCGATTCCTCTCTGAGTCCCTGTTTCCACGGCGCAATCTGTGCACCTCTACTAAAAAATTATTCTCAAGAGATTGAGTAGGAGTAGTCTCAGAATTATCTTCAGATTCACTACTAGAAATATTACTTGAACCAGGGTCACTCTCACTAGGAGATGGGGTGCCACCCTTCTGTTTCTCAGTATTAGATTTAGTAATTAGATAATCGAATCTCCTTGCAAAAGTATATACACGACCAGACCGATAGTCCTTTTCGTCGCGTTTTATCTTTCTCGCTTTCCTTTGTTTAATTTCATTCTGTAAATCGTTTAATTTCTCATCCAAAACGGTATAGTTTTTAATGGTTGCTTCGGGGAGATTCATTTCTTTAATTTCATCCTCCACCTTTTGTATCTCTATAAGGAGTTTCGCTATTTTTCTATCAGCATTTTCGATGAGGATATTAATTAGATTTCTAGAGCTAGTATTAAGCTCCTTCTCCCATGTAATGTAAAGATCAGGTTCCAGATCCTCGTAGGTAGGTATAATCTGGGACCTTAGGCCACGTGGGATTCGATTAAGCTTTAAATATTGTTTTAAAGTGGCGGCATCCCACCATTTATTTAATTCAGTACGTTTAAGGGATTCAAGCTTCACAAATTTAGCTCTCAGGCCTTCTTTTTTCGTCTCTTTAGGTGGTCCCATGGCAGCTCCTATTGTACCTCCTGCCACTAATTTATCAAATAATTGCTCAGCTTCTTTATCTCTGTTCATCTTCGCTTATGCGGCTGCTCCTAAACCTTAAATTACACAAGTTATGATGGTAACAGTTATTACGAAGCGCACAGCATGTATAAGCAAGTAAATACAAAATGAAATGAAAGTTCAATTGGTGCTCAAAGTGGAGCGAGTAGGTTACCACTACTCGATAATCGTCAAAAATGACTGAACGTAAGCAAATATCCACCAAGCACTCGTTCTCAAATATAGTCTTTTTTAGTGTTCAAAGTTCATTTATTCCAAAAGGTCTTCATCAAATTTCTTCATCCGATAAACGACAAATACCAGCCAACACGTGTTTCGTCTAATCAGTATATGATTTACAGACTTCTTCAGGGCTGTAATTAATACAGTAACCAAAAATTACACAAAATACTAAATACTGAACTCAGTATTTACAATACAATTCTTCAAAAATTCACCGAATCCGTGCAAAAGAAAAAGTCAATCTAGGAAGTACCCGTCACCAAAAGTAAAGCTTGAAAACCCAAAGTGTGTCTATCTTACTCTAGTACCCAAGTATGAGTACATTTACTTAAAATCTTATATTTATCAATCACCTACAATACCAATTAGGACCCAGTCACCAACCACACCAGCAGATTGGTCATCATGTAAATGATAATAGTAAGACATCTGCGACTCACCATTATACTTAATAGTAATGGTTGTGATTCGTAATCCTCGCAGCAAAAAAACTCAATCCTCAATCCAAACCAATCGTTATAATAATCTGAAAACAATACTAATATCTCTTAGTATACATTCTATTCGTATTGTCACACACATGTATCAAACTAAGGTTTAAATGCACTTCACTTTCTTCCTGCTCAGTCATTCTATCCTCCAAATTGGCCAGTATAAAGTATACCTACTGGCTAGAGATGAATCAATCACCACTAAGTACATCATCTGATTCGTCTCACAGTTAAATATTCAGCATGGTCTAAATCCGACCTTCATAAATACTAAGAATTTGCATCAATCAACACTAAGTACCTCGATATTTCAGTTGTATCGTCTTCCAATAATTTGATTCGTCTCGCAGTTATATATTCGTCATGGTCTAAATCCGACCCTCGTAAATATTCCACACTCTCTCGTTGTCCACGTATCTGTAGACCGAGATCAATATATTACGTATATTCGTATACACTCATGTATCAACAGCATCGTACATGCTAAATCTACCAATCTTAAATATCTATATTAATCTCAGTAAACAATAGATACCTCAGTAGTTAAACTGCTTCTCAGTCCAATGATTCCTAATATACTCCGTTCCTAGTCAGCGGTGCGATACTCTCTAAGTAATCCAAAGTTATCGCTGTCCTCATAGCGGTGGGCTGCAGACAGAAAATGTGGTACATTAGTAAGCGCCCTTTTGGCAGCTAAACATCTAGCGCCCAATATCCTAATTATTATCTCACTCACCGCATATCTGCTCCACACTCCTCTGTCGATGGTCGCGTTTGACTTGCGCGCCATCTTGGAGAGGCAGTAAATAGACTACTTCGCGGGCGCCATCTTAGAGTGGTGTGTCTATGAGTATGCACACAATCTTGCACAGTATTCCCAGTCCTGACTACAATAGAATTCATTACCTTAATATTAAATCTAAAAATATATCCGCCGCGTAATTAATTATGAGGCAACCTGAGGCCAACGTGTTATGTCCACGTACCAACTTTGTGTAATAGTTTCGAACTGCTTACGCAGGCGCCATCTTGAAATTATTACTTACTAGTATATCATCATAGTACTTCGAAGTGTTACCAATTCTAGGATTGGGTAACTGCTAGTTCACCTTTCCAAATAGTCCCATAGACTCAAAACTAATAATAATCAATTATTACAACGTTTCGTAAAGAGAAAGAAAAAATACAAAAATAAATAGAAAGTAAGTACTAATATTTTTTTGCGCAACACCGTGCGCTATTTACATTCATTACTGCCGACAGCCCATCGTTATGACTATCCCAAGTCATATGTTCAAATCGGGTCCATCGACCCACATCTGGCAGCGTGTATCGGTTAAAAGGGTCCCAATGGTATTGGCATTCTGCTCTCATTTAGCAGATTACATGTAAACCCAGGAGTCAGGAAGAGTATGAAAGGAAGACAGGGTAAGGGTAATAGTAACATACATAATACAATCTATTCTTCTATACATCCTTTAGACTCTACATAGCACAAGGTACAGTCAATTCATATGCAGATGTACATATGAATTGACTGTACCTTGTGCTATGTAGAGTCTAAAGGATGTATAGAAGAATAGATTGTATTATGTATGTTACTATTACCCTTACCCTGTCTTCCTTTCATACTCTTCCTGACTCCTGGGTTTACATGTAATCTGCTAAATGAGAGCAGAATGCCAATACCATTGGGACCCTTTTAACCGATACACGCTGCCAGATGTGGGTCGATGGACCCGATTTGAACATATGACTTGGGATAGTCATAACGATGGGCTGTCGGCAGTAATGAATGTAAATAGCGCACGGTGTTGCGCAAAAAAATATTAGTACTTACTTTCTATTTATTTTTGTATTTTTTCTTTCTCTTTACGAAACGTTGTAATAATTGATTATTATTAGTTTTGAGTCTATGGGACTATTTGGAAAGGTGAACTAGCAGTTACCCAATCCTAGAATTGGTAACACTTCGAAGTACTATGATGATATACTAGTAAGTAATAATTTCAAGATGGCGCCTGCGTAAGCAGTTCGAAACTATTACACAAAGTTGGTACGTGAACATAACACGTTGGCCTCAGGTTGCCTCATAATTAATTACGCGGCGGATATATTTTTAGATTTAATATTAAGGTAATGAATTCTATTGTAGTCAGGACTGGGAATACTGTGCAAGATTGTGTGCATACTCATAGACACACCACTCTAAGATGGCGCCCGCGAAGTAGTCTATTTACTGCCTCTCCAAGATGGCGCGCAAGTCAAACGCGACCATCGACAGAGGAGTGTGGAGCAGATATGCGGTGAGTGAGATAATAATTAGGATATTGGGCGCTAGATGTTTAGCTGCCAAAAGGGCGCTTACTAATGTACCACATTTTCTGTCTGCAGCCCACCGCTATGAGGACAGCGATAACTTTGGATTACTTAGAGAGTATCGCACCGCTGACTAGGAACGGAGTATATTAGGAATCATTGGACTGAGAAGCAGTTTAACTACTGAGGTATCTATTGTTTACTGAGATTAATATAGATATTTAAGATTGGTAGATTTAGCATGTACGATGCTGTTGATACATGAGTGTATACGAATATACGTAATATATTGATCTCGGTCTACAGATACGTGGACAACGAGAGAGTGTGGAATATTTACGAGGGTCGGATTTAGACCATGACGAATATATAACTGCGAGACGAATCAAATTATTGGAAGACGATACAACTGAAATATCGAGGTACTTAGTGTTGATTGATGCAAATTCTTAGTATTTATGAAGGTCGGATTTAGACCATGCTGAATATTTAACTGTGAGACGAATCAGATGATGTACTTAGTGGTGATTGATTCATCTCTAGCCAGTAGGTATACTTTATACTGGCCAATTTGGAGGATAGAATGACTGAGCAGGAAGAAAGTGAAGTGCATTTAAACCTTAGTTTGATACATGTGTGTGACAATACGAATAGAATGTATACTAAGAGATATTAGTATTGTTTTCAGATTATTATAACGATTGGTTTGGATTGAGGATTGAGTTTTTTTGCTGCGAGGATTACGAATCACAACCATTACTATTAAGTATAATGGTGAGTCGCAGATGTCTTACTATTATCATTTACATGATGACCAATCTGCTGGTGTGGTTGGTGACTGGGTCCTAATTGGTATTGTAGGTGATTGATAAATATAAGATTTTAAGTAAATGTACTCATACTTGGGTACTAGAGTAAGATAGACACACTTTGGGTTTTCAAGCTTTACTTTTGGTGACGGGTACTTCCTAGATTGACTTTTTCTTTTGCACGGATTCGGTGAATTTTTGAAGAATTGTATTGTAAATACTGAGTTCAGTATTTAGTATTTTGTGTAATTTTTGGTTACTGTATTAATTACAGCCCTGAAGAAGTCTGTAAATCATATACTGATTAGACGAAACACGTGTTGGCTGGTATTTGTCGTTTATCGGATGAAGAAATTTGATGAAGACCTTTTGGAATAAATGAACTTTGAACACTAAAAAAGACTATATTTGAGAACGAGTGCTTGGTGGATATTTGCTTACACTTACCATTAAAATTACATATGCATATGAAATATTATTAAAAAAATACATATTTATATTCTTTCCAACCGACTCATCTAAACATGCACCCTTCTAAAAAATGTATGTAATAAACTTACTTATAAAAACTGAAATGCATATGAAAATAAATTAAAAAAATACAATTACTAAATTGGCAATATTTTTACATAGTTTACATTATTAATAATTAATTTTTAAAAGTTAGCATTAAATTACATTTAATTTTATTTAACATCCCACCCTACTCCCTGCTCCTTTACAAACCCATCAACCCATAACGAAAATATACCTTAAATAAATCAGAATTATAGTATTAACATAAATACGTCAATTAATTTACATATAAAAACGAATTAACAATAATTTTTTATTGATTATTAGTGACCTAATTTCCCACCCTACATCCCTACCAACCCAACAAACTAAAATATAGGTTACTACTAATAATAATTAAAATAAAATTAACTTTTCAAATTTAAATTCAAAATATAATTTAGCACTTAAAAATGTTTTACATAATTAATCATTAAAAAATATTAACAATAGAAAACAAATTAATATTAAAATATAAATATTTCTCATTTAAATTGCATCCCACCAAATTTCCCTGCAAACCCAGCAACCTGCTACCACTGTAAATTACTAATAGTATTAAAAAATACTAAATCACTCATAATTGCAATTATATATTTTTTTAAATCATAACAATTATATCAACAATGCTAACACAAACAATTAATATATTATCTAAAAATCCTTAAAATAATTAAAAAACAATATTTTTTTTCACAACCGTGAGGCTCATTACGTTGTCGGTGTTGCAGTTTGGAACCGCCTGACCATAGGTCGGCGGCTCTAACCTCACAATTAGGATGAAACATCCAATTTGCAATGGCAGCTTGTGCAGCGGGCAGAAAGAAAATTATGTTTTTAACCATCCCTGCACTGTGTGGTAGGCACCATAGGCAGGGATGTTTAGGGGGGCACCATAGGTGCCCTCAGGCTCCTTAGCAGAAGCCACAGAGGGACAGGGCCCTGCTAGGGGCCCACAAAGTCATTTTATGACAGCCTTTCCATATCTGAAAGGGTGACTCGGAAAGGCTGTCGGAAAGTGACATTATAATCCCAACGGCTAAGCCAAGGCTCGCACCGCCATCGTAATGGGATTATGGGTCCTTCCGAATCTCCAATGGGCATCTCCTGTGGGTTTCCCTTCGACCGCTGGCATCATAGTACGGTTGTCGGAGAGAAACTATCGATGTCAGGCAGAAAGCCACCAACAGCATGTCGGAGGCTTTCTGCCCGACATCAAAACCAGACCCTAAATTAATAAAAACGACATTAAAAACAATATTCTTGAAAACAATATTATTTCTTTTAAAAACGATATTCTTGACAATGATATTATATACCAAAATATTTTTAAATCACAATATTGTTTCGATATTTCTGTGCTCTGATATTTTTAACTCAATATTTTGTTCAAACACTGGAAAATCAGACCTTCAAATAGGATGAATCTTCTGTGTTGAGGAAGAGGAGAACAAAGTCCCCAATGGTGTCTGTAAAGTTGGTGCATGGTCCCAGTAGTCGATAGATCATGGTGCAGCTCATGGTGAAGTTGGCTGTGATGTGAAGTTTGAACAGTAGATGTTCCACGGTGTTGAGATGTGTTTGTGGAGGTGGTGTAGCTGAAGGTGTTCTTTTAGAGGATGTTTTTTCTGCCTCTGGGCTTGTGTTGTCTGTCTTGCTTGGTAATCTTGTAACTGGCATGAATGTCAGTGACAATGTCAGGGGCCGAAGCAGGGGTCAGCCAAGTCTCTGTGAGGAATAGTAGGCCCTCTGCATGGCTGTACTGCAGTTCCCGATGCCAGTGTCAACACTGGAGAAAAGACCAGTACAGTCAAAATAAAAGTGAAATGGCAATAAACAAAAGGTCAGAGCAAACCTTAAAGATATGAGGAGTGCGGGAGATGGACCAAGGAACCAAGAAGAGGCAGGAGCAGGGTATGGGCCTTTAACACAATGGAGTGAGACCCAAAAGGCCTAGCCTGGTCAGAGGGCCAGGCATAGTAAGTCAGAAAGGGGAGAGCTATGAGGTACCTGCTTAATGTGTTAATAATGTGGTAACACCTTAATGTATTTGCACCCCGGGAGGAGCATGAACATAATACCCATCATCCAGGTTTTGCTTCAAAATGATGCATCCCAATGAGAAGCTCATAGGTGAAAAAGTGTTATTAAATAACTTTCAGCTGCCATGTTCTTATATATACATCGTCCATCAGATTCATCACATTTATACTATTCACCAAGTATCATACTGGTCTGAAAAAGCTTTTCTGAGGAGTAGCTCTCCAGCACCACAAAGTGGTGCCATGAGACTCAAGCCACGATTCCACCTGCCAGATGTGACATCACCAGTGTACAAAATAAAACTAACTTGCATACAGGTGTTCATTCATGCTTTTTCACACCTCAGTGACACATCCCAGAAATCTCTTGGTGCTTCACCAATTACATTTTTTCTCATCTTATAACAGTGACTAGGTCTTTGTGCTACAGCGACCGCCAGCGATGACAGGCTATGCGAAATTTGCACTTCGGGCTACAGCATAGACAGCCTGGGATGACTTGCAATGCAAAGCTTCAGCAACAACCGTCCATGAGGCCCGACGGGGTCTTCGTGTTACAGTGACAAACGTCATAGACATCCGGCCTGGTCTTCGCGTTACAGCAACGAC
The DNA here is from genome assembly GCF_964261635.1 of Lissotriton helveticus. NCBI lineage: Eukaryota > Metazoa > Chordata > Amphibia > Caudata > Salamandridae > Lissotriton > Lissotriton helveticus. The sequence continues at coordinate 1,930,554,227 of NC_136063.1, forward strand.
CATCCGCAATGCGCTCCTCGTGACCTCCTCCAGCTTCAAACTGGACTCTTTGTGCCAGATTTTGAGAGCGTATCTTTTTCAGCTGGACTAACCTAGTCACTATACCCAGCCCACACTCCATCATGGCCGGCCTGAACTTGTGACTTTCCCCCGGTTAGCACAACCAAATGACCCTTAGTGGTGCTTTGTGCTTTTAGGCTCTATGCTTACCTAAAACTTTTAAATTGCACATCTTCAGTTCTACTGACTGGATTTTTGTCATTTTGTTGTCAAATAATTTATTAAATTTTACTCAGTTTTTATAAATTGGATTTTTCATGTTTTGTCTTTTTACATTATTACTGTTTGTTTGCTGCATAAATGCTTTACAAAGTGCCTCTAAGTTAAGCCTGATTGCTTTCGTGCCAAGATGCCAGAGGGTTAAGCACAGGTTAATTTTGGGACTTCTGTTGTTCACCTGACAAGGATTGTGGTTATTGCTTAAAAAGGGTTTCAAACTTCTTCAACCAATAACTCAATTTCTTAAAATTGTCCTCCAAAAACTACTGTATGATTTTCTCAATGTGCTAGTGATATAATCCTATCATTCTGCACAGAGCCTTGTGAAAGTTGTGACACGTGGACCAAAGCCATCAAGAATAGATGGGAAACAGAGATGAAAATCATTATTACTGAAGACAAATGGGAGATAATAGTATTTTACTAAGGCCAGTTGGTGAACGACGCTTGTCCTGAGAAAATGTTGAAAAACAAAGAGCAAAACTATACTCTTTAGACTGCATTTTGACACAGAAATTGACCAAAAATAGGTATTGGTTTATAATTGAACTTTTGAATGGCTAATCTTAAAAATGTTCAAATATTTGACAATGTGCCCCAGAAGGATTTTCACAGCAGGCGACCTGGTCTCACTCACATCAGTATATATATTGACTAGTTTGCACAAAGCCCCAAGTAATGGTTTTCCTGTCAACCCACTTGACTGCATCAGCTGGTAAATATTGACATTTTGGATTCAAAGGTGAAAAACACCATGATCACATATTGATGACCCGCAACAGCAGTTCTTACTGAACTGACGTTTCATTTAAGTATTGGTCAACAACCACCAGAAACAATATTTTTGAACAAATCACGTGCTGTTGGACATAAGCAATATTTTAAATGTGATTGTGTTTACATACATTTGTGTCATGCCAGTCAAAAGAAATAAGGCTCAATATTTTTAGAACTAGTATACAACAAAATTAGCATTCCATGTATTATTACAGTTGCAGTGGTGGAATCCATTCTTTTTCTGTTTTTATAACACTTTTTGAGTTCATTATTGTATACCAGCACAAATAATAAAAACATCAAGCCCAAAGCTACGAGGGTCACAGTTTAAGCATTGAGCAATACAAAGAATATACACAGAGTCATACACAGCAGTAAAGATTACAGCCATCACTGCCACCATAGCAGGAATGCACATGAAGTCAGAGAAGAACCATAGTCTCAACAAATTCACATCAAGTTCTCGGTCCACACTCTAGCTATGCGGGTGAATTTCTGTGGACTCATAGATCAGCTTTTCAAGCGCTGTGCAAGAGTTCATTCCTCGAACCCACTTGTGTATGGATGGGGCCTGTGTGTCCCTCCAATGTCGAGCAAGATCCAATTTTACCACCATGTATGCTCTTGCAAGCAGGGAACAGACTGCTCTAGAATCACCCACAGGGTCCTTAATCCCCAGCAGGACAATTTTGGGCTCAAGGGCCAGAGGGAAACCCACCGCCCACCCCATATGTCTTATGACTACCAACCAATATGCCTGAGCTCAATGGAAAGTCCAGGTAGTGCAGTAAAGGGTACCCGGGGAGGACCCAAATCATAAACAAGCAGAGCCCTGGGCCTGGCCCATTCACCAAAGGTGATCGGGAGAATAATAAATCCAATGGGCACACTTGAATTGAACCAAGAGAAGAAGCATTGATGTTGTGAGTTTCCTCAAGGCCATTTTCGCCTTGGCCCATTCCTCATCCTCAAGGATCCCTACATCGTCCTCCCAGCTAGACCATGCTGCTTCCAGGGGGCCAGGCACATTGAAAACCAGGGATTTATAGAGTCTAAATGGACAAATCAAATATTGTCATATTACAGTATAAAGACATCAGTTTTTGCTGTCTGATAGATTGTACATACCAATCACTTTATAGAGAAAAAAAAACTATGCCCATGCTTATAAGGCCTTTATTATGAAATTTTATTTTTCTAAACTGAAGTAACCTTTAGCACAAGTTGCTTACATTTAAGACACTGTTTGTATTCAGTTTATAAGCACTTTTCAACTAATATATGGAAGTTGTCTAATCATCGAGTGAACCAAAACAAATTTGCTTAAGAAGGGTATCCCAATCTGAATTTTCCATATAGTTCAAGCTACACCTCACTGACAAGACCTAAGTAGTTTGAAACCGGCCTGGGTTGTTTGTGTTCCTCTTCAGGGGGGGATCTGGTCTGGCAGTTTGGGCCCTTGGAGGAGCAGGAATAAGGTTGATTGGTATATGACTGACTTCTGTCTGAGGTGGCTTGGTAGTCAAAAAGAAACAGAACGAATCACTGACTAATTAGCAGTGGCTGAGACTAATTCAAGCTTTCCACCCTTCACTTTTTCGTTTTCCTCAGTGTCATTCTCTAAATATTACGGGTATGCCTAGATTTGGGTTCTGTGCTCACTGCGCCACGCTATACAAACACTGACGAGGCCTAAGTAGTCTGAAACCCATCTACTGTTGCTTGTGTTCCCGTTCAGAGGGAGTTGGCCTAGCCTGGCAGTTCGGGCTGCACTGTTCTTATTAGAGCAGCTAATGCTTGGTGAGCAACAATGGAAGATCAATAAATGAACATTCGAATTTTTCCTTTTTAGGTCTTGGCATGAACTCCAGTAGACAAGTCTTTGGGCCAGACAGCTCGTTTTGATGCCACTTCCGAGAGCGATTTCCAGAGTGGTTTCCCAGAGACTGCTATTCCCAGACACTCATATCTTGTGGTAAAATCTAGGTTCCTCCACCCAAAGCTTTGGCAAATGCTAGGAAATTCAAGGTGTATCTTGGGTAGGTGTTTAAAGTGTTGGGTATGTTTGGTGTTGTTAATTAAATTGTATATATTTGAATCACACAGTTGTAGATAACATTGCTGTGTATTCCCTCATTATAGCGCATTTTGGAAATAAGTTTTATTTGAGTTGCAATTGCAAGACCCTAGTGAGGTCACTGGTGGTAGCAATGCTGTGCACAACCTCAGTAAGGTATCTACCGGGCCATCATATGAGTTCACAGGCCCATCCATTTCCACGCACAGCAGTGCTTAATTTGTAAGATAATGAGTGCCGGTACCATAATCGCAGCTCAGAAGCCAGCAGCCCGCTACTAAATGTCAGAGCGCCGAACACCAAGGCTGTGTAGTCCCGAATCCCCTCATGGCTCTTTAATCTACTGCCGAACACTCCTTGCTCTCTTATTTACCTCTTTCAGGTTCCTGCTTTCTCCCTTGGTGAGTGTTTTGCTTGTTTTTCTCTCCCTCATTTCCCGAGTGTGTGTTTCTCTCGCTCTTGCTCTCAGGAAATGTCTGATGACGAAAAATAACTGTTGGTCCCCAAGAATGAGTGTGGTGGCCCCCACCGCCAACCACCCGCTCAAATTAATCACTGGCTGACTACTCCCAACTTTTACGTCACACAACTAAGGAGGATAATACCAAAGACTTACTGAAATATTATTCATCGTTCCTGTCTGGTAATGTGACGACTTGCAATCAGAACATAATTGCTGCTGTTGCAACTCTTATGAGCTGCGGGGCGTCATCCTGGGCTGCGTCATCCTACCAGGTTTACGAGTTAAGAACAACACCAAGTTTTATGAGAACACAATGTGTGTCTGGGCGATCCCGGCCACATTACACATTAGCGCGCGCCATTCTGTGATAACTGGTAATATTTGCAGTAATTACTTATTTTATTTATTTATGAGAACACGATCTGTGTTTGGGCGATCTGGGTCACATGATCGCATTAGCGCGCAACACTCTGTGATAGTTGATAACATTTGCAGTAATTAATTATGGTCAGAGCAGACAGGCGCGAGGTTATTAGGGGCATGAGCACACCTGACTTTGAATAGGATGCCTTTCCGTCAGGGCTGGGATGGGAACGCTTAACACCTCACACATTACAACACGCATGGAAGCCATCGAACCAACCCTTTCCAGCTGTGGTTGGTACGGTGATCTTTTCTTGGAAAGAATTAAACATAAAGGGGCTTATTTACAAGCCACTTGCGCAGCCAGTGCGTCACTTTTACCCATTTTAAATGTGACGCACCAGCGGCGCAAGGGGCTTGTAAATAGCCCCAAAGGGTAATTTCGTCAATTGCGCCTCACAATTTTCCAAATATATTAGCTAAAAAGCAAGAGGATCTACCATGGTAGTTATGACATACTGCAGCACTACGCCCCATATTTACCAATTAACTAGGAGTTTCCTTTTGCTAACAGGTTGAATGGGGAATGAATTATGTAAATTTGTAGAGCGCAGCAGCTGCTCAAAAGGATGTCGTGGCACAAAAACAATAAAGACTGTGCAGAGGGGGCCGGCTCGTCTAGAGATTCCTGCGTGTCTAAAAGCCAGGTCTCAAGCCTTTTTTTGGAAGGCAGGTAGATGTGTTTCAGTTCTTAAAACAAATGACAACGAGTTTCTCAGGGAAGCACCCGGTAAAGAAAGTGATCTGCCATCCAACGTAGAACACTAGGTGTGTGGCACATAAACAAGACGTCAGAAGAGTGTACGAGCTGAGTCTAGATTGGCGAAAGCTGGAACCTGCTTAAAGAAAAAGACAAAGGCCCCCATTAGGAGTCCGCCCGCCATCCCATCGGTAAAAGGGACCGCCGGCCTTAAGGGCGGGGGTCCCTATGTATGCATTAGGATGCGCCCGCCACAGTGGCTGGCGCATCCCTCATTTTTAACATTGTGGTGGGCGGTGTTCACTGCACCGCCCGCCACAATGTTAAAAATGTATGCAGGCATTTGCATACACGAAGCGGCAGGCACCGTGCGGTGCCTGCTGCTTCGTGTATGCAACTGCTGGGGGGGTACCACAGGTATCCCCGTGTGCACCCCCCACCCCTCCTTCACTCTGGGGGCCCACAGGGGGCCCCCAGAGTGAAGACTGCAGGCCTTTCTGTGGCGGCATCGCTTTTGGCCCATACTAATATGGCTGGCGGTGTCTATTAGACACCGCCGCCATATTAATCCTTTTCCGCCCCGGCAGCAAGGCGACCGGGGCGAAAAAGCGGCGGGCGGTCTTTCCGTCTGCCGCGGTCCCCCCCGCCATACTTATATGGCGGGGGGAATTCAGTTGCGGATGTCGGGCGGATTACCCCTGCCAGGCCGGCGGTGGCTACCGCCAGCCTGGCGGGGGCAATCCGCCCGACATCCTAATGGGCCCCAAACTGTCTTGAATTGAATGCGTAGGTGAACAGGTAACCAGTCAAAGAACAAAGATAAGAGGAAGTGAAGCAAAAAGGAGGCCGATTAAAAAAGGAGTCTTGCAGTGACATTTTGACTCTGCTGCGGAAGATCGATTTTTTTGTTTTTTTGGAAGGCCAAGATAGTTTAAAAATTTTTATTTATTTTTATCTATTTATAAAGTTCTGTATACCGCGAACATGACCCAAGTGGGTATCAGAGCGCTTTACATGACAAGAAGTAGCGTAACAATTGGACTGGTAAACAAAACATGCACAAGGGTGAAACATATAAGAAACTACATATGATTTAAAAGAAAAAATACATTACAGTAGTCTATGCAATAGAGAATAATGGCTCAGACTACGACTTGTGTGCTGACTCTGAAAGTAAAGGGAATGCCTTGTACAGTAGATCCTGATGGTAGAAGGCTCCCAAATACAGTTAAGTATTCATTTGCACCCTCAGATTTTTAACCACATACTTTGGGATGGTGGCAAAAACCGAAATCATCTGGCCATTATTCCTTGAACCAAGGCACCGAGGTACCTTCATAAAGGTGTGCCACAGTTTTGTTGACATTAAATTTATGAAAGTCGTCTGCATCCAATCTGGAAATTTAGACATACGAATCAGAAACTGAGCTTTAGGAGCAACTTTGTCCAAATAACGGTCAGGGTGTTTTGGGCGTAATATAAGTGCCAAGTCAAAACTGAATCAATTTAGCAATGAGAGTCATGTAGATGTTAAAATGTAATGGGCTTAGAATCGAGGCCTGGGGACTCCACACTGCTGAGGCTTGGCTCTTGATCTAAATGGTGTAAGATACACCACCTGGGTTCAATTGCTCTGAAAAGATATAACCACTGCAGAGAAAAACTCATGACACCAGCATTCCTGAGCTAATTGATGGGGACAGCATAAGAAATGGTATCAAAAGAAGCTCTTGTTGCAGGGATTCTGCATATCCACAGAACTATGCGCAGGAAATAGGGACCTCGGTGTATAGGGACTAAGCCTTTCCACCACCTTAGTACCAACAAACCCAGGACTGACTAGCTATAGTGCCTCACTAGCTCTCCTACTCACAAATGGAGAAACCAATGATTAGACACCCCAGAACTCAACACTCCCAGATCTCTCAGGAATCGCGGTAACAAGACACTCTTTTTCGCTCACATTCTCATACTTTTCCACAATAAGATCTGATAGAAACACGAAAATAGTTTAAAATATTTATTTTAACTAAAGTGCTCTAAAATGCAGTATACGAGCCACCACCAGCAGCAAAATGCATAATATCAATACAGTTAGCATTGCAGCAAGGCCATATATCATAAAGGGAGATATAATTTTATAACAACAGTGGATGAATGACTATAAGGCCTAGCCACCCTCCTCTTGGTAAGCAGAAGTATTATTATATAATAGAAAATCTCTGGGCTTTGTCAGCAGACCCCATACCTCAGGGCATAGATTGTATTTCTACATCACAGTTGCGTGTAGCTCTTCTCCCTGGAAAGGTCCCTTTCCAAGTGTGTGTTACCTAAACTTAATATCAAAGTACGATCCTCCAGCAGAAACAGCTGCATTCATATGTTTTGTCTAAGTGCTAGGGCCTGACCAGAACATAACAACAAGAGTCACTGTTTATCGACCTTGCTCACTATGTTTAGACTAAACTCCAGGAACAGGCAGAGAACGAGCACAGCAGAGAGTTCTCATGTGAAAGGCATAAACAGAGTTGTGCAAAATAAAGACATGCAGTGTTGTGCGTAAAAGCAACATCATAGCAACCGGGCTCATGCTAACACATAGATGTCGAAAATGTCTCTAGTAACCACGTGACACCCTCCCCTTGGCCAGGTCGTAGTGATCCAGCGGGCTTTTGGAAATATGTCATAAGCAACGCTACCCAACTCTACTATATACACCATCAATCAATAAACTCTCATAAGGCCCATAAATCTAACATGACATATTATAACCAACTGGATCATGTGACCTAATTAACCTATTCACAAATTATATACATCTATATACAACCATGGTAAATGAATTCATTGTACTATACAAACCTACAAGCTAATTAAGCCACTGTGGCGATAAGATCTAGCTATGAATAACCTATACATATGAAAATAACAAGACCAGCTTGATTTCCAAAGTAAGATTTTTATTAGCTACTCATTTGGAAAAAGTATTAGAGATTTTATTAAAGCATTTTTATTTGAATCATTGCAAATAGTTATGACAATTTTATTATGAATCAAAATTATTATTGCAAATGAAAATTATCAGCTTGGCATTTTTCAAAACCTAAGTCCCTAACTAATGCTAGCTATAAGGAAAATTAAAAGTAAAGTCTTTGAGGGCTCTTACGTGCTCCAAGAGAAGTCCAGCAGCATAACGCCCTCATCAAAAGGTCTGCAAGGAGAAGCATAACTCTTCCACGGGGTAAGAGTTTTTATACCTTTCTACGCTAAGCTAATCTAAAATTGTATATTTTTCTCTGCTGAAATGAAGTCCCATTGGCTCAAAAGTGACAATGCGATATGTCACCAGATTTCAGAATTACAGTTCCGTCATCATTCTTAGAGACCATTGTCTCCGGTTTTCGAAAAACGCAGTTTCCTCCAGTTCGATACATTGGCAACAAAATAAAGTTTTCAGCTTCCTCGGATGCATGAAAATTATAAGCTTTTCGCCGGTTCCTGGCCTTGGCCTTGTTCGACAAAGAGAATGTCATCTCATCGTAACAAACTTTTCAGACGGAGAAAACTGAAGCCATCACAGACTTATTCTGGCTCCAAGCAGATTTTTGCAAGCACGGAAAGTTTTCACTAGGCCCAAAGCCTCTTTATTAACTAATGTATAAACAAACACAAGAAAATAATTAATGCGAGAATAATTTGTTCAGTTGCCACCCTTTATTACTAACTATTAACCCATTAGTCTCAGTTACCTAGCAGAAGCAAACAAATAAAGCAGCATTTTTATATCTACCATTCTTCTTATTATCCAGCAATGTCCTTAATGCACCTATAGAGAATAGAGTGACACCACATAGACAGGGAAGCAAAAATAAGCACATGCTATTTATTCTAAACAGCTGCAGTTAAGTTTTTGACATGACAATAGACACGATTAATTTATTATTTCCACAAACAAGGAAATGCAACATAATGCACGTTTATGAGCACAGATGTTAGTATCCCGCGTTTGTCAGGTGTAGATGCATACATACACAATACAACTGTTAATTTTATTATTTTATTATGGAAGTGTGACTTCACGAGTTGAAATGAAAAACATTTCTGAATCTCGCTCCATCAACTCCCTCATCTGGTGATTAACCAATCACCACACCACACCCACAAATTTGGTAACATTTTTATCTCAAAAGAAAATGGTTCGATTTCATTCTGTTAGTATTTTCTAAAGACTAGTTTCAACAAAATCTTTACAACTCTCAAATTGAGCTCTGCGCAACTCCTCAAGCTCTATCTCTTTCTCTTGCTCCTTTTTGATTTTATAAATTCTTCTCTTTTCCCTCATGTGCTTCTTTCTCTTGTGTAACATACAACTAATCTTTGTCAAAACTATCACAAAAATTATTACAAACAAAGGTGTTAGAATCTTGCCAAGAACTGATCCACCAATCTCTTGAAACCAGGTTTTGATTGCTTGAAATCTTTTTGAAAGTCGTTCTGAAAAATCATCTTCTTCTAAGGGGACTATTTCTGAATGCAACTCTGTGATATTTCTAATGTACATTTCAATATTCTTACTCTCATCTGGAATGTAGGTACAGCAATGCTGTACATGTAAAATGCCACAGACTCCTCCCTCTTTTGCCAGGAGTATATCTAAAGCAAGACGATTTTGCATCGCCATTGATCTGACCGCAATGACCTCCACATCCACTAACTGAAAACCACCTGCTGTGTTAGTGGACAATCTGTCAACAATTGTGGACAATTTTCTGATTATTCCTGCATTCAAGGTTATACCTACTAAGGGTATCACTGCCTCAAAGATGTCTCCCAAAATTTCTGAGAAACTTTCTCTTCTATATATGTTTGCATGGCCACTGATTTCAAAAGAACCTTCTGCATTTCTGTCAACATGAAAAATCTTGGGGAACACAAGACCAACAAAACATGTCCCATACCAATGGTCCGGGAGATTATAATAAGCCTTATCTCCACAGACAAAATAAATCCCAGGAAAAATTGGATCTCTGCCACCTTTGAATCCCCAACCCCCCATTATTTGGTAAGTGTACTCACAGTTGCTAGCTCCTACAAAATAATTATCAAACAGTGTATTGTCTCTCCTAATGCAAAGCTTGCCACTAATTGGTTTGTCTATGTGAATTGCAACATTATCAAAAGATTTGCCATTAAGCTTAGCATCCTCCTTCTGCCAAAACTTCGATTTGGTCTGTTTGACCATCTCATTTCTTTAATAAATTGCCCTTCTCTCCTCAACAAGGTTCAGGAAAGTCTTTTCCTCAGCTCTCAATTTACAAGTTAAATTGTTTCTATAAGCATACTCGTAAGTCAGTTCATTAGTTACTAAAAAGAAATCCCTCATCTGTTTAGCTTGTTTATGTTTATTTAAAGCATTCTCTATTTTTAGGTTAGCAAAGATCTCATCATAGTTGGAATAATAATACTCCAACCGACCAGTCTGGTAAAATAAACTAGCTATCACACTGCATGTTATGCCATAAGTAAGAGGAAGCATATTGTATGTCACTCCCTCAGAAACAGAAGCAGGCAACTTCACACAGATATAACAATCTTTGACACCCATGACCTTAACGTACTCTCCCAGAAGCCTTGAAAAAGTATTGCTAGAAAAATCACCAACAGACCTGTCCTGATGAACATCTGGTCTGTGATCAATAACCTTATTAGCTTTGTGTGTTGCACTATGTTTGTCTTGACTAACTGAAGCTTTGCTTGTCATATTGACCTTGTACCTCTCCTTATCGATCCCGAAAGGAAAGATGACAACTAAAACTAACCAGAGCAGAATTAATATGAGCACACACACCAGAGTCATCTTACAGCATTTCTTAAAAATGGAACATTTTGAAGTACTACGCGCCATTACATAAGGCATCTCTTTTTTTTTTATATATAAACTTATTTACAAAAAAAAAGAAAACAAAAATTTTCCAAATTTTCTAAAACTTCACACCCCCCTTTTAAATTATTATTATTTTTTTTAAAAAACCTTCTAACAATTTTTCTTCGACCTTGCGTCACAAGTTATTCTCCAACTAAATACAATTTCTTCGACCTTGTGTCACTTAACACAATTTCTTCAGCCTTACGCCAAAAACAGAAACCTAAACTTAATTCTAAATTCTAACAGGTTAGTACTTCAATCATTGTCACTAATTTCTTCCACTTCTTCTTCCTGACTACTGCTATTTATTTCAATTACAGGTGGTATTATTATATAAGCCCATTCAGGACACTTATATTTCTGATTCGGTCTCAAAACTCTCTTTGTCTTTCTGGAAATCACTTCTATTTTCTTTCCTTTTTCAGCTTTCTTTTCAGGATCCCCTTGACTACTTATCTCATTCACCTGCTCCTTTGATCTTTTCACTAACATGACTCTCAACCCTCCGTTTTCAGATGGCCAGGTCTCTCCTTTCCTCAGGATTTTTCTTTTTGGTTCAGACTCATTAGATTCTGTTTTCCATGATCTTTTCTTCACTCCTACTTTTTGACATTCTTCATCACTTTCTCCAGAGTCACTGTCAGAAATTTCAATCGTTATCCCAGGATCGTTTCTAATCGGCAGCCTTACTCCGTTAGGAACAGCACTCCTTCTCCCATCACTGGTACTCGGTAATTCGTCTTCGTCCAATTCTTCAATCACCTTTAACTTCCCAGATCCGGAATCCTTGTTCCTGCTTTCAGAGCTCGTTATCTGCCTTTCGATACCCTCCTGGTCTTTCTTCTGAACTTGATCAGACTCTTCTGTTGTTTCTTTTTCTTTTCTCGATTCTTTATCAGGTTCTCTCCCTTCACCTGTTTCCTTTTCTGTTACTTCTGTTGATTCTTTATCTAACAGATTATTTTCATCTCCAGAATCTATTTCAATAATCTTCAATTCTTTTCCAATCAAACCTCCATTCACAGATGGTTTCTCCAGATGTCGACCACTCTGTCGATCTTCAATATCTGGATTTCTTTCTACTTCTTCTTCAGAGTCTGAATCATCTGTCGTATCACTCTCCTCATCAGAGTTTTCAGGTGTAGGTATTGGAATAGTGTGACTCGGATGTATCCACCTTTTCAATCCTCTACACTTCACTGCATTCGTTGTAACAAGGATCACCTGCCTCGGTTTCTGCCACCTTGGGATCAAACAGTTCCTTATTCGGTGAACTTTCGTTCTGACCCAATCTCCAGGTCTCAGATCATGTGTCTGCACTTTGTCT